>NC_135664.1:76786240-77424990 GCF_964188315.1 Podarcis muralis | reverse complement strand
AACAGAAATGCTTTTGAGGTGCAACTTCTCTATCAATCCTGAGAGCCATTCCATGGACTCTGCACCCCTGTTTCTGATGACAGGTGTACATTATCCTCATCCTCAGTGGAAAAGACGCTTAAAGATGGAAGCCTGAGAGAGAGGAAAAGGTTTCTGGCTGCTTCCTGGGTGGGATTGCGGAAACCAAGAGCCGCTTCTGAGAAGGCCTCCCCCCTCCCCTCTTCCTCTGGGGATTTCCTCTCCTCTCCAGGGGACCAGAGGTTGGACTGGGCAGGTCAGGGGCTTATGGGGTGGAAAGAGGATGGAGCTTGCAGGAAGGGGTGGGGGGACTGGACCCCCCAGTTTCCAGGGATCCCTCTGGTCGCCTTGAAGGGATGGCCGATTCTTGGGTGGGAGGGAGAAGCCAAGGCGGCCCCTCCGGAGATCCCCAGGGGGCGCCACCATGGAGAAGTCTCCCCAAAGACTGGTTTCCTATCTCTCCCTCCCCCAATGCTGCCCTTCCCTGCCCCAGGGATGCTCCCCCTCCCCACTTCCTCGATTCCCTCCCTCTGTCCCAGAGTCTCCCCTGCACCCAGAGGCCCCGCACCCCTTGGCGCGGCTCACCCCTCGCCCTGCGACCCCAAGACGAGCAGGGGAGGGACAGGGGGGTCTCTATCCAGGCGTCCCTCACTCCCATTAACCCTTTCATGGCCCACCTCTCTCCGCGCGGAACCCACAGCGCCCCAGGGATGCCTGCGCGGGGGAAACGGGGCGAGGGCCCTTCGCTGGGATCCCCTGGGTGGGCGCTGCATGTCCGCCCCTGCCAAGGCACCCAAGGGGCCAAGGAAAGCCCCCTTCGCAGCACGCGCGCAGGGATCCAAACCCCACGGAAGGCGCTTTGGGGAGCTGGCCGGGGTCTCTGAATCCTTCTCTCCCGTCTCCCCTTTCCCCTTCCCCGCGACCCCTTTACCTCTTTGTCCTCGCTCCCGATTCTCCTTTTCTTTCCCGCAACATCCGGGGTGGGGATTTACCTACTGCCCCTCCTCCCCTTTCCTGAAGCGCCCCCCCCAACTACGGGGCAGAGCAGCTCCACGTCCGGGAGAAGCAGGCAGGTTGGGAGGGGGGCTCTCTCCGCTCATTCCGGAAATTGCGGATTGCGGGGAGGAGCAGAAGGAAGAGGTGCGACATACGGGGGGGGGGGGGGTTGAGGGTTGTGGGGGCGGCGTGAAAGCAGGTTGTGCCGGGAAGGCAGGGAAAGAATTGTTTGCGGGGGAGAGAAAAAGGTTTTCCCCCCTCCTCACTTACTTCTGGGGATCAGGAGAGCGCGGGAGGGGCAATCCAGCTGCAAAGTGCCCCCCCTACAATGTTTGCATTGCAAAATCCTTCCCTCCCCCCGCCCCACACGCCATGATCTTAGATCCATTTCATGTTTTAGGTATTGGTGCAAATTGAACAGCGGGTTGGGGTCTGTGACTCCTGTGTTAGGGGGAAATAGGGGTTGGGCTTTTGCGCACACACACACACAGAGAGAGAGAGAGAGAGAGAGAGAGAGAGAGAGAGAGAGAGAGAGAGAGAGAGAGAGAGACCCGACACAATTCCTCCCTTGTGTCTCTCTCCGTCAGAGGTAACACAATGCGGCCCGGAAGAAAGCAAGGCAGCTGTTGATCTGTTTGCAGGCAGAGCCCCCCCTCCCGCTCCATGCGAGGAGTGAAGCAGCCCAGAACTAAAGCGCGTTGCAATTTGTACACCCTGAGATAGTAGCCCCCCCCCGTCACAGAGAGAGCACCCCAAAAACATCCCCGGTTGCGCCACAAAGTGAGTTGTACATGGAAATCAGATCGGACTCCGAGTTCGTGTTTTGGCAACATGACAGGTCTGTCCATCGGGATGCCTGAGGATTCCTGCTCGCTGCCTTTTCCTGGCCAGCCTGAGAGATCACTGGAAAGGGAGGATTTCTTGACTCCAGAATCCATCATCGCAGACCCCTTTCATTCAGGCCTAGAGATCTGCTCTTTCGCCCAGTCTGCTTGGATCATGTGGATCATCAATGGATTATATGGATCATCACTGGATCATCCATGATGTCATACCCGTCTCACGGAGGGGGGGCTCAGGATGACTTTCCTGCCACGTGACTGGGGGAGTCTGGGGGCTGACGGGGGTCAGACAGGGCTGCTGTTTTGCTCTCCTTACTATTTCAGCTCAGGTTTTACTGAAATGGGTGGATTCATTGAGGAAACGGGGCTACGTTGCAAAGAGGCAAATGTGTATACTTTGTTACCACCCAGTGAGTTGTGTTGCAAAGGCCATTTGCAGAAAGGCTCCTATTGTGTCACCTGCGGCTACATGCCGGAGTTTGGGTCTTTTTGCGGAAATGTGTCTGTGTAAATGCACTTATCCCCGTGCATTTATAATGGCATGACATTAAATCCCATGAAATCCACAAGCACCAGAACCATAAGCCCACATAGGAGTCCAAAAGCACAGAACGAAGCAGCCCTTAATCCCTGCCTAGCTAGCTGTCAAAAGCTGGGTGTCCAACAAAAACAACAGCAACTTTTTTTGTACCCCACCCATCCAACTGGATTGCTCCAGCCACTCTGGGCGGCTTCCAAAAGAATAAAAGAAAAGATAACCCAACATAAAACATTAAAAGCTTCCCGATACGGAGCTGCTTTCAGGCGTCAATGGAGGCCGTATAATGGTTTATCTCCTTGACATCTGGTGGGAGGGCGTTCCACAGGGCAGTCACGACAACCCAGAAGGCCCCCTGTAACCTCACTTCTCGCAATGAGGCACCTGCCAGAATGAAGCAGGGCCACCTGGAGGATTTTTACCCTTATGCTTTCCATATAATCAGTTAGCCATATATAACCATATATAACCATATAGCACCATATATCCTTATAATGCTTTTTATCCATGTTTGAATCATGAAGCAAAGCTTAGGGCAAAATGCTTAGATTTGAAAAATCCAAAATGAACTCTGTCCCAGTTCTCTCCCCTTGTTCTTTTCAACGTCTCGCTAACATAAGGGGGGAAGCAATAAATCTGCTGTGTTGGCATTTTCCTCCTGTCCAGACAGGGTCCTGAGCAGCTGAAAACAGGAAGATGCTAACCGCAAAATGTCCCTGTTTGGCAGATGTTGCGTAGGAGAGCTTAACGGCTGAATACAGTTCCTTTCTCCTTTTTATTAGGGGAAAGGTCGGACTAATGTTCAGACTGAAGAAAGCAGAAGTTGGGAGGGAACTCTTTACATGATCAGGGGGCAAGGCTTGAATGCGCTCATTGGTTTTATTTTTGCTGCCGTGTGCGATTGTATTCGATTATGTCATGATCGATGATGTATGTACTCAGATATAAAGCCTCAGGGCGCTAGTCCTATGACGCCCAGTCTCTGGAAAGGATTCCACAGGGTCAATTATTGCTCAGCAATAAATATCACTTTCTTTTTCTCCACTGCTGCGTCTGTCAATTCTGGGACACAATTTGAGTGGGTCACTGGTACCTTAAAAATCCTTGCTACAAGAAGGCCCTCGGAGCTGGACCTCAGTGTCCGGGCTGAGCGATGGACGTGGAGACACTCCTTCCCTTCTACTGGGCTGAGACCATTTAGGGCTTTCAAGGTCAGCACCAGCACTTTGAATGGTGCTCGGAAACGGACCGGGAGCCAGTGAGGATTTCTTGGGACCCGTGTTCAGGGGCCAGCTGTTAGGGGGCCAAAACTGAATGTATCCCTTGCCGGAAGTAATCCACAAACCTCTCCTGCTCCGCCTTCTCGGGATGCCATTGGTGCGCGATGCTCCGGCTCTCGAAAGAGGGAGAGGCGTGAGTTGGGTGTGCTCGGCTTGCCAAGGGTTAAACGGAAACGAGCTGGATTCCTAGACAGGAAAGTAAGACGGGGGGGGGGGGCAGGGTCCTCCAGAGCGAAAACCCAGCCCCTCCCTTTCCTGCAAGAAGTCGGGCGTGTGGGGGTCCCCTTGGTTCGGCTCTGCAGAGGCTGCCTGGGGGCGCCTGCTGGGATCCGGTGAGTCTCCTCTCTCCCAGGATAGGGCCCATGGGGAGAGCGGGGGGTCCCAGCGCTGCATGGCGAGGGGGGGGGGGCAAGTCAGGGCGCGGAGGGTCGCAGGAGGGCGGCAGCTCGGCTCTTCCTTTGCATGGATGCGCTGATGGCCCCTTGGATCTAGGAGTGGGGAAATGCATGCAGAGCAACCCCATTCAGATGCATGGATCAGTCCCCTTTTATAACAGAGGTCGTCCGCGGATGGAAACATTCAGACATGAAATATACCCTGGTCCCTAAAACCTCACCTGTGCAAGGAAGGAAGGAAGGAAGGAAGGAGGGAGGGAGGGAGGGAAGGGGAAGGGGAAGGGGAAGGGGAAGGGGAAGGGGAAGGGGAAGGGGAAGGGGAAGGGGAAAGAGGGCAGAGAAGAGAAAGCGCTTCCTCTTGCAGGGCAGAGTAAAACCTGTGGAACTCCCTCCCACAAGAGGCAGAGGCCACCAGTGGTTGCAGGAATTGATGTACAGGTTGGGGGGGGGTTGCCCCTCCAGCAGATATCATGCACACGCAGCCCACTACCAAAATCAGCACCATCACTTTTGTGACTTTTGTGATTTATCCCCACAAAACACTTCATTCAAAGGGCCTTTGCTGCACAATACCAAATGTAACAATTCACTGATAGATGTCTCTGTGTACTGGCTCACTGGGGAAACTTCAGAAATTCATATAGAGATGTGAGCTCAGCTACCCAGCAGCCCCTCTGCCTGAGGGATAATCCCTGGCATCCTGATACCTGAGTGCCAGACAGGTAGCCATGCCAGAAATACCAAACCCAGATGAAGACAAAAGGGTGTGATGAACTTGGCTGTGATGAACTTGGCTGGGAAAAATAACTATCTCCTTTTGTTTCACTTGATGGGTGTTTGGTGGAGGGCAAGGGGAACTATGGGGCAGCGTCCAGGATGCTCAGATTACTGCCACCAGACCTCCCCTTTCATGATGTAATCGTGATATGTGAGTGGTGTAGTTTTTTGGGGGGGGTGTAACATGGGGATTAAAGGTAAAGGGTAAAGGGACCCCTGACCATTAGGTCCAGTTGCCGACGACTTTGGGGTTGCAGCGCTCATCTCGCTTTATTGACAGCCGACGTTTGTCTGCAGACAGTTTCCAGGTCATGTGGTCAGCATGACTAAGACGCTTCTGGCGAACCAGAGCAGCGCACGGAAACACCATTTACCTTCTCGCCACAGCAGTACCTATTTATCTACTTGCACTTTGACGTGCTTTCGAACTGCTAGGTTGGCAGGAGCAGGGACTGAGCAACGGGAGCTCACCCCGTCGCGGGGATTTGAACCACCAACCTTCCGATTGGCAAGCCCTAGGCTCTGTGGTTTATTAGTGCCACCCGCTAATAAAAGTTTGGGGGCTCTTTTGTACTGCAACTGGACCTAGTGGTCGGGGGTCCCTTCTCCTTTAACATGGGGATTAGCAGCTTTAAAAAGTTTGGGTTCTCTTTTGTTGGGGGCTTCCATCTTGTTCCACCTTGTGGCAGGTGGGAGTCCTGTGGCGACAGTCTTCAATCAAGACCAAGCCGACTGGCTGCTGTTTGCTCCATTATTCCTGGCTGGTCTCCTTGTTTTTTGTCCAAGGGAGCCCTCAGATTTCTCCATTAGCACAATCAAGAGAGGAGGAGGCCGATCCGTGGAGGAGGAGGAGGAGGAGAGGGTGATGGGGGGCTCCTCTGCTCTGTCTCCCCCGTAGGAGGCTGTCATGAGACAAAGGTTCTTGAGAGCAGGAGCAGCAAGGCCTACATCTTTCAAGCCTGCTGGCTGTTAACTGTTAACAGCTAATTGCTGAGTCACTGTGACTCAGGATTCATCTCGAGTGATGACTCATTCTCCCTAGAAAAGTAGCCAGTCTCTCTGTGGGCCTCAGGAGCTGAGTAGTATTGCTTTGTGTTGTTGCTGTGAATGTATAGCGGAGTCGCCTTCAAGGGCAGTTCCACACAGAGAGCGTTGCCATCATCCCATCTGGTGCAGAGCAGGGAGGACCAGGGCCATGTCCTCTCTGTCCCGAAAGGTCTGTGGGGTGGGGAAGTAGCCCGAGCTGGACATGGGCCTCAAGAGACCATGATGGACCCAGGAGTGCCCGCAAGTATTCATGACTGGGGAGGGGGAGTGTTAAGCAATGTAACATCATCATCGTTACTGCTTGTTCCCTGCCTGTCATCTGAATTTCCAAGAGCAGATTACAATTTTCTTTAAAAAGCAATAAGAACAGTTGAAAATGCATTACACTCATAGAAAGGCGAGTTCCACTTTATTTGATTTTGAGTGCTGTCCTTTGACCCCACCCACATGTCATTTGGCCCTCAGAAGTTAGCCAGATACGGGAATAAATGGGCTCTGAAGTGGGGTTGGGCAGGAGAGCAACTCTTGAGGAGTCCTGGGTTAGGACCCCCACTATAACCCAATGCTCAGATAACACTCAGTACAAATGACTCACTTGTCAATCACAGTTCTGACTTCATTCCTTGATTGAAAACTCTGAAAGGCAGGAGCAAAGACCAACAGTTCCCTGCACATTTTGCATGGTCACTTTCCCTCTAGGAGGGCTGGAGACTTAATTCTCCTTCTCCTTTTTATAGAAACCTCAGAGTCTGGGTTGTGGTGCAGTCCAGAGCTGGCTCTTCCAAGACTCATACATACTTCCTCACGGAACATTTTTCTCCTCTAGGCAATATGTCAGTTTTGTAACAGAACAATGTATTCGGTTTGTAGAATTCCCTAGCACCTCAGATTTGGACAGACAGAACTTGGCAGAAGATCAAGGGATTCCTTCATTTCTCTTGGAGGCTTCCTGAGAGCACAGATGGATGAGCAAGACTCAGCTGGCCCTGAAGCAGGAAGAGGCCAGGCCATGGAAATGGGGAGCAGTGGGAGATTCTGGGGGAAAACTGTGCAGAAGATCCTGGGAGAGGAGGACACTCTCCACTCAGAGGTGCAGAGCAAGCAATTGAGGCAGTTCTGCTACCAGGAGGCCAAAGGACCCCGGAAGGTTTGCAGCCAACTCTACTGCCTTGACCATCAGTGGCTGAAGCCAGAAAGGCACACAAAAGCTGAGATGCTGGACTTGGTGATCTTGGAGCAGTTCCTGGCTGTCCTTCCTCTGGAGATGGAGAGCTGGGTGAGGGAATGCGGAGCAGAGACCAGTTCCCAGGCGGTGGCCCTGGCCGAAGGATTCCTCCTGAGTCAAGCAGAGGAGAGGAAACAGGCAGAGCAGCAGGTGAGAGAGACTTTCCTCTGGATACTCCCAAGGGGCTCCAAACGTGAGTGAGGGTATCTGAAAATTCTCCATCCTTTTTTGGAAAGCAGCCATTGAATGTTATCAGATTGCCCTTCGGTTTTTGCCTCTGTCATTCCTTTTCTAACTCTTCTTCATATTCTCTGTTTTGAATCTTTGTTGCTATTTCAGAGGCAGGATCTGTTTGCAGAAATGGGCCCAGATTCCTTTGAGACTAAAAGGATTCTGTTGGACACCAGAGAGAGGCTGCTGGGTAAGGAAGGAGTCCGTTCTCCATTTGGTCCCTTTCTGTGGATATCAAAACAAATCCATAGGTTCTTTTCCTCCTTTTTTGGGGGGGGGGGTAGACGGGACGCGGGTGGCACTGTGGGTAAAAGCCTCAGCGCCTAGGGCTTGCCGATCGAAAGGTCGGCGGTTCGAATCCCCGCGGCGGGGTGCGCTCCCGTTGCTCGGTCCCAGCGCCTGCCAACCTAACAGTTCGAAAGCACTCCCGGGTGCAAGTAGATAAATAGGTACCGCTTACTAGCGGGAAGGTAAACGGCATTTCCGTGTGCGGCTCTGGCTCGCCAGAGCAGCTTTGTCACGCTGGCCACATGACCCAGAAGTGTCTCCGGACAGCGCTGGCCCCCAGCCTCTTGAGTGAGATGGGCGCACAACCCTAGAGTCTGTCAAGACTGGCCCGTACGGGCAGGGGTACCTGTACCTTTACCTTTTAGACACTTGGGGCCAGGAGCACCAAGGAGGGAGATGTATTTTTTAACCCAACTAAATTATGAAATGGGTCCAAATGTCCAGATGCACTCAGAAGGTGAGACTTTTTGGAGAGCAGCTGCACTTCTGGCTTCCCACTTACCTCTGTCTCTCACAGGTGACCAGATGATGCCAGCAAGACGTCCTCTTCCATCTATTCCTGGTGGTGAAGGAGAAGCAACGGCTGTGGAAGCAGCTCAGGTAGAGGGAGGGAGCCCTGTGGGGAAGGGGGCTGAGGGGTGGGGCAGCCAGAGTGCCTCTGGCCCCCAAGGAATCTCTCTCCTCCTCTTGGCTTCTGTCCAAGCTGCTCTGAAGGCAGCCTAGACAGAAGCCAAGAGGCTGGGAATGCCATTCGAGAAGCTTAATGGGCTGAGAATAAGGAACAGCCACCTTGCCTTAACTCGCCTTCTGACGGTCAATAGGATGATTCATAAGTCATTGTAGTTTTATTTCTAGAGTTATCATTGAATGCTAAAATAGGCTTCTAAGCAGTTCATCAAGCCTCAAAAATAGTTCCCAGGAATCACCTATCTTGTCGCATCAGTTGCACAATGGGGTTTCCCCACCTTCTCCTCCCCCCTTTTAATGCGCAGAAAGAAACAGCAATGTGTAGCAGACCACCTTAGTGCTGTCTAAAGAGGACCTCTTCATTTCTCTCTTAGGGTCCAGTGTGCTTTGAAGATGTTGCTGTTCATTTCACAGATGAGGAGTGGGCGTTGCTGGATCCAGACCAGAGAGCTCTGCATAAGGAAGTCATGGAGGAGAATCACAGGGTTGTGGCCTCTCTCAGTAAGGCTCCCTTGTGGATCATGACCTCTGTTTGGAAATTCCATGCATATCTCTCTCTGATAAGCCTCCCTGGTTTTGAGGGAGGTCTGCAGGGCCACTTGCAGCACCTGGGATTCTAATACCCCCCAAACTCACCTTAAATGGAGGGCTATCAGCATGTTTTGACCGTGGACATGATGAAGCCAACATAGACCTTGCTGAGAATGAAATGGGAACATGCTGGGAATCTGAGGTCAGGAGAACACATCTTTGTTGACACTGTCCTGCCTTCTATTGCCCAAAATCTTCCTGATATGGAGCATATGGAAGACATTGAGGGTTTCCCCCCCTAATGGTTGTAATTGTCCACAATTCACTTCACAAACTGCTTGCTCAAGGCACAATCCTGATAGACCTCCCTCTTGGCATTGAAGAGTTAGCAACACATTTGCCTTGCCAATACACTTGTCCAGGTCAGCATCGATGAAGAGGTTGTTGGTTATGGTAGAACCTCCTAGGGAGACAAAATCATCCACCACCTCCAGTGTCTGAAACTCCCATAGGCGCATTTTGCGACAGGGAATTTCATAGGCACGAGCAGTTTCTGAGCTCTGCGTGCAGTACTGCACCTAAGATTTCAGATTAAAACTGCGGAGTGGAAGGAAAGGAGGACCTTTTTCTGCCTCCCCACTTCCAGCTACTCTCTGAAAGCTGAAGGAGAGACCTGTCAAGGTGGTGTCTGCTCTTCGCAATAAACACCCTCTGCTCAGAGAGATATTTACAGTTCTTTATTTACATATGTACAAACAGCTACAGTTCAAAATCATGCATCTGAATCTGACCAGAGTGGCTTCCTTCGGCTCCTTCTCCAACACAGCAGATGTGGGAATCTCGCAAGACGTCTTTGATTCTCTCCTCGCCTGTGCCAAAGGCACTGCTTCCCCTTCTCTTCCTGAACTCCCTGGTTGGTGGCAGGGCTCTCCAGTACTGCAGAGCCCTGACACCACTTGACTGCTCTCCGCCTTCTCCTCCCCTACTTCGTCCATCATTTCCCTGTTTTCCCTGTCTGACTGTCCCTGCTCTAATACTCCCCCTTCCCTTGACCCAAGGGCTGTCTGTCCCGTGACATCACCCCCCCTAAGCCCCCCGATCTGTCTGGCTTTCAATGTCCTCTGAGGATCTGAAACCTACAAGTGGTGATATACCTGTGGGTGCATGCATTGTGTTATTGTATGCAAACTCTGCCAGGCTCAATTTCCTCAAAACTTCTCTCTCTGTTCTCCCCTTGCCTGTCTGTCCCGTGACAAGACCTTCTTAAAAAATCAGGGGGGGGGGTGGGCAGGGAAAGGACTAGACCATGTGAAAAATGAACATATTATTTTAGCTGCTGTTCATTCATAGAATCATAGAGTTGGAAGAGACCACAAGGGCCATCAAGTCCATTCCTTTTCAGCTTTGTATTTTTGTCATATGAAAGTGCACCTAGACATTCCATTTTTGAGCCCATAACCTAGGTATAAGATCCTCTTTATGTCCTAGCTGTCCTATCGCTGTTTCTAACACTGACCACCTCTAGTGTGTGGTCAGCAATGTTGATGCATGGAATTCTTCCTCTATCACAAGGGTTAGTGATCAATATTCAATACAGTGGCACTCCATTTCTTCCTGCAGCTCTAATCCATTTCTTCATTGCAGGTGGTGATGATTTGGAAATTGAGAGAGAGGATGCCCATGACAGAATCCACACAGTGGAGAAGCCATTGCCACTCTTGGAGTGTGGAGAGAGCTTCAGTCATAGCTCCCATTCGACTACCCACCAAATAAATGCTATTGGGAAGAAACCCTCTCAGTTCTCTGAATGGGGAAAAAATTTCTGTTGGAATGAAAGCCTTACTTCACAGGAAATAATTCCCACAGGGGAGGACCCACTGAAATACTTGGAATGTGGAAAGAGCTTCAGTAAGAGTGCACATCTCATTTCGCATCAAATAATTCATACAGGCGAGAAACCCTATCAGTGCTTAGAATGTAGGAAAAGCTTTAATACAAGCAAAACCTTCCGTAAACATCAGAGAATTCACAGGGGGGAGAAGCCATTTCAATGCCGAGAGTGTGGAAAGAGCTTCAGTCAGAGCACCCATCTCACAGCCCATCAAATAATTCATACAGGCGAGAAACCCTATCAGTGCTCGGAATGTGGGCGGAGCTTCAATCACAGGACGACTCTCACGGTCCATCAAAGGATTCACAGTGGTGAGAAACCCTATCAGTGCTCGGAATGTGGGAAGAGTTTCACTGTGAGCTCCCATCTCACTTCCCACCAAAGAATTCATACCGGGGAGAAACCATATCAATGTGTGAATTGTGGAAAGGGCTTCACCCAAAAGGCAAGTCTCACTTCCCATCAAAGAATTCACAGTGGTGAAAAACCTTATCAATGCATGGAATGTGGGAAGAGCTTCAGTCGGAAGCAAAGTCTCACTTCCCACCAAAGAATTCACAGTGGTGAGAAACCCTATCAGTGCTCGGAATGTGGAAAGAGATTCTCCCAGAGAGCCAATCTCAGTTCCCACCAAAGAATTCACACAGGGGGAAAACCCTATCAGTGCTTGGAATGTGGAAAGAACTTCAGTCTCAGGGCCCATCTCACTACCCATCAAAGCATTCATACCAGGGAGAAACCCTATCGATGCTTGGATTGTGGAAAGAGTTTCCTACAGAGAGCCGATCTCACTTCACACCAAAGAATTCACACAGGGGAGAAACCATATCAGTGCTTGGAATGTGGGAAGAGCTTCACTGTGAGCGCTGGTCTTACTTCCCACCAAAAAATTCATATTGGGGAGAAACCCTATCAATGTGTGAATTGTGGAAAGAGCTTCACCCAGAAGCAAAGTCTCACTTCCCACCAAAGAATTCACAGTGGTGAGAAACCATATCAGTGCTTAGAATGTGGAAAGAGTTTCTGCCAGAGAGCCAATCTCACTTCTCACCAAAGAATTCACACAGGTGAAAAACCCTATCAGTGCTTGGAATGTGGGAAGAGCTTCAGTCTGAAGAAAAGTCTCACTCATCACCAAAGAATTCACAGTGGTGAGAAACCCTACCAGTGCTCGGAATGTGGAAAGAGTTTCTGCCAGAAAGTCAATCTCACTCATCACCAAAGAATTCACACAGGTGAAAAACCCTATCAGTGCTTGGAATGTGGCAAGAGCTTCAGTCTGAAGAAAAGTCTCACTTCCC
Organism: Podarcis muralis; assembly: GCF_964188315.1. Lineage (NCBI taxonomy): Eukaryota > Metazoa > Chordata > Lepidosauria > Squamata > Lacertidae > Podarcis > Podarcis muralis. Next base: position 77,412,943 of record NC_135664.1, on the reverse strand, counting down.
ACCAAAGCATTCATACTGGGGAGAAACCCTATCGATGCTTAGATTGTGGAAAGAGTTTCTGCCAGAGAGCCGATCTCACTTCCCACCAAAGAATTCACACAGGAGAGAAACCATATCAGTGCTTGGAATGTGGGAAGAGTTTCCGCCAGAAAGTCAGCCTCACTTCCCACCAAAGAATTCACACAGGGGAGAAACCCTATCAGTGCTTGGAATGTGGGAAGAGTTTCCGCCAGAAAGTCAACCTCACTTCCCACCAAAGAATTCACACAGGGGAGAAACCCTATAAGTGCTTGGAATGTGGGAAGAGCTTCAGTCATAAGCAAAGTCTCCCTTCCCATCAAAGAATTCACAGTGGTGAGAAACCTTATCAGTGCTTGGAATGTGGGAAGGGCTTTGGTAAGAGGACCAAGCTCATGGCCCATGGACGAACTCACAGTGGTGAGAAACCCTATCAATGCTTGGATTGTGGAAAGAGTTTCAGCCAAAGGGCCAATCTAACTTGCCATGAAAGAATTCACACAGGGGAGAAACCATATCACTGCTTGGAATGTGGGAAGAGCTTCAACCAGAAGCAAAGTCTCACTTCCCACCAAAGAATTCACACAGGGGAGAAACCACATCAGTGCTTGGAATGTGGAAAGAGCTTTGGTAAGAGGACCAAGCTCATGGCTCACCAAAGAATTCACAGTGGTGAGAAACCCTATCAATGTGTGAAATGTGGAAAGAGTTTCTGCCAGAAAGCCCATCTCACATCCCACCAAAGAATTCACACTGGGGAGAAACCCTATCAGTGCTTGGAATGTGGGAAGAGCTTCAGTAAGAGGACTAACCTTATGGCCCATCAAAGAATCCACACTGGGGAGAAACCCTATCAGTGCTTGGAATGTGGAAAGAGCTTCAGTAAGAGGACTAACCTCATGGCCCATCAAAGAATCCACACTGGGGAGAAACCCTATCAGTGCTTGGAATGTGGGAAGAGCTTCACCCGGAAGGACAACCTCACTTCCCACCAAAGAATTCACACAGGGGAGAAACCATATCAGTGCTTGGAATGTGGAAAGAGCTTTGGTAAGAGGACCAAGCTCATGGCTCACCAAAGAATTCACAGTGGTGAGAAACCCTATCAATGTGTGAAATGTGGAAAGAGTTTCTGCCAGAAAGCACATCTCACTTCCCACCAAAGAATTCACAGTGGTGAGAAACCATATCAGTGCTTGGAATGTGGGAAGAGCTTCAGTAAGAGGACTAACCTCATGGCCCATCAAAGAGTTCATACAGGGGAGAATAATAGAATTTTAGACCTGCAGGAGACTTCTGGGTCGTCTAGTCCACTGCAGGACTCTCAACTAAAGCATCCATGACATATTGCCTTCAAACATCTCCTTACAAACCTCCAAGGAAGGAGAGTCCACAACCTTCCAAGGGCGTCTCTAATTTGAAGCCATTGGTTTGGGTCCCAGCCTCCAGAGCCGGTGAAAACAAGCTTGTTCAATCTTCCACCTGACACCCCTTTCTGTTCCTCAGAAGACTTGGTTTCCCAATGCTTAATTGTCTTGCTCACCCCCCCCTCTGCACACCTTCCAGCTTGTCAAAATCCTTCTTAAATTGGGGCACCCAGAACTGGACACAGGACTCCAGGTGTGGTCTGAAAAAGGCAGAAGAAAGTGGGGCTATTACTTTTCTTGATCTGGATACTTGACTTCTTTGGACACTGCCTAGAATAACAGCCTATTTCGCCGGTGTTGACATATGTTAGTCTTGTGGTCCACTAAGACCCCAGGTCTTTTCCACATGCACTACTGGCAAGCCCAGTATCCCCCATCTTATATTTGTGCAGCTGATTCTTTTTGCCTAAGTGCAGAATCTTACCTTTCTTCTTAGTGAAATTTATTGGATGCCTTTATATACCACCTGTTTCTTCAAGAAGCTCATTGTGGTCTTATAATAATAATAATAATAATAATAATAATTTATTATTTATACCCCGCCCATCTGGCTGGGCCTCCCCAGCCACTCTGGGCGGCTTCCATAAAAACCAAAAATACAATAAAATATCACATGTTAAAAACTTCCCTGAACAGGGCTGCCTTAAGATGTCTCTTGAATGTCAGGTAGTTATTTATCACTTTGACATCTGCTGGAAGGGCGTTCCACAGGGTGGGCGCCACTACCGAGAAGGCCCTCTGCCTGGTTCCCTGTAGCTTTGCTTCTCGCAATGAGGGAACCGCCAGAAGGCCCTCGGCGTTGGACCTCAGCGTCCGGGCAGAATGATGGGGGTGGAGACGCTCCTTCAGGTATACTGGACCGAGGCCGTTTAGGGCTTTAAAGGTCAGCACCAACACTTTGAATTGTGCTCGGAAACGTACTGGGAGCCAATGCAAGTCTTTCAAGACCGGTGTTATATGGTCTCGGCGGCCGCTCCCAGTCACCAGTCTAGCTGCCGCATTCTGGATTAGTTGTAGTTTCCGAGTCACCTTCAAAGGTAGCCCCACGTAGAGTGCATTGCAGTAGTCCAAGCGGGAGATAACCAGAGCATGTACCACTCTGGCGAGACAGTCCGCAGGCAGATAGGGTCTCAGCCTACGTACCAGATGGAGCTGGTAAACAGCTGCCCTGGACACGGATTTGACCTGTGCCTCCATGGACAGCTGTGAGTCCAAAATGACTCCCAGGCTGCGCACCTGGTCCTTCAGGGGCACAGTTACCCCATTCAGGACCAGGGAATCCTCCACACCTGCCCGCCTCCTGCCCCCCAAAAACAGTACTTCTGTCTTGTCAGGATTCAACCTCAATCTGTTAGCCGCCATCCATCCTCCAACCGCCTCCAGACACTCACACAGGACCTTCACCGCCTTCACTGGTTATGATTTAAAAGAGAGGTAGAGCTGGGTATCATCCGCATACTGATGAACACCCAGCCCAAACCTCCTGATGATCTCTCCCAGCGGCTGCATGTAAATGTTGAAAAGCATGGGGGAGAGGACAGAACCCTGAGGCACCCCACAAGTGAGAGCCCAGGGGTCTGAACACTCATCCCCCACCACCACTTTCTGAACACGGCCCAGGAGGAAGGAGCGGAACCACTGTATAACAGTGCCCCCAGCTCCCAGCCCCTCAAGACGGTCCAGAAGGATGCTATGGTCGATGGTGTCAAAGGCCGCTGAGAGATCCAGCAGAACTAGGAAACAGCTCTCACCTTTGTCCCTAGCCCGCCGGAGATCATCAACCAGTGCGACCAAGGCAGTTTCAGTCCCATGATGAGGCCTGAATCCCGACTGGAAGGGATCCAAATGGTCCGCTTCTTCCAGGCGTGCCTGGAGTTGTTCGGCAACCGCTCGCTCAATCACCTTGCCCAGGAATGGAAGATTTGAGACTGGGCGATAGTTGGCCATCGTGGCCGCATCTAAAGATGGTTTTTTAAGAAGCGGTTTAATAACCGCCTCTTTCAGCGGGTCTGGGAAGGCTCCCTCACGGAGGGAAGCATTCACCACCCCACGAAGCCCATTGCCCAGTCCTTCCCGGCTAGCTTTTATAAGCCAGGATGGGCAAGGATCAAGGAGACAGGTGGTTGGTTTCACTCGTCCAAGCAGCCTGTCCACATCCTCGGAGGTAACAGATTGGAATTGATCCCACTCAACTTGACTAGACAGAACTCTAGCACTCTCCCGCCCCGGCCCTGCTCCCACGGTGGAGTCTACTTCTTCCCGAATCTGAGCGATTTTATCTGCAAAAAACTTTGCAAAATCATTGCAGGAGAACATGTGGCCCGTACTGGGCCCCGATGTTGCAGGTGGTTCCGCTAAATTGTGAACCACCTGAAAAAGTCTCCTGCTGCTGTTTTCTGCAGATGCAATAGAGGCGGTGAAGAAATTCTTCTTCGCCGTCGCTATCGCCACTTGGTAGGCTCGACGTTGAGCTCTAACCTGTGTCCGGTCAGATTCGGAATGAGTTCTCCACCACCGGCGCTCTAGCCGTCTCAACGATTGTTTCATTGCCCTCAGATCCGTGGAAAACCACGGGGCTGTCCGGGCTCCATGCAACCGGAGAGGGCGCTTCGGAGCCAAACAGTCAATAGCCCTGGTTAACTCCACATTCCAGCGGGCCACCAGGGAATCAGCTGAAAGGCCATCAACATGGGATAAAGCATCCCCTACCACTCTCTGGAAACCATTTGGATCCATTAAGTGGCGGGGGCGGACCATCCGAATTGGTCCCACCTCCCTGCAGAGGGGATGGGTCGCAGAGAAGTCCAGTTGCACCAGGAAGTGATCTGACCATGGCACTTCTTTCGTTTCGCTTTTACTTAGTGTCAGATCACCAACATCCATAGAGGTAAACACCAGGTCTAAGGCATGTCCGTGGCTATGGGTTGGGCCAGACTTATTCAGGGACAGCCCCATGGAGGCCATGCTTTCCACGAAGTCCCGAGCGGCCCCTTGTAAGGTTGTGTCGGCATGGATGTTAAAATCCCCTAGGACGACCAAGCTAGGTGTCTCCAGGAGAACATCCGCCACGACCTGAAGCAGCTCGGACAGGGAATCCTTGGTGCAGCGGGGAGGTCGGTACACCAAAAGGAATCCTGTACTGCCCCTATTGCCCAACTTCCAGAACATGCACTCAGAAAACTGGGTCTTCCCAACAGGACGCCTGGTGCAAACTAATGACTTCCTAAAAATCACTGCAACCCCCCCTCCCCGCCCACATGACCTGGGTTGCTGTGCGTAAGAGTTACCTGGTGGACAAGCAGCGGCAAGGACAGGCCCATCTGCTTCATCCAACCAGGTCTCTGTTATACATGCCAGGTCAAATCCTCCATCCATGATCAAGTCATGGATGGCAGTGGTCTTATGAATCATTGACCTGGCATTGCACAGCAGCACCTTCAGGTCATGTGGGTATCCCTTGCTGATTCTAGTATCCATCCGGTCAGGACCAGACCCGGAGGCAGGGATAGTCCTCAGACAACGACTAAACCTGCCTCCTCTGTAATGACATGGTCTGGTCTTAGCGTAACTCCTCCTCCTACCCGTGATCACTGAGATCGGTTGTCCCAGTGCATCCTCCCCTGTGGAACATGCCCCAGCCATTTTATGGGCTGGGGCCCACTCCCCGGCAGCCCTGAACCCTCCCCCTAAAAACAAAATAACACCTTAAACAAACAACCAAAACCAATAAAACAATACAAACGAAAAATGTAAAAATTACAAAAACATCAAAATAATAATAAAAAAAATTCCCCAAGCCCAACCAACATCCATCCCACCCCCACCCCGCACATACAAAAAATCCAAAGAATTAAAAAACAAACAAAAAAAACACATTTTAAAAACACTCTGTGCTTCTCCGGCAGTAACAACTGTCCTGGTGAGGCCTGTCAGGCCCCGCCCTGGGCCAGATGGTAAGTGGCAGGAAGGAGCAGGGCCCTCAAGCACTCACTCAGGGAGTCTTCCTGGGCAGCAGAACGCAGCAGTCCCTGTGAGTCCTTCAGGCCCCGCCCTGGGCCAGATGGTGAGTGGCAGGAAGGAGCAGGGCCCTCAGACACTCACACAGGAGAGTCCTCCTGGGCAGCAGAACGCAGCAGTCCCTGTGAGTCCTTCAGGCCCCGCCCTGGGCCAGATGGTGAGTGGCAGGAAGGAGCAGGGCCCTCAAGCACTCACTCAGGGAGTCTTCCTGGGCAGCAGGCCGCAAGCCGCACGCAGTCCTTATGAGGCCCCAGGCCCCGCCCCGGGCCAGATGGTAAGTGGCAGGAAGGAGCAGGGCCCTCAAGCACTCACTCAGGGAGTCTTCCTGGGCAGCAGGCCGCAAGCCGCACGCAGTCCTTATGAGGCCCCAGGCCCCGCCCCAGGCCAGATGGTAAGTGGCAGGAAGGAGCAGGGCCCTCAAGCACTCACTCAGGGAGTCTTCCTGGGCAGCAGGCCGCAAGCCGCACGCAGTCCTTATGAGGCCCCAGGCCCCGCCCCAGGCCAGATGGTAAGTGGCAGGAAGGAGCAGGGCCCTCAAGCACTCACTCAGGGACTCTTCCTGGGCAGCAGGCCGCAAGCCGCACGCAGTCCTTATGAGGCCCCAGGCCCCCCCCAGGCCAGATGGTAAGTGGCAGGAAGGAGCAGGGCCCTCAAGCACTCACTCAGGGAGTCTTCCTGGGCAGCAGGCCGCAAGCCGCACGCAGTCCTTATGAGGCCTGTCAGGCCCCGCCCTGGGCCAGATGGTAAGTGGCAGGAAGGAGCAGGGCCCTCAAGCACTCACTCAGGGAGTCTTCCTGGGCAGCAGGCCGCAAGCCGCACGCAGTCCTTATGAGGCCCCAGGCCCCGCCCCAGGCCAGATGGTAAGTGGCAGGAAGGAGCAGGGCCCTCAAGCACTCACTCAGGGACTCTTCCTGGGCAGCAGGCCGCAAGCCGCACGCAGTCCTTATGAGGCCCCAGGCCCCGCCCCAGGCCAGATGGTAAGTGGCAGGAAGGAGCAGGGCCCTCAAGCACTCACTCAGGGACTCTTCCTGGGCAGCAGGCCGCAAGCCGCACGCAGTCCTTATGAGGCCCCAGGCCCCCCCCAGGCCAGATGGTAAGTGGCAGGAAGGAGCAGGGCCCTCAAGCACTCACTCAGGGAGTCTTCCTGGGCAGCAGGCCGCAAGCCGCACGCAGTCCTTATGAGGCCTGTCAGGCCCCGCCCTGGGCCAGATGGTAAGTGGCAGGAAGGAGCAGGGCCCTCAAGCACTCACTCAGGGAGTCTTCCTGGGCAGTCTTAAGTCATTCTCCCCCTCATCATTTAATCCTGACAACAACCCTGTGAGGTAGGTTGGGCTGTGAAGCCATCACCCAGTGACTGAGTGGAGATTTGAACCCAGGTCTCCCAGTTCCTAGTCCAAAACTCTTAAGCACTGCACCCCACTGGCTCTCGAATGAGACTCTTGGAAAGTGCATGCATTCGTATTTCCCGAAAGTTTCAGTGCAATGTCTTGGTGTTTGTATTTAAAGTTTTATACGCATGTATCAATGACATTAATATAATAATGGTAATTACAGTAGAGGAGTAAATTTTAGGAAATGCTAGATGGTGATGGGGTAGTTTGGAATGCTGGGATTGAGCAATTGAACGGATCAATTTCCACATAAATCACAAGATCTAAAATATAAAAACAAAACAGCAACAGCAACAACCCCTCCCCCAAAACCCCCAAATTCAAGAGTCTGTTCAGCAGCCTCAGCTTTTGCAGCTGGAGTCAATCCAGGCTCTGCCCTCCCAGGCTAGGTGGAAAAGGTCTCTAAGGAGAGAGCCCATCTTCTGGGACTTGCAGCCAAGATGGTTGGCTGCAACCATTGGAGGGTGGAATGGAATGGGACAGTGGTGGCAATTGTGGAGCAGGGTTGGGTAGAGAGAGAGCATTATAATCCCCGTCGTTGCAGCTGTAGCAAAGTTTCAAAAGAAAAAGAAAAGAAATGAGAACATTTGAAACCACATGTTTATGTCTATTTTTTAAATAAATCAGTTTAATGAATCGATGCACACTTCCTCCTTTGTTATGTTTGGGGTGAAGTGTTGAAGAGTTCTCTGTGGTGGCAACAGGAATAAAGGGGAGTTTGGCGGAAGATCCATCTCCTAGCCGTGCACCTTGAATGAAACGGGAAGGTGGCCCAGGGATGGGTGGGCAGGGCCAAAGCCCCTCTGAGCAAAGGCCGTGGGGGCTCAACATGGGGAGATAAACTAGAGGACACTCGGAGAGTACAAAGCACTTCATAAAAACCAACTCTGCTGTCTTTACAACATCCCTATGAGGTGGACCTGTAGCCTTTCCCCCATTAATGTGGGAAGTCGAAGAGAGCAGAGGCTTGACAACCATATGTTAGGAGTGCTCTGATGGTGTTTCCTGCTTGGCAGGGGGTTGGACTCAATGGCCCTTGTGGTCTCTTCCAACTCTATGATTCTATGAGAGGAGGAGAGCAGAGAGGGGTGTGAAGCAGAGATTCTGTCCCTCTGCCCTCTTGCAAGTTGCACACACACAATGCGCTCTGATTTGCACTGCTCATTCACATCTGTTTTAGGCCCCCAGGCATTTACTGAAACGGTCTAGGTGCTGATTTTTAAAGTACATGATGATGTTGTTGTTGTTTAGTCGTGTCCGACTCTTCGTGACCCCCTGGACCTGAGCACACCAGGCACTCCCGTCTTCCACTGCCTCCCACAGTTTGGTCAAACTCATGCTGGTAGCTTCGAGAACACTGTCCCACCATCTCGTCCTCTGTCGTCCCCTTCTCCTTGTGCCCTCCATCTTTCCCAGCATCAGGGTCTTTTCCAGGGAGTCTTCTCTTCTCCTGAGGTGGCCAAAGTTTTGGAGCCTCAGCTTCAGGATCTGTCCTTCCAGTGAGCACTCAGGGCTGATTTCCCTAAGAATGGAGAGGTTGGATCTTCTTGCAGTCCATGGGACTCTCAAGAGTCTCCTCCAGCACCAGAATTCAAAAGCATCAATTCTTCGGCGATCAGCCTTCTTTATGGTCCAGCTCTCCCTTCCATACATCACTACTGGGAAAACCAGAGCTTTAGCTATACAGACCTTTGTTGGCAAGGTGATGTCTCTGCTTTTTAAGATGAAGAGTTTGGATTTGATATCCCGCCTTTCACTCCCTTTAAGGAGTCTCAAAGTGGCTAACATTCTCCTTTCTCTTCCTCCCCCACAACAAACACTCTGTGAGGTGAGTGGGGCTGAGAGACTTCAGAGAAGTGTGACTGGCCCAAGGTCACCCAGCAGCTGCAGGTGGAGGAGCAGGGAATCAAACCCGGTTCACCAGATTACGAGTCCACTGCTCTTAACCACTACACCACACTGGTAGTTTGTCAAGTATTTGATAGTGGTTGCATTTTATAGTTGATGGGATTTAAGAGGGGGCTTTGAGCTATGTGTGCTGCCCTCACACTGGAGCAGAGGGAAGGAAGTTGCCCTGCAGAAGGGGTAGGACAGCCTCTCCCAGCGGACAGAGAGAAGTCCAAAGTTTGGAGTAATGAATAACCTGGTTCAATCTGGACCAAGTACACTCCTTCGGATCCCTGGGAGTCCCTTTCACTGAGACACTTTTCTGGAAGGGGCACCTGGAGGCTGCAAAACTTAAAGCGCAGGAAGCTTGTGGGGCACTAATGAAATTCTGCCTCATGGTGGGTGGACACTTATTAGAACCTGTGCTGATAATTGGAAGCAGAGCTGAGGGAAGTCTTTGGGGGAGGGGAGGGGGGAAGGCGGTAAATAATGAATATGATATGTTTGGATATGCTGTTGAATTGCTAATAAAAATACTTTTTTAAAAAATAAAAGTATATAAAAGAGTTTACTCACATTCTGTTCACAGAAGGATCCCAGAAGGCAGACTTAGGTTACAAAATATACACACCTGGAATCTATCCCATAAGGAGATAGTTCATTTGTCCTCTCTTGAAGCCAAGAGAGCATCTCAGGCTAAGGAGATGTTGCTGCTTCGAGGAATGGAGTCACAGAGAGAGAGATGGCTGCCTCCCCTGTGCTCTTTTGTTACCTGCACAGGTGACGTCATCCCCACCTCTGGTCACATGTAGAGGAAGTTTGTCCCAGCCCAGGAGGAAACAAGAAGTTCTGACTGGCTGGTCCAGACATCCCCTTTTATGTCCACTCTAGGAATGTTGTATTTGACTGCTCTGTGTTTCACACCCCACAGTTCAAACAAAGAGAGATTGCAAGGAGCTCCAAACAGAGCTCTCCAAACGGGGTGGATGGGCAGTAATGACAGTTCATTGTCAATGAGATCAAAGTGATGCATGTTGGGACACCCCCCTTCATATGTACAGGCTCATGGGGTCTGAACCGGGTTTCTCTGTGTGCTCTAGGAGACCAGGGGAGAGGGGAGCTGGTCGCAGCAGGAGGGGGAGTCTCCCTGGATGCTTCAGCAGCCGGCCTCCTCTGGGTCTCCTGGCCCCCTCCTCTCCTCCCTCTGAGTCTGACCTGCCAGGTACTTCTCCCTTCCTTAAAATGCTGTTCAGTACTTCTTTCAAGGGTGCAATCAGGGTTTGATTTAGGTTTTTTATCATATTTTGCCGGAAATCCATCCGGTCCTGGGGCCTCCACAGTTTTTGATTCTTTTATTACTCGTTGGATTTCGTCTTCTTCTATTGACTCTGCCTCTCGGTCCTTGCACTTTGCACCAACCAATACTCAGCTTTACTTAAGAATACTTTACCATTTATGTAGCACATTTAAAGCATTACAAAATATAACACATATTATCTCAGTAATCTAAACAACGGCCCTGCAAGGCTGTCCAGTGTTATAATCCCCATGGATAGGAAGAGTTGAGGTTGCAGGAAGAGGAGTTTGACTCACATCTCACACTTTGACTGCTACACTGCATCATCAGTCCTTGCCCTCCAGATCCTGAAAACAGCCCTGTGAGTTGTCAGGGGACTGCCCCCCATCCTATTCTAAACAAGGCAGCACGGGCAGTAAGCCCTCGTCAGCAAACATTGCCAGAGATGTCTGTATGGGGAACGGTGGGCTGAGCATAACACACGGAGGCAGCTCAGAGGCATCCCTGCTGGTCGCTCGCTCCAAGGGAGGTGACATTCTACCCCAGGCTCTTTCTGTGGGAATGTTTAGGGAGGCAGGAGAGGATACATTCTTTTATGATATCCTTCCTAACTTGCGTTGGCAAGTTCTATAACTTAGCAGAGTTGTTAAACAATCCCTCTTTGAAATCACACAGCAGTTAGCTAGTTGCAGGCTCGTCTGAGCCTCACTATTTAGGATTCCTGGTAAGATCCCTTTTTATATCCCTCCTAAAAGAATAGACACAACTATCTGATTAAAGTTAACATAAAACTAGTTGACTTACAATCATCCAGTTCACGATAAGATCCCTGAAGGCAGACTTAAGTTACATAACTCTATATATATCGACATGAACTATTCCATAAGGGAAATAATCTCAAGTGACTGCAACTGAGCAGTCACTTCTTCCTACCTTGTAGGAACACAAAAAGGAGAAGAAGAAGAGCAGAACATGGAGGCCGTGTGCTCCTCTGTCCAAGAACAGGCCACACCTACATGAAGTGCCATGCAGAGGAAGTCTGTCCCAGCTCAGGAGGAACTAGCAAGTCTTCTCCTGAGTGACACAAGCATTCCCCAGCATGTGCATTGTAGGAATGTTGCATTTGACTGCAATGCAATTTCACACCCCACACCTTCACTACCCAATAATCATTTGCAAGCGTACTTCTTCCAAGGCTCAGTAGTTAAGATTCTGAGCTTGAAAAACAAAACCCCTGAGATTGAGGCATCACCAGAGAAGCTTCCTCATGTGCATCTCACACAACATTCTCATCTCCAGTTGGGATCACCTGAGACCTCAGAAAGAAATCATTGTTTTGGGGGAAAGTGGCGTGGAACCATGCCTGAGTCAAAAGATTACAGAGCAAAGACAGCGCCCTATTCACGTTTCATATGAAGTTGGTTTGTTCCCATGAATTGTACCAGCGAGCTTCTTCACAGAATTTCATATTCCCATATTGCAGAGTTTTGAGAAATTAAAGAATAAAGTGCGAGATTGGCTCCATTACTATCAGATAATGGAGGCATATAATTTGGACAAGAAAATTGGCTTCCTGGTGGAAAAATCAAAATTAGAAACAGAATTGTTAGAACCCAAAACAAAGAATTTGTCAGGAATGTATAATTTGCTGTTGAAATGGAACACTCAGGAGGAAACGGTTAAATCTGCTATGATAAAATGGGCACAAGATGTTGGACATAATATCATGTTTGCAGACTGGGAACAGTTGTGGAACACCGGTATGAAATTCATGGCATGTAATGCCCTAAGAGAGAATATTATGAAAATGATTTACAGGTGGTATCATTTGCCCGATAATAAATGTTGGAAATGTAAGGAAAATGAAGGCACATTTTTTCACCTTTGGTGGACGTGCCCAAGAATTAAGGCTTTCTGGGAGATGATATAGAATGAATTGAAAAAGGTATTTAAATATACCCTTCTGAAGAAACCAGAGGCCTTTCTCCTGGGCATAGTTGACCAATCGGTGTTAAAGAAGGATAGAACTTTCTTTATGTATGCCACAACAGCAGGAAGAATACTTATTGCAAAATATTGGAAGACACAAGATCTACCCACTTTGGAAGAATGGCAGATGAAGGTGATGGACTATATGGAATTGGCGGAAATGACCGGCAGGATTCGAGACCAGGGAGAAGAGTCAGTGGAGGAAGATTGGAAGAAATTTAAAGACTATTTACAGAGATATTGTAAAATTAAGGAATTTTAGAATAATGTTGGATTGGAACTAAGTGGTTTCTAGCTGTGATGGGTTAAAAGAATATGAAAAAATGGGTTTATATAAGTAAAAATCTAAGATTGTAATAATTTAAGAATAAGATCTGGGTAACAAAAAGAGGGAAAGAAATTGTTGAATTAATAATTTGATTTGGAATACAAAAAAGGGTGGTATGAGGAGGTCCGAGAAACAAGTAAATGAAAAATAAGGAGATGGAAAGATTGATTGTTTTTAACAACTTTTGTTGGATTTTTCCCCCCTGTTTTTTTTTTTTTTTTGTAATGTAAAATTCTTAATAAAAATTATTATAAAAAAACATTAGATTTAACACAACATAAAAACTTAACAACAATAAAAATGCAAAAGATAAAAGAATATTTCCCCCCCTTCTTATTCCCTGGTATATTTACATTGCTAGAAGACTTCCTTGACACCTTCCAATCTGAATTTCATCAGATTCCCATCTGATGAGCAGTTCCCATCATAACACATATTTAGCATCAATATCCTCTTTCATTACAAACTTCTTATCCTTTCTTCCAATTGTAATCCATAATAATCATTATTATTGGTCTATCTCTATCTCTTAGCCTCATCTGTTACTTCTAGGCGTTTCTTATTTTATCTCATAGTTTACCACTTGCGAAATCTTCAGCTCCTGCTTTCAATTACGACAAACAAGGCACAGGAGCCCTGCTTGGGAGGGGGGGGCACAGGAGGGCAACCTGACAGACAGAGCAACTCCAGAGGCAGCAGCTCAAGTGCACCCCCCCCCAGCAGCCAACTCTGCCCCCTCACTTGTTGGCTCGCCTGCCTCCGTTCCGCCCCGTCTTCTTCCCTGCCTGCCTCCTCTAGCTGAGAGCGAGGTGGCAAAGCGTGGGCACTGGGGCAGCCTGCCCCCACCGTCACCGCTTTGGTTTGCCTCAATTAAATATCCACACCCCAATTAAATACCCAATCATAATACTTCAATTAAAAAAATAAAATAAAAAAGATCAAATAATAGTCCAAATTGTATTTATTAATTTCTTGGGGCTCCCCACGGTCTGGATCTCTGGAGCAGATCTCCACATCTTAGTTCTGCTTCTCCTTGTGCTTTCCATATTTTCCACATTTTGTTTCCATTTTTCCACATCTCGATATTTGTTGTTGAGTTGTTTAGTCGTGTCCGCCTCTTTGTGACCCCTGGACCAGAGCATGCCAGGCCCTCCCGTCTTCCACTACCTCCCGCAGTTTGGTCAAACTCATGCTGGTAACTTCGAGATCACTGTCCAACCATCTTGTCCTCTGTCGTCCCCTTCTCCTTCTGCCCTCCATCTTTCCCAACATCAGGGTCTTTTCCAGGGAGTCTTCTCTTCTCATGAGGTGGCCAAAGTCTTGGGAGCCTCAGCTTCAGGATCTGTCCTTCCAGTGAACACTCAAGATTTTTTTTGGAAAATCAATAAAAATGATTAAAAATAAAATAAAATCCACACCCCAGGATATTTCCCCTATCAGCTCTTTTCCACCTGAGCCTCACCCCCATACCTAAAACCCAGACATCCTGCAGTGTGCCAGGATTGTGACTCCTGCCCTCAGGAAAAAAAAATAGCTCCCCCCCGATGCTTAGGTGCCCTGAGGGCTCTGCGGGACCCCCAATCCTTGAAATGAAAAAGGGAGGGGCTCAGGAACCCTGAAGGGAGCAGGCGGGGAGGGGGCTGCACAGGATCCAGAAGCTCCTTCTCGCTGATTCCCCCCCCCCCATGAAGTTCCTTTAAGACCCCACATTGCAGGGAGCAGGCTCACCTGCAGCGAAACAAAATGCAGCTGCCCTGGTCGAGTGGAGCCAGGCTGGGGGGCACCGTGGGGACCCCGGAAATGCGCCCATAGAAGAAATGCGCCTCCCCAGTTGGAGGCAGCCCTCCTTCTGAAACACCAAGAGAGTAAACGGACAGATCTCTGAATGGAGAGGAGCAGAAAGCGGAGTCCCCTCAAGATCAGTATTGGGACCTGTGGCTTTTCAACTTGTTCATAAATGATCTAGACTTAGGAGGGAGGGAGCAAAGTTTGCTGATGGCAGTAAATTGTCCCAGGGTTCATGAGTGAAGGTGGGCCCCCCGGGAGACTTCCCTGGTACCTGCAACCCCTCCTTTGCTCTCTTGAAATTAGGCTTCGGGGAAAATCTCCCATTCAATTTCAGTATTTCAAGTTTTCTTCAGAACGCGCAGGGCAGGAGGCAGCGATGACGTTCTGGTGAAGAAGCAGTACTTGGAGATCATGCGGTGGGGGGGGGGTGACAGAGTTTGGTGCAAAAACCAAAGGTGCTTTCATCTAAAATTATACTCACCATTGTGAGATGTTGCCTTATTTCATTATTATAATGTTTTACATACAAACACCAGAACTTCACATATACCTCATGCTTTTAGGAATGATTTCCTACTGAGTTCATTGCTCAGAGTGGACTCTGAGAGGAAGAAGTCCCACACTCCATACATCTAAATGGGTTCTCCCATGTGAGAGTCCCTAGATGTTCCTTGATCACTCTATTATAAATAAAACATCTTTTGCAGTCTTTTCATTTAAACTGCTTCTCCCCTCTGAGTTTGTTGATGGTTTGAAGGGTTTCAACTCTTAAAGTTCTTCCTGTCCATAAGTCTGTTGATTTTGAACTTCCACTAAGAGTGAACCTCTATCTACTTTCCTGATATTTATATGGTTTGTCTTTTGGGTGAGTTTGTTGACAAAAATCAAGGGTTCCACTCTGACTGAAGCTCCTTCCACACTCCATACCTTTGAATGGTTTCTCCCCTGTGTATCTGCTGATGTTTTCTAAGATTTCCACTCTGAGTGAAGTATTTACTGTACTCCATACATTAAAATGCTTTCTCCCCTGTGTGTGTCTGTTGATGTTTCCTAAAACATCCACTATTACTAAAACTCTTTTCACACTCCATACATTGAAATGGTTTCTCCCCTGTGTGTGTCCGTTGATGTGTTCTAAGTTTTCCATTATCACCAAAGGTCTTTCCTCACTCCATACATTTATATGGTTTCTCCCCTGTATGAGTCTGTTAATGTTTTTTAAGTGTTCCACTCTGACTGAAGTCCTTTCCACACTCCATGCATTTAAATGGTTTCTCCCCTGTGTGTCTCCGTTGATGTGATCTAAGGTTTGCACTCTGACTGAAGCTCTTTCCACACTCCATACATTCATATGGTTTCTCCCCTGTGTGAGTCCGTTGATGTGATCTAAGGCTTCCACTATCACTAAAACTCTTTCCACACTCCATGCATTTAAATGGTTTCTCCCCTGTGAGTCCATTGATGTGATCTAAGGTTTGTACTCCGACTGAAGCTCTTTCCACACAGCATACATTGAAACGGTTTCTCCCCTGTGTGAGTCCGTTGATGTATTCTAAGGCTTCCACTATCACTAAAGCTCTTTCCACACTCAATACATTTATATGGTTTCTCCCCTGTGTGTGTCCGTTGATGTCTTCTAAGGCTTCCATTATCATTAAAGCTCTTTCCACACTCCATACATTCATATGGTTTCTCCCCTGTGTGAGTCTGTTGATGTTTTTTAAGGTCTGCATTCTGACTGAAGCTATTTCCACATTCTATACATTTATATGGTTTCATCCCTGTGTGAGTCTGTTGATGTTTTTTAAGGTGTCCACTCTGACTGAAGTCCTTTCCACACTCCATGCATTTAAATGGTTTCTCCCCTGTGTGAGTCCGTTGATGTGATCTAAGGCTTCCACTATCACTAAAACTCTTTCCACACTCCATGCATTTAAATGGTTTCTCCCCTGTGTGAGTCCGTTGATGTCTTCTAAGGCTTCCACTATCACTAAAGATCTTTCCACACTCAATACATTTATATGGTTTCTCCCCTGTGTGTGTCCGTTGATGTATATTGAGGGTTCCACTCTGACTGAAGTTCTTCCCACATTCCTTGCAGGTAAAACATTTTCTCTCTCTGTGAGCCCGCTGGTGTATTCTAAGTTTTGCATTCAAACAGAAGCTCTTTCTGCACTCCATACCTTTAAGTGGGTGATCCCCTGTGTGAGTCCCTTGATGTGATCTAAGGTGTGCACTCCGATTGAAGCTCTTTCCACAATCCATACATTTAAATCGTTTCATACCGATGTGAGCCTGTTGATGTCTTCTCAGGCTTCTACTAAAACGGAATCTCTTTCCACACTCCATACATTTATATGGTTTCTCCCCTGTGTGAGTCCGTTGATGTTGTCTAAGGTCTCCACTCTGACTGAAGCTCTTTCCACACTCCATGCATTTAAATGGTTTCTCCCCTGTGTGAGTCCGTTGATGTTTCCTAAGGTCTCCACTCTGACTGAAGCTCTTTCCACACTCCATGCATTTAAATGGTTTCTCCGCTGTGTGAGTCCGTTGATGTTTCCTAAGGTTTCCACTATCACTAAAGCTCTTTCCGCACTCCATACCTTTAAATGGGTTCTTTCCTTTTTGTGTTCCTTGATGTGAACTGTGTGCTCATTCAGTGAAGCAGATTCCACATTTCACACATTTTAATGGCTATTCCTAATGAAACGAAAGGTGCCTTGTCCCCTGCAATTCTGTCTTCTCCATCACCTTTTTCAGAGTGGGCAAAAAGGAAATCCTTTTTGGGTTTCAGGAAAGAGAACACAGGAAAAAAAGGACACATCAACCGCCATTAGCACCTTCTCTTATTTCAACATCTCCCACATTCTCCCATGTCCTCCCCATGTTCACAATTTTTAGGAAATGAAAATGGTAAGGTGTCAAATGGTAGCAATGCATCAGCAACCTTTCATAATCCTCAATCATCTTTAATAACACAGCATGATCTTGGAATACCGTTGTCCTCTGAGACTGCCTTTCAAATCAAGTGGTTGCCCCCATTTCCACCTCTAGTTCTTCATGAATCACCTGCACAGACCCACTGACCTCAGGAGGTCCATATGGACTATTTTGGGAGACCCAGGCCTTCATCTCTTCCAGGGACTGTGGTCTGGGTCAGTCAGAGAACTAGTGACAAGGCTTGGTGCTTGGGGTCCAAAGAATGGGTGCTCAGGGAAGCTCCTGTTCTTGGAGATGGACCTCTGTCTAAATGCCTCACATTGCATGGAGAGAGCAGGAGAAGCAGAAGGAAAGCAGATGGCAAATGGGAATCCCAGACGGAAACACCCACCCCAATGGTTCTTTATAATGATGATGTGCTGCCTGATCCTGTGCTTGTCTTCTGACAGAGGACTATCCTAATCTGGCACTGAAAGGCAGGATATTCAGGGCAGGGAGATAACTGTACTTAATGGTAGGTAGCCATATTGGTCTGATGCAGTTGAAGTAAAAAAGTAACAAAAATATTCCAGTAGAACCTTAGGGTCATGGGAGAAAAGCAATGAGAAACCTAGACAGCATCTTATAAAGCAGAGACATTTTAAGGTCTCTGCCAACAAAGGTCCGTATAGTTCAAGCTATGGTTTTCCCAGTTGTGATATATGGAAAGGAGAGCTGGAGAATTTTTTAATTTTGTATTTCAAATATGTCCAACCAACACGGCTACCTATCTGAATTTAGATGTCATGGGGTGTTGGGCAGCAGTAGTTCCTGGACATGTCCTGCACCTTCTGGGGTCATTTTTCCACCCTTGGTCCCCACCCTGCACTCAGCTCTCACCTGTGGCTTCCAGAAGCTGTCAGCAGGCAACAGGGCTTCAAGCAACGGCTTCAACCGGCCCGCTAAACCAGGTGTGGAAAGCTGATGGGTCTCAAATCCTTGGGGGGCTGGGGAATTCTGCTGCACCTGAAGTCAAGCCCTGGTGGATGGAGAGGAGGAGAACAACCGTGAATCCCACAGTCCAGAAGGCAGATTCTGCCCGTGCGGAAGAGGAAAGTGAAGGGCAGGTGGGGCACGTCCACCTGGAGTCTTGTTATCTAGTCCCAGGGTTACTCTGACATTGAATTATATATGAATTACAGTATTGAAATGCGCCTGCTCCCACTTCCTATTCTGATATTACTCTACTCTGCTTGGCTGTTGCTTACTTGAGTGCTGTTTTGGCCCCTGCCTTGGCCGTGTGGACCTGAAGGAGCATCTTCACGCCCATCGCTCAGTCAGGACAGGGAGGTCCTCCTCCGAGGGTCTTCTGCTGGTTCCCTTGCTGTTAGAAGTGAAGTTCCAGGGAACCAGGCAGAGGGCCTCCTGCCCCATGGAATGCCCTCCCTTCAGAGGGCAAGGAGACAGGCAACCATATGACATTTAGAAGACAGCTGTAGAAGACAGCTGTAGAAGACAGGTTTTTAATATTTGATGTTTTACTGTCATGTATATGTACTGTAGGGACGCGGGTGGCTTTGTGGGTTAAACCACAGAGCCTAGGGCTTGCCGATCAGGAGGTCGGCGGTTCGAATCCCCGCAACGGCGTGAGCTCCCGTTGCTCCTGCCATCCTAGCAGTTTGAAAGCATGTCAAAGTGCAAGTAGATAAATAGGTACTGCTCTGGTGGGAAGGTAAACGGCATTTCTGTGCGCTGCTCTGGTTCGCCAGAAGCGGCTTAGTCCTGCTGGCCACATGACCCGGAAGCTGTATGCCGGCTCCCTCGGCCAGTAAAGCGAGATGAGCGCCGCAACCCCAGAGTCGGCCACAACTGGACCTAATGGTCAGGGGTCCCTTTACCTTTACCTATATGTACTGTAAGTTGCCCAGAGCGGCTGTGCGAAAAGAAGAATACTATAACGCCTAGAGTGGTACCTCGGGTTACAGGCGCTTCAGCTTACAGACTCTGCTAACCCAGAAATAGTACCATTTGTTAAGAACTTTGCTTCAGGATGAGAACAGAAATCGCACAGCGGCAGCAGGAGGCCCCATTAGCTAAAGTGGTGCTCCAGGTTAAGAACAGATTTTTTGTAGTTATTTTGGAATTTTTACTGCTAAATTAGCTTATGAAATATTATGGGTGGAGAAAATCACAGGGTTGCCGTAAATTATAATCCCACCCACAAACTCTCATTCATATACATTCTGTAAATTTGGGGAGGTCACACACCTCACCTGTGCTAATACTGGCAGTCTCTGGCCTCCACAGGCAAACCCGGTGTGTAGAGCCTCCAGCCGCAGGCACTGTCTATCATGAAAATGGGTCCTTTGACTGGGAAGATTCATGCAGTCGCTGTCATCGGATGATGAAGGATTGTATCTCAGCTTGTCAGTCACTCTGACATTGCCTACGAAGAATAAGAGGAACAGAAATGCTTTGGAGGTGCAACTTCTGTATCAAGCCTGAGAGCCATTCCATGGACTCTGCACCCCTGTTTCTGAGGACAGGTGTACATTATCCTCATCCTCAGCGGAAAAGACAATAAAGATGGAAGCCTGAGAGAGAGGAAAAGGTTTCTGGCTGCTTCCTGGGTGGGATTGTGGAAAGAAAGAGCCGCTTCTGAGGAGGCCTCCCCCCTCCCCTCTTCCTCTGGGGATTTCCTCTCCTCTCCAGGGGACCAGAGGTTGGACTGGGCAGAAGGGCTGCGTCTGGACAGGGCAGGAGCTTATGGGATGGGAAGAGGATGGATGTTGCAGGATGGAAAGATGGGGGGACAGGACCCCCACTTTCCAGGGATCCCTCTCTGGTCGCCTTGAAGGGGGGTGTCGATTGCTGGGCGGGAGGGAGAAGCCAAGGCGGCCCCTCCAGAGAATCCCCAAGGAAGCCACGATGGAGACGTGTCCCCAAAGACTGGTCTGCCTAGCTCTCTCACCCTCGCCAATGCTGCCCTTCCTCCCGCCCCCCCCCCCACGTCATTGACCCCCTCTCTTTCTCCCGGAGTCTCCCCTGCATCCAGAGGCTTCCTTGGCTCACCCATCTCTCCGTCCCTAATGCCCCCCCCAAGATGAGCCGGGGAGGGACAGGGGGGTCTCTATCCAGGCGCCTCCCGCACCCCTTAACCCTTTCCTGGCCCGCTTCTCCGCGCCCCAGGGAGTCCTCGTGGGTGGGCGCCCCATCTCCGCCCCTTCGCAGCACGCGTGCAGGCGCTTGGGGGAGCTGGCGGGGGTCTCTGGGTCCTTTTCTCCCCTCTCCCCCCCCACTCGCGACCCCTTTACCTTTTTGTCCTCGCTCCCGATTCTCCTTTCCTGCAACATCCACGTTGGGCGGGGATCCTCCTCTTCCCATCCTCCTCCCCTTTCCGAAAGCGCCCCCCCCCCCGAGCTACGGGGCAGAGCAGCAATCCGGAGTGGAAGCTCCACTTCCGGGAGAAGCAGGCAGGGTGGGAGGGGGGCTTCCCCCCCGCATTACCGGAGCAGAAGCCGGATTGGAGGAGGAGGAAGAGGAGGAGCCATGTATTTGGGGGGGGTGATTTGGGATTGTGTGGGCGGGATGAGAGAAGGATGTGCCGGGAGGGGAGGGAAAGTGTTGAGCGGGTGGGGGAGGAGGAGGAGTAGAAATCCCCCCCCGTCTTCCTTCTGGGGATCAATAAAGGGGGGAAGGCCTGATCCCGACAATCCAACAGCGAAGTCACAAAATGAGTTCTGCATGGAAATCAGATCAGACTCCGAGTTCGTGTTTTGGCAACATGACAGGTCTGTCTGTCCGTCGGGATGCCTGAGGATTCCTGCTCGCTGCCTTTTCCTGGCCAGCCTGAGAGATCACTGGAAAGGGAGGATTTCTTGACTCCAGAATCCATCACCGCAGACCCCTTTCATTCAGGCCTAGAGATCTGTTCTTTGGACCAGTCTGCTTGGATCATACTGATCTTGATTGTCTTCTGTCTGGGATCATCTGGGCAGGGCTCCTGCAGATGTGCTGAGACAGTGAAGGGATTATGGCTGACCCCCCTTTGTTAGTTCTTGTCATATGGAGTAAAATAAAAATGGAACAGTGCAAATCCGATGTATGGTTGATTTTCTATGAATTTATAACAGAAATGTGGCGTATGTAGTGTGTGTGTGAACTTTGTACAAACAGAATGATGGGGGGGGGTTCCTGCTACAATGTGGATCCTCAGTGGATCATATCTGGATCATCACTGATGGGGGGGGGAGCTCAGGAAGAACCTCCTGCCACGTGACTGGGGGAGTCTGGAGGCTGACGGGGGGGGGGGTCAGACAGGGCTGCTGTTTTGCTCTCTGTTCTGTTTCAGCTCAGGTTTTCCTGGCAGAAGTTCTATTTCATCAAGAAATGGGAGGATTCATTGAGGAAACGGGGCTAAGCGAAAGCATCTGTTGCAAAGAGGCAAATGTGTCTACTTTGTAACCATCCAGGGAGTTGTGTTGCAAAGGCCATTTGCAGAAAGGTTTTGATAAGGAAAATTCTGGTATGAGAGTCTACTCCAGTGTTTCCCAACCTTGTGCCTCCAGCTGTTTTTGAACTACAACTCCCATCATCCCTGACTAGCAAGACCAGTGGCAAGGGATGATGGGAATTGTAGTCCAAAAACAGCTGGAGGCACAAGGTTGGGAAACACTGGTCTACTCAACAGCTCAGCTCATCAGGGTCCGAGTCCGCTGCGGGTCCGTGCGGTCCGTAAAAGAAGGAAATTCCAGCGAAGCAATTTGGAGCAAAACAGCAGTCAGTAGACTGAGATTCTTTATTGTTGTGCAACAGGTTCAACAACAGCGAGTGATCCCAGAGCAGGGGGCGACATTGACATTTAAAACTTTCCCACCATATCGGGGAATTCAGTTCTCACAGCATCACCAATATATCTTTTTGCAGGGCCTGCAAGACGGAGCTGTTCTGCCTGGCCTTTCGCCAAAGCACAGTCCGACCCCCCCCCCCCTCTGTAATCTTCATAGAACCCTAACCCGATGGTTGCCATTAATTTGATTCTGAATTGATTCTAGAATGTACTTTAATTAATTGACTGTGCAATTTTCTGTACACTGGGCTATTTTTACCTGTTGTTAGCCACTCTGAGCCCGGCTTTGGCCAGGGAGGGTGGGATACAAATAATAATAATAATAATAATAATAATAATAATAATAATTATTAATTATTACAGTGGGATGAAGATCATATGAACTTAAGGCATTTGCAAACAACCTGGTAATAATGGTAGAAGCCCACTGGAAAGTATACCAACGGTGTTCAACAAGATTAATCAATTTGGCCAAGTCGCAGGTGTTAAATTGAATAAAAATTGAAATAAATTGTTGGTAAAAATATGAGACAACAGAAGAAAAATGAGTAGAGACAGATAGCAGAGCTGGGGATAGAAAAGATGGTGAATTTTTTTTTGGAGTGTTGCAGACAACAAAAAATATAAACATTTTAAAAGATCATTATTGGTAATGAAAAATTCTGGGGTGAGAGACGACTCAACAGCCGAGCTCGTCGGGGTGCTGCTCCCCCACGGGTCCGTGTGGTCAGTAGAAGAAGGAAGCTCCAGCAAAACAGCGGTCAGTAGACCATGATCCTTATTGTTGTGCAACAGGTCCCCACAGGAGTAAGAACCCCGAGTAAGGGGTGACCCCCCTCTTTTAAAACTTCCCACAATATCCCAGAATACACTTGGAGCAGCATCACTGAGACATCATCACTACATCACTAGCATGTCACAAAGGGGGAGGGGTCTACAAGGGTGACACAAGTCCAACATTAGGTCTCTTTATCAGGCCCCTTTCCCAACACCTCTTAACTCCCCATCACCGGAAGAACAATAAAACTCTTGACATCTCCTTGCCCTCAGGACTGGTCTGGAGATGGGCTTCCAGAACACCTGGCTTGCTCAACTGCCTCTGCAGATGTCCATTGTTTCCCCTGGTCACTCCCTGGATGGGGGTCCGTGTCTCTGCTCTTACGCTTGGGGGATTATGGCGGGATGCCCTGTTCCTGCTGCCTGTTAGAATTCCAGCTCCGTGATTGCAGTCATGGTATTTTTGTCTATCACATGATGGTGTATGTTTTGACTCCACAGTGGGAAGTGATGGAGACTATGTTCCTGAAGTGAGACTATTGTCCTTTGTTCTCTCTCTTTGCTGTCTGATGCTAGAGAGAGAGGGAGCCGTGTTGCAGTGCTCCGTGTGTGTTTATATGTAAATAAAGTAGATTAGCCAAAATGCTGAGTTGCTGAGCTCTGTTACGCAAACTGCAAACACTCTGCAGATCCCTAAGTGTGCCGGTGTCTGTTGGCATCAGTTGCTGTGAAGCTTTTGAAGCTCCCGAACGAATGACCAGGAGGGAGAGAACATGCCAGTCGGGCATGTGTCTCTACCAGGATCCTACTCGAGTGTAGGACGAGCGCTTGACACTGCCGATCTGATTTTCTGCTTCTTGGTTCACGGAGGGAGGTGGAGCCCAAATTCCCCTTTCTATAAGGAGCAAAATGGCGTTGGAATGAGGAGAGTCACTTAAAGTATGGATTTTCTACACATTTATAAAGCTAGGTATCTTCCCTGAGCTGTCAAGTCGAATGGATACATTCAGGCATAATATTTGCAACATTATCATCATGGCTTCCCCAGTAGCCAAGGCTATGTTAAAAACTAGGCTGTGGGACATAGATCTCCAGGAACTAATCTCAGCTGCGGAAAAAACATGGTCCCCTCTTTATTTTCGACTCTCTAGGGTGCAGGAATTTAACCTTAATTATTTACAATTTTTGTTTAACCCGCAAGAAAAAAGGGCTTTTTCTCTGCCTAGGTTCAAGTCTAATCCTTCTAACCTCCTTTGGGGCAGGTTTGTGGGTTTGGCAGAAGGAGATAGGATCTGCCCATGCGATGCCCACCTGGTGGAAACTCTAGCTCACATGGCCCTTAAATGCAAAATCTATGATGTTATTTGCCAATAATTTTTAGACCACCTATGCATTCCAACATGGAAACCAGAGAAGGAGGTGGTAAGCTTCTTATTCCAGGGGAGAGACCAGGAGCTCCCCAAGACAGTAGCTAAGTTCCTCTTGTTAAGTCGTGGGTTGACATAGCAGCCGGCACAGCGATCTCTTCAAGTAGCTCTTTATTATGGTAAGCTGGAATAGAACTGACTGCGAACAGCTCAGCCGGCCTGTATTTATAGGCAGCCGGCTGTCAACATTGTAACCACAACAGCCCAGAGTTCCCGCCTAAAATAACTGGCGCGGACCTGAGTGAAAACTATCTACAGACCTGAGTGAAAACTATATACAGTATCCCCCTGTTGGCCCAGGGTGAAACTACACTACATAACACCCCTCCCCACCGAGATAAGGCGTTAGTTACCATCGTAATGGTTTCCTTATATACAGCACTACGCGTAATGGTTCAATTAGGCACAAAAGCATATCGGTTACATTTCCCATACTTAGACCAACAGTGATAATTGTCCAACAACATAGTCCTTTAAATGAGTTGGGCGCTTGGAAACTCTGCCAGACCGCCGGGGACTGGTAGCCAAGTCCGGAGGGCCACACAGTTCTCGCTGAGGCTGTGGTGCGACCCTAGGTGGCGTTGGAACCAACTCCCCTGGATCCGCTGCTGTGAGTGGAGCCTCCGCAAGTGGAGTGGTCTGAGTCTGTTCTGAAACGGCTTGGTTCGGCTCCACGCTGGCAGTTTGCGAGGGAGGTGTAGGTGGGGCCTCGCCATCTGTACGTGTCTCTTCTGGAGCCGCAAGCGCAGTTGGGGGCACCTCAGTAGTGTCCAAGTCCCCAACCCTGCGCCTAAGCTGGTCTATGTGCCGTCGCCACAAACGTCCGTCTTCGAGTGCCACCTGGTACGAGCGAGGTCCAGTGACTCCCACTACTGTGGCTGGCACCCAAGGGATGTCCCCCACATAGTTCCGGGCAAAGACCTGGTTTCCTGGGACAAATGACCGTGGTGCGTTGGCACAGCCTGGGGGTTCAGCCATGGCAAAGTCTGGGTGTAGCCGGTCGAGCGGTGACCTGAGGCGGCGGCCCATAAGCAGTTCCGCAGGACTCCTCCCTGTGGCCGCATGAGGGGTGATGTGTTGCGCGAACAAGTATTCGGCGACCCGCTCATGCCAGTCTCCCCGGTCCAGGCGCGCCAGTGCCTCTTTTGTCGAGCACACCATTCTTTCCGCTTGCCCGTTGCTGGATGGATGAAAGGGTGCTGTTAGGGCATGGCGGATGCCCAGTCCCAAAAGATACCGCTCAAACGTGCCTGACGTGAACTGCGGTCCGTTGTCAGAGACAAGGACATCAGGACACCCATGCGTTGCAAACAGGCCTCGCAGCACCCGGATGACAGCTTCGGTAGTGGTGGAGGGCATCAGGGCGACCTCCAGCCATTTGGAATAGGCGTCCACCACTACCATAAAGGTCCGGCCGTGAAAGGGGCCAGCCAGATCGATGTGCACCCTCGACCAGGGTGTCTTTGGCGTCTCCCAGGTGTGTCCCTTAGCTGCCGGTGGTGCAGGCCTCGACTCCTGGCACGCTTGACAGGCGGACACCCAGGCAGTGATGGCATCGTCCATATTAGGCCACCAGACGTAACACCGAGCCAACGCCTTCATTTTGACGATTCCCGGGTGGCCAACGTGCAGAGCCTCCAGGACGCGCTGACGGAGTCCCTGGGGAATCACGACGCGGTCTCCCCACAGCAGACAGCCGCGATGAGCTGAGAGTTCATGTTGTCTGGTTGCGAAGGGCTGGAACTCCGATGCAAAGGGCCCTTGTGGCCACCCCCTCCACACCCAGTTGAGCACCCGGCTGATGGTGCGATCCTGGGCAGATGCGGAGGCCACAGTGGCAGCCGATACAGGCGCTGCCGGAAGATCCTCAATCAGAAGGAGCGATGAAGCTGGAGCCGGGTCTTCCACAAATGCTGGAAGAGGGCAACGGCTGAGGGTGTCGGCATGGCCCATCGATTTCCCCGGGCGAGGAGGCCCAGGAGTGGCTTGTGGTCAGTGATGAGGTCAAAAGTCCTGCCATAGAGGTATTCATGGAACCTCTTCACTCCAGCCACAAGTGCCAATGCCTCCTTGTCGAGCTGGCTGTAATTCCGTTCCGTCGGAGATAGTGTCCTGGAAAAGTAGGCGAGCGGTGCTTCTCTTCCATCTGGAAAACGGTGACTAAGGACAGCCCCGATGCCAAAAGGTGAGGCGTCGCAGGCAAGGACCAGCGGCCTGGATTCACTGTACTGTACCAGCACACTTTCTGAAGAAAGGAGAGCCTTGACCGCGTTGAAGGCCGCCGTCTCCCGATGACCCCAGGCCCAAGGCGTCTTAGTGCTAAGGAGTCGGTGAAGAGGCTCAGCCACTGTGGCTTTGTGGGGCAGGAACATGTTATAAAAGTTCAGCAGCCCCAGGAACGCCTGCAACTCCGTTTTGTTCTTTGGAGTGGGGGCCTGCTGGATAGCGCGGATCTTGGATGTGGTTGGATGAAGACCGGAGGCATCGATAAGATAGCCCAGGAACTCTACCTGTGGAACGGCGATCTGGCACTTCTCCCTCTTTACCTTGAGCCCGGCCTCCTGGAACCTGGTCAGCACGGCACGGAGGCGCTCGAACAGCTGCTGGTGTGAGTCTGCAGACACCAAGACGTCATCAAAATATGGTACCACGCCCGGAAGCCCTTGCAGGAGACGCTCCATAAGGCTTTGGAAGATGCCAGGAGCCACACTCACCCCGAACTGCAACCGGCGGCAACGGAATGCCCCCCGGTGGGTGACGATCGTCTGGGCTTCAGTAGTGGCATCATCGACTGGCAGTTGTTGATAGGCTTGGGCAAGGTCCAGCTTAGCGAAGACCTTACCCTCACCCAGGGAATGCAGCAGGTGTTGGACAACAGGAACCGGATAAGCGTGCTGCTGAAGTGCCTTGTTGATCGTGCACTTGTAGTCAGCGCAGATTCTCACCGACCCATCTGGCTTGACAGGCGTGACGATGGGGGTTTCCCACTTTGCGTGGTCAACCGGCTCCAAAACTCCTTGGGCGATCCGGAACCGGCCAACGCCTACCACGGGAATGTCGTTTCCCTGGTAGTCTCTCAGGTGTACGCGGTGAGAGTCGAGTTGCCTTTTGGACACTCTGGGTACCAGTCTTTTGATGGTGCTCCATGACACGATGGACAGGGCAGACCCGGTGTCGATCTCCATGTCACATGGAGCTCCTTCAATGAGCACCGTGACGTTCAGCTTGCGTCGCGTAGGCGAGTCGGTTTGGCCAATCGTGGTTCCAGACGGGCAGCGGCAGTTGGTGAGAGCGAAACAACTTTCCTTGGCAGACTGGAGTGAAGACTTGGACTTGCGAGTCGATGAAGGGGGGGTGTCAGACGGAGCCGATCGGCAGACCTTAGCGATGTGGCCCCTTCTGGAACACCTCCTACAGATGGCGTCTCTGAATCGACACTTGGCACGGGAATGGTTGCCTCTGCAGCCAGCACATTCCGGTTGGCCCTTGGACTTCTGTTGGAACTTCCTGCGCTCCCGCTTTGTCTGGTGCACGTCATCGTCTTCACTGGAGGATGCCTCCTCACTGCTGGCCTCTTCATGATGCACCGGAACTGGCTCCCTAGCAAGACGCGGGCTGCTGGACTTGCGGATCTCCTGGGCGGAGCGTTCAGCAGCTTCTGAGGCCACAGCCTCCTCAATGGCTTTCTGTAGCGTGAGGTCTGGCTTGGCTAGGAGACGCCGTTGCAGATGGATGTCCCGGACCCCGCAGACGATTCGATCCATCAGGGCATCGTCTAAGTCGCGGAACTCACAGTGCATTGCAGCCTGTCGCAGGGCGGTGGTGTAGTTGTTGATTGACTCCCCCTCTGCCTGGTTCCGGTGGTAGAACGCATGGCGGGCAGCAATCTTGGATGGCTTTGGTGCGTAGTGGTTGTGGAGCTTCTCTTGGATCGTGTCCCATGGTGTTGCCTAGACTGCTTCAGGCGCAACCAACGCTCGGGCCGTCTCAAACACCTCAGGCCCACAGAGGCTGAGGAATAGGCCCCGCTTCCGTTCCTTTGATACTGCTGTCAGCTCGTTGGCTTGGAGGTAGCAGTCGAACCGAGCGAGGTAGGAGTCCCATGATTCAGAGGCTGGGGCAAACGGCGGTAGAGGCACAAGTGAAGCCATGATTCCGATGCCGGTGTGAAGGGCGATGGATGGAACACAGTGCTCTAGCCAGAACAGTCAGCTCTGAACTGGTTCTGCCCAGTGATTTCGCTCAGTGATTTCGCTCTGTGATTCAGCTCAGTGATTCAGCTCAGTTCAGAGGCTGGCCGCATCTGGCTGTGCTCTGATGTCCATCCATCCCACCTTCGTCGCCAGTGTTAAGTCGTGGGTTGACATAGCAGCCGGCACAGTGATTTCTTCAAGTAGCTCTTTATTATGGTAAGCTGGAATAGAACTGACTGCGAACAGCTCAGCCGGCCTGTATTTATAGGCAGCCGGCTGTCAACATTGTAACCACAACAGCCCAGAGTTCCCGCCTAAAATAACTGGCGCGGACCTGAGTGAAAACTATCTACAGACCTGAGTGAAAACTATATACAGTATCCCCCTGTTGGCCCAGGGTGAAACTACACTACATAACACCTCTATTTGATTTTTTGTCGCCAAAGTACACTACAGGATCCTGCCCTTGCTGGAGAGATGAAATAGATTGCTTGCCTCTTCTTCCCTTTGGCAAATGACTGTACTGTTGAAATGGTGACGACATCGCACTGGCCTACTTATTCTGAATGTTTGTAAGTGATGCCAATAAAGGTTTGATGATTTGTAACATTGCAACAACTTTAATTCCTTGTATCTGAAGAAGTGTGCATGCACACGAAAGCTCATACCAAGAACTAACTTAGTTGGTCTTTAAGGTGCTACTGGAAGGAATTTTTTTATTTTAACAACTTTAAAGATGTGGGTCCCACTTGTCATTTCCATAACAGTGCAAAAAACCACAGTCACACGCAGACGCACCGTCTTGCATGCTTGAGTAGAGCAACTCCAGGGCATGAGCTAAGTATCAGCGGGGTAGGGGCCACGTGTAGAGCAATTCCCACGCTGAGGTCAAAAACGCACACAGAGGCAGCAGGACTTCTTCAGTAATAGTTTACTGAGCTTTCAAAGCATACAGTTCTCACTGGGTCCCCAGTGAGGCACAAAACTTTGCTCCTGAGAACAAATCCAGTTTCAGCAGTAAAAAAAATACAGCACGCAGGATATCTAAGTCAGGCAGACACAGACCGTCAGAAGGGAGCAAGGGAGGAAAGAGGCTGGAAGGACACAGGGCAAAGGATGTGTGTCTTTTGCTTCCTGTCGCCTGGGAGGGAAGTCAGGAACTCGGCATCTGCAGGGGCTTCACGAAGAAAAGCTTTCTTCTTTTTTTCAAAAAAAATTATTCATTTTATAACACAAATAAAGAACACAAACAGAAAAACAAACAACACAAACAGATTATTCTCTTATCCTTATTTCTCTAAACATTGTTAGGTGGGCTTCCCCGAGTCCCACCTATCTGATTTTCATTTCACTTCTTTAGCAGTTTACATATATCATAGTTTCTAACCATCTTTTTTATCACACTTAAATTAACTTCACATTTTATCGCTTACAAATAATATTATTTTAAAATACACTATCTTCTACTTCTAACCCTACAGCCTATATCCACTTCCAAAGCTATTCTAAGATTTAAATATTAACATATTTTTTCAAATATTCCTTAAGCTTCTTCCAATCTTCTTCCACCATCTCTTCTCTCTGGTCTCAGAGTCTCCCGGTCAGTTTGGCAAATTCCATATAGTCCATCATCTTCATCTGCCATTCTTCGATAGTTGGTAAATCTTGTTTCTTCCAATTCCTTTTTCCACAATTTCTCCCAATCCACCATCATGATATTGTGCCCCACATCCCTGGCCCATTCAATCATGACAGATTTCACTTGTTCATCTCTCGTATGCCATTCCAGCAATAAATTATATATCTTAGATAGGTATTTTGTTTTTGTATCTAATAATTCCATTTCTAGTTTGGATTTCTCTGTTTGAAAACCAATTTTCTTATCCATTTTAAACATTTCATTTATCTGGATGTACTGGAACCAATCATCTAATTTATCTTTCAACGGACCATAAGATTTTAATCTAAATTGGTCCCCTACTTCCATCAAACTATCATTATACTTCAACCATGTATCTTTCATATTCAACCTTTTATGGGTCTTAGCTTCCAATGGTGATATCCATCTGGTGTTTTCCTTTCTAACAAATCTCTGTATCTTATCCAAACATCATCCAAAGATTTTCTAATTATATGATTTTTAAATCCTTTTTGAGCTTTTAGCTTGTCATACCATAAATATGCATGCCAACCAAATACATTATCAAAACCTTCCAAATCCAAAACATTTGTATCTTCCAATAAAAACCATTGTTTCAGCCAGCAAAAGGCTGCAGCTTCAAAGTAAATCCTTAAATCTGGCAGGGAGAAACCCCCCTCTCTTTTCCATCTGTTAATAATTTAAACTTAGTTCTGAGGTTTTCCCCCCTGCCAGATAAATTTAGATAATATCTTTTGCCATTCCTTAAAACAATTCAACTTATCAATGATAGGGAGTACTTGGAACAAAAATAACACCTTAGGCAATACATTCATCTTTATTGCAGAAATTCAGCCCAACAAAGATAGTTTCAACCTTGTACAAATATCCAAATCTCTTTTGATATCTTTCCATAACTTTTCATAGTTGTCTTTGTACAAATGCATTTTTTGCAGTCATATTTACACCCAGATATTTCACCTTTTTCACAAACTTCACCCCTGTGGGTTCCTCTAAATTAAGTTTTTCATGTATCATTATTTCCCCCCCTAAAACTTTGGTTTTATTCTTATTCAATTTGAAACCTGCAACTTGTCCGAACTGTTGAATTATCTTCAGTGCTTTGATTGCACTGATCTCAGGGTCCTGTAAAGTCAATACCAAATCATCAGCAAAGACTTTTAACTTATATTGTTTAGTTCCCACTACTATGCCTTTAACTTCCTCATCATTCCTTATCCTATTCAGCAGCACCTCTAGGACAGAAATAGAAAGCAGGGGGGGGGGGAAGTGGGCACCCTTGCCTGGTTCCCTTCTCAATCCTAATTTCTTCTGAGACCACATTGTTAATTATAATTTTTGCTTTCTGCTCCAAGTAAATTGCATTAATACCATTGAAAATTTTTTTGACTGATCCCCATATTACACAAGTTCTGTTTCATAAAACTCCAAGAAACATTATCAAAGGCTTTCTCTGCATCAATAAACATAAACATTGCTTTAGGATTCTTTTTTGCCTCTAATCTTTCCAGCACATTCCTAATATTATCTTTCATATGCCTCTCATATAAAAAACCTGACTGATCTTTATGTATGTGCTTATTCAAAATCTTCTTCAATCTTGTAGCCAAAATATTTGCAAATATTTTATAATCCACATTCAACAAGGAAATTGGTCGCTGATTCCTTACTTGAGCTCTATCTGTATCTGGTTTGGGTATCAGAGTGATGAAGGCCTCTTTCCAGGACTCGGGTGCTTTGTCCCCCTTTAATATTTTGTTACAAACATCCATCAATGGTTGTATCAGCCAATCCTTAAATATTTTATAATACTTGGAAGTTAAAGCATCAGGTCCCAGTGCTTTGCCTATTTTCATTTGGGCAATAGGAGTATAGCATCTAGATCAAGGGAAGTAATAGTGCCACTGTATTCTGCTCTGGTCAGACCTCACCTGGAGTACTGTGTCCAGTTCTGGGCACCACAGTTCAAGAAGGACACTGACAAACTGGAACGTGTCCAGAGGAGGGCAACCAAAATGGTCAAAGGCCTGGAAACAATGCCTTATGAGGAACGGCTAAGAGAGCTGGGCATGTTTAGCCTGGAGAAGAGGAGGTTAAGGGGTGATATGATAGCCATGTTCAAATATATAAAAGGATGTCACATAGAGGAGGGAGAAAGGTTGTTTTCTGCTGCTCCAGAGAAGCGGACACGGAGCAATGGATCCAAACTACAAGAAAGAAGATTCCACCTAAACATTAGGAAGAACTTCGTGACAGTAAGAGCTGTTGGACAGTGGAATTTGCTGCCAAGGAGTGTGGTGGAGTGTCCTTCTTTGGAGGTCTTTAAACAGAGGCTTGACAACCATATGTCAGGAGTGCTCTGATGGTGTTTCCTGCTTGGCAGGGGGTTGGACTCGATGGCCCTTGTGGTCTCTTCCAACTCTATGATTCTAATTGCCCCTTCAGCTTCTTGTCTTGTAACCAGTTCATTTAGTAGGCTTGTTTTGTCCGCTGGAATTTTCTGCAATCCATTTTTGTCCAAAAACTGTTCCATTTTATCCATTTTTCCTTTTTGTAAAGCTGCTTATAGTACTTTTGAAAACATTTTCTAATCTCTGTTGGGTTCTCAATATTCTTACCATCCTCCATAATATTAATTATTGTACTCTCTTTCTGTCTCCAAGCCAATAATTTTCTGCATTTATTTGCCGATGCAAAAGTCTTTTGTTTCATCAATATAATTTTCCATTCAATTTCTTGGTTTACTATTTGTGAAGACTAAGATTGTAATGGTTTAATTTCCTTTTGAATCTGTTGATTTTTTGGGTTACATCTTAGCTTTTTCTCTTTCTCCTTTGAGACAGAACTTTTTCCTTTTGCTCATTCTGATAGAATTCTGTTGAATCAAAATACCTGGCATTACCACTTTACTTGCACCCCTTGCTTCAATTCCAGGATTCAGGTTCAATTCAAAATAGTCCTTTAGGGTCTTTTGAGCTTTATTTACGATCAATTCGTTTCTCAGTAAAACATCATTCATCTGCCATCTAAAAGTACCCTGTAGAGACAATTTTAACTCTGTCAACACAGCACTATGATCAGAACAAGTCCTTGGGCAAATCTCTGATTTAGTGACTCTTGAGGTCAGGTCTTTAGTTAGCTGTCAGGGAATTGGAGGCTGTGAAAGAGCTGAGGGGGAAGCAGAGAGGCAAGAGTATCTGGTGGCGTGGGAAGGGGCCCCTAGTTCAGAGAATACCTGGGTCCCGGAGAGTTGTATCACTGACGAGGGTCTAGTGGAGGAGTTCCACAATTTCTTCCCCGACAAACCCAAACCCCGGGGTAGATTTTTCCAACAGGTGTTTGGGCCGACGGACGATGAAGAGGATTTCGAGGGATTCCCACCATCTGACGAAGAGGAAAGTGTCTATTGGGGAACACGAGGAACTGTGGGTTTGAGGGAGGACTGGAGGACGGTTTTTGAAGATACGGATGAGGAGGAGGGTAGTTTTCCAGGCTTCACCCCCGCCACTCCGGAGAAGGGTAAATTGGGGGTGGTCGATTCTCCCGAGGGGGAGGGGGCCTTTGAGGAGGGGGTGGATGTCAGGGAATTGGAGGCTGCGAAAGAGCTGAGGGGGAAGCAGAGAGGCAAGTACAGAGAGCCCACGCCGGTAAGTAGCAGTTTCTCTTCCACTTCAGAGGAGGAAGCTGGGAGGGGGGAGCCAGTACTGGGAACCAGCCACTCACAGAGCAGCGGAAGCAAGAGGCGTGGCCTCAGGAAATGGGCTTGCTGGGGGAGGCATAAAAAAAGTCAGGCGATTCATCTGACTCCGAGAGATGAAGTGTGTCTTTGAACTCTTGTAACTGCTTTGAAGCTTAGCAATAAATCTCTTGTACAGAGATGGCTGTGTGCCCGGAGCATTATCTCAGCTAGCTTGTCAGCACAACCCCTACATTAGCCATATATAATCCAAATGTAAAAGGTACACACAATACAGTCCTTTTGATGTTGGAAGAATTGACCGCTAATGCCTCACAGTCTCGCAGCTTCGTATAATCACAGGAAGCTTTTTCTCAGAAGTGTCGCAGCTCCAACCCCCTCATTCTCAGAGCTCAAAAGCAGAACTTTCCAGTGAGGGGGGAGCCCACTTTTGACACCTGCCAGATTCCATGTCCTCAAAATGCTCGATTTGAGGTTTTCCCGGGGGTCTGCTGCGCTGGAGCAGTTTCCCCTGCCTTTGATATACCGAGGTCTCCTCCGATAAAGAGATCTCCAACTGTGATGGCGACCGATCAACCAGAAGCCCTTCATGAAGCAAAGCTTTCTGCCGGCTGCTTTGAGGCAAATGTGCATCCCAGAAACACACACTGTGATCTGTGGTGTATTGCCATATCCATTGTTTTCCAAAGGTTATCACAATGTAGTCTAGAAACTGGTATAGGATGAGATCAATATATGCCCAGCCCTAATCCTCACTCACCACCAGAAATACAGATTCACCCTCTCCCCCTCACTATCAAAAGGTACCTTACATCTAAAATTATACTCATTATTGTGGGATATTACCTTCATTATTTCATTACTATACAGTTTTACATATAAACACCAGAACAAATACATGACATGCTTTGAAGATGGATTTTCTGCTGAGTTCATTGCTGTGAAGAAGAGTAAACTCTGAAAGGAACCCGTTCCTCACTCCATACATTTTAATGGGTTCTCCACTCTGAGAAGAAGAAGAAGAGTTTGGATTTGATATCCCGCTTTATCACTACTCGAAGGAGTCTCAAAGTGGCTAACATTCTCCTTTCCCTTCCTCTGTGAGGTGAGTGGTGCTGAGACAATTCAAAGAAGTGTGACTGGCCCAAGGTCACCCAGCAGCTGCATGTGGAGGAGTGGAGACGCAAACACGGTTCCCCAGATTACGAACCACTCTTAACCACTACACCACACTGGCTCTTAGATGTTCCTTAAACACTCCATTATAACTAAAGCACTTTCTGCAATCTTTCCCTTTAATCAGCTTCTCCTCTTTGAGGGTTGATGGGTTTGTAGGGTGTCAACTGTTAAAGTTCTCCCTGTCCATGAGTCTGTGGATGTAGGACTTCCACTAGGACTGAACCTCAATATACTTTCCTGATATTTATATGGTTTGTCTTTTGTGTGAGTTTGTTGACATAAATCAAGGCTTCCACTCTGACTGAAGCTCCTTCCACAGGCCATACATTTAAACAGTTTCTGCCCTGTGTGTCTGCTGATGTCTTCTAAGGTGTCCATTCTGACTGAAGCTCTTTCCACACTCCATACATTTAAATCGTTTCTTACCGATGTGAGTCTGTTGATGTACTCTCAGGTTTCCACTATAACTGAAGCTCTTTCCACACTCCATACATTTAAAAGGTTTCTCTCCTGTGTGAGTCCGTTGATGTTGTCTAAGGTATGCACTCTGACTGAAGTTCTTTCCACAATCGACACATTTATATGGTTTATGCCCTGTATGAGTCCGTTTATGTTGTCTAAGGTGTCCACTCTGACTGAAGTTCTTTCCACACTCCATACACTGAAACGGTTTCATCCCTGTGTGAGTTCGTTGATGTGTTCTAAGGCTTCCACTATCACTAAAACTCTTTCCACACTCCATACATTTATATGGTTTCTCCCCTGTGTGAGTCCGTTGATGTTGTCTAAGGCCTGCATCGTAACTAAAGCTCTTTCCACACTCCATACATTTAAATGGTTTCTCTCCTGTGTGAGTCCGTTGATGTTGTCTAAGGCCTGCATCGTAACTAAAGCTCTTTCCACACTCCATACATTTAAATGAATACATTTAAATTTAAATGAAGAACTGCTAAGGGAGCTGGGCATGTTTAGCCTGGAGAAGAGGAGGTTAAGGGGTGATATGATAGCCATGTTCAAATATATAAAAGGATGTCACATAGAAAGGTTGAAGGGAGAAAGGTTGTTTTCTGCTGCTCCAGAGAAGCGGACACGGAGCAATGGATCCAAACTACAAGAAAGAAGATTCCACCTAAACATTAGGAAGAACTTCCTGACAGTAAGAGCTGTTCAACAGTGGAATTTGCTGCCAAGGAGTGTGGTGGAGTCTCTTCCTTTGGAGGTCTTTAAGCAGAGGCTTGCCAACCATATGTCAGGAGTGCTCTGATGGTGTTTCCTGCTTGGCAGGGGGTTGGACTCGATGTCCCTTGTGGTCTCTTCCAACTCTATGATTCTATGATTCTATGAAATGGTTTCTCTCCTGTGTGAGTCCGTTGATGTTGTCTAAGGTGTCCACTCTGACTGAAGTTCTTTCCACACTCCATACATTTAAATGGTTTCTCTCCTGTGTGAGTCCGTTGATGTTGTCTAAGGCCTGCATCGTAACTAAAGCTCTTTCCACACTCCATGCATTTAAATGGTTTCTCCCCTGTGTGAGTCCGTTGATGTGATTTAACCTCTCCACTCTGACTGAAGCTCTTTCCACACTCCATACATGTATATGGTTTCTCCCCTGTATGAGTCCGTTGATGCATTCTAAGGTTTCCAACCTGAATGAAGCTCTTTCCACACTCCATACATCTAAATGGTTTCTCACCTGTGTGAGTTTGATGGTGTAAAGTTAGGTGCGCATTTTGACTAAAGCTCTTTCCACACTCCATGCATTTAAATGGTTTCTCCCCAGTGTGAGTCCGTTGATGTTGTCTAAGGTTTGAACTGAAACTGAAGCTCTTTCCACACTCCATACATTTAAATGGTTTCTCTCCTGTGTGAAAATGTTGATGTTTTCTAAGGGTTCCATTATCACTAAAGCTCTTTCCACAAGCCATGCATTTAAACGGTTTCTCCCCTGTATGTGTACGTTGATGTATTCTAAGGTTTCCATTCTGACTGAAGCTCTTTCCACACTCCATACATTTAAATGGTTTCTCCCCTGTGTGAATCCGTTGATGTGTTTTAAGGTCTCCATTCTGACTGAAGCTCTTTCCACACTCCATACATTTAAATGGTTTCTCCCCTGTGTGAATCCGTTGATGTAGTCTAAGGCTTCCATTGTTACTAAAGCTCTTTCCACATTCAATACATTTAAATGGTTTCTCCCCTGTGTGAGTCCGTTGATGTAGTCTAAGGCTTCCACTATGACTAAAGCTCTTTTCACACTCGATACATTGATATGGTTTCTCCCCTGTGTGAGTCCGTTGATGTTTTCTAAGATATCCTCTGTTCCTAAAGCTCTTTCCACACACGATACACTTATATGGTTTCTCCCCTGTGTGAGTCCGTTGATGATTTCTAAGGTCTCCATTCTGACTGAAGCTCTTTCCACACTCCATACATTTAAATGGTTTCTCCCCTGTGTGAGTCCTTTGGTGTAATTTAAGGTTTCCACTCCGACTGAAGCTCTTCCCACACTCCCTGCATTGGAATCCTTTCTTACCCATGGCAGTCCGCTGATGTATTCTAGGTTTTTCACTATCAGTGAAACTCTTTCCACACTTCAAATCTTTAAAAGGTTTCTCTCCTGTGAGTTTGTTGATGTGAGCTATGTGTGCTCATTCAGTGAAGCATATTCCACATTTCTCACATTTCAATGTCTATTCCCGTCCCCTGGAATTCTGACATTCTTCTGTAACACCTTCTTCAGAGTGGGCAGAGAGGAAGTCCTTTTTGGATTCCAAGGAAGAGAACAAAGGGAAAAGAACAAATCAAACACCATTTGCCCCTTCTCTTATTTCACACATCTCCTACATTCCCCCGCTTCCTACCCATGTTCCCAATTTTTATGAAATAATAATAATAATAATAATAATAATAATAATAATTTATTATTTATACCCTGCCCATCTGGCTGGGCTTCCCCAGCCACTCTGGGCAGCTTCCAGAAAAACATTAAAATACTGTAATACATCAAACATTAAAAGCTTCCCTAAAAAGGGCTGCCTTCAGATGTCTTCTAAAAGTCTGGTAGTTGTTTATCTCTTTGACATCTGGTGGGAGGGCGTTCTACAGGGAGGGTGCCACTACCGAGAAGGCCCTCTGCCTGGTTCCCTGTAACTTTGCTTCTCGCAGTGAGGGAACCGCCAGAAGGCCCTCAGAGCTGGACCTCAGTGTCCAGGCAGAACAATGAGGGGTGGAGACGCTCCTTCAGGTATACTGGACCGAGGCCGTTTAGGGCTTTAAAGGTCAGCACAAACACTTTGAATTGTGCTCGGAAACGTACTGGCAGCCAATGTAGGTCTTTCAAGACCGGTGTTATGTGGTCTCGGTGGCCGCTCCCAGTCCCCAGTCTAGCTGCTGCATTGTGGATTAGTTTTAGTTTCTGGGTCACCTTCAAAGGTAGCCCCACGTATAGCGCATTGCAGTCCAAGCGGGAGATAACCAGAGCATGCACCACTCTGGCAAGGCAGTCCACAGGCAGATAGGCTCTCAGCCTGCGTACCAGATAGAGCTGGTAGACAGCTGTCCTGGACACAGAATTGACCTGCGCCTCCATGGACAGCTGTGAGTCCAAAATGACTCCCAGGCTGCGCACCTGGTCCTTCAGGGGCACAGTTACCCCATTCAGGACCAGGAAATCCTCCACACCTGCCCGCCTCCTGTCCCCCAAAAGCAGTACTTCTATCTTGTTAGGATTCAACCTCAATCTGTTAGCCACCATCCATCCTCCAACCGCCACCAGACACTCACACAGGACCTTCACTGCCTTCACTGGTTCTGATTTGAAAGAGAGGTAGAGCTGGGTATCACCCACATATGGATGAACACCCAGCCCAAACCCCCTGATGATCTCTCCCAGCGACTTCATGTAGATGTTGAAAAGCATGGGGGAGAGTACAGAATCCTGAGGCACCCCACAAGTGAGAGCCCAGTGGTCTGAACACTCATCCCCCACCACCACTTTCTGAACACGGACCAGGAGGAAGGAGCGGAACCACTGTATGACAGTGCCCCCAGCTCCCAGCCCCTCAAGACGGTCCAGAAGGATGTTATGCTCAATGGTATCAAAGGCCGCTGACAGATCCAGCAGAACTAGGAAACCTTTGTCCCTAGCCCATCAGAGATCATCAACCAGTGCGACCAAGGCAGTTTCAGTCCCATGATGAGGCCTGAATCCCAACTGGAAGGGATCCAAATGGTCCGCTTCTTCCAGGCGTGCCTGGAGTTGTTCAGCAACTACTCGCTCAATCACCTTGCCCAAGAATGGAATATTTGAGACTCAGCGATAGTTGGGCATCGTGGCCGCATCTAAAAATGGTTTTTTAAGAAGCGGTTTAAGAACTGCCTCTTTCAGCGGGTCTGGAAAGGCTCCCTCACGGAGGGAAGCATTCAGCACCCCATGAAGCCCATTGCCCAGCCCTTCCCGGCTAGCTTTTATAAGCCAGGATGGGCAAGGATCCAGGAGACAAGTGGTTGGTTTCACTCGTCCAAGCAGTCTGTCCACATCATTGGGGGTAACAGGTTGGAATTGATCCCACACAACTTGACTAGACAGACTCTAGCACTCTCCCGCCCCGGCCCTGATGCCACGGTGGAGTCTACCTGAGCGACTTGAGTGACCTGAGTGAATCTGAGCGACTTTATCTGAAAAAAACTTTGCAAAATCATTGCAGGAGATCATGTGGGCTGCACTGAGCCCTGATGGAGCAGGTGGTTCTGCTAAATTGCGAACCACCTGAAAAAGTCTCCTGCTGCTGTTTTCTGCAGATGCAATAGAGGCGGTGAAGAAAGTAGTTTTCGCCGTCACTACCGCAACTTGGTAGGCTCAACATTCGGCTCTAACCCGTGTCCGGTGAGCTTCAGAATGGGTCATCCGCCACCGGTGCTCTAGCCAAATCGGTCCCACCTCCCTGCAGAGGGGAAGGATCGCGGAGAAGTCCAGTTGCACCAGGAAGTGATCTGACCATGGCACTTCTTTTGTATTGCTTTTACCTAGTGTCAGATCACAAACATCCATAGAGGTAAGCACCAGGTCCAAGGCATGTCCGCGGCTATGGGTTGGGCCAGACTTATTCAAGGACAGCCCCATGGAGGCCATGCTTTCCACAAAGTCCCAAGCGGCCCCTTGTAAGGTCGTCTCGGCATGGATGTTAAAATCC
Source organism: Podarcis muralis (assembly GCF_964188315.1). NCBI lineage: Eukaryota > Metazoa > Chordata > Lepidosauria > Squamata > Lacertidae > Podarcis > Podarcis muralis. The sequence continues at coordinate 77,372,908 of NC_135664.1, read as the reverse complement.
CCTAGGACAACCAAACTAGGTGTCTCCAGGAGAACATCCGCCATGACCTGAAGCAGCTCGGGCAGGGAATCCTTGGTGAAGCAGGGGGGGGGGGTTGGTACACCAAAAGGAATCCTGTACTGCCCCTATTGCCCAACTTCCAGAACATGCACTCAGAAAACTGGGTCTTCCCAATAGGACGCCTGGTGCAAACTAATGACTTCCTAAAAATCACTGCAACCCCCCCTCCCCGCCCACATGACCTGGGTTGCTGTGTGTAAGAGAAACCTGGCGGACAAGCAGCGGCAAGGACAGGCCCATCTGCTTCACCCAACCAGGTCTCTGTCACACATGCCAGGTCAAGTCCTCCATCCATGATCAAGTCATGGATCACAATGGTTTTATGGATCATTGACCTGGCATTGCACAGCAGCACCTTCAGGTTGTGTGGGTATCCCTTTGCTGATTCCAGTATCCTGTCTGGTCAAGACCAGACCTGGAGGCAGGGATAGTCCTCAAACAATGACTAAGCCCGCTTCCTCGGTAATGACGTGGTCTGGTCTTAGCGTAGCTCCTCCTCCTACCCGTGATCACTGAGGTTGGTTGTCCCAGTACATCCCCCCCGTGGAACCTGCCCCAGCCATTTTGTTTGTTGGGACCCACTCGCAGGCAGCCCTGACCCCTCCCCTTAAAATCAAATTAAAACCTATACAAAAAACAAACTAACAAAACAATAAAACAAAAACAAAAAAGAGAATGTTACAAACACACCATAATTAAATTAAATAAATTTCCGCACCCAACTAAACACCACCCCACTCCTCTTACGCACAGCAAATGAAAAAGCAATGTCATCAAATGATAGTAATGCAGCAGCAACCTTTCCTAATCCTCAAACATCATTAATAGCACAGCATGATCTTGGAATACAGCCTTTTCAAATCACTTGTTTCCTCACAGGAAAGGCAGCTGCTCTCTGTCCGTGAACAGGCCCTCTCTTTCTCTGGTCCATCGTTCCTTTGGACATTCCCCATCCTCTGCATCATAAAGACACTGAGGTCCAGCTCCGAGGGCCTTCTGGCGGTTCCCTCATTGTGAGAAATGAGGTTACAGGGAACCAGACAGAGGGCCTTCTCGGTAGTGGCGCCCGCCCTGTGGAACACCCTCCCTTCAGATGTGAAGGAAATAAGCAGCTATCTTATCTTTAAAAGACATCTGAAGGGAGGTTTTTAATATTTAATGCTGTACTGTTTTAAACATTTGATTGGGAGCTGCCCAGAGTGGCTGGGGAAACTCAGTCAGATGGGCGGGGTATAAATAATAAATTATTATGATTATATTATTATAATCCTTCATCCAGCCCTGTTTCCACCTCTAGATTTTCATGAATCACCTGCACAGTCCCACTGCCCTCAGGAGGTCCATGTGGACCATTATGTGAGACCCAGGTCTACATCCTTTCCAGGGACTGTGGTCTGGGTCAGTCAGAGAACTAGTGACAAGGCTTGGTGCTTGGGGTCAGCTGAATGGGTGCTCAGGGAAGCTCCTGTTCTTGGAGATGGACCTCTGTCCTCATGCCTTGCATTGCATGGAGAGAGCAGGAGAAGCAGAAGGAAAGCAGCTGGCAAATGGGAATCCCAGACGGAAACACCCACCCCAATTGTTCCTTATAATAATGATGTGCTGCCTGATCTCGTGCCTGTCTTCTGACTATCCTAAAATGACACTGAAAAAGCTGGATATTCAAGGCAAATGGAAAACTGTACTTAGTGAAAACTTCAACCTTGAATATGTAGTGTTGATTTATTGATGGCCTGAAGTTGTGATATTTCCAGAGACATGAATTTATTCCTGTTCTGTCTTAAATATCATAATTATATTATGTCATGGGGTGTTGGGGAGCAGTAGGTCCTTTGCTGGGGGACATGTCATGCACCTTATGGGGTAATTTATCCACCACTGGTCCCCACTCTGCACTCAGCTCTCACCTGTGGCTTCCAGAAGCTGTCAGGGGCCATGATCCCAGGAATGGCTTCAACTGGCTGGCAAAACCAGGTGAGGATTGTTGACGGGTCTCAAATCCTTGGTGGGTTGGGGAATTCTGCTGCCGGTGATGGCAGGCCCTGGTGGATGGAGAGGAGGAGAAGAACAGTGAATCCCACAGTCTAAAAGGCAGATTCTGCCCATTCTGCAGAGGAAAGTGAAGGGCAGATGGGATCGTCAACCGGGGAAGGGAGCCCATCAAGAAGGAAAACTCTGGTCCTAAACCTTCACTGCCTCGTGACTTATCTTCAGGAGAAGAAAAGGCTATGGAGGAAAACCTCCACAAATCCAGAGTGGAGTCTCTAAGATGGTTGGATGGTGTCCTGCACACCTCCTCCAGCCACTCCTGCAGCCAAGCTGGTGCCTAACGTACTGCTCTGCTTTCCTTGGGACCATATCAGCCAGGCTGAGAAAGGGATCTTGTTGTCTAGGCAGCCCAGGACCCCCAAACACACTGTCCAGCCTGGCAGTACTGCTAACACAGCAGTTTCAGGCAGAGAGATGAGCTCAGACCTGTGTATCAAAGTCTCTCTGATGTGGAACAAGGAAAAGAAGAAGTGCTGTTTACATCAAACCGCCTTGAACCTGTTGCGCAATAAACTTGGATCTTCTGCAGGTTGCTCCTGTCTTCGGCTGAGCTCATTTTCCTCCGCAGGGACCCGCGGACTTAGTCCGACGAGCTGGGTGGCTGAGCAGCCTCGCACCCAGACTTTACCGTAACAATATGAACAGCGATTGGCTAACATATAAGGATTTAGTAGAGGAAACAAGTAGTGATCCGAAAATAAAGGGCCTAAACGAATTGAAACAGAAGGGAATAACCTGGCTGGAGTATTATCAATTAAAAGCCGCCCTTGAAAAGGAGAAAAGAACCAAAAGATTTGACAAAAAAATATCCTATCTGGAGAAGGATATGTACTTTTGAATTGGCAAAGAAAGGAGGAAGATATCCAAGAAATTACAGTAAAATGGGAGAGGGACCTGGGACATACGATCAAACCCAATATTTGGAACGAATCATGGACTAAAAATATAAAATTCACGGCTTGTTTCCTTATAAGGGAAAATCTTATGAAAATCTACTATAGGTGGTACCTGACCCCTGTAAAACTTGCAAAAATAAATAAATCAAATAATAACAAGTGCTGGCGATGTATGGAACAGATAGGAACATACTACCATATGTGGTGGTCCTGTCTAGAGATACAAAGATTTTGGAACATGATTTATGAAGAGATAAAGAGAGTGATAAAAACTACATTTAGCAAGAATTTTTGCTCTAAGACTGCCTTTCAAATCAAGTGGTTGCCCCCGTTTCCACCTCTAGATCTTCATGAACCCACCCCAATGGTGCTTAATAATGATGATGTGCTGCCTGAACTCGAGCCCGTCTTCTGACTATCCTAAAGTGACACTGAAAAGCAGGACATAACTGTACTTAATCGTAGATAGCCGTGTTGGTCTGACACAGTTGAAGTGAAAAAGAATAGTCCAGTAGCACCTTAGGGACCAACTAAGTTTCTTCTAGGTATAAGCTTTCGTGTGCATGCACACTTCCTCATATAGTGAAGGGTAGTAGGAGTACCCTTCTGAGAAAAACCCCACCCCACCCTCCCACGACATACAAGGGTCTGGTGACATCTGTGTCAGTGTATCTGAAGAAGTGTGCATGAACACGAAAGCTTATGCTCAGGACAATCTTATTTGGTCTCTAAGGTCCTACTGGGCTATTTTTTTATTTTTTTATTTCAAGTGCGTCAGACCAACACGGCTACCTACCTGAATCGAGATGTCATGGGGTGTTGGGGAGCTGTAGTTCCTTTGGTGGGGGACATGTCCTGCACCTTCTGGGTTCATTTTCCCACCCTTGGTCCCCACCCTGCACTCAGCTCTCACCTGTGGCTTCCAGAAGCTGTCAGCATGCAACAGGGCTTCAAGCAACGGCTTCAACCGGCCGGCTAACCCAGGTGAGGAAAGCTGGTGGGTCTCAAATCCTTGGGGGGCTGGGGAATTCTGCTGCACCTGAAGTCAAGCCCTGGTGGATGGAGAGGAGGAGAACAACCGTGAATCCCACAGTCCAGAAGGCAGACTCTGCCCGTGCAGAAGAGGAAAGAGAAGGGCAGGTGGGGCACGTCCACCTGGAGGCTTGTTATCTAGTCCCAGGGTTACTCTGACATTGAATTATATATAAATTACAGTATTGAAATGCGCCTGCTCCCACTTCCTATTCTGCTATTACTCTACTCTGCTTGTCTGTTTCTTACTTGAGTGCTGTTTTGGTTTGCTAAGTCAGGGTTTTACTGCGAGTTACATTTTTGCTAAGTTTTGGGTCCTGTCATGCTTATCTGTCTTCAGTAATAAATTTCTCAGCTGATTTTTTTCCCTGCCTCTTAGTGTTTTCTCCTACTCTGCTAACTATACATCGATCATTATGGAGGAGCAAGATCTGCAACCCAAAGCCCTCATCAGCCTCGGCCCTGTGGACCTGAAGGAGCATCTTTACCCCAATCGTTCAGTCCGGACAGGGAGGTCCGCCTCCGAGAGTCTTCTGCTGGTTCCCTTGCAGTTAGAAGTGAAGTTTCAGGGAACCAGGCAGAGGGCCTCCTGCCCCATGGAATGCCCTCCCTTCAGAGGGCAAGGAGGTAGGCAACCATCTGTCATTTAGAAGACAGCTGTATCAGGAGGTTTTTAATTTTTGGATGTTTTACAGTCTTGTATATGTTCTGTAGGGACACAGGTGGTGTTCTGTAGGGACACAGCCTAGGACTTGCCGATCAGAAGGTTGGCGGTTCAAATCCCCGCAATGACAGGGTGAGCTCCCGTTGCTCGGTCCCTGTTCCTGCCAACCTAGCAGTTCGAAAGCAGATCAAAGAGCAAGTAGATAAATAGGTACGGCTCCGGCAGGAAGGTAAACGGCGTTTCCGTGCGCTGCTCTGGTTCGCCAGAAGCAGCTTAGTCATGCTGGTCACATGACCCGGAAGCTGCACACCGGCTCCCTCGGCCAATAAAGCGTGATGAGTGCCGCAACCCCAGAGTTGGCCGCAACTGGACCTAATGGTCAGGGGTCCCTTTACCTTTACCTATATGTACTGTAACGTCTAGAGTGGTGCCTCGGGTTACAGGCGCTTCAGGTTACAGACTCTTATAACTCAGAAATACTACCTTTTGTTAACTACTTTGCTTCAGGATGAGGACAGAAATCATGTTCCGGTGGCGCGGTGGCAGCAGCAGGCCCAATTAGCTAAAGTGGTGCTTCAGGTTAAGAACACTTTCAGATTAAGAACGGAGCTGTAGAACAAATTCAGTTCTTAACCCGAGGTACCACTGTACTATTATTATCATCTTGTGATTTTTTGTAGTTATTTTGGAATTCGTACTGCAATATTTGCTTATGAAATGTTATGGGTGGAGAAAATCACAGGGTTCCCGTAAACTATAATCCCACCCACAAACTCTCATTCACATATAGTCTGTAAATTTGGGGGGGGGGGTCACACACCTCACCTGTGCTAATACTGGCAGTCTTTGGCCTGCACAGGCAAACCCGGTGTGTAGAGCCTCCAGCCCCAGGCACTGTCTATCATGAAATTGGGTCCTTTGACTGGGAAGATTCATGCAGTCACTGTCATCGGATGATGATGGGTTGTATCTCAGCTTGTCAGTCACTCTGACATTGGCTACAAAGAATGAGAGGAACAGAAATGCTTTTGAGGTGCAACTTCTGTATCAATCCTGAGAGCCATTCCATGGACTCTGCACCCCTGTTTCTGATGACAGGTGTACATTATTCTCATCCTCAGCGGAAAAGACATTAAAGATGGAAGCCTGAGAGAGAGGAAAAGGTTTCTGGCTGCTTCCTGGGTGGGATTGCGGAAACCTAGAGCCGCTTCTGAGAAGGCCTCCCCCCTCCCCTCTTCCTCTCGGGATTTCCTCTCCTCTCCAGGGGACCAGAGGTTGGACTGGGCAGGATGGCTGTGTCTGGACAGGGCAGGGACTTATGGGGTGGGAAGAGGATGGAGATTGCAGGAAGGAAGGGGTGGGGGGACAGGACCCCCACTTTCCAGGGATCCCTCTGTGGTCGTCTTGAAAGGGGGGGTTGATTCCTGGGCGGGAGAGAGAAGCCTAGGCGGCCCCTCCGGAGATTCCCCAAGGAAGCCACGATGGAGATGTCCCCCCCCCCCCAAGGACTGGTCTTCCTCCTCCCCACCCCCCTATTCTTAGCTTCCTTGCCCAGGGGGTGCCCCCTCCTCCCCCTCCCATCCCGGAGTTTCCTCTGCACCCAGATGGCCCCTTGGCTCACCCCTCGCCAGGCGCGACCCATCTCTCCGTCCCTATTGCCCCCCCAACGGGAGCAGGGGAGGGGACAGAGGGGTCTCTATCCAGGCGTCTCCCGCACCCATTAACCCTTTCCCAGCCCGCTTCTCTCCGCGCCCCAGGGATGCCTGCGTGGGGGAAACGGGGCTAGGGAGTCCTCGTGGGTGGGCGCCCCATCTCCGCCCCTTCGCAGCACGCGTGCCGGGATCCAGGCCCCACGGAAGGCGCTTTGGGGAGCTGGCGGGGTCTCTGGGTCCTCTTCTCCCCTCTCCCCCCCCCCCGCGACCCCTTTACCTCTTTCTCCTCGCTCCCGATTCTCCTTTCCTGCAACATCCACGGGGGGGGTCCCCTGCCTCCTCCCTCCCCTTTCAGAAAGCGCTCCCTCCCAGCTTTGGGGCAGAGCAGCAATCCGGAGTGGAAGCTCCACTTCCGGGAGAAACAGGCAGGTTGGGAGGGGGGCTCACCCCCCCCATTCCTGGAACAGAAGCCGGATTGGAGGAGGAGGAAGGAGGGGTGGGATGTTTGGGGGCGGGATCTGTGGTTGTGGGGCGGGGTGAGAGGAGGATGTGCCGGGAGGGGAGGGAAAGAATTGAGGGGGGGAGAGGAATGTTTTCCCCTCCCCCTTCCTTCTGGAATCAGCAGAGCGGGGGAGGAGCTGATCCCGGAGATCCGGCTGCAAAGTGGGTCCCGTCCCTCCTACAAGATTTGCATTGCAACATCCTCCCCTCCCCCACCCCAGCCACGAGCTTAGATCCCTCCGTTTTTTAGGTCTTGGTGCTGTTCAAACCAGGAATGGGGGGCAGCTAAACGACTCCCCCCAAATCCCAGCTCCCCACCCCAGCCTCTGACTCAGGCCAGGACAAGGACCGTGGACACAGGCCCCGTCCCTGCACAACAGCCAAGAGGCTCAGAAAAGCAGCCGATACAATTGGAGCCAGAAGCGGATTCCAAAATCTGAGGGATCCCTTGGACCAGAAACAAGGAGACCAGCCAGGAAGAGGAGAGCAAAAGAGCAGCCAGTAGGTCTTGATGGAAGACTGTCGCCACAGGACTCCCCCCTGCCCCCAGGTGGAACAAGATGGAAGCCCCCAACAAAAGAAGACCCCAACTTTTATTAGCTGCTAATCCCCCAAGCTACACCCCCAAGACTATATCATGACTACATCATGTCTGCACCATTGAGACATCACAAAGAGGAGGGGTTCAGGGACAAGAAGAAGAAGAAGAGTTTGGATTTGGTATCCCGCTTTATCACTACCCTAGGGAGTCTCAAAGCGGCTAACATTCTCCTTTCCCTTCCTCCCCCACAACAAACACTCTGTGAGGTGAGTGGGGCTGAAAGACCTCAGAGAAGTGTGACTTCTCCGAAGGAGGAGGAGTTATGGTGGTAACCTGAGGGTCTTGTCACCTGTCCGGTTCCTTCTTTCTCCTCCCCAGGATTACATTCCTGAGGACAAAGAGTTCACTGTTTCCTTCCCCCAGAGGGAAGGGCTGGTCGCTGTCCTGTGTTTCAGTCCATACTGAATCCACTTCCATATGCAGGTCCTTTGTGAGTGGAATGATCTTCTGTCTAGGACCAACAAGGTTGGCATGCCAACTGGGTAGGGCTCACTGCGGACAGGTTGGCTGCCTTGTGTCAAGTCTCTCCCCCCTTTGATAGTCTTTCCCTCCTGGTGCAAAATAAAAGTCGAACGGTGCAGATCCAATGTACGGCTGATTTTGTATGAATTTATAACAGAAGCGCCGCTTATGTCGTTTGTGAGTGTGTGTGTGTTGTGTTTGTACAAACTGAGTGATTGGGGGGGGGGGTTTCCTGCAACACATGAATCCCAAAGAAGGGCAGTGCCAAAGAATGCCCCACCTACCGCATAATTGCGCTCATTTCACACTGTTACGGTAAAATCTGGGTGCGAGGCTGCTCTGCCACCCAGCTCGTCAGATTAAGTCCGCGGGTCCCTGCGGAGGAAAAATGAGCTCAGCCAGATACAGGAGAAAACTGCAGAAGATCCAAGTTTATTGCGCAACAGGTTCAAGGCGAGATTGAACCCCGAGAAAGGGGTGACATGAACTTTTGAAATTTCCCTCCATATCCCAGAATACAGTGCAAAATACATCCCAGTTACATCATGAATACATTAAGAAGAGGTTGGGTTACACAGGATTAACATATGGAGGAGGGAGGGGGAATGTGCAGAGCTGGAGATATGCGCAGATAAGCACTTCCTGAGTACCGGTGATGAGAAGACAATGGTCCATGTATGCATGGTCTGCCACCTGGCATTGCCCGGAGGAAAGGCTTGGCAGAGTGATTTGACAGGATTAGGGTCTTGACACCTTGCTTGAGGGATTATGGAGGACAGGGGAGGTGTCATGGAGTCCTAGAGAAATTGAGCAAATTTGCACGTTGATTTTCTATGAATTTTATAGATTTTAGTCCCTTTTGACATTGACAATTGGAAATAAATGGATATATTGTAGCTAAGAAGAAGGTGAAGAAGACCTGCCCCGCCTTCCGTATCAACACGAGCAGTATGTGGACCGAGAACTCCCAGAAGTGCAAGCTGGATTTCGAAGGGGCAGAGGAACCAGAGACCAAATTGCAAACATTCCTCTCGGGATTTCCTCGCCTCTCCAGAGGAACAATGGTTGGACTGGGCAGAATGGCTGTGTCTGGACAGGGCAGGGGCTTATGGGGTGGGAAGAGGATGGAGCTTGCAGGAAAGAAGGGGTGGGGGGACAGGACCCCCACTTTCCATGGATCCCTCTCTGCTCGCCTTGAAGGGGGGGTTAGCCACGATGGAGACCCCCCAAAGACTGGTCTTCCTATCTCCCCCCCCCACCAATGCTGCCCTTCCTTGCCCCAGGGATGCTCCCCTCCCTCCTATCCCCGCCCCTGGCCCCCCTCCCATCCCGGGGTCTCCCCTCACCCAGACGCCCCCTTGGCTCACCCCTCGCCCTGCGCCCCCCAAGACGAGCCGGGGAGGGACAGGGGGGTCTCTATGCAGGCGCCTCCCGCACCCCTTAACCCTTCCCTGGCCCGCTTCTCCGCTTCTCTTTTTTTTTTTTTAATAAATTTTTATTGGATTTTCACATATATATTCAACATTGTAGACATACAGAAGAGAAAAAAAGAAAAATCAAAAAGAAAGAATAAAGAAATTCAACTTTTCAAATGATTTTTGTAAATCTAACTGGACTTCCCCACATCCTCCGAACCCAGCGTTCTTTGCAATAAAAACATCAGCAATTTGTTACCTTATTTCATACCTTACTGTATCTTTCAAATATTATGTTTCTAAGTTCAAAATGTTATTTTTCCATTACTTGTACCTTAAAATAAACATAATAAAATTGTTTCAAGTTTCCACCTTGTCTTTCTTATGACTTAATTTCCAATTCACTAAATCAGTTTGCTGAAGCTATAATTTCCGAATCATGCATATTTTTAACATTCATACAATTTATAATGTTTCTGCAAATAGTCCTTAAATTTTTTCCAGTCCTCTTACATTGTCTCTTCTCCCAAATCTCGGATTCTGCCAGTCATTTCAGCCAGTTCAAAGTAGTCCATCATCAAAGTAGCTCCCCTCCCTCCTATCCCCGCCCCTGGCCCCCCTCCCATCCCGGGGTCTCCCCTCACCCAGACGCCCCCTTGGCTCATCCCTCGCCCTGCGCCCCCCAAGACGAGCCGGGGAGGGACAGGGGGGTCTCTATGCAGGCGCCTCCCGCACCCCTTAACCCTTCCCTGGCCCGCTTCTCCGCTTCTCAAGAGGCTCAGAAAAGCAGCCGATACAAATGTAGCTGGAAGCGGATTCCAAAATCTGAGGGCTCCCTTGGACAAGAAACAAGGAGACCAGCCAGGAATATGTTACGGAAATTACGGGGGGGGGGCACATCTTTAAAGTTAAATATTACAAATATTATGCCTGAATATATCCTTCCAACTTGACAGCTCAGGGAAGTCACCTAGCTTTAAAAATAATATAAAATCATCTCCTTTCCCAGTTCCCCCCATTCCAAAGCTATTTTCCCCTTGAAAAAGGACTCCAGGAAGTTCTCAGAGGTGACAATTGCTGGGCTCATTGTTAGCCAAGGGAAGCCAAATCTCATCACCTGACTCGCCTCAGGCTCCAGACATGCAAAGGAAGTTCTATTGTACTTTTGGGTGGTGGGTACTTAAGACATATTTGTCTATGCTAATCTTATACCTGAGTCTTCCCTCCCATGTCTGCTTATGCTAATCTTGTACCAAGGACTTGTCTGGACATGTTTGCGAAGGTTAACCCCTCCCCTTCGAACTGTATTCTGGGATGTGGTGGGAAAGTTTTAAAAGTCTTTGTCACCCCAACCTCGGGGTTCAAATTTGCTTTTGAACCTATTGCGCAATAAACTTTGGTCTACAGCTATTTGCTCTGGTTGGCTGGACTCCTCCCTTTATTCCGCAGGGACCCGTGGGCTCTGCCTGACCAGCTGGGGGACTGAGCAGCCTCACACCTAGATTTTTCCTTAACAAATAGCAGAGCAAAAGAGCAGCCAGGAGGTCTTGATTGAAGACTGTCGCCACAGGACTCCCACCTGCCACCAGGTGGAACAAGATGGAAGCCCCGAACAAAAGAAGACCCCGACTTTTATTAGCTGCTAATCCCCCATGCTACACCCCCAAGACTACATCATGACTACATCATTGACACATCACAAAGAGGAGGGGTTGAGGGAGGAGTTGTGGTGGTAACCTGAGTGTCTTGTTGAGAGCCAGTGGGGTGTAGTGGTTAAGAGCGGTAGTCTCATAATCTGGGGGACCGGGTTTGCTTCCTCGCTCCTCCACATGCAGCTGCTGGGTGACCTTGGGCCAGTCACACTTCTCTGAAGTCTCTCAGCCCCACTCACTTCACAGAGTGTTTGTTGTGGGGGAGGAAGGGAAAGGAGAATGTTAGCCGCTTTGAGACTCCTTCGGATAGTGATAAAGCGGGACATCAAATCCAAACTCTTCTTCTTCTTGTCACCTGCCTGGTTGCTCCTTTCCTCTCCCCATGATTATATTCCTGAGGACAAAGAGGAGTTCATGTGTTTCCTGCAACACACGAATCCCAATCCCAAAGAAGGGCAGTGCCAAAGAATGCTCCAACTACCGTACAATTGCACTCATTTCACACGCAAGCAAGGTTATGCTTAAAATGCTACAAGGCAGGCTTAAGCAGTATGTGGACCGAGAACTCCCAGAAGTGCAAGCTGGATTTCGAAGGGACAGAGGAAGCAGAGACCAAATTGCAAACATGCGCTGGATTACGGAGAAAGCTAGGAAACATTTACTTCTGCTTCATTGACTATGCCAAAGCCTTTGACTGTGTCGACCACAGCAAACGATGGAAAGTTCTTAAAGAAATGGGAGTGCCTGATCACCTCATCTGTCTATCCCTATGTGGGACAAGAAATCTCTATGTGGGACAAGAAGCTACAGTTAGAACTGGATATGGAACAACTGATTGGTTCAAAATTGGGAAAGGAGTACGGCAAGGCTGTATATTGTCTCCCTGCTTATTTAACGTAGATGCAGAATTCATCATGCGAAAGGCTGGACTGGATGAATCCTGTAATAAAAAAATTAAGGTTGATACGGAAGGGGGGCATGCTTGTCAACCCCCTTCCCAGAAGCCTTCAGAGGGTTTGAGGCGATGACCTCAAGGGCGCCCGGCCCTTCAAGGACCCCTCAGCCCCCTCACTCTTTTGCACTAAGCACCACGTGAAACCCAAGCCCCAAAATAAAGTGCCTTTTCCCTTTCCCTGGGTAGACCGGAGGAGCGAGTAGCTTATTTTATGAATGAACAGACTATCTGCCTACGGGAGCCTCCTGACCAATCAGCCTGCACCCAACGCAGCCTCCAGCCAATCAAGACAATGCATTTGGTCTGCAGTGTCAGCTCCTGCAGGCCTCATTCACCTTCTGACAAGCTGTTGACAGCTCCCTGATGGGAGAACAATGGACTGACACCTCGTATCCTTGCTAAGCCCATCAAAATTGATACAATGTAGCAATTCGTTTCCCAAATGAGCTGCCACTGTTGCAAAGGGCTAAAAAATTATAAAAATTCATAGAAAATCACCCGTACCACCGATTCTCTTGCTTTCAATGCCAAACTGCTCAATTTCCTCAGGACTTCAAGACTGCCCAGTACCTTCCATAATCCCTCAAGCGGGAGGTCACGTACACCCAGGAAAGACCTCATTGATGCCAAATCACCCAGTTTAGCCCTTCCTCCAGGCTCGGCCGGGTGACAGACTGTGCAGACTAAGACCCCATTGTTCTCTTATCACCGGTACTCAGAACGTGCCTTTCAATACGTGTTCCAACTCTGCATGTTTCCCCCTCCCTCCTCCATATGTTAATCCTGTAGAACCCTCCCCTGTTCTGATGTAATCGTGATGTAGCAATGATGTAGTGATGATGCTTTTTAACTGTATCTGGGGTAATGGTGGGAAGTTTTAAAAGTTCATGTCACCCCATCCTGGCGGTTCAATCTTGCCTTGAACCTGTTGCGCAATAAACGTGGATCTTCTCCAACTTGCTCCAGTCTCTGGCTGCGCTCCTTTTGTTCCGCAGGGACCCACGGACTCAGTCTGATGAGCTGGGTGGCAGAGCAGCCTCGCACCTAGATTTTCCGTAACAATGTCTTGTATATATAATAAATATTCATAAATTTACCAACCAAGCGCATACATAGATATGTCGACCACATGTCTGGAGCAGCTCAGGAAGACCGTCCTGAAACCATTTTGACTCCCAAACTGACCAAATGTTTTCTCTGCAAGGAGGGAGGGGGTGAGGGAACCTTCCCATTGTCTCAGGAATTGGGAAATCACCATCTCAAAGGAATGGCCAGACTACCAGGAAAGGGAATCAGATAAGGCATTATCAGATAACCTGGCAGGCAGGAAAAACAACAACATTCAAATTTCTGTCGTAGACCACCTTTTCTGTGATGCAGATATGATGTTTGTAGTAGGTGGTCTTGGGTTATGTCCCTTCTGTGATGTATGGAGGGGTGGTCTGGAGCTCCAGGGCAGGGAATTTAAAATGGCAGGCACGCCTTGGTTGGGGGTCCTCCTCAGGGGAGCACCCTGTTGCAACAGATCAATAAAGATCAGGCTTACTAGCTGCTTTGCTTCTCAATAGTCTCTGGTTGGCCTCTGTTCTTTTCTCCTACCGATGGAGAACCTACAAGGGACTCTGTAAAGGGCTCTTGTGTCCCCCATAAGGGAAGAAGGGCAGCTTTTGTTTACAACAGATGGCACCCCAGATGGGACCCTCGGTTGCCAGGATTCAAGGGGGGCAAGGAAGGACTGGTGATCCAGCGCGCACCAGGCCATTTGCCAGGAGGAGCCACCAGTCCTCTAGTGACCCCAGGGTCTGGAAAGAACTGGAGTTCCAGCGGGGCTAACCAGAGGAAGCAACGCTTGATCAGGCCGGCCACAAAATGATTTATTTTTAAAATAATCTTTATTGATTTAAACTACACACATATACAAAGAATTTGGAATCTCATATTGCACAAAAAAGAAAATTAAAGAAAAAACAATGAAGAAAAAAGGAAAGAAGAAAATACAGAAAAACAAAGAAGAAAAAGCAGATTTAAGTGCATAAAAAAACTTAATCTTCCTAATTAAATAAAAAAGACTTGTGACAAAACGAGGCTTCCGTTCATTCTCATTGTACTGTTCATACTGTCGTTGTCCCCCCCCCCCCCAGTTTTATATTCTTTAATATTGTTCCGGTCTACTCCACAAACAGTATTTGTTGTCAAAATAAAAAAATTCCTTCCAGTAGCACCTTAAAGACCAACTAAGTTAGTTCTTGGTATGAGCTTTCGTGTGCATGCACACTTCTTCAGATACACTTCTTCTTCTGAAGAAATGTGCATGCACACGAAAGCTCATACCAAGAACTAACTTAGTTGGTCTTTAAGGTGCTACTGGAAGGAATTTTTTTATTTTGACTATGGCAGACCAACACGGCTACCTATCTAGTATTTGTTGTGTTTACAACTATTGCTCAAGTTCTGCTAATATGGTGTGGTTGGTACAATATGTTGTTTTATAATCCTTAATTATTCTCCCTTCTCCAAGTATTTTCTGGTTCAGTACTCCTCTAACTCTTCCTGTCAGTTTTGCTAGTTGTAAATATTCTAACATGAGTATATGGCTTCGCTTGGTGATGTCCACAAGGGTTTTTTGGCTCAAGTAGTCCTTTACATTTATTCCAGATTTTATATCACGATTTTCTTATCACATGGCTCAAAAATCCCCTGTGGACCTTCACTTTTCCATACATTAAAGAAGCATGCCATCCAGACCGATTCTCGTGGCCTTCCAAGTCTAATAGGTCCGTATCTTTTAGTGTAATTCAGTCTTTTATCCAAACCAATCCTGCCGCCGCATGGTAGAATTGCAAATCTGGCAATGCAAAACCTCCTCTCTCCTTTTGATCTGTTAATGACTGGTGTTTAATTCTTGGTTTCTTTCCACTCCATATAAATCTAGATATTTCCCTTTTCCACTCCTTAAAACAATTCATTTCTCCTAAAATGGGTATTGTTTGGAATAAGAAAATCATTTTGGGGAGGATATTCATTTTCACAACCAAGACACTTGCCCAGAGTGAGAGATGGAGTTTGGTCTAGGTTTCCATATATATTTTTTTTAAAATTCTTTCCATACTTTACTAGAATCATCCTCATATACATTTAAACTTTTATTTGAAATCCAGATCCCTAGGTATTTAACCTTATTTTAAATTTCCAGGCCTGTTTTTTCTTGAAGTTCTTTTTTTTTTCTTCCATTGTGAGGTCTTTTGTCAGTAATTTAGTTTTTTGGAAGTTTATTTTCAGCCCCAGGCCGGCCATAAATTAATCTAGCAAAGACCCCGGGATGGCCAGGAGCAGCGCATGCGGACGTGAGTCTAGGAATGGAGAAGATTGTGGGCGGGATTCTCTGAAACACCCACAACCCAGATTCTCATCCTTTGCTGTATCTTTTGCTGACGGTCTTCATTCCCAGCCTTCCTGGCAAGAGGTAGATAGGAGGGGGAGGGGAGAACAGGAGAATTGGGGTTCTGCAATTAGAGAGGCAATGAACTGCAAGGGGAGAATGCCAATCAAAACTCTCATTCCCTGTCGGGGAACCTGAGATCTGAAACTTTTTGCCAAGGAAGATGCCCCAAGGCTGGTCCAAGTGGCCAGTTTGGATAGCAAGGGACTTGGGCTCGGTTTCCGATTTCTCTTTTTCTCCTAAATGCAGCTGCACCGGCAGCACCAAGATCCGGGAGGAAGTGACTGGTGCGCGTCAGAGCGCAAGGGCGTTTAAAGTTCCTTTCCGTTCTCTCTGGAGCAGCCGGATTTGGCACTGGGCTGCCAGGCGTCCAATGGAAAGGGACTCTTTTCCCTAGAGGCAGAAAAGGTTGCTGGGACCCCATGGTAAATAAAGGGAGGGAGAAGGACTTTGTAGCATCCTTCGTAGAGAAGACGAACGACTGTCAGGTAAGGAAAGACCTGGGAAAAGGCTAGCGGGTTTTGGCTTTGGTTGAAAAATGGGATCCCCACATTCTAAGAGTTATAACTGCAACACTCAGAGGCATATGCTGGTCGCAGCAGGAGGGGGGGGTCTCCCTGGATGCTTCAGCATCCGGCCTCCTCTGGGTCTCCTGCCCCCCTCCTCTCCTCCCTCCAAGCCTGAACTGCTCTCTGCCCCAGACTCTTCTGGCTCACCAAACCCTGTTTCAGCGTCAGCTTGCAACATCTCCCCTTCCGGTCTGCTCCCTTTTCTCCCTCTTTCTGCTCATCGCCATCCGACCACCAGGAAGGCAGCCCTCCTTCTGAAACACCAAGAGAGTAAACGGACAGTTCTCTGAATGGAGAGGAGCAGAAAGCAGAGTCCCCTCAAGATCAGTATTGGGACCTGTGGCTTTTCAACTTGTTCATAAATGATCTAGACTTAGGAGGGAGCAGGGAGGGGGCAGTTTGCTGATGGCAGCAAATTGTCCAGGGTTGTTCAAGCAAAGAGAGATTGCAAGGAGCTCCAAAGGGACTTCTCCATACGGGGTGAATGGGCAGAAAATACAGTTCATTATCAATAAGATTAAACGGATGCATGTTGGGACAAAAAACCAAACACCTGTTAATATCATGTTGTCAGAGCTGCTTCCAGATCCTAGCTCACAGAGGATCACGCTAGCCAGCGTTCACTTTATAAAAGTCTTTATTGAGTTACAGTTTCCATTTCCAAGCTGCCGCGTGCAGCTCTACGTCTTATAAGCTAGACCGGCGAAGCTCCGTCTGAGTCTCCGCCTCCTGTACACCAACTTAATACCCTCGCCTTACTCCACCTTTTCCGCCTGACCGTTCTTCTCTGGGTCCCTCTGCCCCCCGTGGTCTCTTCCTTCCTGGACTCTTCTGACGCTGACCCCCCGGACCCTTCTGTCTCCTTGCGTCTGGCTTTAGGACCTGGCTCCCTTTCCGGGCTGCTTACTGCGCCGCCTTCCTGTGCATTTGAACTTGGCGCGCGCGCCCAACCTTCCACTTTCCGCTTGACCGTTTCTTCGCTCCCCGATGGAGGTGTGGCCACTCCTGACTCATACCCTCCCCCCTGCGGCGAGCCGCCGGATCTCGATACCTGGCGCCCTTCCTCTCCACTGCGCTCTGTTGGGGACGCTGGCCCCGATTTCCAACTGCTGCTCTCTGAACCCCCTCTGGTCCCTTCTTCCTGGGGTGTCCCCCTAAGCTCCCCCCTTGCTCTGGTCACTGGCGCTCCTTTCTGTGAATCTTCTGATTCACTGGAAAGACTCAGAGATCTCGGGTCGTCGTCATCACTCATCTTTTCTTCGGACTCCTCCCCCTCGCTCTCTGTTTCCTCCCTTGCCCTCACCTCTGCTCCTGAACCCCTGACATATGTGCAGGCTCATGGGGTCTGAACTGGATTTCCCTGTGTGCTCTAGACCAGGGGAGAGGGGAGCTGGTCGCAGCAGGAGGGGGAATCTCTATGGATGCTTCAGCAGCCGGCCTCCTCTGGGTCTCCTGGCCCCCTCCTCTCCTCCCTCTGAGCCTGAACTGCTCTCTGCCACAGACTCTTCCAGTTCACCAAACCCTGTTTCCTCCTCAGCTTGCAACATCTCCCCTTCCGGTCTGCTCCCCTTTCTCCCTCTTTCGGCTCATCCCCCCACCAGTCCCCAGGCTCTGAGCCTTCTTCCCTTGTGGGTCCCCCAACTGGTGCCTCCCACCCCCTCACCAGCCAGTCCATGACAACAGCAGCAGCTACAGCACTGTGGTACTCTGGTGGGAAAACTCCTGAGTACATGACTGGATCAAAAATTCTGGGACTATGGAAAAGTACTATCTTCCTGAAACCCCAGAATGAGGAGGAGCTCTGGGGTTGCCCCATGAGGTTCATGAGTGAAGATGAACCCCCCAGGAGACTTCCCTGGTACCTGCAGCTCCTCTTTTCCCCTCTTGAAATTAGGCTTGGGGGAAATCTCCCATTCCAAGTATTTCAAGTTTTCTTCAGAACGCGCAGGAGGCAGTGATGAAGTTCTGGTGAAGAAGCAGTGCTGGGAGATCATGCAGTGGCAGAATGACAGAGTTTGGTGCAAAAACCAAAGGTGCTTTCATCTAAAATTATACTCACCATTTTGTGAGATGTTGCCTTCCTTCTTTCATTATTATACAGTTTTACATATAAACACCAGAACTTCACATATACCTCATGCTTTTAGGAATGATTTCCTGCTGAGTTCATTGCTCAGAGTGGACTCTGAGAGGAAGACGTCCCACACTCCATACATCTAAATGGGTTCTCCCATGTGAGAGTCCCTAGATGTTCCTTGATCACTCTATTATAAATAAAGCACTTTTTGCAGTCTTTTCATTTAAACTGCTTCTCCCCTCTGAGTTTGTTGATGGTTTGAAGGGTTTCAACTCTTAAAGTTCTTCCTGTCCATGAGTCTGTTGATTTTGAACTTCCACTAAGAGTGAACCTCTATCTACTTTCCTGATATTTCTACGGTTTGTCTTTTGTGTGAGTTTGTTGACATAAATCAAGGGTTCCACTCTGACTGAAGCTCCTTCCACAGTCCATACCATTAAATGGTTTCTCCCCTGTGTATCTGCTGATGTTTTCTAAGATTTCCACTCTGAGTGAAGTATTTACTGTACTCCATACATTAAAATGGTTTCTCCCCTGTGTGAGTCTGTTGATGTTTCCTAAGACATCCACTATTACTAAAACTCTTTTCACACTCCATACATTGAAGTGGTTTCTCCTGTGTGTGTGTCCGTTGATGTGTTCTAAGCTTCCCATTATCACCAAAGGTCTTTCCGCACTACATACATTTAAATAGTTTCTTACCTATGTGAGTCTGTTGATGTATTCTCAGGTTTCCACTATAACTGAAGCTCTTTCCACACTCCATGCATTTAAATGGTTTCTCTCCTGTATGAGTCCGTTGATGTCTTCTAAGGTCTCCATTCTGAATGAAGCTCTTTCCACACTCGATACATTTAAATGGTTTCTCCCCTGTGTGAGTCTGTTGATGTTTTTTAAGTGTTCCACTCTGACTGACGTCCTTTCCACACTCCATGCATTTAAATGGTTTCTCCCCTGTGTGAGTCCGTTGATGTGATCTAAGTTTTGCACTCTGAGTGAAGCTCTTTCCACACTCCATACATTCATAGGGTTTCTCCCCTGTATGAGTCTGTTGATGTGATCTAAGGCTTGTATTACAACGAAAACTCTTTCCACACTCAATACATTTAAATGGTTTCTCCCCTGTGTGTGTCTGTTGATGTCTTCTATGGTGTGTACTCTGACGGAATCTCTTTCCACACTCCAGACATGTAAATGGTTTCTCGCCTGTGTGAGTCCATTGATGTGATTTAAGGCTTGTATTAAAAAGGAAACTCTTTCCACACTCGAAACATTTATATGGTTTCTCCCCTGTGTGAGTCCGTTGATGATTTCTAAGGTGTGCACTCTGACTGAAGTCCTTTCCACACTCCATGCATTCAAATGGTTTCTCCCCTCTGTGAATTTGTTGATGTGATCTAAGGCTTCCACGATCACTAAAACTCTTTCCACACTCGATACATTTATATGGTTTCTCCCCTGTGTGAGTCCGTTGATGATTTCTAAGGTGTGCACTCTGACTGAAGTCCTTTCCACACTCCAAGCATTCAAATGGTTTCTCCCCTGTGTGAGTCCGTTGATGTTTCCTAAGGCTTCCACGATCACTAAAACTCTTTGCACACTCCATACATTTAAATGGTTTCTCCCCTGTGTGAGTCCGTTGATGTGATCTAAGTTGTGAACTCGTACTAAAGTCTTTTCCACACTCCATGCATTTAAATGGTTTCTCCCCTGTGTGAGTCCGTTGATGTGATCTAAGGTCTCCACTCTGACTGAAGCTCTTTCCACACTCCATGCATTTAAATGGTTTCTCTCCTGTGTGAGTCCGTTGATGTCGTCTAAGATTTCCATTATCACTGAAGCTCTTTCCACACTCAATGCATTTATATGGTTTTCCCCCTGTGTGAGTCCCTTTGTGCAATTTAAGGTTTCCACTCTGACTGAAATTCTTCCCACACTCCCTGCACTTAAAAGATTTTCTCTCTGTGTGAGTCCTCTGGTGTGTTCTAAGTTTTGCATTGAAAGAGAAGCTCTTTCCGCACTCCATACCTTTAAATGGGTTCTTTCCTTTTTGTGTTTGTTGATGTGAACTATGTGTGCTCATTCAGTGAAGCATATTCCACATTTCACACATTTTAATGGCTATTCCTAATGAAACGAAAGGTGTCCTGTCCCCTGCAATTCTGTCTTCTCCATCACCGTTTTCAGAGTGGGCAGAAAGGAAATCCTGTTTGGGTTTCAAGAAAGAGAACACAGGAAAAAAAGGACACATCAACCGCCATTAGCACCTTCTCCTATTTCAACATCTCCTACATTCTCCCATGTCCTACCCATGTCTAATGATAGTAATTCATCAGCAACCTTTTATAATCCTCTATTCTTATTATTCTTATTATTCTTATTATTCTTATTATTCTTATTATTATTATAAAAAGTTAGAACAAGCATTATTTCTTCCCATGAAAGACCTAATGAATAATATTCTGGCAAATGGAAAACTTCCGAAAACTTGGAAGGAGAGCTTTATTACTCTTATCCATAAACAGGGAACAGATGCCTCAAACATGGCCAATTACAGACCCATTGCACTGCTAAATAACGATTACAAGATATTTGCAGACATTCTTGCAAATAGATTAAAAATGGTGCTTAAAGAGATAATTCATAAAGATCAAACCGGATTTCTTCCCGAACGATTTATGCAATCCAATATTAGATGTGTGATTAATGTATTAGAATATTTGGATATTAAAATTGATAAACCAGCAGCTATTATGTTGGTAGACGCTGAAAAAGCTTTTGATAACGTGTCCTGGAAGTTTATGAAAAAATTAATGGAAGAAATCGGACTGGGAGAAAATATTTGTAAAGGAATAAATGCCATCTATTCGGAACAATATGCAAAATTGATCATCAATGGAAGAATTACTGAGGAGTGCAAAATAAACAAGGGAACCAGACAGGGCTGCCCACTGTCACCACTGATATTTATCTTGGTGATGGAAGTCTTGAACAATCAGATAAGAAGGGATCAGCTTGTTAAAGGCATCACTCTGGGAAACAAAACATATAAAATTAAAGCTTTCGCGGACGATCTACTTGTTATGACTGAAAACCCTAAAGAAAGTCTGAAAAGAGTGCTGGAATTGATTAAAGAATTTGGAGAAGTGGCAGGCTTTAAGCTGAATATAACAAAAACAAAAATGCTTGTTAAAAATGTATCCACAGAAGAAAAGGACGACTTAGAAAAAAATATTGGGCCTGAAAATCTCTTCAAAAGTGAAATACTTGGGTATTTGGATCACCCCCAAGAACATAAACTTATTTCAGGATAATTACACCAAAACTTGGCTAGAGATTAGAAAAAACTTGGTAACCTGGAGTAAACTAAAATTAACATTTCTGGGTAGGATTTCCATTATAAAGATGAATGTGCTTCCAAAATTAATATTTTTATTTCAAATGATTCCTATACTGGGTGAAGCAGGTTGTCTCAAGATATGGCAAAGAGAAATTTCTAAATTTCTGTGGGAAGGGAAATTAACCTAGGATTAAACACCTGATCTTAATAGACATAAAAGAGAGAGGAGGCTTTTCCCTACTCGACCTAAAACTTTACTACGAGGCAGCCTGTTTCACCTGGCTAAAAGATTGGTGCACGTTGCAGGATCCGGACCTCCTGGACCTGAAAGGTTTTGACAACCGTTGGGGATGGCACGCCTACCTAATATATGGAAAAGCGAAAATTCATAAAAATTTTACTAACCATATAACAAGAAAGTCACTCTTTGCTGTATGGGAAAAATATAAAGACCTGATGGAGCCTAAAGTCCCGTGGTGGACTTCCCCAGTAGAAGCCATAGCAGTAAAATGGAAAAATACCCAGGAAAGCTGGCCAACATATAAAACTTCTAAAAAATGAAGATAACCAAATAAAATTTAAAAAATTTGAGGAAATAAGAGAACACATTTCAGACTGGTTCCAATACCATCAGTTATTTGAAAGATTTAAATTTGACAAACAAAAGGGGTTCTCAGTAGAAATTTCCCGATTCGAATCTGATCTTGTAAATTCTAAAAGAAAAACTCTTTCCAAAACTTACCGACTCCTCCTTGACTGGACAGTCAAGGAGGAGGAGGTAACAGTGGCAATGGTGAGGTGGTCCCAGGATTTTGGCCATTCAATAACCATGGCCCAATGGGAACATTTATGGAAGATCAATTGGAAATTCACAAACTGTTACACGATTAGAGAGAACTTTCAAAAAATGCAACATCGATGGTATCTAACACCATGGAAACTTTCAAAAATGTATAAAAATGTGTCAAGTAATTGTTGGAGATGCAGAGACTCAGGAACATTCTACCATATGTGGTGGACATGTAGGAAAATACAGGTATTCTAGGAGAGTATACATGCAGAAGGGACGCGGGTGGCGCTGTGGGTAAAAGCCTCAGCTCCTAGGGCTTGCCGATCGAAAGGTCGGCGGTTCGAATCCCCGCGGCGGGGTGCGCTCCCGTCGTTCGCTCCCAGCGCCTGCCAACCTAGCAGTTCGAAAGCACCCCCGGGTGCAAGTAGATAAATAGGGACCGCCTTCTAGCGGGAAGGTAAACGGCGTTTCCGTGTGCGGCTCTGGCTCGCCAGATGCAGCTTTGTCACGCTGGCCACGTGACCCGGAAGTGTCTCCGGACAGCGCTGGCCCCCGGCCTATAGAGTGAGATGGGCGCACCAACCCCAGAGTCTGTCAAGACTGGCCCGTACGGGCAGGGGTACCTTTACCTTTACTATACATGCAGAACTGCAAAAAATGCTAAAGATCTCTTTCAATAAAAAACCAGAGGCCTACCTCCTGGGAATAACAGATTTGGATATTCCACAAAAGAGGAAGGGTATCTTTTTATATGCGACGGTGGCAGCAAGAGTTTTGATCGCAGCAAAATGGAAGAGTAATGAAATCCCCTCTATACAAGATTGGATCGAAAAGCTGACAGAATATGCTGAATTAGATGGTTTATCAGAAAAAATAAAGAATAAATCAAAACAGGAATTTGTTTCTAAATGGGAGGTTTTCAAAGAATATCTGAAAAATAAATATAGTAGTTTAAATTCTGTTGCAGCATTCGAGGAACTTCAGTAATAGTTGCTAGGTAGATAGAAGAAATTAGATTTATTGAGAATAAGTTTAATTATGAAAAATGTGTATTGGCAATAAGTAATATGAATTTGAAATATGGAATAGACGGGAAGTTGGGTCTTTAGTGTTAAGACCAATAGATGTTTTATTGTTTGCCAAGAAAACTATGTGTCTATGGTTATTTTTGTAATTTGTGTGTAATTTGGTATTTGTGTTTTTTTGTGGGTTTTTTTCGTTGTATAAATATATATATATATATATATATATATATATATATATATAATCCTCAATCATGTTTAATAACACAGCATGATCTTGGAATACTGTTGTCCTGTGGGACTGCCTTTCAAATCAAGTGGTTGCCCCCGTTTACACCTCTAGATCTTCATGAATCACCTGCACAGTCCCACTGACCTCAGGAGGTCCATATGGACCATTTTGGAAGGCTCAGGCCTACATCTCTTCCAGGGACTGTGGTCTGGGTCAGTCAAAGAACTAGTGACAAGGCTTGGTACTAGGGGTCAGCTGAATGGGTGCTCAGGGAACCGCCTGTTCTTGGAGATGGACCTCTGTCTACATGCCTCACATTGTATGGAGAGAGCAGGAAAAGCGGAAAGAAAGCAGCTGGCACATGGGAATCCCAGGCGGAAACACCCACCCCAATGGTTCTTTATAATTATGGTGTGCTGCCTGATCCTCTGCTTGTCTTCTGACAGAGGACTATCCTAATCTGGTACTGAAAAGCAGGATATTCAAGGCAAGGAGGTAACTGTAGTTAATGGTAGGTAGCCATATTGGTCCGACACAGTTCATAGAATCTTAGAATCATAGAGTTGGAAGAGACCACAAGGGCCATCGAGTCCAACCCCCTGCCAAGCAGGAAACACCATCAGAGCACTCCTGACATATGGTTGTCAAGCCTCTGCTTAAAGACCTCCAAAGAAGGAGACTCCACCACACTCCTTGGCAGCAAATTCCACTGTCCAACAGCTCTTACTGTCAGGAAGTTCTTCCTAATGTTTAGGTGGAATCTTCTTTCTTGTAGTTTGGATCCATTGCTCCGTGTCCGCTTCTCTGGAGCAGCAGAAAACAACCTTTCTCCCTCCTCTATGTGACATCCTTTTATATATTTGAACATGGCTATCATATCACCCCTTAACCTCCTCTTCTCCAGGCTAAACATGCCCAGCTCCCTTAGCCGTTCCTCATAAGGCATCGTTTCCAGCCTTTGACCATTTTGGTTGCCCTCCTCTGGACATGTTCCAGTTTGTCAGTGTCCTTCTTGAACTGTGGCGCCCAGAACTGGACACAGTACTCCAGGTGAGGTCTGACCAGAGCAGAATACAGTGGCACTATTACTTCCCTTGATCTAGATGCTCTACTCCTATTGATGCAGCCCAGCATTGCATTGGCTTTTTTAGCTGCCGCGTCACACTGTTGGCTCATGTCAAGTTTGTGGTCAACCAAGACTCCTAGATCCTTTTCACATGTACTGCTCTCAAGCCAGGTGTCACCCATCTGGTATTTGTGCCTCTCATTTTTTTTGCCCAAGTGCAATACTTTACATTTCTCCCTGTTAAAATTCATCTTGCTTGTTTTTGCCCAGTTCTCCAATCTGTCAAGGTCGTTTTGAAGTGTGATCCTGTCCTCTGGGGTGTTAGCCACCCCTCCCAGTTTGGTGTCATCTGCAAATTTGATCAGGATGCCCTTGAGTCCATCATCCAAGTCGTTGATAAAGATGTTGAATAAGACTGGGCCCAAGAGAGAACCCTGTGGCACCCCACTAGTCACTCTTCTCCAGGATGAAGAGGGACCATTGATGAGCACCCTTTGGGTTCGGTCAGTCAGCCAGTTACAAATCCACTGAGTGGTAGCATAGTCAAGACCGCATTTTAAAAGCTTCTTTACAAGAATATCATGGGGCACCTTGCCAAATGCCTTGCTGAAATCAAGGTAGGCTACATCCACTGCATTCCCTTCATCTACCAGGCTTGTAATTCTGCCAAAAAACGAGATCAGGTTAGTCTGACATGACTTATTTTTCAGAAATCCATGCTGACTATTGGACTATTGACTGGGCGGTAATTATTTGGGTCCTTTCTTTCCCCCTTTTTGAAAATAGGGACAACATTTGCCCTCCTCCAGTCTGCCGGGATTTCGCCTGTTCTCCAGGATTTCTCAAAGATGACTGCCAGTGGTTCTGAGATCACATCTGCCAGTTCTTTTAATACTCTTGGATGCAGTTCATCTGGCCCTGGAGACTTGAATACATCTAAACTAGCCAAGTATTCTTGTACTATCTCCTTAGTTAGTATTCTTGTAGTATCTCCTTGTCAGGCCCACAGATCACTGCTTCTGTTCCCCTCAGTAGGGAATCCCCTATCACCACTACACGCCTCCTCTTAGGTTTGGTCGGGGTTCTTCCGTGAGCTGTCCGTTCCAAGATCGCCTGCACATTCCCTGAGGACTGACTTTGCTGCTCGTCTTCATATACCTGATCGACTGTAATGAGGGAGAGATCCTCAAATGGAGTCTGCTCTTCGTCTTCCATGCTAGGGGAGAGGACCTCAAAGCGATTGTGCATTTCTAAACAATCAGAGCGAACCCTGGGCCTCCTACTTCTTTGAGTCACGTTTCTCCATATATCTGGCTCCTGTGTTGGAGAACTAGCCTCCTTCTCAGGGGAGTCCCCTGTCTCCTCCTTGGTGGAGATGGTGTGCTCTGTTGCTTCCAAGAAGAGCTCCAGCTCTCTAATTCTTTGGAGCGTAGCTACACGTTCCTCCAGTTGCTGGACTTTGTCTTTTAAGAGGGCAATCAACATGCAATTGCTGCAGGTAAAGCTGCCTGCAACCTTTGGCAAGATGGCAAACATTGCGCAGGAACCGCAGGCGACTGCAGCTGTTCCCTCCCCCTCCATCCTGAGAATGTGTCCTTGGGGGTGGCTACAGCGGTCCTCCATCATAAAAAGTGTGAAGAAAAAAACCTAGGTCTCCCCCAACAAAGGTTTGAGACAAGCTCCCCTAAATCTAAAAGATTGATCAAACTGCGCGCACCACTAGGCGCGCGCCGCTGCCCTGCAAGCTCTGATAAGCTCCTCCCACAGCTGATCCCCTGCCTCAACAGAAACCCTGCCCCCTTTGATCTTTGCACAGGGAGAGCAGCTAATCAGCCACAAAGAAACGCACACACAAAAAAACTCTTTTGCTCCTTCTTCAGCTGCTGCCCTGCTGCTGCCCACACACGGCTAAACGAATAAACAACAACAGCAGCAGCAGCAGCACCTTAGGGACCAACTAAGTTTGTTCTAGGTATAAGTTTTCGTGTGCATGCACACTTCTTCATATAGTGAAGGGTAGTAGGAGATGGTAGTAGGAGTACCCTTCTGAGAAAAACCCCACCCCACCCTCCCACGATATACAAGGGTCTGGTGACATCTGTCTCAGTGTATCTGAAAAATTGTGCATGCACACGAAAGCTTATACCTAGAACAATCATAGGTGCTACTGGACTATTTTTTTATTTTTTATTTCAACTGCGTCAGACCAACACGGCTACCTACCTGAATCTAGATGTCATGGGGTGTTGGGGAGCAGTAGTTCCTTTGGTGGGGAACATGTCCTGCACCTTCTGGGGTCATTTTTCCACCCTTGGTGCCCACCCTGCACTCAGCTCTCACCTGTGGCTTCCAGAAGCTGTCAGCATGCAACAGGGGTTCAAGCAAAGGCTTCTACCAGCCGGCTAAACCAGGTGAGGAAAGCTGATGGGTCTCAAATCCTTGGGGGGCTGGGGAATTCTGCTGCACCTGAAGTCAAGCCCTCATGGATGGAGAGGAGGAGAACAACCGTGAATCCCACAGTCCAGAAGGCAGATTCTGCCCGTGTGGAAGAGGAACGTGAAGGGCAGGTGGGGCACGTCCACCTGGAGGCTTGTTATCTAGTCCCAGGATTACTCTGACATTGAATTACCGTATTTTTCGCTCTATAACACGCTCCTAACCATAACACGCACATAGTTTTTAGAGGAGGAAAACAAGAAAAAAAATATTCTAAACAAAACAGTGGATGTATGATTTTTGTGGTTCATGCTGTGGCCACAGACATGTGATCTAACGATGAGTTTGGGGTAAAGGTAAAGGTAAAGGTACCCCTGCCCGTACGGGCCAGTCTTGACAGACTCTAGGGTTGTGCGCCCATCTCACTCAAGAGGCCGGGGGCCAGCGCTGTCCGGAGACACTTCCGGGTCACGTGGCCAGCGTGACAAAGCTGCATCTGGCGAGCCAGCGCAGCACACGGAACGCCGTTTACCTTCCCGCCAGTAAGCGGTCCCTATTTATCTACTTGCACCCGGGGGTGCTTTCGAACTGCTAGGTTGGCAGGCGCTGGGACCGAACGACGGGAGCGCACCCCGCCACGGGGATTCGAACCGCCGACCTTTCGATCGGCAAGCCCTAGACACTGAGGCTTTTACCCACAGCGCCACCCGCGTCCCTTGAGTTTGGGGTAGCCCAATGCAAAAATCCTGAGGATCCATGTGGATCCGTGCTTTGTAACCACGTGAATGAAGGAACTGTCAGTAATGTATGGTATCTCCAATACAGTGATGAAGGAAGAGGGGGGGAGCTCGCACTTGTCCTAAGCAAAGCAGCCAACTCCTATAGGCCTAGGTGCCTTCACCCCCTCCATTAAATATTTGAGGGAGTCATCCTCCCCCCATGCTGATGGGCATTGCCATTCATATAAGGTACCAGTGTGCATGCACTTTGTCTTGAGATCATTGCAGTCTGTGAGATGGGGCTTACCTGTACCTGCCCACCCCCCAATATTTTATTGAAATTGGAAGAGGGAGGGAGGGAGGGAGGGAGGGAGGGAGGGAAGAGAGATGGAGAGCTCACATTTGTCCTAGGCAAAGCAGCTAACTCCTATGGGCCTAGGTGCCTTCACCCCCCCATTAAATATTTGAGGGAGTCATCCCCCATCCCCCATTGTGGTATGTGAGTGGGGCTTACCTGGCTGTCTCCCCAATATTTTTTGAAGCTGGAAGAGGGAGGGAGGGAGGGAGGGAAGGAAGAGAGAGGGGGAACTCACATTTGTGCAGCTGCCTTGCCTCGAACTGAAGCAAAAAGAGGAGGAGATGCAGGGACACGAGCCTTGTAAGCTGCTTTGTTTGAATTTACCGGTGAGGTGCTGGGGGAGGGACGGAAGGGGATGCCCTCTTTGTCCCTCCTTCCAGCTCATTGTAAAGAAAGCAGAGTAAGAGCCACTTACATGTGTGTAAGGGAGAGCCATAGAGCAGGCAGACACTGAGAAAAAGAGGCTGTCTCCCTTCTCCCACCTTGGCTTTTACAGCTGCAGGCAGCTCTTGCCCGCTTCCAAGCTGCCTCCCTTCTCCCACCTCCCCAAAAAGCCATAGAGCAGGCAGACAGGAGGGAGAGAGGCTGTCTCCCTTCTCCCACCTTGGCTTTTACAGGCTGCAGGCAGCTCTTGCCGGCTTCCAAGCTGCCTCCCTTCTCCCACCTCGCTAAAAAGCCATAGAGCAGGCAGACAGGAGGGAGAGAGGCTGTCTCCCTTCTCCCACCTTGGCTTTTACAGGCTGCAGGCAGCTCTTGCCGGCTTCCAAGCTGCCTCCCTTCTCCCACCTCGCTAAAAAGCCATAGAGCAGGCAGACAGGAGGGAGAGAGGCTGTCTCCCTTCTCCCACCTTGGCTTTTACACACTGCAGGCAGCTCTTGCCGGCTTCCAAGCTGCCTCCCTTCTCCCACCTCGCTAAAAAGCCATAGAGCAGGCAGACAGGAGGGAGAGAGGCTGTCTCCCGACACTCAGCTGTTGCTCAGCTGTTGCCGGCTTCTCAGGGAGCCAAGCGGAGGAAAAGAGGCTGCCGAACAGCCAGCAAGAGCGGCTCCTCCTGCCTGCATTCGCTCCATAACACGCACACACATTTCCCTTTACTTTTTAAGGGGGGAAAACTGCGTGTTATGGTGCGAAAAGTACGGTATATATAAATTACAGTATTGAAATGCGCCTTCTCCCACTTCATATTCTGATATTACTCTACTCTGCTTGTCTGTTTCTTTCTTGAGTGCTGTTTTGGTTTGCTAAGTCAGGGTTTTACTGTGAGTTACATTTTTGCTATTTTTTGGGTCCTGTCATGCTTATCTGTCTTCAGTAATAAATTTCTCAGCTGAATTGTTTTTTTGCTGCCTCTGTGTTTTCTCCTACTCTGCTAACTATACATCGATCATTATGGAGGAGCAAGATCTGCAACCTCAAGCCCTCATCAGCCTTAGCCCTGTGGACCTGACGGAGCATCTTCACCCCCATCGCTCCGTCCGGACAGGGAGGTCCGCCTCCGAGGGTCTTCTGCTGGTTCCCTTGCTGATAGAAGTGAAGTTCCAGGGAACCAGGCAGAGGGCTTCCTGCCCCATGGAATGCCCTCCCTTCAGAGGGCAAGGAGGTAGGCAACCATCTGACATTTAGAAGACAGCAGTTTCAGGAGGTTTTTAATGTTGGATGTTTTACTGTCTTGTATATGTACTGTAGGGACGCGGGTAGTGTTGTGGGTTAAACCATAGAGCCTAGGACTTCCTGATCAGAAGGTCGGGCGTTCGAATCCCTATGACGGGGTGGGCTCCCGTTGCTCGGTCCCTGCTCCTGCCAACCTAGCAGTTTGAAAGCACGTCAAGGTGCAAGTAGATAAATAGGTACCGCTCCTGCGGGAAGGTAAACGGCGTTTCCGTGCGCTGCTCTGGTTCGCCAGAAGTGGCTTAGTCATGCTGGCCACATGACCCGGAAGCTGTACGCCGGCTCCCTCGGCCAATAAAGCGAGATGAGTGCCGCAACCCCAGAGTCGGCCATGACTGGACCTAACGGTCAGGGGTCCCTTTACCTTTACCTATATGTACTGTAAGCTGCCCAGAGTGGCTGCGGGGGAAATACTAATAGTATAACTTTTACAGTGGTACTTCGTGTTACAGATGTTTCAGGTTACAGACTCCACTAACCCAGAAATAGTACCTTGGGTTAAGAACTTTGCTTCAGGATGAGAACAGAAATCGCACGACAGCAGCAGGAGGCCCCATTAGCTAAAGTGGTGCTTCAGGTTAAGAACAGTTTCAGGTTACTCAAGATTTGCCCACGCTGGAAGAGTGGCAAGCGCAATTGATTGACTACATGGAGTTGGCCGAAATGACTGCTAGAATCCGAGACCTGGGAGAAGAAGCAATGGAGGAGGACTGGAAAAAATTTAAGAACTATTTGCAAAAATTTTATAAGTTATATGAACTATAAAATGACGCATAATTTGAAATGCTAGCCCCAGCAATGAGAGTGCAACATTTATGAAATTGGATAACATGATTGAAAGAATCAAAGTTTAAATGTTAAAAATGATAATATGCTTTGTTTTCAGAGTAAATGGACAACAAGGGATTTAAACTTAAACTGCAATTGAAAGTACAAAAGAAACACATGAAACAAGGTTATAATTTGCTGATAAATTTATTGTTAAGAATGCATTGTGCGGGAGATGCGGGGAAGTTCGATAGAAAGTTGAAATAAGTTGTTGAAAGGTTATGATTCTTTGTATCTTCTCTTTCTTATCTTTTTTCTTTTCTTCTTTTCTCTGTCTATGTCTGAAAAAATGCAATAAAAACTATTTAAAAAAGAAGAAGAACAGTTTCAGGTTAAGAACGGACCTCCAGAACGAATTCAGTTCTTAATCCAAGGTACCACTGTACTATTATTATTATTATTATTATCATGTGATTTATTTATTTTTTAGTTTTTGTAGATTTTTGGAATTTGTCCTGCCATATCAGCTCACGAAATGTTATGGGTGGAGAAAATCACAGGGTTGCCGTAAACTATAATCCCACCCACAAACTCTCATTCACATACAGTCTGTAAATTTGGGGAGGTCACACACCTCACTGGCAGACTTTGGCCTCCACAGGCAAACCCGGTGTGTAGAGCCTCCAGCCGCAGGCACTGTCTATCATGAAAATGGGTCCTTTGACTGGGAAGATTCATGCAGTCACTGTCATCGGATGATGTTGGATTGTATCTCAGCTTGTCAGTCACTCTGACATTGCCTTCAAAGAATAGGGGGAACAGAAATGCTTTTGAGGTGCAACTTCTGTATCAATCCTGAGATCCATTCCATGGACTCTGCACCCCTGTTTCTGATGACAGGTGTACATTATCCTCATCCTCAGCAGAAAAGACAATAAAGATGGAAGCCTGAGAGAGAGGAAAAGGTTTCTGGCTGCTTCCTGGGTGGGGTTGCGGAAACCAAGAGCCGCTTCTGAGAAGGCCTCCCCCCTCCCCTCTTCCTCTTGGGATTTCCTCTCCTCTCCAGGGGACCAATGGTTGGACTGGGCAGAAGCGCTGCGTCCGGACAGGTCAGGGGCTTATGGGGTGGGAAGAGGATGGAGGTTGCAGGATGGAAAGATGGGGGGACAGGACCCCCACTTTCCAGGGATCCCTCTCTGGTCGCCTTGAAGGGGGGGCCCATTCGTGGGTGGGAGGGAGAAGCCAAGGCGGCCCATCTGGAGATTCATCGTGGGCGTCATGATAGAGATGTCTCCCCCCAAGACGGGTCTTCCTCTCTCCCCCCCCCATTGGTGCGCTTCCCTGACTCGGGGATGCCCCCTCCCTTCTCCCCCCACTTCCATGACCCTCTCTATTTCTCCCGGAGTCTCCCCTGCACCCAGAGGCCCCCTTGGCTCACCCCTCGCCAGGCGTCCCATCTCTCCGTCCCTATTGCCCCCCAAGACGACATGGGGAGGGACAGGGGGGTCTCTATCCAGGCGCCTCCCTCACCCCTTAACCCTTTCCTGGCCCGCTTCTCTCCGCGCCCCAGGGATGCCTGTGCGGGGGAAACGGGGCCCGGGAGTCCTCGTGGGGGGGCGCCCCCCCTTTACCTCTTTGTCCTCGCTCCCGATTCTCCTTTCCTGCAACATCCCTGCCTCCTCCCTCCCCTTTCCGAAAGCGCCCCCCCTAGAGCTACGCGCAGAGCAGCACCCCCCCCCCAATTCCTGGGACAGAAGAGCCGGATTGGAGGAGGAAGGGGTGAGACGTTTGGGGGCGGGATCTGGGCTTGTGGGGCGGGGTGAGAGGAGGAGGTGCCGGGAGGGGAGGGAAAGAATTAGGGGGGGAGAGGAAGGTTTCCCCTCTACCGTCTTCCTTCTGGATCAGGAGAGCGGGGGAGGGGCTGATCCCGGAGATCCAGTTGCCAAGTGGGGTCCCCCCCACAAGTGCAACATCCTCCCCTCCCCCACCCCACGAGCTTAGATCCCTCCGTGTTTTAGGTCTTGGTGCTGTTGAAACCAGGAATGGAGGGGGGCAGCTAAACGACTCCCCCCAAATCCCAGCTCCCCACCCCAGCCTCGGACTCAGGCCAGGACAAGGACCGTGGACACAGGCCCCGTCCCTGCACAACAGCCAAGAGGCTCAGAAAAGCAGCCTATAGAATTGGAGCCAGAAGCGGATTCCAAAATCTGAGGGATCCCTTGGACCAGAAACAAGGAGACCAGCCAGGAAGAGGAGAGCAAAAGAGCAGCCAGTAGGTCTTGATGGAAGACTGTCGCCACAGGACTCCCACCTGCCCCCAGGTGGAACAAGATGGAAGCCCCCAACAAAAGAAGACCCCAACTTTTATTAGCTGCTAATCCCCCATACAACACCCCCAAGACTACATCATGACTACATCATTGACAATTGACACATTACAAAGAGGAGGGGTTCAGGGAGAAGAAGAAGAGTTTGGATTTGATATCCCGCTTTATCACTTCCCAAAGGAGTCTCAAAGCGGCTAACATTCTCCTTTCCCTTTCCTCCCCCACAACAAACACTCTGTGAGGTGAGTGGGGCTGAGAGACCTCAGAGAAGGAGGAGGAGTTGTGGTGGTAACCTGATGGTCTTCTCACCTGTCCGGTTCCTCCTTTCCCCTCCCCATGATTACATTCCTGAGGACAAAGAGGAGTTCACTGTTTCCTGCCCCAGAGGGAAGGGCTGGTCACTGTCCTGTGTTTCAGTCCATACTGAATCCACTTCCATATGCAGGTCCTTTGTGAGTGGAATCATCTTCTGTCTAGGACCATCAAGGTTGGCATGCCAACTGGGTAGGGCTCACTGCGGACATGTTGGCTGCCTTGTGTCAAGTCTCTCTCCTTTGGTAGTCCTTCCCTCATGGTGTAAAATAAAAGTTGAACGGTGCATATCCGATGTATGGCTGATTTTTTATGAATTTATAACAGAAGCATTGTGTGTGTGTGTCGTGTTTGTACAAACTGAATGATTGGGGGGGGGGGGTTTCCTGCAACACCCTGTTGCAGCAGATCAATCAAGATCAGGCTTACTAGCTGCTTTGCTTCTCAATAGTCTCTGGTTGCCTCTGCTCTTTTCTCCTACCGATGGAGAACATACAAGGGACTCTATAAAGGGCTCTTGTGTCCCCCATAAGGGAAGAAGGGCAGCTTTTGTTTACAACAGATGGCACCCCAGATGGGACCTTTGGTTGCCCCAATTCAAGGGGGGAAGGAAGGACCGGTGATCCAGCGCGCACCAGGCCATTTGCCAGGAGGAGCCACCAGTCCTCTAGTGACCCCAGGGTCTGGAAAGAACTGGAGTTCCAGCGGGGCTAACCAGAGGAAGCAACGCTTGATCAGGCCGGCCACAAATTGATTTATTTTTAAAAATAATCGTTATTGATTTAAATTACACACATATACAAAGAATTTGGAATCTCATACTGCAAAAAAAGAAAATTAAAGAAAAAACAATGAAGAAAAAAGAAGAAAATACAGAAAAAAGAAAGAAGCAGATTTATGTGCATAAAAATGTAATCTTCCTAATTAAATAAAAAAGACTTCTGACAAAACGAGTCTTCCAATCATTCTCATTGTACTGTTTATACTGCCTTTTTTTCGCACAGTTTTATATTCTTTAATATTGTTCCCATCTACTCCACCAACAGTATTTGTTGTGTTTACAAGTATCACTCAAGTTCTGCTAATATGGTGTGGTTGGTACAATATGATCTTCTATAATCCTCAAATATTCTCCATTCTCCAAATATTTTCTGGTTCAGTACTCCTCTAACTCTTCCCGTCAGTTTTGCTAGTTGTAACTATTCTAACATAAGTACAGTGGTGCCTCGCAAGACGAAATTAATTCGTTCCGCAAGTCTCTTCGTCTTGCGGTTTTTTCATCTTGCGATGCAAGGTTTCCCATAGGAATGCATTGAAAATCAATTAATGCGTTCCTAGGGAAACCGCCTTCAGACCAGGTCCGGGGACAGTCTGTCCCCGGACCTCTTCTGAAGGCGGGGGGGGGGGGGACAAGGGCTTTTCTTCCCACCCCCAGCATTTTAAAAAACTTCTCCGCTGTCCGGGCGATCTTAAAATGCTGGCGGGCTGCATTTTAAAATCGCCCCAGGACAGCGGAGGACTTCTCCGCTGTCTGGGGCGATTTAAAAGCCCCTGGGAAGGCAGGCAGGGGGGACAAAGACTTTTGCCCCCCGCCAGCCTTCAGAAGAGGTCCTGGACCTCTTCTGAAGGCGGGCGGGGGGCAAAAGACTTTGCTCCCCCCCGCCTGCCTTCAAAAGCCCTCCAGGACAGGCAGGCAGAGGGGAGCAAAGACTTTCGCCCCCCGCCTGCCTTCAGAAGGTGTTCCCTCCCCCCCGCCCAGCTTCGGAGCACCGGGAGAAGCGATCTCCCTGCAGCCCCTTGCTTCAAAAGAGGTCGGGGGCAGCGGGAAGCGCTTCCCGCTGTCCCCGGACCTGGGGCTGCGGGGAGAAGATCGCTTCTCCCCGCCGCCCCTTGCTTCAAAAGAGAAGACCTGCTGTCCCCGGGGCAAGCTTCGTTTTGCGAAGCAAGCCCATAGGGAAATTCGTCTTGCGAGGCAACTCGAAAATGAAAAAACCTTTCGTTTTGTGAGTTTTTCGTCTCGCGAGGCGTTTGTCTTGCGGGGTACCACTGTATATGGCTTCTCTTGGTGATGTCCACAAGGGTATTTTTGGCTCAAATATTCCTTTATATTTATTCCAGATTTTATACCACAATTTCCTTATCACATGGCTCAAAAATCCCCTGTGGAGCTTCACTTTTTCATACATTAAAGAAGCGTGCCATCCAGACCGATTCTCGTGGCCTTCCAAGTCTAACAGGTCCATATCTTTTAGTGTAATCCAGTCTTTTATCCAAACCAATCCTGCCGCCACATGGTAGAATTCCAAATCTGGCAATGCAAAACCTCCTCTCTCCTTTTGATCTGTTAATAACTGGTGTTTAATTCTCGGTTTCTTTCCACTCCATATAAATCTAGATATTTCCCTTTTCCACTGCTTAAAACAATTCATTTCTCCTAAAATGGGCCTTGTTTGGAATAAGAAAATCATTTTGGGGAGGATATTCATTTTCACAACTGAGACTCTTCCCCAGAGTGAGAGATGGAGTTTGGTCCAGGTTTCCATATAGTTTTTTAAAATTTATTTCCATACTTTACTATAATCATCCTCATATACATTTAAACTTTTTTAAAAAATCAAGATCCATAGGTATTTAACCTTATTTTTAATTTCCAGGTCTGTTTTTTCTTGAAGTTCTTTTTTTTCTTCCATTGTGAGGTTTTTTTGTCAGTAATTTAGTTTTTTGGAAGTTTATTTTCAGCCCCAGGCCGGCCATAAATTAATCTAGCAAAAGACCCCGGGGTGGCCAGGAGCAGCGCATGCGGACGTGAGTCTAGGAATGGAGAAGATTGTGGACGGGATTCTCTGAAACACCCACAACCCAGATTCTCATCCTTTGCTGTATCTTTTGCTGACGGTCTTCATTCCCAGCCTTCCTGGCAAGAGGTAGCTAGGAGGGGGAGGGGAGAACGGGAGACTTGGGGTTCTGCAATTAGAGGGGCAATTAACTGCAAGGGGAGAACGCCAATCAAAGCTCTCATTCCCTGTCGGGGAACCTGAGATCTGAAACTTTTCCTTTTTCCCAAGGAAGATGCCCCAAGGCTGGTCCAAGTGGCCACTTTGGATAGCAAGGGACTTCGGCTCGGTTTCCAATTTCTCTTTTTCTCCTAAATGCAGCTGCACCGGCAGCACCAAGATCCGGGAGGACGTGACTGGTGCGCGTCAGAGCGCAAGGGCGTTTCCAGCTCCTTTCCGTTCTCTCTGGAGCAGCCAGATTTGGCACTGGGCTGCCAGGCGTCCAATGGAAAAGGACTCTTTTTCCTAGCGTGTAAGAGGCAGAAATGGTTGCTGGGACCCCATGGTAAGTAAAGGGAGGGAGAAGGACTTTGTAGAGTCCTTCGTAGAAAAGACGAATGACTGTCAAATCAGGAAAGACCTGGGAAAAGGCTAGCGGGTTTTTGCTTTGGTTGAAAAATGGGATCCCCACATTCTAAGAGTTCTAACCGCCAGACGCAAAGGCATGTGCTGGTCGCAGCAGGAGGGGGAGTCTCTCTGGTTGCTTCAGCAGCCGGCCTCCTCTGGGTCTCCTGGCCCCCTCCTCTCCTCCCTCTGAGCCTGAACTGCTCTCTGCCCCAGACTCTTCCCGCTCACCTAACCCTGTTTCCTCCTCAGCTTGCAACATCTCCCTTTCTGGTCTGTTCCCCTTTCTCCCTCTTTCTGT
The DNA here is from genome assembly GCF_964188315.1 of Podarcis muralis. Classification (NCBI taxonomy): domain Eukaryota; kingdom Metazoa; phylum Chordata; class Lepidosauria; order Squamata; family Lacertidae; genus Podarcis; species Podarcis muralis. The sequence goes on along the minus strand of NC_135664.1, from coordinate 77,336,147 downwards.
TCATCCCCCCACCAGTCTCTGTGCTCTGAGCCTTCTTCCCTTGTGGGTCCCCCAGCTTGTGCCTCCCCCCCATCACCAGCCAGTCCATGACAACAGCAGCAGCTACAACACTGTGGTCCTCTGGTGGGAATCAAAAATTCTGGGACTATGGAAAAATACTCTCTTTCCCAAACACTAGAATGGGCAGGAGCTCTGGGGTTGCCCCACGGGGTTCGTGAGGGAAGATGCCCCCCCCAGGAGATTTCCCTGGTACCTGCAGCCCCTCCTTCCCCCTCTTGAAATTAGGATGGGGGGGAATTCAAGTTTTCTTCAGAACGTGCAGGAGGCAGCGATGAAGTTCTGGTGAAGAAGCAGTGCTTGGATCATGCGGTGGGGGGTGACAGGGTGTGGTGCAAAAACTAAAGTTACTTTCATCTAAAATTATTCTCACCATTGTGAGATGCTGCCTTCCTTAAATAAGTTCCTTAAATAAAGGTAAAGTTAAAGGGACCCCTGACCATTAGGTCCAGTCGTGGCCGACTCTGGGGTTGTGGCATTCATCTTGCTTTGTTGGCCGAGGGAGCCAGCGTACAGCTTCCGGGTCGTGTGGCCAGCATGACTAAGCCGCTTCTGGCGAACCAGAGCAGCGCATGGAAACGCCTTTTACCTTCCCCCCAGAGCGGTACCTATTTATCTACTTGCACTTGGACGTGCTTTCAAACTGCTAGGTTGGCAGGAGCAGGGACCAAGCAACGGGAGCTTACCCCATTGCGGGGAGTCAAACCGCCGAACTTCGGATCGGCAAAGTCCTAGGCTCTGTGGTTTAACCCGCAGCGCCACCCGCGTCCCTGTTCCTTAAATACTCCATTATAAAGAAAGCACTTTTTGCAGTCTTTTCATTTAAACTGCTTCTCCTCTCTGAGTTTGTTGATGGTTTGAAGGGTTTCAACTCTTAAAGTTCTTCCTGTCCATGAGTCTGTTGATTCTGAACTTCCACTAAGAGTGAACCTCTTTCTACTTTCCTGATATTTATATGGTTTCTCCATTGTGTGAGTTTTTTGACATAAATCAAGGCTTCCACTCTGATTGAAGCTCCTTCTACAGTCCATACCTTTAAATGGTTTCTGCCCCACGTATCTGCTGATGTTTTCTAAGATTTCCACTCTGAGCAAAGCATTTACTGTACTCCATACCTTTAAATGGTTTCTCCCCTGTGTGAGTCTGTTGATGATTTCTAAGGTATCCACTCTGACTGAAGCTCTTTCCACACTCCATGCATTCAAATGGTTTCTCCCCTGTGTGAGTCCGTTGATGATTTCTAAGGTATCCACTCTGACTGAAGCTCTTTCCACACTGCATACATTTAAATGGTTTCTCCCCTGTGTGAGTCCATTGATGTCTTCTAAGGTGTCCACTCTGACTGAAGTTCTTTCCACACTCAATGCATTTAAAGGGTTTCATCCCTGTGTGAGTCCGTTGATGTATTCTAAGGTTTCCACTATCACTAAAGCTCTTTCCACACTCCATGCATTTAAATGGTTTATCCCCTGTGTGAGTCCATTGATGTTTCCTAAGGCTTCCACTATCACTAAAGCTCTTTTCACACTCAATGCATTTAAATGGTTTATCCCCTGTGTGAGTCCGTTGATGTCGTCTAAGGTGTCCACTCTGACTGAAGTTCTTTTCACACTCCATACACTGAAACGGTTTCATACCTGTGTGAGTCCGTTGATGTTTCCTAAGGCTTCCACTATCACTAAAGCTCTTTCCACACTCCATGCATTTAAATGGCTTATCCCCTGTGTGAGTCCATTGGTGTATTCTAAGGCATCCACTATTATGAAAGCTCTTTCCACACTCAATGCATTTAAATGGTTTATCCCCTGTGTGAGTCCGTTGATGTCTTCTAAGGCATCCACTATTATTAAAACGCTTTTCACACTCCATACACTGAAACGGTTTCTCCCCTGTGTGAGTCCGTTGATGTTGTCTAAGGTGTCCACTCTGACTGAATCTCTTTCCACACTCCATACATTGAAATGGTTTCTCCCCTGTGTGAGTCCGTTGATGATTTCTAAGTTTTCCATTATCACTAAAGCTCTTTCCACAATCAATGCATTTAAATGGTTTCTCCCCTGTGTGAGTCCATTGATGTGTTCTAAGTTTTCCATTATCACTAAAACCCTTTTCACACTCCATACACTGAAACGGTTTATCCCCTGTGTGAGTCCGTTGATGTATTCTAAGGCATCCACTATTATTAAAGCTCTTTCCACACTCCATGCATTTAAATGGTTTCTCCCCTGTGTGAGTCCGCTGATGTATTCTAAGGCATCCACTATCACTAAAACTCTTTCCACACTCCATACATTGAAATGGTTTCTCGCCTGTGTGAGTCCGCTGATGATTTCTAAGTTTTCCATTATCACTAAAGCTCTTTCCACAATCAATGCATTTAAATGGTTTCTCCCCTGTGTGAGTCCATTGATGTCTTCTAAGTTTTCCATTATCACTAAAGCTCTTTCCACACTCCATGCATTTAAATGGTTTCTCCCCTGTGTGAGTCCGTTGATGTGATCTAAGGTCTCCACTCTGACTGAAGCTCTTTCCACACTCCATGCATTTAAATGGTTTTTCCCCTGTGTGAGTCCGTTGATGTCGTCTAAGATTTCCATTATCACTGAAGCTCTTTCCACACTCAATGCATTTATATGGTTTCTCCCCTGTGTGAGTCTGTTTGTGCAATTTAAGGTTTCCACTCTGACTGAAATTCTTCCCACACTCCCTGCACTTAAAAGATTTTCTCTCTGTGTGAGTCCTCTGGTATGTTCTAACTTTTGCATTGAAAGAGAAGCTCTTTCCGCACTCCATACCTTTAAGTGGGTACTTTCCTTTTTGTGTTCGTTGATGTGAACTGTGTGCTCATTCAGTGAAGCATATTCCACATTTCACACATTTTAATGGCTATTCCTAATGAAATGCAATTGTCCCCTGCAATTCTGTCTTCTCCATCACCTTTTTCAGAGTGAGCAAAATGCAAATCCTGTTTGGGCTTCAGGAAAGAGAACACAGGGAAAAAAGGACACAACAACCACCATTAGCACCTTCTCCTATTTCAACATCTCCTACATTCTCCCATGTCCTCCCCATGTTCCCAATTTTTAGGAAATGAAAATGGTATGATGTCTAATGGTAGAAATGCATCAGCAAACTTTCATAATCCTCAATCATCCTTAATAACACAGCATGATCTTGGAATACCGTTGTCCTGTGGGACTGCATTTCAAATCAAGTGGTTGCCCCCGTTTCCACCTCTAGATCTTCATGAATCACCATCACATTCCCGCTGACCTCAGGAGGTCCATATGGACTATTTTGGGAGACCCAGATCTACATCTTTTCCAGGGACTGTGGTCTGGGTCAGTCAGAGAACTAGTGACCAAGGCTTGGTGCTTGGGGTCAGCTGAATGGGTGCTCAGGGAATCTCCTGTTCTTGGAGATGGACCTCTGTCCTCATGCCTCGCATTGCATGGAGAGAGCAGGAGAAGCAGAAGGAAAGCAGCTGGCAGATGGGAATCCCAGGCGGAAACACCCACCCCAATGGTGCTTTATAATGATGATGTGCTGCCTGATCTCGAGCCCGTCTTCTGAATATCCTAAAGTGACACTGAAAAGCAGGACATAACTGTACTTAATCGTAGATAGCCGTGTTGGTCTGACACAGTTGAAGTGAAAAAGAATAGTCCAGTAGCACCTTAGGGACCAACTAAGTTTCTTCTAGGTATAAGCTTTCGTGTACTTGCACACTTCTTCATATAGTGGAGGGTAGTAGGAGATGGTAGTAGGAGTACCTTCTGAGAAAAACCCCACCCCACCCTCCCACGATATACATGGGTCTGGTGACATCTGTGTCAGTGTATCTGAAGAAGTGTGCATGCACACAAAAGCTTACACTCAGGACAATCTTATTTGGTCTCTAAGGTCCTACTGGGCTATTTTTTTATTTTTTTTATTTCAAGTGCGTCAGACCAACACGGCTACCTACCTGCATCTAGATGTCATGGGGTGTTGGGGAGCAGTAGTTCCTTTGGTGGGGAACATGTCCTGCACCTCCTGGGATCATTTTTCCACCCTTGGTGCCCACCCTGCACTCAGCTCTCACCTGTGGCTTCCAGAAGCTGTCAGCATGCAACAGGGGTTCAAGCAACGGCTTCTACCAGCCGGCTAAACCAGGTGAGGAAAGCTGATGGGTCCCAAATCCTTGGGGGGCTGGGGAATTCTGCTGCACCTGAAGTCAAGCCCTGGTGGATGGAGAGGAGGAGAACAACAGTCAATCCCACAGTCCAGAAGGCAGATTCTGCCCGTGTGGAAGAGGAACGTGAAGGGCAGAGGGGGCACATCCACCTGGAGGCTTGTTATCTAGTCCCAGGGTTACTCTGACTTTGAATTATATATAAATTACAGTATTGAAATGCGCCTGCTCCCACTTCCTATTCTGATATTACTCTACTCTGTTTGTCTGTTTCTTTCTTGAGTGCTGTTTTGGAATGCTAAGTCAGGGTTTTACTGCGAGTTACATTTTTGCTATTTTTTGGATCCTGTTATGCTTCTCTGTCTTCGGTAACAAATTTCTCAGCTGAATTGTTTTTTTGCTGCCTCTGTGTTTTCTCCTACTCTGCTAACTATACATCGATCATTATGGAGGAGCAAGATCTGCAACTTCAAGCCCTCAACAGCCTCGGCCCTGTGGACCTGAAGGAGGATCTTCACCCCCCTTCGCTCAGTCCGGACAGGGAGGTCCTCCTCCGAGTGTCTTCTGCTGGTTCCCTTGCTGATAGAAGTGAAGTTCCAGGGAACCAGGCAGAGGGCCTCCTGCCCCATTGAATGCCCTCCCTTCAGAGGGCAAGGAAGTAGGCAACCATCTGACATTTAGAAGACAGCTGTATCAGGAGGTTTTTAATGTTGGATGTTTTACTGTCTTGTATATACTGTCTTGTTTACTGTAGGGACGCGGGTGGCATTCTGGGTTAAACCATAGAGCCTAGGACTTCCTGATCAGAAGGTTGGCAGTTCAAATCCCCGCAATGACGGGGTGAGCTCCCGTTGCTCGGTCCCTGCTTCTACCAATCTAGCAGTTCGAAAGCACATCAAAGTGCAAGTAGATTTATAGGTACTGCTCCGGTGGGAAGGTAAACAGGGTTTCCGTGCGCTGCTCTGGTTCGCCAGAAGCGGCTTAGTCATGCTGGTCACATGACCCGGAAGCTGTACACTGGTTCCCTCAGCCAATAAAGCGAGATGAGCACCACAACCCCAAAGTCGGCTACGACTGGACCTAATGGTCAGGGGTCCATTTACCTTTACCTATATGTACTGTAAGCTGCCCAGAGTGGCTGGGGGAAAAGACAAATACTATAACTTTTACAGTGGTACTTCGTGTTACAGACGCTTCAGGTTACAGACTCTGCTAACCCAGAAATAGTACCTTCTCTTAAGAACTTTGCTTCAGGATGCGAACAGAAATCGCACGGCGGCAGGAGGAGGCCCCATTAGCTAAAGTGGTGCTTCAGGTTAAGAACAGTTTCAGGTTAAGAACGGACCTGCAGAACAAATTCAGTTCTTAACCTGAAGGACCACTGTACTATTATTATTATCATCATGTGATTTTTTTTGTAGTTAATTTGGAATTCGTACTGCAATATCAGCTCATGAAATGTTATGGGTGGAGAAAATCACAGGGTTGCCGTAAACTATAATCCCACCCACGAACGCTCATTCACATACAGTCTGTAAATTTGGGGAGGTCACACACCTCACCTGTGCTAATACTGGCAGTCTTTGGCCTCCACAGGCACACCCGGTGTGTAGAGCCTCCAGCCGCAGGCACTGTCTATCATGAAAATGGGTCCTTTGACTGGGAAGATTCATGCAGTCGCTGTCAGCGGATGCTGAAGGATTGTATCTCAGCTTGTCAGTCACTCTGACATTGCCTACAAAGAATAAGAGGAACAGAAATGCTTTTTACGGAAATGACTGGCAGAATCCGAGACCAGGGGGAAGAGTTGATGGAAGAAGATTGGAAAAAGTTTAAAGACTATCTACAGAAATATTGCAAAATTAATGAATGCTAGAATGATGTTGGATAGAAACTAAGTGGTCTTTAGCTGTAATGTTATAAGGGAATATGAAAAAATGGATTATTAATAGGTAAAAATTTAATGTTACAATACTTTATGATTAAAGACTAGGATATACAAAGAGGGGAGGGATTTGCTGAACTAATAATTTGAACCGGAATACAAAAAAGGGAGGCGTGAGGAGGTCCAGGAAACAAGCAAATGAAAGATAAGTAATGGAAAGAATGAATTGTTTTTAACCATTTTTATTTTGTATTTTTCTTTTTTCTTTTTCTTTATTCTGTAATATTCTGAAAATCTTAATAAATATCTTTTTTTTAAAAAAAAAAATGCTTTTGAGGTGCAACTTCTGTATCAATCCTGAGCGCCATTCCATGGACTCTGCACCCCTGTTTCTGATGACAGGTGTACATTATCCTCATTCTCAGTGGAAAAGACAATAAAGATGGAAGCCTGAGAGAGAGGAAAAGGTTTCTGGCTCCTTCCTGGGTGGGATTTCGGAAACCAAGAGCCGCTTCTGAGAAGGCCTCCCCCCTCCCCTCTTTCTCTCGGGATTTCCTCTCCTCTCCAGGGGACCAGTGGTTGGACTGGGCAGAAGCGCTGCGTCCAGACATGGCAGGGACTTATGGGGTGGAAGGAGGATGGAGGTTGCAGGAAGGAAGAGGTGGGTGGACAGGACCCCCCACTTTTCAGGGATCCCTCTCTGGTCGCCTTGAATGGGGGGGCATTCCTGGGCTTGAGGGAGAAGCCAAGGCGGCCCCTTCGAAGATTGCCCAAGGAAGCCACGATTGAGACGCCCCCCCCAAAAAACTGGTCTTCCTATCTCTCCCCCCCCCAGTGCTCCTCCTCCCTTCCCCCTCCCTCTCTCCCGCAGTTTCCCCTGCACTCTAGCGCGTCGCCCTGCGCGCCCCATCTCTCCATCCTAGGGCCCCCCCGAACAGGAGCAAGGGAGGGACTGGGGGGTCTCTATCAAGGCGTCTCTCGCGCCCCTTAACCCTTTCATGGGACGCGCGGAGCCTGGGAAACGGGGCGAGGGGTCCGCCCTGCGTGGAAAGCCCCCTTGGCAGCACGCGCGCTGGGATCCAGGCCCCACGGGAGGCGCTTGGGGGAGCTTGCGGGGTCTCTGGGTCCTCGTCTCCTCCCCCCTCCTCCCCCCGCCCTTGCCCCCCCATCCCTGAGTCTCCCCTGCACCCAGAGGCCCCCTTGGCTCACCCCTCGCCAGGCGCCCCCGTCTCTCCGTCCCTATTGCCCCCCCAAGACGAGCAATCCTGGCTTCTCTCCGCGCCCCAGGGATGCCTGCGCGGGGGAAACGGGGCCAGGGAGTCCTCGTGGGTGGGCGCCCCACGTCCACCCCTGCGAGGAAAGCAACCTTGGCAGCACGCACGCAGGGATCCAGGCCCCACGGAAGGTGCTTGGGGGAGCTGGCGGGGACTCTCGGTCCTTTTCTCCAGCCTCCCCCCGCCCCCCGTGACTCCTTTACCTCTTTGTCCTCGCTCCCGATCCTCCCTTCCTTTCCTGCAACATCCACGTGGGTGGGGTGGGGATTTACCTGCCGCCCCTCCTCCCCTTTCCGAAAGCGCGCCGCCCCAGAGCTAAGGAGCAGAGAAGAAATCCGAAGTGGAAGCTCCACTTCCAGGAGAAGAAGGGAGGTGGGGGGGCTCACACCCCCATTCCTTCAGCAGAAGCCGGATTGGAGGAGGAGGAAGGAGGGGTGGGACTTATGGGGGCGGGATCTGGGGTTGTGGGGGCGGGGTGAGAGAAGGAGGTGCCGGGAAGGGAGGGAAAGGATTGAGGGGGTGAGAAGAAGGTTTCCCCTCTACCGTCTTCCTTCTAGATCAGGAGAGCGGGGGAGGGGCTGATCCCGAAGATCCAGCTGCAAAGAGGGGTCCCCCCCCCAAGTGCAACATCCTCCCTCACCCCACCCCACGAGCTTAGATCCCTCCGTGTTTTAGGTCTTGGTGCTGTTCAAAGCAGGAATGGAGGGGGGCAGCTAAACGACTCCCCCCAAATCCCAGCTCCCCACCCCAGCCTCTGACTCAGGCCAGGACAAGGACCGTGGACACAGGCCCCGTCCCTGCACAACAGCCAAGAGGCTCAGAAAAGCAGCCGATACAATTGGAGCCAGAAGCGGATTCCAAAATCTGAGGGATCCCTTGGACCAGAAACAAGGAGACCAGCCAGGAAGAGCAGAGCAAAAGAGGAGCCAGTCCGCTTGGTCTTGATTGAAGACTGTCGCCACAGGACTCCCACCTGCCCCCAGGTGGAACAAGATGGAAGCCCCCAACAAAAGAAGACCCCAACTTTTATTAGCTGCTAATCCCCCATGCTACACCCCCTAGACTACATCATGACTACATCATTGACACATTACAAAGAGGAGGGGTTCAGGGATAAGAAGAAGAAGAGTTTGGATTTGATATCTGGCTTTATCACTACCCAAAGGAGTCTCAAAGCGGCTAACATTCTCCTTTCCCCTCCTCCCCCACAACAAACACTCTGTGAGGTGAGTGGGGCTGAGAGACCTCGGGGAAGTGTGACTTCTCTGAAGGAGGAGGAGTTGTGGTGGTAACCTGAGGGTCTTCTCACCTGTCCGGTTCCTCCTTTCCCCTCCCCATGATTACATTCCTGAGGACAAAGGGGAGTTCACTGTTTCCTGTCCCCAGAGGGAAGGGCTGGTCACTGTCCTGTGTTTCAGTCTGTACTGAATCCACTTCCATTTGCAGGTCCTTTGTGAGTCTGGGACCATCAAGGTTGGCATGCCAACTGGGTAGGGCTCACTGCGGACATGTTGGCTGCCTTGTGTCAAGTCTCCCCCCTTTGATAGTCCTTCCCTCATGGTGTAAAATAAAAGTGGAACAGTGCAGATCCAATGTACGGCTGATTTTGTATGAATTTATAACAGAAGTGTCATGTATGTCCTGTGTGTGTTACGGTAAAATCTGGGTGCGGGGCTATTCTGCCACCCAGCTCGTCGGACTAAGTCCGCGGGTCCCTGCAGAAGAAAATGAGCTCAGCTGGAGACTGGAGCAAACGGCAGAAGATCCAAGTTTATTGCGCAACAGGTTCAAGACGAGATTGAACCCCGAGAAAGGGGCGACATGAGTTTTTGAAACTTCCCTCCATGTCCCAGAATACAGTGCAAAATACATCATAGTTACATCATGAATACATTAGAGAGAGGTTGGATTGCACAGATTACATCATGAATATTTTAAGGAGAGGTTGGGTTACACACATTAACATATGGAGGAGGGAGGGGGAATATGCAGAGCTGGAGATATGCGCAGATAAGCGCTTCCTGAGTACCGGTGATGAGAAGACAATAGTCCAAGTATGTAAAGTCTGCCACCTGGCATTGCCCGGAGGAAAGCCTTGGCAGAGTGATTTGACTGGATTAGGGTCTTCCTGAGTACGTGACTCCTCGCTTGAGGGATTATGGAGGCAGAGGAAGTGTCATGGAGTCCTGAAGAAACTGAGTCGATCGACACCAAAACCAAGGAAATCGGAGCTGCGGTTGATTTTATACGAATTTTAGAAGTTTTTAGTCCGTTTCAGTCCATTCTTATATTGATAATTGAAGTCGGAAACAAAATAGATACATTGTTGCAAGATTTGACACTTTTATGGGTTCACGAGTTTCGGTTCCCTTGTTCTCCCAGCGGGGAGCCGTCAGCAGCTTGTCAAGAGGTTAAATGAGGCGTGCAGGGGCTCGCTGAGCTAGCTCTGCAAGGCGAATGCATGGTTCTGATTGGGTAGAACGCACCCATTGAAACGAATGGGGGATACAGTTTGATACGGTCTACCCACGATAAAGATGGAGCGAGAGAGAGGCTTAAGAGAAAGAGGCTTAAGAGTTTGGGCTTATTTTGCCCGTGTGGAAAAGGGGAAAGGCACTTTAATTTTGGGGCTTGGGTAGGGTGTGGTGCTTGTGCAACGGTGTGGGGGCTAAGGGGTGAGTGTAGGGCTGGGTGCCCTGTGAGGTCATCGCCTCGGACCCTCTGGTGACTGGCGGAAGGGTGAAGGAAGGCACCCCCCTTCCGTATCAGTGTGTGTGTGTGTGTGTGTGTCGTGTTTGTACAAACTGAATGATTGGGGGGGGTGTTTCCTGCCACACATGAATCCCCATCCCAAAGAAGGGCAGTGCCCAAGAATGCTCCACCTGTGGGAATGTTCAGGGATGCAGGAGAGTATATATTATCTGATTATATCCTTATCCAACTTGTGTTAACAAGTTTCCAATATCAGCAGAGTAAAACATTCCCCTTTATTTTAAGTTTGCAACGGCAGCGTTTGCTCAGGCTCGCTTAAGCCTCTATAATAACTATTCTGGTAATTTCCCCTTATTCCCTCATAAAATAGAAGAGACGACACAGCCTTTTACAAAAGTATAAAAAGAGTTTACTCACATTCTGTTCCCAATCAGATCCCAGAAGGCAGACTTAGGCTTAATGAAGTAATATACATTTGGAGTCTATCTTATAATAAGACAGTCCCTGTCTCCTCTCTTGGCTGGGAGCCAAGAGGGCATCTTTAGCTTAGTAGATGTTGCTTCTTCGAAGGAAGAGAGGCAAGAGAGAGATGACCTGCACAGGTGAGGCCACACCCACCTCTAGTCACATGCAGAGGAAGTCTGTCCCAGCCCAGAGGGAAACAGGAAGTTTACCTGCTGGCTAGACAAACATCCCTCCCCATGTCTAAACATGTACACTCTAGGAATGTTGTAATTGACTGCTCTTGTGTTTCACATCCCACACCACGTACCACACAATTGCGCTCATTTCACACGCTAGCAAGGTTATGCTTAAAATGCTACAAGGCAGGCTTAAGCAGTATGTGGACCGAGAACTTCCAGAAGTGCAAGCTGGATTTCGAAGGGACAGAGGAAGCAGAGACCAAATTGGAAACATGCGCTGGATTATAGAGAAAGCTAGAAAACATTTACTTCTGCTTCATTGACTATACAAAATCCTTTGACTGTGTCGACCACAGCAACCTATGGTGAGTTCTTAAAGAAATGGGAGTGCCTGATCACCTCATCTGTCTCCTGAGAAATCTCCATGTTGGACAAGAAGCTACAGTTTGAACTGGATATGGAACAACAAAATTGGGAAAGGAGGACGGTATATTGTCTCCCTGCTTATTTAAAGTAAATGCAGAATTCATCATGTGAAAGGCTGGACTGGATGAATCATGTAATAAAAAATTTAAGGTCTTATATATATAATAAATGCTCATAAATGTACCAAGCAAGCACATACATAGATATGTCAACCACATGTCTGGAGTAGCCCAGGAAGACTGTCCTGAAACCATTTTGACTCCCAAACTGACCAAATGTTTACTCTGCAAGGAGGGAACGGGTGAGGGAACCTTCCCATTGTCTCAGGAATTGGGAAATCACCATCTCAAAGGAATGGCCAGACTACCAGTAAAGGGAATCAGATAAGGCATTATCAGAGAACCTGGCAGACAGGAAAAATGACAACATTCAAATTTCTGTTGTAGACCGCCTTTTCTGTGATGTAGGTATGATGTATGTGGGGGGTGGTCTTGGGTTACGCCCCTTCTGTGATGTATGTATGATGTATGGAGGGGTGGTCTTGAGCTCCAGGGCAGGGAATTTAAAATGTCTATATAAAGGCAGGCACACCTTTGTTCTGGGTCCTCCTCCTTTCCTGCGAGTGAGGGGAGCACCCTGTTGCAACAGATCAATCAAGATCAGGCTTACTAGCTACTTTGCTTTTCAATATTCTCTGGTTGCCTCTGCTCTTTCCTCCTACTGATGGAGAACCTACAAGGGACTCTATAAAGGGCTCTTGTGTCCCCCATAAGGGAAGAAGGGCAGCTTTTGTTTACAACAGATGGCACCCCAGATGGGACCTTCGGTTGGCCGGATTCAAGGGGGGCAAGGAAGGACTGGTGATCGAGCGCGCACCAGGCCATTTGCCAGGAGGAGCCACCAGTCCTCTAGTGACCCCAGGGTCTGGAAAGAACTGGAGTTCCAGCGGGGCTAACCAGAGGAAGCAACGCTTGATCAGGCCGGCCACAAATGGATTCATTTTTAACATAATCTTTATTGATTTAAACTACACACATATACAAAGAATTTACAATCTCATACTGCAAAAAAGACAATTAAGAAAAAACAATTAAGAAAAAAGGAAAGAAGAAAAAGCAGATTTATGTGCAGAAAAAAACTTAATCTTCCTAATTAAATAAAAAAGACTTCTGACAAAATGAGTCTTTCAATCATTCTCATGGTACTGTTTATACTGCCGTTGCCCCCCCCCCCCCCCCAGTTTTATATTCTTTAATATTGTTCCGGTCTACTCCACAAACAGCATTTGTTGTGTTTACAAGTATTGTTCAGTTTCTGTTAATTGATTCTCATGGGAAACTTGCAGATTCTGGCGTCACACAATTAACTCAAGGCAGTGTCAATTTACTCTTGGCAGAAAGCCCAGGTCAGCTTGACCTAGAAACTGCTTACTCTGATTGGTTAACGGCCAGCACTCAACTCTGTTATCTAGGGATTGCTAGCTCAGTTTGATGTGAGGTGTGCTAGGAGTTGGAGTAGAAGTGCTGTGTATGGTTTTGAGAGAGAGAGAAAGAGAGGATTTATTTTGCTTTTATTTGTATGCAGAAACTCTGCTGGTTTTATTTTCTCCTTTTAATAAATCCTGTAAATAGTTATTCTGAGTCTAGCTGACTAGTCATTTCCACCTCAACTAGCTTCTTTGCTGTGCAGGAAAACTCTGCTACGTTTGGGCTAAAGCCAATAGGGCTATGCCTGACACTTCAAAGTTCCATGAGGTTATGGGCATTGTGCTGCCAGCCTGAGTTGCGGTGGTGTCAGCATCAACGGCGTTGGTTCCAGTAGGTCCAGAGGTTGTTGTTCCTGGCTGGTTCCTGACCGTGGTGAGCAGGTGACACAGTGGACTCAAGGACAACAGCTGCAGCGTGCTAGTGCTGGGTGCTGTGGTTCCTGTTTTCTCTCTCGGTGGTCGTGAGTAGCTGGTTCCGGGTTCCAGGGACATCGCTCTCAAGATGGCCTCACAACCAGTTCAGATGGCTTTTGAGCGTCTGAATGACTCCAATTACTTGCTGTGGTCGGAACGCATGCAGGCAGTGCTGCAGAGGGATCGTCTCTGGCAAGTGGTGAGTAAGTTTCCTGCGAAGCCTGATGATGAAGACCTCGATAAAGACCAAAGAGCAAGGGCCACAATTGTCTTGGGGCTGGAAGATTCCCAGTTGCCGTATGTGAGGGGAATCAAGACAGCTAGAGGTGTGTGGCAAGCACTTAAAGAACTCCATGTGCGTGAGACAGCGGTTTCCAAGCTGTTCATTCGCAAGGCATTGTACAAGGCAGTGTTACAGCCTGGGGTTACAATGCAGGAACACCAACACAGTTTACAGTTAAAGTTTACTGCGCTACAGGAAAGAGACTGTCCGTTAGACCAGCAGGAGAAGGTGACTATTATTTTGAGTTCTCTCCCGGAAAGCTGGGATAATTTAGTTTTGTCTCTAGAAGGCATACCGGAGCGTGATTTATCCGTCAGTTACGTTACTGGGCGTTTGATTGAAGAATGGCAGAAGAGGCAAGAAAGGTCGTTGGCTGCAGAGGCTTCTACAGGCGGGCGGTTTGGAAGGAGTTCTCATGCCGTGCCAGAGGTGACGCAAAAGCAGCGTACCGGTGAGGAGTCAGCGTTTGCTGTTAGGCGTTGTTTCTGATGTGGGTCTTCAGCGCATCTAAAACGACAATGTCCGGAGTTGGTCAAGTCTCAGTTGCCGGTGCAGGAGCAGAGACGAGATCAGCAGCAGCAGCAGCAGCGTAAAAAGAAATTCTTCAAACAAAAACAGTCAGCTCAGCTGGTGACCGGCGAGGTCAAGATTGCTGATGAGAAACAAGCGGTCTGGGTGATCGATTCGGGAGCATCTCGCCACATCGTAAATTCAGATGACTTGTTTGTTTCCAAGAACTCAGCACAGCGCAGCCAGGTGGCTCTAGCAGACGGAAGTACTTCCGAAGTGATTTCGGGGGGTGCAGTTTTTGTTCCTTGTCTTCGTGAAAGTCTGCAAAATGTACTTTGTGTGCCGTCATTAAGGAGCAATCTGATGTCTGTAGATTGTTTGCTAAAAGCTGGGTTTAAAGTGCATTTTGAAGGAGACAGTTGCATTATTAAGAAGGCTGGTGAGATTTTAGGCACTGCTAAGTCAGAGGGAGGCTTGTTTTGGCTTAAAGCAGGATCTCAAGTTGCAGCAGTAGTCAGTAAATCTCAGCCTGCAGTGAATAACAAAGCTATACATGACAACTGTGTGCACTTATTGCATAGGAAAATGGGGCATGCTTGCTGGAAAAGTGTACTAAAAAAGTCTGAATTGGCTGATGGGGGTAATTTAAAGAGTTGCAACAAGTACCTTGATTGTAATGTGTGTAAAAAGGTCAAAACCCACAGAGTCTCTTACCCCAGAAGTGACAGAGTTAGTGAGGCACCGCTACAGCTGGTTCACATAGACGTAATTGGTCCATTTGCTGTAAGCAGGGGTGGATCGTGTTTTTCATTAACAATTGTGGATGACGCCATGCGTTACTCTTGGGTTTTCCCCATGAAGAATAAGGGTGACGTGTTCACTAAGTTTAAAGGCTGGGAGCCATCTGTGGAAAGATTTCTGTCCATTAAACTTAAAAGGATTCAGACGGACAGAGGTGGCGAATTTATGTCAAATGCCTTTAAAGATTGGTTACAAAAGCGTGGCATTGGGCATAGAAAAACGAACGTTTTTTCCCCAGAGGAGAATGGCGTTGCAGAGCGAAAAAACAGATCTTTACAAGATATGATGTTTGCCATGCTTGACGATGCTGATTTGCCCATGTCTTATTGGGGGGAGAGCATGCTCACCGCGTGTTATCTCCAAAATAGGCTCTTTCATCAAACAGTAGGTACAACTCCGTACTTTAAATTGTTTCAGAAAAACCCCAAAATTGACCATTTGCCTGTTTTTGGATCAAAAGCCTGCGTATTAATTCCGAAACAAATGAGGAAGAAGGGAGATCCTAAGACCAAACAGTTAGTGTTTGTGGGTTACCAGGAGCTGGGAAAAGGTTTCCGTTTTGCTGAAGGGACAAATGGCATTGTGATCTCCAGGAATGCCAGTTTTTGTGAACATAGTGGCTGGGAGAGACTACATGCCAATACTGAGGTTTGGTTTGAACCTTCCCAGGAGCTTCATGACTCTGAAGGTAGACACAGGGAGTCAGAGTCTGAGGGGGAGGAAAGTTCAGATAAGAGCTCTCAGGAAAGTGGAGTTAGCCAAAGACCAGTTGCTAAGCAACAAAAGAGAGGTCGAAGTTCTGAGGAGGAAAGTGGGTCAGAAGAAAAATTTTCTCCCAGAAGATCTAAAAGACAAAACAAAGGAGTGCCTCCGGTGCGTTTTTCTCCTGATACTGCAAATGTTTTTAGTGTGATTGCAGAACCCAAGAGTTTTCAGGAAGTGTTAAAGTTACCAAAAGAGGAGGCAGAGCGCTGGAAACAGGCAATGGAGGAACAGATGTCCTCTCTGAATGAGCACAAGGTTTTTACACCAGTAGCAGCGCCTGAGGGGGCAAAGATTGTAGGCTGCAGGTGGGTGTACAAACTTAAACCTTTGGTGACAGGAGAGTACAAATACAAAGCTCGTTTAGCGGCTCAAGGATACTCTCAGAGGCCTGGAAAAGATTATGACGAGACTTTTTCCCCTACTGCTAAGGGAGACAGTGTAAGGCTGATTTTAACGCTTGGAGCAAAGAGAAAACTCCTGTTAAACCATTTTGATATCCAGACTGCATATTTACATGCATCAATATCAGAAGACCTGTATCTAGCTGAACCGCCTGGTTATGAGAGAGGTTCCAATAGAGTGTTGAAATTAAACAAAGCTCTATATGGTCTCAAACAGGCTGCAAGATCTTGGAACAAATGTTTCCATGAGGCCTTAGTGTCATTTGGTTTCAAGCAGAGTACAGCTGACAATTGTGTTTATGTATGTGGTACAGGCAATGATCAAGAGTTTTGTCTGATTTATGTAGATGATGTATTGTATGCCTGCAAAACAGATAAACAAACTAAAAGGTTTGCCAAGCAATTGTCCAGTAAGTTCAGAGTGAAAGACTTAGGCCCGGTTAGGACATACCGTATTTTTTGCACCATAGGACGCACTTTTTCCCTCCTAAAAAGCAAGGGAAAATGTGTGTGCGTCCTATGGAGCGAATGCAGGCTTTCGCTGAAGCCTGGAGAGTGAGAGGGGTCGGTGCGCACCGACCCCTCTCGCTCTCCAGGCTTCAGGAAGCTATCCGCTAGCAGTGGGAGACCCAGCTCTCCCACCGCTAGCGGAGTGCTGCATTAATCCCGAAGCTTGGGGCGTGCGGAGCTCAGCACGCCCCAAGCTTCTGGGTGCCGGCAAGGTCTCCGCTAGCCCTGGGAGAGCCCCGCAACGTCGCATGGCTCTCCCAGGGCTAGCGGACCACTGCGCTAATCCCGAAGCTTGGGGCGTGCGGAGCTCAGCGCGCCCCAAGCTTCTGGGTGCCGGCAAGGTCTCCGCTAGCCCTGGGAGAGCCCCGCGACGTCGCGCGGCTCTCCCAGGGCTAGCGGAGACCTTGCCGGCGCCCAGAAGCTTGGGGCGCGCTGAGCTCCACACGCCCCAAGCTTCGGGATTAGCGCTCCGCTAGCCGTGTCTAGGCTGCGGATAGCAGCCTGCTTCCCGGAGCGTCTGGCACCCTGAAAGCAGAGCTCCCGGCGCTTTGGGAACACATCCGCAGCGTGGGGACCCTTGCAGGAGCTCCCCGCAAGGCTCCCCACGCTGCGGATAGCAGCCTGCCGCCCGGCGGGTGGGGCGCCCTGAAGCAGAGCGCCCCTCGCGTCAGGCATACATCCGCAGCGTGGGGAGCCCTGCAGCAGTTCCCCACAGGGCTCCCCACGCTGCGGATAGCAGCCTGCTTCCCGGAGCGTCGGGCGCCCTGAAAGCAGAGCGCCCGGCACTTCGGGAACACATCCACTGCGTGGAGAGCCTTGCAGGAGTTCCCCGCAAGGCTCCCCACGCTGCGGATAGCAGCCTGCTGCCCGGCGGGTAGGGCGCCCTGAAGCAGAGCGCCCCTCACGCCAGGCATACATCCGCAGCGTGGGGAGCCCTGCAGCAGTTCCCCGCAAGGCTCCCCACGCTGCGGATAGCAGCCTGCCGCCCGGCGGGTAGGGCGCCCTGAAGCAGAGCGCCCCTTGCGCCAGGCATACATCCGCAGCGTGGGGAGCCCTGCAGCAGTTCCCCGCAAGGCTCCCCAAGCTGCGGATAGCAGCCTGCCGCCCGGCGGGTAGGGCGCCCTGAAGCAGAGCGCCCCTCGCACCAGGCAGACATCAGCCAGCCCCACAAGCTCGGGGGACAGCAGGGAGGCGCAGCGCCACTATCCCGCTGTTCCTCGACCTGGTTCGGTTTCCCTGACCTGCTTTTGGGGGGGAAATAAAGGGAAATTTTTTTTCCTTTATTTCCCCCCAAAAAAACTAGGCGCGTCCTATGGTCCGGTGCGTCCAATCGTGCGAAAAATACGGTATCTAGGGTTTGAAGTGTGCTGGGCCCTAGATGGCAGCTGTCTAATTAGTCAGCAGAACAAAATTAAACAACTACTGACTACATACAGAATGCAGGATTGCAAAGGGGCAGTGGTGCCTATGGATCCAGGTTTCATAAAAACACTTCATATAGATGAGGGTCATGAATTTGAACATCCTGATGTATATCACTCTGTAATTGGAAGTTTATTGTATCTAGCACAGTGGTCCAGACCTGATATTAGCTATGCAGTAGGCATATTAAGTAGATTGGTCTCAAAACCCACACTAAATGCCTGGAAAGGGGTAAAACAAGTTCTGAGGTATCTCAAACAGAAAATTGGCTATATGTTACAATTAAATTCTTCAGAGGATGAAATGTTGAGTTGCTACTGTGATAGTGACTGGGGAAATTTGCCGGATAGAAAATCTGTCACAGGACTAGTCATAATGGTCGGTGGAGCTTTAATCAGCTGGCGGTCACGTAAGCAAGACGTAAGTGTGTCATCAACGGAATCAGAGTATGCCGCATTGAGTGAATTGTGCAACGAGGTGATTTATTTCAAGCATTTGTTAACAGATTTCAATGTAAATTGTGTAGAACCAGTACAAGTTTACATTGATAATCAAGCTTGTATAACCTTAAGTAAAACAGAGGGTTTCAAATCGCGTTCTAAACATATCTGTAAAATACCAAAATGTACGTTGCTGTGTACAAGACAATGTAATCACCTGTACTTATGTATCAAGTGAAGAAAATGTAGCAGATGTATTAACTAAACCATTGGCAAAGGTAAAGAACAAGCGAAGGTTTAGGTTTGCTGGAAAAATGATCTCCTACATAGGTGTATTTGATGTTAATTGTTCAGCAGAATCTGTGAGGGGGTGTTCAGTTTCTGTTAATTGATTCTCATGGAAAACTTGCAGATTCTGGCTTCACACAATTAACTCAAGGCAGTGTCAATTTACTCTTGGCAGAAAGCCCAGGTCTGCTTGACCTAGAAACTACTCACTCTGATTGGTTAACGACCAGCACTCAACTCTGTTATAAAGGGATTGCTAGCTCAGTTTGATGTGAGGTGTGTTAGGAGTAGAAGTGCTGTGTATGGTTTTGAGAGAGAGAGAAAGGATTTATTTTGCTTTTACTTGTATGCAGAAACTCTGCTGGTTTTATTTTTCCTTTTAATAAATCCTGTAAATAGTTCTTCTGAGTCTAGCTGACTAGTCATTACCGCCGGAACTAGCTTCTTCGCTGTGCAGGAAAACTCTGCTACGTTTGGGCGAAAGCCAATAGGGCTATGCCTGACACTTCAAAGTTCCATGGATAAAAGTTCTGCTAATATGGTGTGGTTGGTACAATATGATCTTCTAGAATCCTCTTTTTTAAAAAAATATGATATTTATTGAGAATTTAGAATTACAAAGAAAAAAAGGAAAAGGAAAAAAGACAAAAAAATTTAAACTATACAAGTCAATAAAAAGAGAAGAAGAAAAAAGAAAGAAAAAACAAAACACTCAACACATCAAAACCAAAAACGAAAGCAAACACAAAATTTAAAAACAAATCCAATATTCCCAAATCTTTAACTTGTTTCATCGACCTCCTCACACCTCTTTTTTTTATTCTAGTTATTAATTATCTCAGCAAATCCTTTCCATCTTTCACTATATTCTGTCATTAAATTACCTTAATTTATTTTAACCTTATCTTACCAAAAAAAGCCCTAAAGCTTAAAACTTATTTGTACATAATTTGTACACAATTCCTTATAGCATTTCTACTAAAGCCAAATAGTTTCATTCCAACATTTTTTCTAACACTCATTATGATCTTCTATAATCCTCAAATATTCTCCCTTCTCCAAATATTTTCTGGTTCAATACTCCTCTAAGTCTTCCCGTCAGTTTTGCTAGTTGTAAATATTCTAACATAAGTATATGGCTTCTCTTGGTGATGTCCACAAGGGTATTTTTGGCTCAAGTAGTCCTTTATATTTATTCCAGATTTTATTTCACATGGCTCAAAAATCCCCTGTGGACCTTCACTTTTTCATACATTAAAGAAGCGTGCCATCCAGACCGATTCTCGTGGCCTTCCAAGTCTAAGAGGTCCGTATCTTTTAGTGTAATTCAGTCTTTTATCCAAACCAATCCTGCTGCCGCATGGTAGAATTCCAAATCTGGCAATGCAAAACCTCCTCTCTCCTTTTGATCTGTTAATAACTGGTGTTTAATTCTCGGTTTCTTTCCACTCCATATAAATCGAGATATTTCCCTTTTCCACTCCTTAAAACAATTCATTCCTCCTAAAATGGGCATTGTTTGGAATAAGAAAATCATTCTGGGGAGGATATTCATTTTCACAACCGAGACTCTTCCCCAGAGTGAGAGATGGAGTTTGGCTCAGGTTTCCATATTTTTTAAAAAAATTCTTTCCATACTTCCTATAATTATCCTCATATACATTTAAACTTTTATTTGAAATCCAGATCCCTAGGTATTTAACCTTATTTTTAATTTCCAGACCTTTCTTTTTTTTTTTTCTTCCATTGTGAGGCTTTTTGTCAGTAATTTAGTTTTTAGGTGGTTTATTTTCAGCCCCAGGCCGGCCATAAATTAACCTAGCAAAAGACCCCGGGATGGCCAGGAGCAGCGCATGCGGACATGAGTCTAGGAATGGAGAAGATTGTGGGCGGGATTCTCTGAAACACCCAGCAACCCAGATTCTCATCCTTGGCTGTCTCTTTTGCTGACGGTCTTCACTCCCAGCCTTCCTGGCAAGAGGTAGCGAGGAGGGGGAGGGGAGAAGGGGAGAATTGGGGTTCTGCAATTAGAGAGGCAATTAACTGCAAGGGGAGAACGCCAATCAAAGCTCTCATTCCCTGTCGGGGAACCTGAGATCTGAAACTTCTCCTTTTTCCCAAGGAAGACGCCCCAAGGCTGGTCCAATGGCCAGTTTGGATAGCAAGGGACTTGGGCTCGGTTTCCAATTTCTCTTTTTCTCCTAAATGCAGCTGCACCAGCAGCACCAAGATCCGGGAGGAAGTGACTGGTGCGCGTCAGAGCGCAAGGGCGTTTCCAGTTCCTTTCCGTTCTCTCTGGAGCAGCCGGATTTGGCACTGGGCTGCCAGGCGTCCAATGGAAAGGGGCTCTTTTCCCTAGAGTGTAAGAGGCAGAAAAGGTTGCTGGGACCCCATGGTAAGTAAAGGGAGGGAGAAGGACTTTGTAGAGTGCTTCGTAGAGGAGACGAATGACTGTCAAATCAGGAAAGACCTGGGAAAAGGCTAGCGGGTTTTTGCTTTGGTTGAAAAATGGGATCCCCACATTCTAAGAGTTCTAACCGCCACACTCAGAGGCATGTGCTGGTCGCAGCAGGAGGGGGAGTCTCCCTGGATGCTTCAGCAGCCGGCCTCCTCTGGCTCTCCTGGCCCCCTCCTCTCCTCCCTCTGAGCCTGAACTGCTCTCTGCCCCAGACTCTTCTCACTCACCTAACCCTGTTTCCTCCTCAGCTTGCAATATCTCCCCTTCCGGTCTGCTCCCCTTTCTCCCTCTTTCGGCTCATCCCCCCACCCGTCCCTGGGCTCTGAGCCTTCTTCCCTTGTGGGTCCCCCAACTGGTGCCTCCCCCCCCTCATCAGCCAGTCCATGACAACAGCAGCAGCTACAGCACTGTGGTCCTCTGGTGGGAAAACTCCTGAGTACATGACTGAATCAACAATTCTGGGACTATGGAAAAATACTCTCTTTCCCAAACACTAGAATGAGCAGGAGCTCTGGGGTTGCCCCATGGGGTTCGTGAGGGAAGATGCACCCCCCAGGAGACTTCCCTGGTACCTGCAGCCCCTCCTTCCCCCTCTTGAAATTAGGATGGGGGGAATCCCCCATTCAATTTCAGTATTTCAAGTTTTCCTCAGAACGTGCAGGAGGCAGCGATGAAGTTCTGGTGAAGAAGCAGTGCTTGGATCATGCGGTGGGGGGGTGACAGGGTGTGGTGCAAAAACTAAAGTTACTTTCATCTAAAATTATTCTCACCATTGTGAGATGCTGCCTTCCTTAAATAAGTTCCTTAAATAAAGGTAAAGTTAAAGGGACCCCTGACCATTAGGTCCAGTCGTGACTGACTCTGGGGTTGCGGCGCTCATCTCGCTTTATTGGCCGAGGGAGCCAGCGTACAGCTTCCGGGTCGTGTGGCAAGCATGACTAAGCCGCTTCTGGCAAACCAGAGCAGCGCACGGAAACGCCTTTTACCTTCCCCCCAGAGCGGTACCTATTTATCTACTTGCACTTGGACGTGCTTTGAACTGCTAGGTTGGCAGGAGCAGGGACCAAGCAACGGGAGCTTACCCCATTGCGGGGAGTCAAACCGCCGAACTTCGGATCGGCAAAGTCCTAGGCTCTGTGGTTTAACCCGCAGCGCCACCCGCGTCCCTGTTCCTTAAATACTCCATTATAAAGAAAGCACTTTTTGCAGTCTTTTCATTTAAACTGCTTCTCCTCTCTGAGTTTGTTGATGGTTTGAAGGGTTTCAACTCTTTTAAAGTTCTTCCTGTCCATGAGTCTGTTGATTCTGAACTTCCACTAAGAGTGAACCTCTTTCTACTTTCCTGATATTTATATGGTTTCTCCATTGTGTGAGTTTTTTGACATAAATCAAGGCTTCCACTCTGACTGAAGCTCCTTCTACAGTCCATACCTTTAAATGGTTTCTGCCCCACGTATCTGCTGATGTTTTCTAAGATTTCCACTCTGAGCAAAGCATTTACTGTACTCCATACCTTTAAATGGTTTCTCCCCTGTGAGTCTGTTGATGTTTTCTAAGGCTTCCACTCTGACTGAAGCTCTTTCCACAATCCATACATTTAAAGGGTTTCATCCCTGTGTGAGTCCGTTGATGATTTCTAAGGTCTCCACTCTGACTGAAGCTCTTTCCACACTCTATGCATTCAAATGGTTTCTCCCCTGTGTGAGTCCGTTGATGTCTTCTAAGGCATCCACTATTATTAAAGCTCTTTCCACACTCAATGCATTTAAAGGGTTTCATCCCTGTGTGAGTCCGTTGATGTTGTCTAAGGTGTGCACTCTGACCGAAGCTCTTTCCACACTCCATACATTGAAATGGTTTCTCCCCTGTGTGAGTCCGTTGATGATTTCTAAGGTCTCCACTCTGACTGAAGCTCTTTCCACACTCTATGCATTCAAATGGTTTCTCCCCTGTGTGAGTCCATTGATGTCTTCTAAGGCATCCACTATTATTAAAGCTCTTTCCACACTCTATGCATTCAAATGGGTTCTCCCCTGTGTGAGTCCATTGATGTCTTCTAAGGCATCCACTATCACTAAAGCTCTTTCCACACTCGATACAGTTATATGGCTTCTCCCCTGTGTGAGTCCGTTGATGTGTTCTAAGGTTTCCATTATCACTAAAACTCCTTTCACACTCCATACACTGAAACGGTTTCTCCCCTGTGTGAGTCCATTGATGTTGTCTAAGGTGTCTACTCTGACTGAATCTGTTTCCACACTCCATGCATTTAAATGGTTTCTCCCCTGTGTGAGTCCGTTGATGTGTTCTAAGTTTTCCATTATCACTAAAACTCTTTTCACACTCCATACACTGAAACGGTTTCTCCCCTGTGTGAGTCCGTTGATGTTGTCTAAGGTGTCCACTCTGACTGAATCTCTTTCCACACTCGATACATTTATATGGCTTCTCCCCTGTGTGAGTCCGTTGATGATTTCTAAGTTGACCATTATCACTAAAGCTCTTTCCACAATCAATGCATTTAAATGGTTTCTCCCCTGTGTGAGTCCATTGATGATTTCTAAGTTGACCATTATCACTAAAGCTCTTTCCGCAATCAATGCATTTATATGGTTTCTCCCCTGTGTGAATCCGTTGATGTCTTCTAAGTGTTGCATTATCCCTGAAGCTCTTTCCACAATCAATGCATTTAAATGGTTTCTCCCCTGTGTGAGTCTGTTGATGTCTTCTAAGTATTCCATTATCACTAAAACTCTTTTCACACTCCATACACTGAAATGGTTTCTCCCCTGTGTGAATCCGTTGATGTCTTCTAAGTTTTCCATTATCACTAAAGCTCTTTCCACACTCGATACATTTAAATGGTTTCTCCCCTGTGTGAGTCCGTTGATGCAATTTAAGGTTTCCACTCTGACTGAAGTTCTTCCCACACTCCCTGCACTTAAAACGTTTTCTCTCTGTGTGAGTCCGCTGGTGTGTTCTAAGTTTTGCATTGAAACAGAAGCTTTTTCCGCACTCCATACCTTTAAATGGGTTCTTTCCTTTTTGTGTTCGTTGATGTGAACTATGTGTGCTCGTTCAGTGAAGCATATTCCACATTTCACACATTTTAATGGCTATTCCTAATGAAACGAAAGGTGCCCTGTCCCCCGCAATTCTGTTTTCTCCATCACCTTTTCCAGAGTGGGCAAAAAGCAAATCCTGTTTGGGTTTCAGGAAAGAGAACACAGAAAAAAAGGACTCATCAACTGCCATTAGCTCCTTCTCTTATTTCAACATCTCCTATATTCTCCCATGTCCTCCCCATGTTCCCAATTTTTAGGAAATGAAAATGGTAAGGTGCCTATGATGTCTAATGGTAGTAATGCATCAGCAAACTTTCATAATCCTCAATCAGCTTTAATAACACAGCATGATCTTGGAATACCGTTGTCCTGTGGGACTTCCTTTCAAATCAAGTGGTTGCCCCCGTTTCTACCTCTAGATCTTCATGAATCACCTTCACATTTCCGCTGACCTCAGGAGGTCCATATGGACTATTTTGGGAGACCCAGATCTACATCTTTTCCAGGGACTGTGGTCTGGGTCAGAACTAGTGACCAAGGCTTGGTGCTTGGGGTCAGCTGAATGGGTGCTCAGGGAAGCTCCTGTTCTTGGAGATGGATCTCTGTCTACATGCCTCACATTGCATGGAGAGAGCAGGAAAAGCAGAAGGAAAGAAAATGGCAAATGGGAAACACTCCATCCCAATGGTTCTTTATAATGATGATGTGCTGCCTGATCCTGTGCTTGTCTTCTGACACAGGACTATCCTAATCTGGCACTGAAAAGCAGGATGTTCAAGGCGAGGAGATAACTGTTGTCAGGGGCTCAGGAGCAGAGGCACAGGAAAGGGAGGAAATAGAGAGCGAGGGGGAGGAATCCGAAGGAAATGTTAGCGATGACAGCGGTCCGAGGTCTCTGAGTCTTTCCAGCGAATCGGAAGATTCACAGAAAGGGGCTCCCATGGTCAGAGCAAGGGGGGTGCCTAGGGGGACACCCCAGGAAGAAGAGGCCAGAGGGGACTCAGAGAGCAGCAGTTGGAAATCAGGACCAGCTTCCCCACCAGAGCGCAGTAGGGGGGAGGAGTCCCAGGTATCGGGATCAGGAAGCTCACCACCAGCGGGAGGAGAGGAGTCAGGATTGGCCACGCCTCCATCGGAGAGCGAGGAAACGGTCAAGAGGAAGGTTGGAGGCTGGGCGCGCGCGCCAAGTTCAAATGTACAGGAGGGTGGCGCAGTTGGCAGCCCGGATAGGGAGCCAGGTCCCAAAGCCCGCCGAAAGGAGGGGGAGGAGTCAGGGGGGTCAGCGTCAGAAGAGTCCAGAAAGCAGGAGACCCCGGGGGGCAGAAGGACCCAGAGGAGAAAGGAGAGACGTAAGAGGTGGAGTAAGGTTAGAGTCTTAAGCTGGTGTACAGGGGGTGGAGACTCAGATGGAGCTTCGCCGGTCTAGCCTCTAAGACGTAGAGCTGGGGCGCTGCGGCTTGAAAATGGAAACTGTACTTCAATAAAGACTTTTGTACATTACTACCGGCTAGCGTTGGTCCTCTGTGAGCTGGGACCTGGAGCCAGCTCTGACAACTGTACTTAATCATAGGTAGCCGTGTTGGTCTGACACAGTTGAAGTATAAAAGTAAAAAACCAGACCAGGCCTTTGGTCAGGGCGCAGCCTGACTCCCTCCTCTGGCAACCTACGCAGAATTTTGCTTAATCGGTTGCCATCAATTTGACTTTAATTAATTTTTATAATGAAATATTTTTAGAATGTGTGATTATTTGACCGTTTGATTATTTGATTGTTGTTAGCCGCCCTGAGCCTGGCTTCGGCTGGGGAGGGCGGGATATAGATAAAATTTATTATTATTATTATTAAAAATAGTCCAGTAGCCCATTAGGGACCAACTACCGTATTTTTCGCACCATTGGACGCACATTTTTTCCTTTAAAAACTAAGGGGAAAAGTCTGTGCGTCCTATGGAGCGAATGTGTGGTCCTGGGACTTCCCCCTCCAGCCACTCCAAGCTCAGGTTGCAGCGGAGAGGCTGCGTGGGCGGCTGGGGAAACCCCGGGCTTCCCCATTCAGACCGACAAGCAGCTGAGAGGCTGCGTGGGCGGCTGGGGGAAGCCCTGGGATTCCCCATTCAGTGCTACCAGCTCAGGGCGCTTAGTGCGCAGTGGAGATGCTGCTTGCAACTTGCCCTCTGTCCCTGAGCCGCTCTAGGGGGCTGGCTGGAGAAGCCCTGGGTTTCCTCATTGAGTCGGAGGAGCTCAGGGCGCTCAGCAGGCAGCGGAGACGCTGCCTGTAATTTCCCCATTCAGACCAACAAGCAGCTGAGAGGCTGTGTGGGCGGCTGGGGGAAGCCCTGGGATTCCCCATTCAGTGCTACCAGCTCAGGGCGCTCAGCGCTCAGCGGAGACGCTGCTTGCAACTTGCCCTCTGTCCCTGAGCCGCTCTAGGGGGCTGGCTGGAGAAGCCCTGGGTTTCCTCATTGAGTCGGAGGAGCTCAGGGCGCTCAGCGCTCAGCGGAGACGCTGCCTGTAACTTGCCCTCCATCCCTGAGCCGCTCTAGGAGGCTGGCTGGGGAAGCCCTGGGTTTCCTCATTGAGTCGGAGGAGCTCAGGGCGCTCAGCAGGCAGCGGAGACGCTGCCTGTAATTTCCCCATTCAGACCAACAAGCAGCTGAGAGGCTGTGTGGGCGGCTGGGGGAAGCCCTGGGATTCCCCATTCAGTGCTACCAGCTCAGGGCGCTTAGCGCGCAGTGGAGACGCTGCTTGCAACTTGCCCTCTGTCCCTGAGCCGCTCTAGGGGGCTGGCTGGAGAAGCCCTGGGTTTCCTCATTGAGTCGGAGGAGCTCAGGGCGCTCAGCGGAGACGCTGCCTGTAACTTGCCCTCCATCCCTGAGCCGCTCTAGGGGGCTGGCTGGAGAAGCCCTCGGCTTCTCCATTGAGTCCAACGGGAGCCGCTCTAGGGAGCTGGGTGCAGAAGCCCTTGGCTTCTACATGGAGTCCAACGTGAGCCGCTCTAGGGGGCTGGCTGGGGAAGCCCTTTACAATGAGCCGGAAGATTTGGACATACCCTTCCGCCCCTCCTCCCAGGTTATTGTGCCGGTAATTCCCAGCATTTCCTCCTTTTGCTCCGGTTCCACGAGGCAAGGCAGCTGCACTCCACAGACATCCAGAAATGTGAGATCTCCCTCTCTCTTCCTTCTTTCCCTCTCTCCCTCCCTCTTCCACCTTAAATAAAATATTGGGGGGGGGGGCAGTAAAGCCCCACCTCGCATACAACAATTCAGCCCTTCTCAACCTGTGGGTCCCCAGATGTGAACACCTCTAGGTAGCAAGGCCAGCGCTCAGGGAAGATGGGAGTTGGAGGATGATAGGAGTTGTAGTCCAACAACATCTGGGGACCCACAGGCTGAGCTCTCCCTCTCCCTCTCCCTTCCTTCCTTCCTTCCTTCCTTCCCTCCTTCCCTCCCTCCCTCCCTCCCTCTTCCAACTTAAAAATATTGGGGGGGGGGCAGTTAAGTGCCCAATAGTAAACATTGGAGATACTGTACTGTACATTACTGACAGTTCCTTACCACTGTATTTTCTTGCAGAAAACCTCCCCCATTCTGATAAGGATGATAAGCCAGAAAAGACTAGCATATAAGATTCCTTTTAAACTAGAGGTAGTAAAATATGCTAAGGAGCATGGAAACAGAGCAGCAGAGAGACATTTTGGACCACCTCCAACTGAAAAAATGATAAGACAGTGGAGGAAACAGGAGGATCAGCTGCAAAAAGCAGATAAAAGCAAGCACACTTTTCGTGGACATGCTGCAAAGTGGCCACAGATGGACATTGCCATGAAAGAATGGATCACAAAACAGCGGAATAAAGGCTTCGCAGTCTCTACAAAAATGATAATATATGAAGCCAAACGCATTGCTTTAGAGAAAGGCATTCACGATTTTACTGGCTCACCATCATGGTGCTACAGATTTATGAAGCGATGTGGCCTTGCTATGCGCACTAAAACTAGAACTGCACAAAAAATGCCAGAAGAATATGAATCTAAGATTCTGTCTTTTCATAAATTTGTAATTGATGCTAGGAAGAGAAATGGATTTGAAATTGGCCAGATTGGGAATATGGATGAAGTCCCGCTAACCTTTGATGTGCCATCTAATAGGACTGTTGATCTGAAAGGTGCCAAAACCATCGCCGTGAAAACCTCTGGGCATGAGAAAACCCATTACACTGTTGTGTTGTCTTGCTGTGCAGATGGCACCAAATTGCCACCCATGTTAATTTTCAAAAGGAAAACATTTCCAAAAGAAGTGATTCCACGAGGAGTTGTTGTACATGTTCATGAGAAAGGGTGGATGGACGAAAATGGAATGAGAGTATGGGTTGAAAAAGTGTGGTCCAAACGTCCTGGAGGGCTTTTGAAAAAACCTGCCTTATTAGTACTGGACCAGTTTAGAGCACATATTAGCGAAACTACAAAAAAGCGCTTTAAAGAAGTGAAGACTCATTTAGCTGTAATTCCTGGAGGTCTTACCAGCCAGTTGCAACCTCTCGATGTTTCCATCAACAAGCCATTTAAAATCTTTATGCGAGAAGAGTGGAACAAATGGATGGCTGCTGGTAATCATGATCTAACACCCACTGGACGAATGAAGAGGCCCACTATCACTCAAGTTTGTGAATGGGTGAAAACATCATGGCACTCGGTGAAGGAGGAAATCGTTGTCCGGTCATTCAAAAAATGTGGCATTAGCAATGCTTTGGATGGTAACGAAGATGGTATTTTACATGAAACTAGCGAAGAAAGTGATGTCAGTGATTGTGAGCAACTGAACTCCACAAATTCTGACTCTAGCAGTGATGAGTTCTTGGGGTTCACAGAAGACTAGAAGAGTACTCAAACTTTAAAGTCTCCCTTCATTTGTTAATGACAGTGATGATGGTTCTTAATGCCATTGTTGACTGCTGTTCACTTTACATGGCTGTAATATGATTCTGATATACTGGTTATTTATTAAATACAGTAGTTTATACAACATTTGATTCAGAATATTTTTTACTTGTTTTCCTCCTCTAAAAACTAGGTGCGTCCTTTGCTCCGGTGCGTCCAATGGTGCGAAAAATACGGTAAGTTTGTTCTAGGTATAAGCTTTCGTGTGCATGCACACTTCTTCATATAGTGAAGGATAGTAGAAGATGGTAATAGGAGAACCCTTCTGAGAAAAACCCCACCCCCACCCTCCCACGATATACAAGGCTCTGGTGACATCTGTGTCAGTGTATCTGAAGAAGTGCGCATGCACACCAAAGCTTATACCTAGAACAATCTTAGTTGGTCTCTAAGGTGCTACTGGACTATTTTTAATTTTTTTATTTCAACTGCGTCAGACCAACACGGCTACCTACCTGCATCTAGATGTCATGGGGTGTTGGGGAGCAGTAGTTCCTTTGGTGGGGGACATGTCCTGCACCTTCTGGGGCTATTTTTCCACCCTTGGTCTCCACCCTGCAACAGGGGTTCAAGCAACGGCTTCCACCGGCCGGCTAAACCAGGTGAGAAAAGCTGATGGGTCTCGACTTCCGGGGGCGGCACGAACGGCAATGGCGGTCTCCTTCTGTCTGTGAAGGGGGAGCTCCGCAGAAACGGGTCGTCCGCTACGGCGAAGCGGAGACCCAGACCGGAAAACCACAGGCAGTGATAGCCTGTGGCCGTGGGACTCGGCGGGCATCCTGAGCGCCCCCTGAAACGTTGAAGGGACCCCGTAAGGGGCTCCGGAGCGTGGAAGGGCTGACGCGGTGCTGTGAGTCGATCACTCTTTCTGTGGAGTGAAGCCGCAAAGCTGCTGTCGGTGAGCGCTGACCCTTTTCCTGGGACTATTCGGCTACAAAACAACTTCCCGTGAGCAGGTGAAGTTTGATATTCGGGACTAAATTTATTTAAAATTCGGCACTCAAGCGGGAGATGCAACCAGGAAGTCCGTCTCCCGGCACTGTTTAAAGATCAAAAGCAAGGATTTAAACTTTCTAATGCCTTTGGAATTGTGACTTAAAAAGGAATTAATCTGAGCATCAATTGAACTGAGGCGCAGGGAGAAAGCTGCAATTTTACCCCGTTATTTTATCAACTTTACCTTCTTATTATTGGACAATTTTTTTTACCTCTTCTTTTGTGGATTTACAAAACTACTGAAATCCCGGTAGTCGGGCTGCCAGATCTTTAGAGCTGCGGGACTGTGGGACTGTGTGATTTGTTACATTGGACTGATACATTGGATCATTACACTGAATTGCTACATTGAAGCTGGCACTTTTTAGAGACATTGTAAGTACTTTAAGGTTAACTCTGCTAAGGATAAAGGATCTGGAGGACTTTTGAGACTTTGATGCTGTTTGATATTACCATCAAATTTTAAGGGATTTGGAGCAACCTGGAATGTGTGAACAACAACTTTTTCCCCCTTAAAAAGGTACCCCTGCCCGTACGGGCCAGTCTTGACAGACTCTAGGGTTGTGCGCCCATCTCACTCAAGAGGCCGGGGGCCAGCGCTGTCTGGAGACACTTCTGGGTCACGTGGCCAGCATGACATCGCTGCTCTGGCGAGCCAGAGCCGCACACGGAAACGCCGTTTACCTTCCCGCTAGAAAGCGGTCCCTATTTATCTACTTGCACCCGGGGGTGCTTTCGAACTGCTAGGTTGGCAGGCGCTGGGACCAAGCACCGGAATCGCACCCTGCCGCGGGGATTCGAACCGCCAACCTTTCGATCGGCAAGCCCTAGGTGCTGAGGCTTTTACCCACAGCGCCACCCGCGTCCCGTTTTCCCCCTTAGGATATACCTATCTCCCTCTAGAGGAACTTTGAAAATTTGCAACTACTGGGGGTGGTTTTTCCCCATCTGTGAACTTGTGGATTCCCATGGGAATTGCAAAGTGTGAGACTGACCTTGACGCATAGACAGAAGTGGAATGAGTGGGACTGGGAGAACAAGATCAGCCAAAGCCAAGACACAACAACCTAATATAATCTCACAGCTGCATAGATCATCCGTTCCCATTGTTTCTGTAACACAAGAGGAAGAATCAGAGCAAGCTAGGCCGGAAGGAATGGCCACAGGAGGGGACTCTACTTCGGTATTAAAAAAAAATCTTTGAAAAATTAGAAGGCCTGAGTAAACAAGTGACTGAACAATCATCTAAAATTGACCAAAACACAGCTAGTGTTAATAACTTGACTCAACAAGTTAGCTTAAATGCACAATCAATTGGGAAACTATTGGAAGCCACTACAGAAAATCGTAAAGTAGCTGATGAGGCCAAACAGAAAGCAGAGGCGGTGCAAGAGGAAATCAAACCTATGCGCAGATTGATGAACATCAGGAATACCTGTCTATGATAGAATTAAGAAGTAAGGAAAATAATTTGAGATTGAGGGCAGTCCCAGAACTTGAAAAAGGAGACTTAACTGGATATTTGACAAAAGAATTTACAGAATTTTGGCTTTTGGAAGAAGATAAAGACTTTAAAGTGAAGAAGAGAGGAGTTGTTATTTATGCAAAAGAAAGCCTATCACCAAAATTTCTTTTCAAAGATGAGCAAGGAAGAATCTTGGCAATTGAAATTCAAATACAAGGAGAAAAATTTTTGATTGTGGGAATTTATGCACCAAATGAGGGGAAATCGGAATTCTTCAAGAAGCTGCAGGAGACAATGTTGGACTATATGGACTATAATAACATCATTTTGATGGGAGACATGAATGGGGTGGTATCTACGAATATGGACAAAGCGCAAAGTCAAAGTGTGACAAAAGAGGGCAGGCTACCAAAACCTTCTTTGAATTAACCGACAATATGGATCTGATTGACATTTGGAGAACAAAGAACCCCTTAGGAAGAGAAGGGACATTCTTCTCTGAAGCCAAAATGACATGGACAAGAAACGACCAAATATGGATAACTAGAGGACTGGCACCCAAGATCAAAAAGGTGGAAATCTGCCCAAAAACCTGCTCCGACCATAATGCAGTAAAGATGGAAATGAAATCAACCTCAACTGGTTCCTTCAGATGGAAGATGAATGACACCTTACTAAGAGATCAAGAGATAGTCAAGAAGGCCCAAAAGAACTTGAGTGATTATTTTGAAGTAAATTTGAAAACAACGGTGGAAAAAAGAGTAATCTGGGACGCAAGTAAAGCGGTGATGAGGGGGTTTCTGATACAACAGAATGCAATAAGAAAAAGAGTTCAAAATGAGAAAAAGGATAAGATCTTGGAGAAAATAAATAAAAGAAGGAGAGAAAAAACTAAGATCGAAACCAAAGTCACAGGAGATTCTGAGAGAAATTAAACTTTATCAAGCACAATATACGAAATTGATAAATCAGGAAGTCGAGTGGAAAATCAAACAAATGAGACAAAGGACCTTTGAATCGGCTAATAAATGCGGAAAACTGCTAGCATGGCAGTTGAAAAAGAGACAGAAGTTGAACACGGTTACTAACTTAGAGATTGAAGGAAGAAACATTCAGAACCCTGTGGAGATTAGAAAATGCTTCCAGAGATACTTTAAACAACTATATACCCAAGGGCCGCAAAAAGAGATTGACATAGACCAATTTTTAAGAACCAACGGATTACCAAAACTATCTCAAGAAAATAAAACAATATTGAACTATAAAATAACCGAACAGGAGATTGAAGGTGCCATTCAGAACATGCAATTGGGCAAGTCTCCAGGGCCGGATGGGCTAACCTCCAAGTATTATAAGACTCTGAAAGACTATTTAATTCAACCACTGAAGGAGGTATGTAACGAGATTATGGAGGGGAAGAAGGCACCGGAGTCGTGGAAAGAAGCTTTCATCACACTTATACCCAAATCTGAATCTGAAAAGACACAACTTAAGAACTACCGTCCCATTTCCCTTTTAAATGTGGATTACAAAATTTTTGCAGACATTCTAGCCAATAGATTAAAAAGAGTGCTAAATGAAGTGATTCATAAAGACCAGGCAGGCTTTCTCCCAGGTAGACATCTGTCCGACAACACAAGAAACATTATTGACATTTTGGAGCTATTGCAAATGAACACAAATACAAAAACAGTGTTGATTTTTATTGATGCGGAGAAGGCCTTTGACAATATTTCATGGAATTTTATGAAGAAGAATCTTAAGGGAATGGGAGTGGGACGGGGTTTTGAAGATGGTATAGACGCAATCTATTCAGA
This sequence comes from Podarcis muralis, assembly GCF_964188315.1. NCBI lineage: Eukaryota > Metazoa > Chordata > Lepidosauria > Squamata > Lacertidae > Podarcis > Podarcis muralis. The sequence continues at coordinate 77,302,918 of NC_135664.1, read as the reverse complement.
ACAAAAAGCAAAATTGATAGTTAATAATGTGGTGTCAGAAGAGTTTAAGATAGAGAAAGGAACATGACAGGGCTGCCCTATCTCTCCATTGTTATTTATTTCGGTCCTGGAGGTGCTCTTGAACATGATTAGGAGGGACCGGTTGATTAAAGGAATCCAGGTCGGAGCTAAACAATATAAACTGAAGGCCTTTGCAGATGACCTGGTTTTGACATTACAGGAGCCAGAATCTAGTACTAAAAGAGTTTTAGAACTGATTCAAGAATTTGGTCGGATAGCGGGATTTAAACTAAATAAGCAAAAAACTAAGGTTTTGGGGGGAAACTTAACTACTATGGGAAAAGAAAGGTTTCAGAAGGAGACAGAGTTAAATGTGGTTAAAAAAGTGAAATACCTAGGGATTAACATGACGGCTAAAAACTTGAATTTATTTAAAGATAATTATGAAAAATGCTGGTCAGAGGTTAAAAAAGACTTAGAAATTTGGTCCAAATTGAAGCTTTCCTTGTTGGGTCGAATTGCTGCTATAAAGATGAATGTATTGCCAAAAATGCTGTTTTTGTTTCAGACTTTGCAGATTGTGGACAGGATGGATTGTTTCAAGAGGTGGCAGAGAGACATTTCTAAATTTGTCTGGCAGGGCAAAAAGCCCAGAATAAAATTTAAGATATTAACTGATGCGGACTTCCGGCGAGGCAGCATGGCGGCAGCAGCAGAAGAAAAGAGCTCCTGAAGCCAGCCAGAGTAAAAGGCTCTGGTGACCGATTCCCGGACCCCCCAGAACTGCTGCTGCCAGCACTGCCAACGGAGAGGAATTGGGGGTGCCCGGGCATCTATCAAAGGAGCCAAAACACCCCCCCACGACCTTGATTGAGCCGGAAAGGCACCCGACCCCCCCCCCCCAACAGCCAAGAGGAGCTCCAAAACCCGGAGGACAGTGGAACTAACGCAAAGAGGGAGAAAGAAAGGGAGAGAGGAAGAAGAAGAAAGAAAGAAAAAGGAGCCCCAAATTTACCGTTGCTGCCCCCATCTCTGCCGACGGGAAAGCAGAGGAGAGGTAGGTGAGCACGGTGAAGGCAAAATAGGCTTCGGGGAGGAAGGGAAAAAAAACAAAAACGCACGTGGCTGAGCCCTACCGGGAGCTCCAGCGGCAAGGAGAACACAGAGAAGCTGCATAACAAAGGAGACCACAGAAAAGAAAAAACAACCTCCCCCCCCCCTTTTTTTTTTTTAACACCCCCCTTTTTTTAACCCCTTCCTCCCCCTCCCTCCCTCCCTTTAAAGAAAATATATATATACATCTTTCTTATCCCTCCCCCCCCATATACCTACTTTTACCACTTTTCTTTTTAAAAGAGGGGCCACTGCTGCTGCAGCCACCCTTTATTTGAATCTTTACTTTTATTTCTATCTTTTCTACTCACTATTTAAAGACACACTTTTCCACACACACATCCTCAATTTAAACCTCATTTTATTTCCACCTCAAACCCCCCTCTTAAGATTTAAAATGGCAGTACCCAGAAAACAGCCCTGAACCATCACAGGCCATTTCCTGGGACTGCCACTCCGCCCCAGACTTTCCACTCTCTTTTACCTACCCTCTTTTACCTATACTTTACTCATTAAAAAAAATAAAAAATAAATAAAAAGCTCTATTTAAAGACACCCCCCCCCCTTTTTTTTTTTTTTTACCTTTAATTCTCATTTTTATCTTTTACCCGTACATTTTTGGTTGCTTTTCTGCAGACGGAGAGTGGTGGCGGTGGTTGGGGGGACATATTATTATTATTTTTTAAAAGACAGAGCAGAGCCATACAATTATTCTTCTTTTCTTTCTCTTTTTAAAGCTCTTGTTCGCCTGCTCCTGAGGGGGGAATCTATCGCCCCCAGCTACGACCACCACTCTCTTTTAAAACAAAAATTTCCTCCATATACCCATTTGGAGAACAAAAAATAACTGCATGGTTTTGTTTGATTTGTTTTTCTTAAGAATAATATTTCCCCCTGGTTATTGTTGTTATTTTTTGCTTGTGGGAAAGTAATTAAAAATGGAGGAAAATTAAACATATACCCTCTAATCTCTTGCATCTCTACCTGCTAACCCCCTCCCCTTTATATGAACTGTCTGTCCATTAGTCTACCCATCTCTGCTTACCTGCCCCCCCCCCGCCTCGGCGGCACCGCTGAGGCATCTACAGAAGCCCTAGAGAAGTTCTTAAAACACAGGCTAGAAGTGACACAAATGACCACCTAATCGAAACGCTCTGTAAAAGCCACCAGCCAACAAAGCCTGATCAGCTCAGCAACCCAACAATACCCAGGAATCACCACTGCCACAACTCCTAACCATCACACGCCCAACCCCAAGAGGACGCCAAGCCAACCTCAAACCAAAACCATCAGGGAGACCGAGATGACACCAACCAGGGAGATGGCAAACAATGCTAAGATGGTAGCTCCCCTTCAAGATGATGACCACCCAATAACGAAACGAGATCTGAGGGAAATGGAAGCACGATTAGAAGAAGCACTGAAGGCCACAATGGCTCCCATGCAGGTACTAATCAACAATCTAACCTCCAAAGTGGAAGCTCTAGAGAACAAGAACCAAATGCAAGAAAGAATAATAGAACAATACCGGGAGGAGAACGCACGTGTGAACAAGAAACTGGACGAACTGGTAAACCAAATGGAAGCAGAACACAACGAGATGAAAATTAAGCAAGCCGACCTTGAAGACCGCAATAGACGTTGTAACATCCGCTTCCGCAACTTTCCTGAAAAAACAGAGGAGAAAAGCCCAGCGGACCTAATTATACGCTGGCTGAAAAACACAATCCCAAGCCTGAAACTTGAGGCAGAGGACTTGGAGAGGGCTCACAGAGCCCTAAAACCTATGCCAAAACCCAGCGCCCCCCCAAGAGACATCATTGTATGTTTCACACGCTACCGAAAGAAGGAAGAAATATGGCACCAACTCAGAAACTCAAGCAACCTTCGATATGGAGAAACCCCCATTCTGGCCTTACAGGACCTATCGCAGGATACCCTAAACCGGAGGAAAAGCCTGCGCCCATGCACCCAGCGTCTCCAACAAGCAGGGATCAAATACCGATGGGGCTTCCCCTTCCGCCTCATTGTAACAACGAACACAACACAACACATGGCTACCAACATACCCGAGGCCCTGCAACTACTAAAGAACCTTGAACTCGACCTCCCGCCGGAATGGAAACCGACAAACCCACCAAGCGACAGCCCCAACCACGAGGAAACAACAGCAAACAACTGGACAATGGTACAGAAGAAAAAGATACAACAGAAGCGGCGCAACAACGCAAACCAATACAGGCAAGCATCATGCTCAGAACCGTCCCGCCGGCCATACGACACAAGAAACCAGACCAAGATCAACCAAACCAACTCATCGCAGATGGACAACCCTACAACAACAACAACCCCGGCTGAAAGAAGCAACCAGGAAAAAACCACAAACTGAAGGACTGGTGATTCCCCCCCCCTTTTTTTCCCCTCCCCCCCCAAAACATAGATTTAGTTAACACCATCAACACCCCCCCCAGCCCCGCACCCCCACAGAAATCCCCACCCCAACACCAGTCCATACGACCTCAACCACATTCCCCATCACCCACACCTTCAACATCCTCATACTCCATACTAAGGAAAAACAACTCCAACCTTAATAACACAACCCACAATCAGGCTAAAATCTGATACCCAACCAGCACTATGGTGGCACCAGAGCGTACCAGCACCCACATCCCCACCCCAACACACCAACAATGTTGCTCATAATACTGGCAACACTGCTTACAAACCTTATACCTGACAGCGACGTTACAAAGTCACTTCACACTGTCTCGCTGATCACCCCCTATCGCAGACAACAGGGGGGACGGCCTGTCCTTGAACACGGCCTTCCACACCAGCTGAGACCTAGGACCAACTGGCTAAATGCCAGATGGCCCAAAATACCCCAAACAAACACCTATATGACTACATATAGGAAACTCCCTACAACTTACCCCCTACTCTTTAACCCAAATCTCACTCTAATCCTACTAGCCCCCCATCCACCACACCCTAGGTCAGCGCAACCCCACTGGTTCTTTAAACAACACGAAGAGAGAGACACAAGACAACCCGAACGGGTTGGCATGGAATCGCCCCACATAATAGATAAACAAAATGGCTAACCTAAAAGCAATTACATTAAACGTGAGGGGGCTGGGAAACCCCATCAAAAGAAAACGCATCACCTCATACATAAACACCATGAAACCACACATCACCTTCCTACAAGAAATACACAATCCACCCAAAGGCAGCAAACTCCTGAGCGACCCCCGCTTTAGTCAACAGTGGGTCGCACAAGGCTCAGGGAAAGCCCGTGGTGTAGCCATAATACTCAGTAGGGACCTGAACTTCACTGCCACAACAGTCCTCAAGGACAAAAAAGGCAGATTCATTTTCGCTAAAGGGACACTAGATGGCAAAATCAAACTGACAATCGGCTCCATATATGCCCCAAACACGAAACAACTAGAATTCTTCCAGAAAACACTAAACAAATTCCTCTCCTTCTCTGAAGGGGAAGCAATCCTAGGAGGGGACCTCAATCTAAATATGAAAGGTATATCCCTGAAAGATATCCACCCCACAACCCCATGGGCAACCTTCCTCCGAAGGAAACCCCCAACAACCAGGAACTCTTACAAGTTACTAAAAATGCTAAAAAACAGGGGTCTCTATGACATTTGGGGTGAGCAAAACCCGGGAGACATCAGCCATACATTCCAATCGGGACGCCATGATACAGTGTCCAGACTGGACAGCATTCTACTCACACAGGGTCTGATTCCCTCAGTAGAATCAACAAACATAGGTAACATTAAAATCACAGATCACGCCCCAGTAGAAGTCACTGTTAAAATAGGAGAAGGAACACAAACCACCCCATCCTGGTCCTTCAGTCCCATCCTAACTATAAACAAACAAATTAGAGAGAGTCTCACAAAAACCCTCCAAAACTACTTCAAAGAAAACGATGTAAACAATACAACAACCCCCCTCCTATGGGACGCAATGAAAGCGGTCACCAGAGGAGCTTGCATAAAAGAGAAAACATTCCTTAAAAAACAAACCTCCTCAAAAATTAGCAAAATAGAACAAGACATCACAGCCCTCTCATCACGCTACAAACAAACAGGATCTAAAAAACTCCTCAAACTTATAGAACAGAAAAGGAGAGAACTAGACTCCTTAGAAATCAACAAAACAATGATCAACATTCTATACTCTAAACAACGTTTCTATGAATATGGAGGGAAAAACTCCAGAATACTAGCAAATAGATGTAGGAAAAAAGCACTCAAAACAAGAATACACTGCATCACCAAAAAAGACGGCATCATAACATTCTCCCCCAAAGAAATAATTTCAGAATTTGCAGAATTTTACTCCAACCTATACACCTCCCATAACCCACCAGAGAGGGAAATCAAAAAATTTCTAGCAGGACTGACCATGCCTACCCTAACTGATGAGGAGCGGGAATTCATGGACAGCCCTATCACCCCAGAGGAAATAGATGCGGTCCTCAAAAACTTGAAACCACACAAAGCCCCAGGCCCAGACGGCTTCACAGCAGAATTCTATAAGAAATTCAAAGAACCCTTGATGCCCTACATGACCCGCCTATTCAACGACATCATAAAAGGAGGCCCCATCCCCAAAACCTGGACCCACTCCAAAATAGTCTCCATCCCAAAACCACTAAAAGACAGCCTCAAAGTAGAATCATACCGCCCAATCTCATTAATAAACCAAGACTACAAGATATTCACATCAATCTTGGCCAACCGCCTAAAAATCTTCCTACACAAGTTAATAGCCCCAGACCAGACTGGCTTTGTCCCTGGCCGCAATATAACAGACCCCATCAGGAAACTACTGAACCTGATCGAACACAGCAAGGCAACCAAACTCCCATTGACAATTATGTCCCTAGACATACTCAAAGCCTTTGATTGCTTGGAGTGGAAATACATATTAGCAGTACTAACTAACATGAAATTTGGCCCCAACTTCCTACAAATCCTCAAACAAATATACTCCCAAGCCTCAGCAAAATGCAGAACTAACAATATGGATTCTAACACTATAGCTATCCAAAGAGGCACGAAGCAAGGATGCCCACTGTCTCCCTTCTTATTTATCCTGGCTCTGGAACCCCTAGCAATCCGCATCCGAGCAGCCACAGACATCAAGGGAGTGGAAATAAAAGGCAGGACCTATAAATTAGGGCTCTTTGCAGATGACCTAATGGTCACAACACCAGACCCCATAAGCACAGCAACCTCCCTAATCAGAGAACTCAACACATTTGCAATGGTGTCGGGCCTACAGGTAAATTTCACAAAGTCAGAAGCTATGTGCTTCAACACCCCTCCTCACACCCAAAAAGAACTCACGAAGGTCACCAAAATAAAACTTTGCCACACCAAGTTCAGATACCTAGGGGTACAAATAACCAGAAACCTCAATAAATTATACCTCCACAACTACAAGCCCCTGTGGCGACAAATTAACAAAGACCTAAAGAGATGGAATAACATGAACCTCACTCTCTCAGACAAAATAGCCATGATCAAAATGATCACACTCCCAAAACTAACCTACCTATTCCAAACCCTCCCAATCTGGATCCCCTCAACCCAACTTCACAGTTGGCAGAGAAAACTACACTCTTTCATCTTCTCACATAAAAAACCAAGAATAAGCCCCAAATACCTGCACCTCCCCACCTCAGAAGGAGGATGGGGAATCCCCAACATAGAAGCATATTACAACGCCAACCAAATACGCCATATAATCCCATATATACTAGAAGATGAGACAAAACAATGGGTACACCTAGAGAAGGACACAATTGAAAACACCTGCACCACAACATACCCACTCCTCCCAAACAAACTAAAGAAAATTCCCACAACACTTAACAGGTACACACAGACCATGCTCAAAGCATGGAAAACACAAATAGGCAAACTATCCCCAACCCCATCCCCACTAATACCCCTGGCATACCACCCATTATTCCACCATGCAGCACAAAACCTCAAGATAAAAACCTGGCGAACCAAAGGCTTGTATCGCCTAATAGACTTTTATAAAAATAACAAACCCTTGTCAACACAAGAAATACAAGACAAACTAGAAGACACCCAAATGCCCTGGTTAACACAACACCAACTACATGCCCTCTTAAACAACCCAACAGTAAAATCAGCAGCAACTAGGCCCCTGACAACCTTCGAAAACCTCCTCCTAACAACAAAGGGAAACGGTAAAGGGACGGTATCCGCAATATACAAAATACTACTCCAAAATCTCGCAAATCCCCTAGACGCAATCAAAAATCAATGGGAGAATGACATAGGCTATGAGATAAACCCCACTCAATGGACCAGAATGTGGTCTAAACCCCCCTTTAAATCCATATCAACGAAAAGAAAAGAACTCACACTGAAACTCACCTACAGGTGGTACCTAACACCAAGGAAACTAGCGCTAATACACCCAGGAACCTCACCAAAATGCTGGAGAGGGTGCACCTCCACAGGCACATACTTCCACATGTGGTGGGAGTGTCCCAAAATCCAACTATTCTGGACAACAGCCATACAAGAAATTTGTAAAATAACTAAGCAAGTAATAGACACCACCCCAGAATTGGCCCTACTAAACATCTTCCAAGACAACAATGCCCATTTACACCACAAAGAACTCATAACCCACCTGCTCTCAGCAGCCAGAAACACCATAACCAGACACTGGAGAGACCTGTCAGGAGTAAGCATGGACCAATGGTATCAAATAGTATGGGAAACAGCCCTACTAGAAAAATTAACTAATAAACTGAAACTGACACGGGGACAAACAGAAGAAGATGCCTTCACCCCGGTATGGCTCCCCTTTATCACACACACAGCCCAACAGGACAATGACAATAATCCACCAACAGCATACAAATCAATATGGCTAACCTGATCCAAAACACCCACCCACCTCACTCACACACGAAAACAAAGATCACCACAGCCAATCACAAGCAAACAATCACACCCTAGGCCAACCCCAACCTCTCTCACCACCAAAGGAACACAAGTGAACAACACAAGCAACGCTGACACCAAACTCTACACACATTAAACATAATAGAAACACCGCCACCCAATCCCACCCTTATCCATCTTCCCTCTCTCCACCCCCCTTTCTCTTTTCTCTCCTTTTTTTATTTTTATTTTTATTTTCTTCTCCCCCTAATGCCTCAACAAATGAAACGGATTTGTAAAAATGTTACATGGGGAAAAATATATATGAGGCACTACACTTCTGTAAAACAAGAAAATCCTTAATAAAATATTAAAAAAAAAAAAAAAAATTAAGTAGACAAGGGGCTGTAAAGCACACATCCATTTTCTAAAGAGATAAAATAGTTTAGCGTGCCTGTGGTCACATGTGCGCAGATTCTTTTTGAATTATGTATAAACTTCTTTTTTAGTATCAGTGTGGACTGGGTTGAGCAAGTGTGCTAGATCAAATAAAATCTGGAAATGAAGAATAAAAAAAAAAAAAGATATTAACTGATGCTAAAGAAAGGGGGGGATTTGCCCTGCCAGACATGAAGTTGTACTATGAATCAGCAGCATTCTGCTGGTTGAAAGACTGGCTACTTCTGGAGAACACTGACATTTTGGATTTGGAAGGGTTCAACAATGCGTTTGGATGGCATGCATATCTGTGGTACGACAAGGTTAAAGCTCACAAAGCATTTAAGAACCATATTGTCAGGAAAGCAGTGTTTAATGTCTGGACAAGATACAAAGACTTATTAGAAAATAAGACCCCAAGGTGGCTATCACCCATGGAAGCTAAGGCTCTGAAAAGACTCAATATGGAGGCCAAGTGGCCAAAATATTGGGAGATATTAGAAAAAGTTGGAGACATATGGAGATTGCAGAGTTTTGAGAAGTGTGAGATTGGTTACATTACCGTCAAATCAGAGAGGTCTTTAATATGGACAAAAAAACAGGTTTCCAGGTGGAAAAATCGAAATTAGAAACAGAACTGTTAGAACCTAAACCTAAGGTACTTTCAAGAATGTATAACTTGCTGTTAAAATGGAACACTCAGGATGAAACGGTTAAATCAGCTATGATAAAGTGGGCGCAAGATATTGGTTATAACATTATTTTTGCTGACTGGGAACGGTTGTGGACCACTGGTGTGAAATTCACGGCATGTAATGTCTGAAAAGAAAATATTATGAAAATGATTTATAGGTGGTACATGACCCCAGTCAAGCTTGCAAAAATATACCATTTGCCGGATAATAAGTGTTGGAAATGTAAAGAAGCTGAGGGAACATTCTTTCACCTTTGGTGGACGTGCCCAAGGGTCAAGGCTTTCTGGGAAATGATCTATAATGAATTGAAAAAGGTATTTAAATATACCTTCCCTAAGAAACCAGAGGCCTTCCTCTTGGGCATTGTCGGCCAAATGGTGTTAAAGAAGGACAGAACTTTCTTTATGTACGCAACAACAGCAGCAAGAATACTCATCGCAAAAGACACAAGATTTGCCCACTTTGGAAGAATGGCAGATGCAACTGATAGACTATATGGAATTGGCAGAAATGACTGGCAGAATCCGAGACCTGGGAGAAGAGTTAGTGGAAGAGGACTGGAAGAAATTTAAAGACTACCTGCAAAAGCATTGTAAACTGTATGAATGTTAAAATGATGCAAGATATAGAGATAATATGGCATTAGTGACTTAGTCGAAAGGAGTAGGCAAGGAATGTTCCATAAGAATAAGGGTGAAAAAAGCTAGAATAATATTATGTCAAATATAAATAAGTGGAAACAAGGGGGGGGGGAATGGAGACATAATAATTGAAATGTATAATATAGAATAAGATTTGAAAGAGGAAAGGTACTGCTGAATATGATCGTGTAAAAAGGAACACAGAAAAGGGAGATGTGAGGGAGTCTGGAAAGAGGGATATGAAAAAACTTTAGTAAGAAATTGGATTTGTATGTTTTATATGTCTTTCTTCTTCTTCTTTTTTTCTCTTTAGATGTGCACTGTATTTTTATGTGTTTGTTTGAATGGGACACTGTTTTTTCTTATTTCTTGTGTATGGTTGGGGATGTCTGTTTTAATTCTTAAAAATCTTAATAAATATCTTTAAAAAAAAAGAAAAGCTGATGGGTCTCAAATCCTTGTGGGGCTGGGGAATTCTGCTGCACCTGAAGTCAAGCCCTGGTGGATGGAGAGGAGGAGAACAACCGTGAATCCCACAGTCCTGAAGGCAGATTCTGCCCGTGTGGAAGAGGAACGTGAAGGGCAGATGGGGCACGTCCACCTGGAGGCTTGTTATCTATAGTCCCAGGATTACTCTGACTTTGAATTATATATAAATTACAGTATTGAAATGCGCCTGCTCCCACTTCATAGTCTGATATTACTCTACTCTGCTTGGCTGTTTCTTACTTGAGTGCTGTTTTGGTTTGCTAAGTCAGGGTTTTACTGTGAGTTACATTTTTGCTATTTTTTGGGTCCTGTCATGCTTCTCTGTCTTCAGTAATAAATTTCTCAGCTGATTTCCCCCCCTGCCTCTGAGTGTTTTCTCCTACTCTGCTATCTTTACATCGATCATTATGGAGGAGCAAGATCTGCAACCTAAAGCCCTCCTCAGCCTCGGCCCTGTGAACCTGACGGAGCATCTTCATCCCCATCGCTCAGTCAGGACAGGGAGGTCCTCCTCCGAGGGTCTTCTGCTGGTTCCCTTGCAGTTAGAAGTGAAGTTCCAGGGAACCAGGCAGAGGGCCTCCTGCCCCATGGAATGCCCTCCCTTCAGAGGGCAAGGAAACAGGCAACTACCTGACATTTAGAAGACAGCTGTATCAGGAGGTTTTTAATGTTTGATGTTTTACTGTCTTGTATATGTACTGTAGGGACGCGGGTGTCGTTGTGGGTTAAACCCATAGAGCCTAGGACTTCCTGATCAGAAGGTCGGGGGTTCGAATCCCTATGATGGGGTGGGCTCCCGTTGCTTGGTCCCTGCTCCTGCCAACCTAGCAGTTCGAAAGCACATCAAAGTGCAAGTAGATAAATAGGTACTGCTCCGGTGGGAAGGTAAATGGCGTTTCCGTGCGCTGCTCTGGTTCGCCAGAAGCGGCTTAGTCATGCTGGCCACATGACCTGGAAGCTGTACGCCAGCTCCCTCAGCCAATAAAGTGAGATGAGTGCTGCAACCCCAGAGTCGGCCACGACTGGACCTAATGCTCAGGGGTCCCTTTACCTTTACTAATATGTACTGTAAGCTGCCCAGAGTGGCTGGGGGGGAAATACTAATACTAGAACTTCTAGAGTGGTACCTCAGGTTACAGATGCTTCAGGTTACAGATGCTGCTAACCCAGAAATAGAACCTTGGGTTAAGAACTTTGATTCAGGATGAGAACAGAAATCGTGTGGTGGCAGCAGGAGGCCCCATTAGCTAAAGTGGTACCACAGGTTAAGAACAGTTTCAGGTTAAGAACGGACCTGCAGAACAAATTCAGTTCTTAACCTGAGGTACCACTGTACTATTATTCTTATTATCGTGTGATTTTTTGTAGTTATTTTGGAATTTGTACTGCAATATTAGCTCAAGAAATGTTATGGGTGGAGAAAATCACAGGGTTCCCGTAAACTATAATCCCACCCACAAACTCTCATTCACACACAGTCTGTAAATTTGGGGAAGTCATACACCTCACCTGTGCTAATACTGGCAGTCTTTGGCCTGCACAGGCACACCCGTTGTGTAGAGCCTCCAGCCCCAGGCACTGTCTATCATGAAAATGGGTCCTTTGACTGGGAAGATTCATGAAGTCGCTGTCATCGGATGATGATGGATTGTATCTCAGCTTGTCAGTCACTCTGACATTGGCTACAAAGAATAAGAGGAACAGAAATGCTTTTGAGGTGCAACTTCCATTTCATGGACTCTGCACCCGTTTCTGAGGACAGGTGTACATTATCCTCATCCTCAAGAAAGGACACTTAAAGATGGAAGCCTGAGAGAGAGGAAAAGGTTTCTGGCTGCTTCCTGGCTGGGATTGTGGAAACCAAGAGCCGCTTCTGAGAAGGCCTCCCCCCTCCCCTCTTCCTCTGGGGATTTCCTCTCCTCTCCAGGGGACCAATGGTTGGACTGGGCAGAAGCACTGCGTCCGGACAGGGCAGGGCTTATGGGGTGGGAAGAGGATGGAACTTGCAGGAAGGCGAGGGACGGGGACTGGACCCCCCACTTTCCAGGGATCCCTCTCTGGTCGCCCTGGGCGGGAGGGAGAAGCCAAGGCGGCCCCTCCGGAGAGTCCCCAAGGAAGCCACGAGGGAGACTTCTCCCCAAAGACTGGTCTTCCTATCTCCCCCCCACACCACCAATGCTGCGCTTCTCTGACTCGAGGATGCCCCTCCCTTCTCTCCCTGCTTCCCCGACCCCCTCCCTTTCTCCCGGAGACTCCCCTGCACCCAGACGCCCCCTTGGCTCACCCCTTGCCAGGCGCGACCCATCTCTCCGCCTCTATTGCCCCCCCCAAGACGAGCCGGGGAAAGACAGGGGGTCTCTATCCTGGCTTCTCTCCGCGCCCCAGGGATGCCTGCGTGGGGGGAACGGGGCCAGGGAGTCCTCGTGGGTGGGCGCCCCATCTCCGCCCCTTCGCAGCACGCGTGCCGGGATCCAGGCCCCACGGAAGGCGCTTGGGGGAGCTGGAGGGGTCTCTAGGTCCTTTTCTCCCCTCTCCCTCCCCCCGCGACCCCTTTACCTCTTTGTCCTCGCTCCCGATTCTCCTTTCCTTTCCTGCAGCATCGAAAGCCGCCGCCCCCCCCCCTAGATATACGGGACAGAGCAGCAATCCGGAGTGGAAGCTCCACGTCCTGGAGAAGAAGGCAGGGTGGGAGGGGGCTCACCCCCCCCCCCATTCCTGGGACAGAAGAGCCGGATTGGAGGAGGAGGAGGAAGGGGTGGGATGTTTGGGGGCGGGATCCGGGCTTGTGGGGGCGGGGTGAGAGGAGGAGGTGCCGGGAGGGGGGGAAAGAATTGAGGGGGGGCAGGAAGGTTTCCCCTCTACCGTCTTCCTTCTGGATCAGGAGAGCGGGGAAGGGGCTGATCCCGGAGATCCAGCTGCAAAGAGGGGTCCCCCCCCCCACAAGTGCAACATCCTCCCCCACCCCACCCCACGAGCTTAGATCCCTCCGTGTTTTAGGTCTTGGCGCTGTTCAAACCAGGAATGGAGGGGGGCAGCTAAACGACTCCCCCCAAACCCCAGCTCCCCACCCCAGCCTCTGACTCAGGCCAGGACAAGGACAATGGACACCGTCCAGGCACAACAGCCAAGAGGCTCAGAAAAGCAGCCTATCGAATTGGAGCCAGAAGCGGATTCCATGAATCGGGACTGTTTCCTCGACTATCCATTATAGAAAGCTGAAGAAACGTCAAATAATCGCCAAAATTCTACGGTTTGACCGGTTTCCTTGCTTCCAAAGTCTAATGACTCCTCTCCAATTAGGGGATCCAGGGCTCCCCCTGACTCCATAATCCCTTAGCAGGCAGGAGGCGATCAAGGGCAGCACATGCCCCAGGCAGAAATCCATCGGGATGGCGGGTTGAATCCTGATACTTTGAAGGGAGAAGGGCAGGAAAGCCTTGCAGCTGGGGGATGGGTAAATACTATTACGTTCTTTGGGGAAGAGGTTTTGGAAACTGGGGTTATTGACGGGGTGGGTGACGGGCTCATGTTTCTAAATGCCAAAGACTCCTACTTTGTGACATATTTGTGATGCATCTATGATGCTGTTGAAAAATGTATTGTGGGAAAAGGGGGGGAAACCCCATGTCATGTATCGATGAAGTTGATGGAAAATTTATTATGGGGAAGGGGGTATGATATGGAGGGAGGATGTCTTCTTCACCTTCTTCTTCGCTACAATATATCCATTTATTTCCGAGTCCAAGTGTCAATGTCAAAAGGGAATAAAATCTATGAAATTCATAGAAAATCAACTGTAACACCGATTTTCTTGCTTTCGGTGCCAATTTGCTCAATTTCTCTAGGACTCAATGACACCTCCCCTGTCCTCCATAATCCCTCAAGCAAGGTGTCAAGACCCTAATCCTGTCAAATCACTCTGCCAAGCCTTTCCTCCAGGCAATGCCAGTACATGGACCATTGTCTTCTCATCACCGGTACTCAGGATGTGCTTATCTGCGCATATCTCCAGCTCTGCATATTCCCCCTCCCTCCTCCATATGTTAATCTCTTCCATATGTTAATCCTGTGTAACCCAACCTCTTCTTAATGTATTCATGATGTAACTGGGATGTATTTTGCACTGTATTCTGGGACATGGAGGGAAGTTTCAAAAGTTCATGTCACCCCTTTCTCGCTGTTCAATCTCGCCTTGAACCTGTTGCGCAATAAACTTGGATCTTCTGCAGCTTGCTCCTGTCTCCGGCTGAGCTCATTTTCCTCCGCAGGGACCCGCGGACTTAGTCTGACGAGCTGGGTGGCAGAGCAGCCTCGCACCCAGATTTTACCATAACAGATGGCGCCCGAACAGGGACTTTGCGGTTCTCCTGTGTTGCTGACCGGGGGCCCTGAAATCTTCAGCCGGCACCAGGCCATTTTGCCTGGGAAGATCCTTTGGACCCCCGGCCATCTTCCGGGTGGTAATCGAAAAGCCCCAGGAGTTCAGCCGGGGAGCAAAGAGGGATCCAGCCAGCTTATTCATCGATCCCGGGATCATAATTGAAGATGCGTGAGTATAAGGAAAATTCCAGTGCACTGGTGGGAAGGGGGTGGTAGTCTCCTGGCAACTGAATTCTCTGCCCTCCTCTCTATCACTCATTCTTACCTTTCTCTTGGTCCGGTTAGTGAGAGAGACCATGGACTGCTGCTCAACCCAAAGGGGGGTTCTGAGCTCTATCTCTTTATCTCAATATCTCCAGCCAGCCACCCCAACTGAGAGCCCAAAAGTAAGACAGAGAACCGGCTTGAAAAAGAGCCGACTCACCGCAACAGGCATCTCATTTGAAAGCAAGGGGTTGGAGTTCTCTTTCCGAACTTCCCTAGCGCCCAGCAAGGGGGCAGGAAGGGGTCTGGCTTTCTGTCTCAATCCCAGCTGCACTGGTCGGTGCCACGTAACACGTGTCTCGTGCATGAGCCCGCTTCCAAAAGCAAGGGGGATTTTCGGTTCAAAACTCTATCCAGGGATCACTCGATCTGGCACCGCACGGCACGGGCGTCCAGTAGGGCCCCTTTTCCTGAGATTGTGACGATAGGTAGGAGGTTGCCAGGAGGCATAGCCCATGAGGAATTGGGCAGGATTTGGCAGAGTGGAAAGGAACCCCAAGATTTGGAATAGTAAATAAGGAAAGGAACGAGAGGTAACTAGATAGCTAGAGCTCAATAAACCACTAGGAAGTTGCCAAGCAACAAGGAAAAGGAAAACCCTAAATAGCCCCCTGTACAAGTTACCCAAATCCTAATCAACCCCTCTCTTTCTCCCTTCTCTATCCCAGACACCCCAAAAAGAAAAAAACAACAAAAAAGCAACAACAGCAACGCATGCATATATAAAGGGGTACCCAGTCAACCAAGCGTTGTGAGCGCTGCCAGTTTGATTAACTGGTGGTGTGTTTGAAGAGGCAAGGAGGCTCATAAAACCATGTGGGACCTTCCTACTAATTTCACTTAATGAAGCCAAAGGAAGCGGTCTAACTCCTTGCAATAACTAAAGGATGAGAATATATATGTTTACGGACTTCCGGGTTAGCGCCATCAGTAATGGCGGAATCCTTCTGATCTGGAGGGATTTGCTGCAAGGAAATCGGGTCATACCGCTGCGGCGAAAGCGGAGACCCTCCAAAAATCACAGGCGGGTGAAGCCTGTGAGCGTGGGATTCGGCGGGCACCTTTTGCGCCCCCCAATTCACGGGGAATCCTTTCTACGGGTTCCGGAGCGAAGCAGGGTGAGTGGCGCGGTGCTGTGAATCGTCTGCTTCTTCCTCAGAGTGAAGCCGCACAGCCGTTACCGAAGAGCGCTGACTTCTTCCTGTGACAAATTCGGATTTAAAAGCGTCTACCCGTGAGTAGGGGAAATTGGAGATATTTAAAAAGGAGAAAGAGGACTTAATTTGATACCGAAGCGGGGAGGTCCAAACAGGAAGTCCGCCTTCCGCTTTTGTAAATAGATCAAAGCAAAGAGACTACAAGTTAAAGCTTTGGGCATTCGTTTGGAAAGGACTGAATTTCTAACACGATAAAGTTTCGAACCCCCTTCCTAGGAAGCAGGGAAGGAGGGGGGAGTTTTGGACTGTTTATACCTGCAAGAGAGAGGGAAAGAACTTAAAATCCACCGCTCAAACTTGGGAACGGGCTGCCAACAGACAAAGACTGCCGTGCTTTGAACTGCGTTCTAACTGTCAATAGATGGCTTGCTGACAGTTAGCTCAGCAAGAGAGATCCATTGTGATCAGTTATCCTCTTCTGCTCGCAAAAAGGAGAGAAAGTAATTGGAAAGTAACAAAAAAGTGGAACTGTTAATTTTTCTTGGTTGGAGTTTTAAAAGGTGTTTTCTTTTTTGGACTATTGCAACTGTTTCCCCCTAGAGGGAGCTTCAGAAATTGTTACAAGGGGAATTTTCCACTTGTAAACAGAAACTGTGTAACTGGGATTGACCTTGGTTCTTCTATTGTTTAAGTGTTATGGCAGATGGGAAAGAAAAAGTAGACCCGTCATTCCCAGACAAAATAACAAGGTCTGGGAAGATTTGGCCGCGAAGGCAATCAGCTGCTGGTCTCACTACTTCGTCTGTGACTGCACCAATACAACATAAGTCTAGTGGAATGTCTTCAAAAGATGTTTTAGCGATTGCACTGGCCAAGATTAACGAATCTTTGGAGCAACTTAATAGGAGGGTTGAAGAGACAAATAAGAGGGTTGAAGAGACAAAAACGACAGTGGATGAGACAAAAGTGAAGGTTGACACTGCAACCACTAAAACTGACTTAAATACAGAAAGTTTAACAGCTTGGGACAAAAGGTCAACACTAATACAGAATAATAATAATAATAATAATAATAATAATAATAATAATAATAAATTTTATTTATATCCCGCCCTCCCCAGCCGAAGCTGGGCTCAGGGCGGCTAACAACAATCAAAATAATCCGACATTCTAAAACATTCATTATAAAATTAATTAAATCAAATTAAAATCAAATTAATGGCAACCATCAAGCCAAATTCTGTGCAGATTGCCGATTGCCAGAGGAGGGGGTCAGGCTGCGCCCTGACCAAAGGCCTGGTGGAACAGCTCTGTCTTGCAGGCCCTGCGGAAGGATGTCAGGTCCTGCAGGGTCCTAGTCTCTTGTGACAGAGTGTTCTATTCAGAAACTGTTGCAGGAATCTACTTTGATCCGACAGACTGCAGATGAAGCTAAGGAAAAAGCTGCTGCTGCGGAATTCAAGATAACACAATTGGAAACAGAGAAGGTCCCAGATCTACAGAAACAAATTGAAGACCATAAACTGACGCTGTCTATGATTGAACTTAAGGAAAAACAGATGAACTTAAGGATTAGAGCTGTACCTGAATTGGAGAAGGGCACCTTGACAGACTTTTTGACACAGGAATTTGCAGTTTTGGAAGTTGGATTTGAAACAAGAAGGATTTAACATTGTGAAGGCCTTCAGACTAGGAAGAGGAGGAAAGAAGATCAAAATAAGGGACTGTCTGATTACCCTCTGATCTAAAGAAGAGAGAGACAAAATTTTGGGTTTGCATTTTCAGAATCCTTTGACAATTCTGCAGTCAAGAGTGGAAATTTTTAAAGACATACCAAAACATCTTTTGGATCTTAGGTCCAATTTTGGAGATTTGGTTGCCCTTCTGAGAAGGAATAAAATCATCTTCAGGTGGGAATTCCCCCAAGGCCTATCCTTTAGTTACAAAGGAAGAAAGATAAAAATAAGATCAGTTGAGGAAAAAGACAAGTTCTTGGGAAATCACGGCGAAGACCTGCAGAAAGAATTGGGAAAAGAGCCAGAATTGGACAAAAGTTCACCAAAAAGAGGGAAAACAACGCCACTGAAGGAATTAGAACAGGCACTGGGTGCTGTTGGAGGAGAAGCAGAGTAATTACATCATTGCACTGCAAGTATTAAGCTGGAATGTTAATGGACTGAACTCCGCGGAGAAGAGACGGAGAGTCTTTTCTTTACTAAAAAAAGTACAATTGGATTTGATTTGTCTACAAGAAACAGATTTTGAGTAATAAAAGATTAGGACATGAATTTATTTCATCAGATAAAGTTAAGAAAAGAGGAGTAGTACTTTATGCAAAGGAGAGCCTGTCACCGAAATTCTTATTTAAAGATGACCAAGGAAGATTTGTTGCAATTGAAATTCAATCACAAGGAGAGAAATTCTTGATAGTAGGCATTTATGCACCAAATGAAGGGAAATCGGAATTTTTCAAGAAGCTGCATGAGACTCTGATGGACTATTTGGATTATAACATGATCTTGATGGGAGATATGAATGGAGTGGTGTCTACAAATATGGACAAGGCACAGAGACAGGTAGTTACCAAAGATGGCAGACTACCAAAGATGTTTTTTGATATGGCTGACAATATGGACTTAGTTGATATTTGGAGAATTAAGAACCCCTTGGGAAGGGAAGGAACTTTCTTCTCTGAAGCCAAAATGACATGGACAAGAATTGACCAAATTTGGGTAACTAGGGGGCTGGCCCCGAAGATTAAAAAAGCGGAAATTTGCCCTAAAACTTGCTCCGACCATAATGCGGTGAAGATGGAAATGAAACTAACACCAATTGGTTCCTTTAGATGGAGGATGAATGACACCGTGCTTAGGAATGAAGGAGTGACTAAAAAGGCACAAAAAACCTTGAAAGACTATTTTGAGATAAATATGAATACCACTGTTGAAAAAAGAGTAATCTGGGATGCAAGCAAAGCAGTCATGAGAGGGTTTTTGATACAACAGAATGCAATTAAGAAGAGAACTCAAAATGAAAAAAAGGATAAAATTTTGGAGAAAATAAAGGAAGGAGAAAAGAGACTGAGAGCAAAACCAAAATCACAGGAGATCCTGAAAGAGATAAAGTTATATCAAGTACAATATATGAAACTGATGAATCAGGAAATAGAATGGAATATCAAACAGATGAGACAAAAGACATTTGAATTGGCTAAGAAATGTGGGAAACTGCTGGCTTGGCAAATTAAAAAAAGACAAAAACTTAATACTATTACTAACTTGGAAGTGGAGGGAAAGAATATACAGAATCCTGTGGAGATTAGGAAGTGTTTTCAGAGGTATTTTAAACAGTTATATACACAGGAGACTCAGAAAGAAATGGACATTGACCGATTTTTGAAAATAAATGGACTACAAAAAATCTCTCAAGAGAATAAGTCAATGTTGAATTATAAAATAACAGACCAGGAGGTGGAAGGAGCTATTCAGAATATGAAATTGGGCAAATCCCCAGGGCCAGATGGCTTGACCTCAAGATATTATAGATCTTTGAAAGAATGGCTAGTACAGCCTTTGAAGGAAGTTTGTAACGAAATTTTGGAGGGGAAAAAGGCACCAGAGTCGTGGAAGGAAGCTTATATTACACTTATACCAAAAACAGAGTCTGAGAAGACACAGCTTAAGAACTACCGCCCCATATCTTTGCTCAATGTGGATTACAAAATTTTTGCTGAAATTATGGCTAAAAGATTTTAAAAGGTATTGGTAGAAGAAATCCATAAAGATCAGGCGGGCTTTCTCCCGGGGAGACACTGGTCAGATAATACGAGGAATATAATTAATATTTTAGAAAAATTACAAGTGAATATTAATACCAAAGCAGTTTTGATATTTGTGGACACGGAGAAAGCCTTTGACAATATTTCTTGGAGTTTTATGAAGAAAAATTTACAGGGAATGGGGGTAGGCCAAGGTTTTGAAAACGGTATAGGTGCAATTTATTCAGAACGAAAAGCTAAATTAATCGTGAACAATGTAGTTAGAGAAGAGTTTAAGATTGAGAAAGGAACACGACAGGGTTGCCCAATCTCTCCATTGTTTTTTATATCTGTCCTGGAGGTTTTGCTCAATATGATTAGAAGGGACCAATTGGTTAAAGGAATACAAGTCGGAGCCAAACAGTATAAACTGAAAGCATTCGCTGATGATTTAGTTTTGACACTACAGGAGCCAGAATCTAGTACTAAAAGAGTATTGGAATTGATTCAAGAATTTGGTCAGGTTGGGACTTCCGGAGGCGGCGCGAAACTGTGACGGCGGTCCTCTTCGATCTCTGAAGAGGGGCTCCGCAGGAAAGGGTCGTTTCGCTACGGCACAGCGACGACCCACTAAGAAAAACCACGGGCAGAGTGAGCCCGTGGCCGTGGGACTCGGCGGGCACCTGGAGCGACCCCGAAATCACGGAAGGAACCCCGTAAGGGGCTCCGGAGTGAAGGAGGGGTAGCGGTGCTGTGAGTTCATCGCTCTTTCTGCGGAAGCGAAGCCGCGCGGCTGTCACAGATGAGCATCGACCTTTCTTCCTTAAAAGATCTGGCTGAAACAACAAACCCGTGAGTAAGGACGCTAAATGCGGGGAACAAATTTTTCTTTAAATTGGCTGAAACCGGGAGACGATAAAAAGGAAGTCCGCCTTCCGGTACTGCTTATAAGATCAAAGCAAAGGACCTGAGAAGCGGAAAGCAGCTGAAAAGGGAAGCGCTAAAGAGGGACTTTCATGCACTTTCAGAAGTGACTGCTAAAGAGCAAAGACAGACTTTCTTGTGAGTAAACTTTTAAAAGAAAAACTGGAGTGACCCCCCTCGGTTGGGGGCTATTGAAAGTTAAATTCCAAATCGTCGGGCTGCCGGAGGGGAAACTGTTTAACTGCGGAACTGTTACAAACTTTTAGAGATGTAAGTGATACTTTTGAGCTTAAACAAGTCGGATTGGATACAAGTTACAGGCACCTTTCTGAAACTTTGTTAAAAGTTAAAAACACTCTGCAGGACTTTTTTATTACTGTTCTGGGACTATTGTGTTTTTTTTTCTAACATAACAGGGACTTTAATGGCGGAAAAGTTACCTTCTTCTTTCTGAACTTTGGTGGCACTCCCCCTAGAGGATTTTGGAAATATAAAGGCCTGGGAACTGCTTTATGTTTACTCTCTCTCATTGGATTGTTTTTAAACTGGATCTGTCTTTCCCATGGAACAACAATAATTTGACCTTGAACATTGACTGATGAGTGGTACAGGAAAGACAAGAGTAGCCAAAGCAAAGGAAGCTAAGGAGAAGGAAAAAGAAAAAAAGCAGGCACAGCTTCTACAAACAACTTTGATTCAGGGACGCAGATCTTCGGTTCCAGCTGTGCTGGGCGTACAAAAGGCAGAAGCCGAAAAGCCCAAAAATCCTGCAGAGGAAGATATGGCAGCAGGAGGATCTGAGGGAGTTCTGAAACAAATTTTGGAGCAACTGGCAGCTTTAAATCAAAAGGCTGACAACCAATCACTAAAAATTGACCAAGCTACATCTTCGATCCAGAAATTGACTGACCAGGTTTCCCAGCATACACAAGCAATTGAAAAATTGCAAGGAGCAACAGAAGAAAACCGTAATTTAGCTGGGGAAGCTATTCAAATAGCAACGGCAGCTAAAAAAGAGGTCGAGGAAGTTAAAGGAGAAGTCAAGCCTCTGCACAAACAAATTGGTGAACAGCAAGCCTATCTCTCTATGGTGGAACTGAAAAATCGTCAGAATAACCTCAGATTGAGGGCAGTTCCAGAAATTGAACAAGAAGATTTGATCGGATTTTTGACAACAGAATTTTCAAAATTCTGGGACATAAAGGAAGAAAGTGATTTTAAAATAGTTTCAGCTTTTCGACTGGGAAGATTGGTAAGGAAGGACAGATCCAGAGATTGTTTGATAATTTTGAGATCAAGGGAAGAGAGAGACAAAATATTAGGCCTACACTTTGCAAACTCACTGGAGATACAGGACAGAAGGGTCGAAATTTACAGAGATATACCAAAACAATTACTGGACTTGAGAGCCACCTACTCAGAACTGGCAAGACTGCTGAGACTCAACACAATTCGTTACAGGTGGGAGTTCCCACAAGGATTATCATTTACTTATAAGCAGAAAAAGGTAAAAATAAGAACACCAGAGGACTTACAAAAGTTCCTGCACGACCACGGTGAAGATCTCCAAAAAGAAGCAGCAACACATTGGCCTCTACCACAATCTGGGATACCGCCTGGAGGCGGACCAGGCCCCACACCCTCGGGATCAGAGGATAAAGAAGATACACCACTCTAGGCACAACAAAATAGTACAGGATGTCTCTGCAGCTACTTAGTTGGAATATAAACGGCGGAAACTCCCCGGAAAAAAGAAGGAAAATATTTCATATATTGAAGAAAGAACAATTGGACATTATTTGTTTACAAGAAACCCATGTGACCAGGCTCCACAGGAAAGTCTTAGTCAACAAAAGACTAGGCCAAGAATTTATCTCATCAGACAAGGTTAAGAAAAGAGGTGTGGTGATATATGCCAAGGAGAGCCTGGCACCAAAATTTGTATTTAAAGATGAACAAGGAAGAATTCTGGCGATTGAAATTCAGACACAAGGAGAAAAAATTTTGATATTAGGAATATATGCGCCAAACGACGGGAAATCAGAGTTTTTCAAGAAGCTGCATGAGACTATGCTGGACTATATGGACTACAACAACATCATAATGATGGGAGATATGAATGGAGTGGTGTCTACACATATGGATAAGTCTCAAAATCAAAACCTAACATCTGATGGCAGACTGCCGAAAACCTTTTTTGAACTGATTGACAATTTGGTCCTGATTGACATATGGAGGACAAAGAACCCCCTAGGTAAAGAAGGAACTTTCTTCTCTGAGGCCCACCTGTCCTGGACAAGGATCGACCAAATTTGGACGTCTAGAGGGCTGGCACCCAAGACCAGAAAGGTGGAAATCTGCCCAAAAACATGCTCCGACCACAACGCTTTGAAATTAGAATTCAGACTTACTCAAACCGGTTCCTTCAGATGGAGGATGAATGACACCCTTTTAAGAGATCAAGAGATTGTGAAAAAGGCCCAAAAAACGTTAAAGGACTACTTTGAGATAAATTTGAACACTACAGTAGAAAAAAGAGTGATCTGGGACGCTAGCAAAGCGGTCATGAGAGGGTTTCTCATACAACAAAACACAATCAAGAAAAAGCTCTGGAATGGAAAGAAGGACAAAATAATGGAGAAGATACATCAGGGAGAGAAAAAATTGAGAACCAACCCAAAGTCAAAAGAAGTGCTGAGAGAAATCAAATTCCATCAAGCACAATATTCTAAATTGATAAATCAAGAAATCGAATGGAAAATTAAACAGATGAAGCAAAGATCGTTTGAATCAGCAAATAAATGTGGAAAGCTGCTAGCTTGGCAGCTGAAAAAAAGACAAAAGTTAAACACAGTTACAAATCTAGAGATTGAAGGGAGAATGGTTCAGAAACCTGAAGAAATTAGGAAGTGTTTCCACAGATATTTCAAAGAACTTTACGCACAGGGGCCTCAGAAAGAATTTGAGATTGGTGGGTGTCACCAATGGAGGCAAAGGCTCAGAAAAAACTCAATATGGAGGCAAATTGGCTGAAATATTGGGAAATTTTGGAACAAGAAGGAGACAGATTAAAACTGCAGAGCTTTGACAAACTAAAAAACGAAGTACGAGATTGGCTTCATTATTACCAAATAATGGAGGCTTATAATTTGGATAAGAAAATTGGCTTTCAGGTGGAAAAATCAAAATTGGAAACAGAATTGTTAGATCCTAAAACTAAGAATTTGTCAAGAATGTATAACTTGCTGTTGAAATGGAATACTCAGGACGAAACGGTGAAATCTGTTATGATTAAATGGGCACAAGATGTTGGACACAACATTATGTTTGCTGACTGGGAACAGTTATGGACCACCGGTGTTAAGTTTACGGCATGTAATGCCTTAAGAGAAAACATTATGAAAATGATTTATAGGTGGTACATGACCCCAGTCAAGCTTGCAAAAATTTACCATTTGCCCAATAACAAATGTTGGAAATGTAATGAGACTGAAGGTACCTTTTATCACCTTTGGTGGACCTGCCCGAAGATTAAAGCCTTTTGGGAAATGATCTATAATGAAATTAAGAAAGTCCTTAAATGGACCTTTCCTAAGAAACCTGAGGCTTTTCTCCTGGGCATGGTTGGCCAACTGGTGTCAAGGAAGGATAGGACGTTTTTTATGTATGCTACAACAG
The DNA here is from genome assembly GCF_964188315.1 of Podarcis muralis. NCBI lineage: Eukaryota > Metazoa > Chordata > Lepidosauria > Squamata > Lacertidae > Podarcis > Podarcis muralis. The sequence continues at coordinate 77,278,414 of NC_135664.1, read as the reverse complement.
CAGCAAGGATTCTTTTAGCTAAGTGTTGGAAGACACAAGAACTACACACTTTGGAAGAATGGCAGACGAAGGTGATAGACTACATGGGACTGGCGGAGATGACTGGCAGAATCCGTGACCAGCGGAAAGAGACAGTGGAAGAGGACTGGAAGAAATTTAAAGTATATCTTAAAAATTGCTGTAAAATTGAGGAGTGTTAAGATGTTAAGGAACTAAGAAATAGAGAATTGCAGCTGTAATCAACAAGTTAAAAAAGAACCTAAATGAAAGCGAATTGAATAATTAGTTAATTGGAGGAGTTGCTGAAGAAATGTAAAACAAGGATGCAGAAAAGGGGAGGTATGGGGAAGTCCGGGAAGTAAGGTGCATGAAAATAAAATTATGAAATTATACATGTTTATATGTTTGTATGTTTGTGTATTGTGTATTGTTTGTTTTTATTATGTGTTTGGAAAACTAATAAAAAATTTATTAAAAAAAAAAGAAAACCCGCTAGACGAAAGGGTTTTCCGTTTTGGAGGCGCTTCGCAAAACGAATTTCCCTATGGGCTTCCTTCGCAAGACGAAAGCCCATAGGGAAATCTCCGGGACAGTGGGGAATTCTTAGTATTGGGTTCTAACAGTTCTGTTTCTAGTTTTGATCTCTCCATCTGGAAGCCTATTTTCCTGTCCTGTTTAAATACCTCGTTTATCTGAAGGTAATGAAGCCAGTCCTGGACCTCTTCTGAAGGCCGGCTTTTCTTCCCACCCCCAGCATTTTAAAAAACCCCAGGACAGCGGAGACTTCTCCGCTGTCTGGGGTGATTTAAAAGCCCCCGGGAAGGCAGGCAGGGGGGAGCAAAGACTTTCGCCCCCTGCCGGCCTTCAGAAGAGGTCCTGGACCTCTTCTGAAGGCCGGCGGGGGGCGAAAGTCTTTGCTCCCCCCCCCGCCTGCCTTCAAAAGCCATCCGGGATAGCGGAGAAACGAAGGCTGGCGGTGGGAGGAGGTCTCTCCGCCCCGCCGCCAGCCTTCGGAGGAGGTCCGAGGACAATGGGGAAGACGCGCTGCGCTTCCCCGCTGTCCCGGAGATTTCCCTATGGGCTTTCGTCTTGCGAAGGAAGCCCATAGGGAAATTCGTTTTGCGAAGCGCCTCCAAAACAGAAAACCCTTTCGTCTAGCGGGTTTTCCGTCTTGCGAGGCGTTCGTCTTGTGGGGCACCACTGTATTTAAATATACCTTCCAGAAGAAACCAGAGGCCTTTCTCCTGGGCATGGTCGGCCAATTGGTGTTAAAGGAGGATAGAACTTTCTTTATGTACGCCACAACAGCAGCAAGAATACTCATCGCAAAGTACTAGAAGACACAAGATCTACCCACCTGGGAAGAATGGAAGATGAAGGTGATGGATTATATGGAACTGGCGGAAATGACTGGCAGAATCCGAGACCAAGGAGAAGAGATGGTGGAAGAAGATTGGAAGAAATTTAAAGTCTATCTTCAGAAACATTGTAAAATTAAGGAATGTTAGAAAGTGTTGGAATAAAATTATGTGGTTTTAGCAGAAATGATATAAAGGATTAAGTAAAAATGAATTGGTGAAAGAAGAGAATGTAAAATTACAGTATACCAAGATAAATTATTAGGATAAAAACAAAGCTGGAAAGGATTTGCTGAAATATCTAACTGAATTAGAATACAAAAAAGGGAGGTGTGAGGAGGTCAAGGAAGTAAGCAAAGGAAAGTAAGTTATGTAAAGGTTTGATTTGATTTGTTTTTTGTTTTCTTTTTTCTTTATTGATGATGTTTGTTTTTTATGTATTGTTCTGTTGTTGTTTTTTCTGATTGTTACTTATATATTTTCTTTTTTCTGTAACCTTTAAAATCTTAATAAAAATTTATTTTTTAAAAAAAGAGAATATATATGTTTACACGTTGTCTGTTATGTGTGTTGTCTATTAATACATATATGAGAATATGTATGTTTACATGTTGTCTGTTATGTGTGTTGTCTGTTCCTTCTGTCTCTGACAGACTGCGTTTCTTAAGTGTGCATAGTTTAAACTACAAGCTTGCTTCAAAATTTTAAATCTAAGGAAGCCATGCTGAACCTTATCAATCCTAAAATAAGACAAAAATGAGAATGAAGTGTGCAAATGTTTACCCCACCTCTTGCTTTGCCGCAACTTTTGAGTTTGTCAGTCTACAGTCTTATTTTGGAATGTGACAATAACCTAATGTTTCTGCTGCAAAAGCGTAGTTGAGCACAACTGTTCTCTCAAGCTAAAATGCAGTGTCTGTATTTCATTAAGCACACGCCTATGAAAATAGGTGTTCCTTCTAAGAAAATTGTTAATAAAAGGTAGAAGCTTCGATAGACAACAATTGTCTATCTATAGAGTCCAGTCCTGATATCTGTCTCTAAGATCAGCCAGGGTTTCCTGGCTTCTTATTGGAAAATGCCTCCCCCACTCGTTTCAGTCTTTTTCAGGTCCCCCCCCTTCTTACTTCTGTGCCAAGTGAATTTCACTCCCAAGTAAGCTTCCTTTAACAAGGGAGGGGGGCACATTCTTTGCTAAAAGTACCCAACATCTCACTTTCCTATGTATCGTTATTTAAAAAATCTTAATTAGGTGTACTATTCCTATGCAAATTCAGAAACATTATTAACTTTTGTATCCCTTTTAAATCAAATCCAGGACTGTTTTTATTATTTGTGAGTGGTTATATCAACTGAAATAACCCTATGCTTATAAAACATTCTCTCCCAGATTCTCTTCCTATCTTATCTTAAGAAAACTGTTCTTCCTTTAAGACCATTTCTCTAGGAACTTGCACTCTTTAGTCTAAGGAAGTAAACTCTCACTCAAACTAGCTTCAAGATCTGCTAAAAGGTTTCTGTGTAAAGTTGGGTACTTTTATTTTCCTCTTCCTTAGTGCATGATAGGAGCATTGATTGTGGTCTCTTCCCCAGTTGTGCCTGTGTACATAAGTGGTACCTCAGGTTACAGGAGCTTCAGGTTACAGACTCTGCTAACCCAGAAATAGTACTGTCAGGGGCTCAGGAGCAGAGGCACAGGGGAGAGGGGAAATGGAGAGCGAAGGGGAAGAATCTGAGGGCAGCGGAGGGGAGAATGACAGTGACCCGAGAGATTCCATGAGCCTCTCCAGCGAATCAGAAGATTCCCAGAAGGGGGCGCCGATGGTCAGGGCAATGGGGGTCCCAGGGGGGACGCACCCGAAGCAAGGGGCCAGCGGGGACTCCCAAAGCAGCAGTGGGAGATCAGGACCAGCTTCCCCACCAGAGCACAGTGGGGGGGAAGAGTCCTATGTGTCAGGGTCAGCGTCTCCTCCAGCAGGGAGAGAAGATGAGTCAGGGCTGACCACGCCTCTATCGGAGAGTGGGGGAATGGAGGGGAGGTCAGGTCCAGCTAGCCTCCCCGAAGGGGGAAGCAGTGACAGGAGCAGTGTAACGGTCAGGAGGAAGGTGGCCGGCTGGGCGCGCGCGCCAAGTTCGAATGTACAGGCGCGCGGGACAGCAGAAAACCCGGATTGGGAACCAGGTCCTAAAGCCCGCCGGAGGCAGGGGGAAGACTCAGGGGACTCAGCGTCAGAAGAGTCTAGGAAGGGCAAGACCCCAGCGGACAGGCGGAACCAGAGGAGGAAAGAGCAAAGGAAGAGGTGGAGCAAGGCTAGAGTCTTAAACTGGTGTCTGGGGGGAGGAGATTCAGACGGAGCTTCGGCGGTCTAGAGTTTGAGACGTAGAGCTGCGCGCCGCGGCTGTGAAAGCAAAACTGAACTTCAATAAAGACTGTTTTATATAACAACGAACTGGCGTTGGTCCTTTGTGAGCTGGGACCTAGGGCAGCTCTGACAAGTACCTTTAGTTAAGAACTTTGCTTCAGGATGAGGACAGAAATCGTGCTCTAGCAGCGTGGTGGCCCCATTAGCTAAAGTGGTGCTTCAGGTTAAGAACAGTTTCAGATTAAGAATGGACCTGCAGAACGAATTCACTTCTTAACCCGAAGTACCACTGTACTATTATTATTATCTTGTGATTTTTTGTAGTTAATTTTGGAATTTTTACTGCAATATTAGCTTACGAAATGTTATGGGCAGAGAAAATCACAGGGTTGCCGTAAATTATAATCCCACCCAGGAAATCTCATTCACATCCAGTTTCAGGGAGCAGGCAGGGAGGGGGCAGCACAGGCTCCAGAAGCTCCAGAAGCACACTACTCCCCCCCCAATTACGCCTGCCTCCCCCTCCCATGGCACCTTCACAAGTGTGGGGATGCTGCGCCCCCTCTGCCCCCCGTCACAGTTCCTTTAAGATCCCAAGTTGCAGGGAGAAGGTTCACCTGCAGCGAAGCAAAATGCAGCTGCCCTGGCCGAGTGGAGCCAGGTTGGGGGGCACCATGGGGACCCCAGAAATGCGCCCCTAGAAGAAATGTGCCTCCCCAGTTGGAGGCTGCCCTCCTTCTGAAACACCAAGAGAGTAAATGGACAGTTCTTTGAATGGAGAGGAGCAGAAAGCGGAGTCCCCTCAAGATCAGTATTGGGACCTGCGGCTTTTCAACTTGTTCACAAATGATCTAGACTTAGGAGGGAGCAGGGAGGGGGCAAAGTTTGCTGATGGCAGTAAATTGCCCAGGGTTGTTCAAAGAAAGAGAATTTGCAAGGAGCTCGAAAAGGACTTCTCCAAATGGGGTGAATGGGCAGAAAATACAGTTCATTGTCAATGAGATTAAAGTGATGTATGTTGGGACAAAAAAATACCTCTTAATGTCATATACAGGATCATGGGGTCTGAAATGGATCTCTCTGTGTGCTTTAGGAGACCAGGGGAGAGGGGAGCTAGTCACAGCAGGAGGGGGGTCTCCCTGGATGCTTCAGCTGATGGCCTCCTCTGATGGTCTCCTGCCCCCCTTCTCCTCCCTCTGAGTCTGAACAGTTCTCTGTCCCAGCCTCTTCCTGCTCACCAAACACTGTTTCCTCCTCAGCATGCAAGACCTCCCCTCCGATTCTGCTCCCTTTTCTCCCTCTTTCTGCTCATCGCCATCCCACCACCAGTCCCTGGGCTCTGAGCCTTCTTCCCTTTTGTGTTCTCCAGCTGGTGCCTCCCCTCCTGCACCCCTCCAGTCCATGACAACAGCAGCAACAACAACAACAGTGCAATCAGTATGATTGTAATATGCACTGTGGGCCTCTGGTAGGAAAACTCCCTAGCAGCATGACGGAATAAAAACTTCTGGGACTATGGGAAAGTACTATCTTCCCCAAACCCCAGAATAAGCAGGAGCTCTGGGATTGCCCCATGGGGTTCAAGAGTGAAGATGGGCCCATCAGGAGACTTCCCTGGTCCCTGCAGCCCCTCCGTTCCCCTCTTGCAATTCGGCTTGGGGGAAAATCTCCCATTAACTTACAGCATTTCAAGTTTTTTTCAGAATGCTTAGGAGGCAGGGATGAAGTTCTGGTGAAGAAGCAGTGCGGTGGTGGGGGTGACAGAGTTTGGTGCAAAAACCGTCTTGCATGCTTGAGTAGAGCAACTCCAGGGCAGCAGGACTTCTTCAGTAATAGTTTACGGAGCTTTCAAAGCATACAGTTCTCATTGGGTCCCCAGTGAGGCACAAAACTTTGCTCCTGAGAGCAAATCCAGATGCAGCAGTAAAAAAATAGAGCACACAGGATATCTAAGTCAGGCACACAAACCGGCAGAAGGGAGCAAGGGAGGAAAGAGGCTGGAAGGACACAGGGCAATGGATGTGCGACTTTCGCTTCCTGTCGCCTGGGAGGGAAGTCAGGAACTCGGCATCTGCAGGGGCTTCACGAAGCAAAGCTTTCTTCTTTCCCCCCCAAAAAAACACAAACAGAAAAAAAACACAAACAGAAAAACAAACAATGCAAACAGATTATTCTCTTATCCTTATTTTTCTAAACATTGTTAGGTGGGCTTCCCCAAGTCCCACCTATCTGATTTTCATTTTACTTCTTTAGCAGTTTACATATATCATAGTTTCTAACCATCTTTTTTTATCACACTTAAATTAACTTCACATTTTATCGCTTACAAATAATATTATTTTAAAATACACTATCTTCTACTTCTAACCCTACAGCCTATATCCACTTCCAAAGCTATTCTAAGATTTAAATATTAACATATTTTTTCAAATATTCCTTAAGCTTCTTCCAATCTTCTTCCACCATCTCTTCTCTCTGGTCTCAGAGTCTCCCGGTCAGTTTGGCAAATTCCATATAGTCCATCATCTTCATCTGCCATTCTTCGATAGTTGGTAAATCTTGTTTCTTCCCATTCCTTTTTCCACAATTTCTCCCAATCCACCATCATGATATTGTGCCCCACATCCCTGGCCCATTCAATCATTACAGATTTCACTTGTTCATCTCTCGTATGCCATGCCACAATTTTTGACCGATCCCCATATTACACAAGTTCTGTTTCATAAAACTCCAAGAAACATTATCAAAGGCTTTCTCTGCATCAATAAACATAAACATTGCTTTAGGATTCTTTTTTGCCTCTAATCTTTCCAGCACATTCCTAATATTATTTTTCATATGCCTCTCAGATAAAAAACCTGACTGATCTTTATATATGTGCTTATTCAAAATCTTCTTCAATCTTGTAGCCAAAATATTTGCAAATATTTTATAATCCACATTCAACAAGGAAATTGGTCGCTGATTCCTTACTTGAGCTCTATCTGTATCTGGTTTGGGTATCAGAGTGATGAAGGCCTCTTTCCAGGACTCGGGTGCTTTGTCCCCCTTTAATATTTTGTTACAACATCCATCAATGGTTGTATCAGCCAATCCTTAAATATTTTATAATACTTGGAAGTTAAAGCATCAGGTCCCAGTGCTTTGCCTATTTTCATTTGGGCAATAGGAGTATAGCATCTAGATCAAGGGAAGTAATAGTGCCACTGTTTTCTGCTCTGGTCAGACCTCACCTGGAGTACTGTGTCCAGTTCTGGGCACCACAGTTCAAGAAGGACACTGACAAACTCGAACGTGTCCAGAGGAGGGCAACCAAAATGGTCCAAGGCCTGGAAACGATGCCTTATGAGGAACGGCTAAGGGAGCTGGGCATGTTTAGCCTGGAGAAGAGGAGGTTAAGGGGTGATATGATAGCCATGTTCAAATATATAAAAGGATGTCACATAGAGGAGGGAGAAAGGTTGTTTTCTGCTGCTCCAGAGAAGCGGACACGGAGCAATGGATCCAAACTACAAGAAAGAAGATTCCACCTAAACATTAGGAAGAACTTCCTGACAGTAAGAGCTGTTCGACAGTGGAATTTGCTGCCAAGGAGTGTGGTGGAGTCTCCTTCTTTGGAGGTCTTTAAGCAGAGGCTTGAAAGCCATATGTCAGGAGTGCTCTGATGGTGTTTCCTGCTTGGCAGGGGGTTGGACTCGATGGCCCTTGTGGTCTCTTCCAACTCTATGATTCTATGATTCTAATTGCCCCTTCAACTTCTTGTCTTGTAACCAGTTCATTTAGTAGGCTTGTTTTGTCCGCTGGAATTTTCTGCAATCCATTTTTGTCCAAAAACTGTTCCATTTTATCCATTTTTCCTTTTTGTAAAGCTGCTTATGGTACTTTTGAAAACATTTTCTAATCTCTGTTGGGTTCTCAATATTCTTACCATCCTCCATAATATTAATTATTGTACTCTCCTTCTGTCCCCAAGCCAATAATTTTCTGCATTTATTTGCCGATGCAAGTCTTTTGTTTCATCAATATAATTTTCCATTCAATTTCTTGGTTTACTATTTGTGAAGACTAAGATTGTAATGCTTTAATTTCCTTTTGAATCTGTTGATTTTTTGGGTTACATCTTAGCTTTTTCTCTTTCTCCTTTGAGACAGAACTTTTTCCTTTTGCTCATTCTGATAGAATTCTGTTGAATCAAAATGCCTGGCATTACCAGGGTCTTTTGAGCTTTATTTACGATCAATTCATTTCTCAGTAAAACACCATTCATCTGCCATCTAAAAGTACCCTGTAGAGACAATTTTAACTCTGTCAACACAGCACTACGATGAGAACAAGTCCTTGGGCAAATCTCTGATTTAGTGACTCTTGACTCTTTAGTTAGCTGTCAGGGAATTGGAGGCTGCGAAAGAGCTGAGGGGGAAGCAGAGAGGCAAGAGTATCTGGTGGAGTGGGAAGGGGCCCCTAGTTCAGAGAATACCTGGGTCCCGGAGAGTTGTATCACTGACGAGGGTCTAGTGGAGGAGTTCCACAATTTCTTCCCCGACAAACCCAAACCCCGGGGTAGATTTTTCCAAGAGGTGTTTGGGCCGACGTACGATGAAGAGGATTTCGAGGGATTCCCACCATCTGACGAAGAGGAAGAAGAGGAGTAAAGTGTCTACTGGGGAACACGAGGAACTGTGGGTTTGAGGGAGGACTGGAGGACGGTTTTTGAAGATACGGATGAGGAGGAGGGTAGTTTTCCAGGCTTCACCCCCGCCACTCCGGAGAAGGGTAAATTGGGGGTGGTCGATTCTCCCGAGGGGGAGGGGGCCTTTGAGGAGGGGGTGGATGTCAGGGAATTGGAGGCTGCGAAAGAGCTGAGGGGGAAGCAGAGAGGCAAGTACAGAGAGCCCACACCGGTAATTAGCAGTTTCTCTTCCACGTCAGAGGAGGAAGCTGGGAGGGGGGAGCCAGTACTGGGAACCAGCCACTCACAGAGCAGAGGAAGCAAGAGGCGTGGACTCAGGAAATGGGCTTGCTGGGGCTGGCGTAAAAAAAGTCAGACGATTCATCTGACTCCGAGAGATGAAGTGTGTCTTTGAACTCTTGTAACTGCTTTGAAGCTTAGCAATAAATCTCTTGTACAGAGATGGCTGTGTGCCCGGAGCATTATCTCAGCTAGCTTGTCAGCACAACCCCTACATTAGCCATATATAATCCAAATGTAAAAGGTACACACAATACAGTCCTTTTGATGTTGGAAGAATTGACCGCTAATGCCTCACAGTCTCGCAGCTTCGTATAATCACAGGAAGCTTTTTGTCTGATGTGTTGCAGCTCCAATCCCCTCGTTCTCGGAGCTCAAAAGCAGAACTTTCCAGGGAGGGGGGAGCCCACTTTTGACACCTGCCAGATTCCATGTCCTCAAAATGCTCGATTTGAGGTTTTCCCGGGGGTCTGCTGCGCTGGAGCAGTTTCCCCTGCCTTTGATATACCGAGGTCTCCTCCGATAAAGAGATCTCCAACTGTGATGGCGAGCGATCAACCAGAAGCCCTTCATGAAGCAAAGCTTTCTGCCGGCTGCTTTGAGGCAAATGTGCATCCCAGAAACACACACTGTGATTCGTGGTGTATTGCCATATCCATTGGTTTCCAAAGGTTATCACAATGTAGTCCAGAAACTGGTATAGGATGAGATCAATATATGCCCAGCCCTAATCCTCACTCACCACCAGAAATACAGATTCACCCTCTCCCCCTCACTATCAAAAGGCACCTTACATCTAAAATTATACTCATTATTGTGGGATATTACCTTCATTATTTCATTACTATACAGTTTTACATATAAACACCAGAACAAATACATGACATGCTTTGAAGATGGATTTTCTGCTGAGTTCATTGCTGTGAAGAAGAGTAAACTCTGAAAGGAACCCGTTCCTCACTCCATACATTTTAATGGGTTCTCCACTCTGAGAAGAAGAAGAAGAGTTTGGATTTGATATCCCGCTTTATCACTACTCGAAGGAGTCTCAAAGTGGCTAACATTCTCCTTTCCCTTCCTCTGTGAGGTGAGTGGTGCTGAGACAATTCAAAGAAGTGTGACTGGCCCAAGGTCACCCAGCAGCTGCATGTGGAGGAGTGGAGACGCAAACACGGTTCCCCAGATTACGAACCACTCTTAACCACTACACCACACTGGCTCTTAGATGTTCCTTAAACACTCCATTATAACTAAAGCACTTTCTGCAATCTTTCCCTTTAAACAGCTTCTCCTCTTTGAGGGTTGATGGGTTTGTAGGGTGTCAACTGTTAAAGTTCTTCCTGTCCATGAGTCTGTAGATGTAGGATTCCACTAGGACTGAGCCTCAAAATACTTTCCTGATATTTATATGGTTTGTCTTTTGTGTGAGTTTGTTGACATAAATCAAGGCTTCCACTCTGACTGAAGCTCCTTCCACAGGCCATACATTTAAACAGTTTCTGCCCTGTGTGTCTGCTGATGTCTTCTAAGGTGTCCATTCTGACTGAAGCTCTTTCCACACTCCATACATTTAAATCGTTTCTTACCGATGTGAGTCTGTTGATGTACTCTCAGGTTTCCACTATAACTGAAGCTCTTTCCACACTCCATACATTTAAAAGGTTTCTCTCCTGTGTGAGTCCGTTGATGTTGTCTAAGGTATGCACTCTGACTGAAGTTCTTTCCACAATCGACACATTTATATGGTTTATGCCCTGTATGAGTCCGTTTATGTTGTCTAAGGTGTCCACTCTGACTGAAGTTCTTTCCACACTCCATACACTGAAACGGTTTCATCCCTGTGTGAGTTCGTTGATGTGTTCTAAGGCTTCCACTATCACTAAAACTCTTTCCACACTCCATACATTTATATGGTTTCTCCCCTGTGTGAGTCCGTTGATGTTGTCTAAGGCCTGCATCGTAACTAAAGCTCTTTCCACACTCCATACATTTAAATGGTTTCTCTCCTGTGTGAGTCCGTTGATGTTGTCTAAGGCCTGCATCGTAACTAAAGCTCTTTCCACACTCCATACATTTAAATGAATACATTTAAATTTAAATGAAGAACGGCTAAGGGAGCTGGGCATGTTTAGCCTGGAGAAGAGGAGGTTAAGGGGTGATATGATAGCCATGTTCAAATATATAAAAGGATGTCACATAGAAAGGTTGAAGGGAGAAAGGTTGTTTTCTGCTGCTCCAGAGAAGCGGACACGGAGCAATGGATCCAAACTACAAGAAAGAAGATTCCACCTAAACATTAGGAAGAACTTCCTGACAGTAAGAGCTGTTCAACAGTGGAATTTGCTGCCAAGGAGTGTGGTGGAGTCTCTTCCTTTGGAGGTCTTTAAGCAGAGGCTTGCCAACCATATGTCAGGAGTGCTCTGATGGTGTTTCCTGCTTGGCAGGGGGTTGGACTCGATGTCCCTTGTGGTCTCTTCCAACTCTATGATTCTATGATTCTATGAAATGGTTTCTCTCCTGTGTGAGTCCGTTGATGTTGTCTAAGGTGTCCACTCTGACTGAAGTTCTTTCCACACTCCATACATTTAAATGGTTTCTCTCCTGTGTGAGTCCGTTGATGTTGTCTAAGGCCTGCATCGTAACTAAAGCTCTTTCCACACTCCATGCATTTAAATGGTTTCTCCCCTGTGTGAGTCCGTTGATGTGATTTAACCTCTCCACTCTGACTGAAGCTCTTTCCACACTCCATACATGTATATGGTTTCTCCCCTGTATGAGTCCGTTGATGCATTCTAAGGTTTCCAACCTGAATGAAGCTCTTTCCACACTCCATACATCTAAATGGTTTCTCACCTGTGTGAGTTTGATGGTGTAAAGTTAGGTGCGCATTTTGACTAAAGCTCTTTCCACACTCCATGCATTTAAATGGTTTCTCCCCAGTGTGAGTCCGTTGATGTTGTCTAAGGTTTGAACTGAAACTGAAGCTCTTTCCACACTCCATACATTTAAATGGTTTCTCTCCTGTGTGAAAATGTTGATGTTTTCTAAGGGTTCCATTCTGACTGAAGCTCTTTCCACACTCCATACATTTAAATGGTTTCTCCCCTGTGTGAATCCGTTGATGTGTTTTAAGGTCTCCATTCTGACTGAAGCTCTTTCCACACTCCATACATTTAAATGGTTTCTCCCCTGTGTGAATCCGTTGATGTAGTCTAAGGCTTCCATTGTTACTAAAGCTCTTTCCACATTCAATACATTTAAATGGTTTCTCCCCTGTGTGAGTCCGTTGATGTAGTCTAAGGCTTCCACTATGACTAAAGCTCTTTCCACACTCGATACATTGATATGGTTTCTCCCCTGTGTGAGTCCGTTGATGTTTTCTAAGATATCCTCTGTTCCTAAAGCTCTTTCCACACACGATACACTTATATGGTTTCTCCCCTGTGTGAGTCCGTTGATGATTTCTAAGGTCTCCATTCTGACTGAAGCTCTTTCCACACTCCATACATTTAAATGGTTTCTCCCCTGTGTGAGTCCTTTGGTGTAATTTAAGGTTTCCACTCCGACTGAAGCTCTTCCCACACTCCCTGCATTGGAATCCTTTCTTACCCATGGCAGTCCGCTGATGTATTCTAGGTTTTTCACTATCAGTGAAACTCTTTCCACACTTCAAATCTTTAAAAGGTTTCTCTCCTGTGAGTTTGTTGATGTGAGCTATGTGTGCTCATTCAGTGAAGCATATTCCACATTTCTCACATTTCAATGTCTATTCCCGTCCCCTGGAATTCTGACATTCTTCTGTAACACCTTCTTCAGAGTGGGCAGAGAGGAAGTCCTTTTTGGATTCCAAGGAAGAGAACAAAGGGAAAAGAACAAATCAAACACCATTTGCCCCTTCTCTTATTTCACACATCTCCTACATTCCCCCGCTTCCTACCCATGTTCCCAATTTTTATGAAATAATAATAATAATAATAATAATAATAATAATAATAATAATAATAATAATAATTTATTATTTATACCCTGCCCATCTGGCTGGGCTTCCCCAGCCACTCTGGGCAGCTTCCAGAAAAACATTAAAATACTGTAATACATCAAACATTAAAAGCTTCCCTAAAAAGGGCTGCCTTCAGATGTCTTCTAAAAGTCTGGTAGTTGTTTATCTCTTTGACATCTGGTGGGAGGGCGTTCTACAGGGAGGGTGCCACTACCGAGAAGGCCCTCTGCCTGGTTCCCTGTAACTTTGCTTCTCGCAGTGAGGGAACCGCCAGAAGGCCCTCAGAGCTGGACCTCAGTGTCCAGGCAGAACAATGAGGGGTGGAGACGCTCCTTCAGGTATACTGGACCGAGGACGTTTAGGGCTTTAAAGGTCAGCACAAACACTTTGAATTGTGCTCGGAAACGTACTGGCAGCCAATGTAGGTCTTTCAAGACCGGTGTTATGTGGTCTCGGTGGCCGCTCCCAGTCCCCAGTCTAGCTGCTGCATTCTGGATTAGTTTTAGTTTCTGGGTCACCTTCAAAGGTAGCCCCACGTATAGCGCATTGCAGTCCAAGCGGGAGATAACCAGAGCATGCACCACTCTGGCAAGGCAGTCCACAGGCAGATAGGCTCTCAGCCTGCGTACCAGATAGAGCTGGTAGACAGCTGTCCTGGACACAGAATTGACCTGCGCCTCCATGGACAGCTGTGAGTCCAAAATGACTCCCAGGCTGCACACCTGGTCCTTCAGGGGCACAGTTACCCCATTCAGGACCAGGAAATCCTCCACACCTGCCCGCCTCCTGTCCCCCAAAAGCAGTACTTCTATCTTGTTAGGATTCAACCTCAATCTGTTAGCCACCATCCATCCTCCAACCGCCACCAGACACTCACACAGGACCTTCACTGCCTTCACTGGTTCTGATTTGAAAGAGAGGTAGAGCTGGGTATCACCCGCATATGGATGAACACCCAGCCCAAACCCCCTGATGATCTCTCCCAGCGACTTCATGTAGATGTTGAAAAGCATGGGGGAGAGTACAGAATCCTGAGGCACCCCACAAGTGAGAGCCCAGTGGTCTGAACACTCATCCCCCACCACCACTTTCTGAACACGGACCAGGAGGAAGGAGCGGAACCACTGTATGACAGTGCCCCCAGCTCCCAGCCCCTCAAGACGGTCCAGAAGGATGTTATGCTCAATGGTATCAAAGGCCGCTGACAGATCCAGCAGAACTAGGAAACCTTTGTCCCTAGCCCACCAGAGATCATCAACCAGTGCGACCAAGGCAGTTTCAGTCCCATGATGAGGCCTGAATCCCAACTGGAAGGGATCCAAATGGTCCGCTTCTTCCAGGCGTGCCTGGAGTTGTTCAGCAACTACTCGCTCAATCACCTTGCCCAAGAATGGAATATTTGAGACTCAGCGATAGTTGGGCATCGTGGCCGCATCTAAAAATGGTTTTTTAAGAAGCGGTTTAAGAACTGCCTCTTTCAGCGGGTCTGGAAAGGCTCCCTCACGGAGGGAAGCATTCAGCACCCCATGAAGCCCATTGCCCAGCCCTTCCCGGCTAGCTTTTATAAGCCAGGATGGGCAAGGATCCAGGAGACAAGTGGTTGGTTTCACTCGTCCAAGCAGTCTGTCCACATCATTGGGGGTAACAGGTTGGAATTGATCCCACACAACTTGACTAGACAGACTCTAGCACTCTCCCGCCCCGGCCCTGATGCCACGGTGGAGTCTACCTGAGCGACTTGAGTGACCTGAGTGAATCTGAGCGACTTTATCTGAAAAAAACTTTGCAAAATCATTGCAGGAGATCATGTGGGCTGCACTGAGCCCTGATGGAGCAGGTGGTTCTGCTAAATTGCGAACCACCTGAAAAAGTCTCCTGCTGCTGTTTTCTGCAGATGCAATAGAGGCGGTGAAGAAAGTAGTTTTCGCCGTCACTACCGCAACTTGGTAGGCTCAACATTCGGCTCTAACCCGTGTCCGGTGAGCTTCAGAATGGGTCATCCGCCACCGGTGCTCTAGCCAAATCGGTCCCACCTCCCTGCAGAGGGGAAGGATCGCGGAGAAGTCCAGTTGCACCAGGAAGTGATCTGACCATGGCACTTCTTTTGTATTGCTTTTACTTAGTGTCAGATCACAAACATCCATAGAGGTAAGCACCAGGTCCAAGGCATGTCCGCGGCTATGGGTTGGGCCAGACTTATTCAAGGACAGCCGCATGGAGGCCATGCTTTCCACAAAGTCCCGAGCGGCCCCTTGTAAGGTCGTCTCGGCATGGATGTTAAAATCCCCTAGGACAACCAAACTAGGTGTCTCCAGGAGAACATCCGCCATGACCTGAAGCAGCTCGGGCAGGGAATCCTTGGTGAAGCAGGGGGGGGGGGGGTTGGTACACCAAAAGGAATCCTGTACTGCCCCTATTGCCCAACTTCCAGAACATGCACTCAGAAAACTGGGTCTTCCCAATAGGACGCCTGGTGCAAACTAATGACTTCCTAAAAATCACTGCAACCCCCCCTCCCCGCCCACATGACCTGGGTTGCTGTGTGTAAGAGAAACCTGGCGGACAAGCAGCGGCAAGGACAGGCCCATCTGCTTCATCCAACCAAGCCTCTGTTACACATGCCAGGTCAAGTCCTCCATCCACGATCAAGTCATGGATCACAATGGTTTTATGGATCATTGACCTGGCATTGCACAGCAGCACCTTCAGGTTGTGTGGGTATCCCTTTGCTGATTCCAGTATCCTGTCTGGTCAAGACCAGACCTGGAGGCAGGGATAGTCCTCAAACAATGACTAAGCCCGCTTCCTCGGTAATGACGTGGTCTGGTCTTAGCGTAGCTCCTCCTCCTACCCGTGATCACTGAGGTTGGTTGTCCCAGTACATCCCCCCCGTGGAACCTGCCCCAGCCATTTTGTTTGTTGGGACCCACTCCCAGGCAGCCCTGACCCCTCCCCTCAAAATCAAATTAAAACCTATACAAAAAACAAACTAACAAAACAATAAAACAAAAACAAAAAAGAGAATGTTACAAACACACCATAATTAAATTAAATAAATTTCCGCACCCAACTAAACACCACCCCACTCCTCTTACGCACAGCAAATGAAAAAGCAATGTCATCAAATGATAGTAATGCAGCAGCAACCTTTCCTAATCCTCAAACATCATTAATAGCACAGCATGATCTTGGAATACAGCCTTTTCAAATCACTTGTTTCCTCACAGGAAAGGCAGCTGCTCTCTGTCCGTGAACAGGCCCTCTCTTTCTCTGGTCCATCGTTCCTTTGGACATTCCCCATCCTCTGCATCATAAAGACACGGAGGTCCAGCTCCGAGGGCCTTCTGGCGGTTCCCTCATTGTGAGAAATGAGGTTACAGGGAACCAGACAGAGGGCCTTCTCGGTAGTGGCGCCCGCCCTGTGGAACACCCTCCCTTCAGATGTGAAGGAAATAAGCAGCTATCTTATCTTTAAAAGACATCTGAAGGGAGGTTTTTAATATTTAATGCTGTACTGTTTTAAACATTTGATTGGGAGCTGCCCAGAGTGGCTGGGGAAACTCAGTCAGATGGGCGGGGTATAAATAATAAATTATTATGATTATATTATTATAATCCTTCATCCAGCCCTGTTTCCACCTCTAGATTTTCATGAATCACCTGCACAGTCCCACTGCCCTCAGGAGGTCCATGTGGACCATTATGTGAGACCCAGGTCTACATCCTTTCCAGGGACTGTGGTCTGGGTCAGTCAGAGAACTAGTGACAAGGCTTGGTGCTTGGGGTCAGCTGAATGGGTGCTCAGGGAAGCTCCTGTTCTTGGAGATGGACCTCTGTCCTCATGCCTTGCATTGCATGGAGAGAGCAGGAGAAGCAGAAGGAAAGCAGCTGGCAAATGGGAATCCCAGACGGAAACACCCACCCCAATTGTTCCTTATAATAATGATGTGCTGCCTGATCTCGTGCCTGTCTTCTGACTATCCTAAAATGACACTGAAAAAGCTGGATATTCAAGGCAAATGGAAAACTGTACTTAGTGAAAACTTCAACCTTGAATATGTAGTGTTGATTTATTGATGGCCTGAAGTTGTGATATTTCCAGAGACATGAATTTATTCCTGTTCTGTCTCAAATATCATAATTATATTATGTCATGGGGTGTTGGGGAGCAGTAGGTCCTTTGCTGGGGGACATGTCATGCACCTTATGGGGTAATTTATCCACCATTGGTCCCCACTCTGCACTCAGCTCTCACCTGTGGCTTCCAGAAGCTGTCAGGGGCCATGATCCCAGGAATGGCTTCAACTGGCTGGCAAAACCAGGTGAGGATTGTTGACGGGTCTCAAATCCTTGGTGGGTTGGGGAATTCTGCTGCCGGTGATGGCAGGCCCTGGTGGATGGAGAGGAGGAGAAGAACAGTGAATCCCACAGTCTAAAAGGCAGATTCTGCCCATTCTGCAGAGGAAAGTGAAGGGCAGGTGGGATCGTCAACCGGGGAAGGGAGCCCATCAAGAAGGAAAACTCTGGTCCTAAACCTTCACTGCCTCGTGACTTATCTTCAGGAGAAGAAAAGGCTATGGAGGAAAACCTCCACAAATCCAGAGTGGAGTCTCTAAGATGGTTGGATGGTGTCCTGCACACCTCCTCCAGCCACTCCTGCAGCCAAGCTGGTGCCTAACGTACTGCTCTGCTTTCCTTGGGACCATATAAGCAAGGCTGAGAAGGGGGTCTTGTTGTCTAGGCAGCCCAGGACCCCCAAACACACTGTCCAGCCTGGCAGTACTGCTAACACAGCAGTTTCAGGCAGAGAGATGAGCTCAGACCTGTGTATCAAAGTCTCTCTGATGTGGAACAAGGAAAAGAAGAAGTGCTGTTTACATCAAACCGCCTTGAACCTGTTGCGCAATAAACTTGGATCTTCTGCAGGTTGCTCCTGTCTTCGGCTGAGCTCATTTTCCTCCGCAGGGACCCGCGGACTTAGTCCGACGAGCTGGGTGGCTGAGCAGCCTCGCACCCAGACTTTACCGTAACAATATGAACAGCGATTGGCTAACATATAAGGATTTAGTAGAGGAAACAAGTAGTGATCCGAAAATAAAGGGCCTAAACGAATTGAAACAGAAGGGAATAACCTGGCTGGAGTATTATCAATTAAAAGCCGCCCTTGAAAAGGAGAAAAGAACCAAAAGATTTGACAAAAAAATATCCTATCTGGAGAAGGATATGTACTTTTGAATTGGCAAAGAAAGGAGGAAGATATCCAAGAAATTACAGTAAAATGGGAGAGGGACCTGGGACATACGATCAAACCCAATATTTGGAACGAATCATGGACTAAAAATATAAAATTCACGGCTTGTTTCCTTATAAGGGAAAATCTTATGAAAATCTACTATAGGTGGTACCTGACCCCTGTAAAACTTGCAAAAATAAATAAATCAAATAATAACAAGTGCTGGCGATGTATGGAACAGATAGGAACATACTACCATATGTGGTGGTCCTGTCTAGAGATACAAAGATTTTGGAACATGATTTATGAAGAGATAAAGAGAGTGATAAAAACTACATTTAGCAAGAATTTTTGCTCTAAGACTGCCTTTCAAATCAAGTGGTTGCCCCCGTTTCCACCTCTAGATCTTCATGAACCCACCCCAATGGTGCTTAATAATGATGATGTGCTGCCTGAACTCGAGCCCGTCTTCTGACTATCCTAAAGTGACACTGAAAAGCAGGACATAACTGTACTTAATCGTAGATAGCCGTGTTGGTCTGACACAGTTGAAGTAAGAAAGAATAGTCCAGTAGCACCTTAGGGACCAACTAAGTTTCTTCTAGGTATAAGCTTTCGTGTGCATGCACACTTCCTCATATAGTGAAGGGTAGTAGGAGTACCCTTCTGAGAAAAACCCCACCCCACCCTCCCACGACATACATGGGTCTGGTGACATCTGTGTCAGTGTATCTGAAGAAGTGTGCATGCACACGAAAGCTTATGCTCAGGACAATCTTATTTGGTCTCTAAGGTCCTACTGGGCTATTTTTTTATTTTTTTATTTCAAGTGCGTCAGACCAACACGGCTACCTACCTGAATCGAGATGTCATGGGGTGTTGGGGAGCAGTAGTTCCTTTAGTGGGGGACATTGTCATGCACCTTCTGCAGTAAATTATCCACCCTTGGTCCCCACCCTGCACTCAGCTCTCACCTGTGGCTTCCAGAAGCTGTCAGCATGCAACATGGGTTCAAGCAACGGCTTCAACCGGCCGGCTAAACCAGGTGAGGAAAGCTGATGGGTCTCAAATCCTTGGGGGGCTGGGGAATTCTGCTGCACCTGAAGTCAAGCCCTGGTGGATGGAGTGGAGGAGAACAACCGTGAATCCCACAGTCCAGAAGGCAGACTCTGCCCGTGATGAAGAGGAAAATGAAGGGCAGGTGGGGCACGTCCACCTGGAGGCTTGTTATCTAGTCCCAGGGTTACTCTGACATTGAATTATATATGAATTACAGTATTGAAATGTGCCTGCTCCCACTTCCTATTCTGCTATTACTCTACTCTGCTTGTCTGTTTCTTACTTGAGTGCTGTTTTGGTTTGCTAAGTCAGGGTTTTACTGCGAGTTACATTTTTGCTAATTTTTGGGTCCTGTCATGCTTATCTTTCTTCAGTAATAAATTTCTCAGCTGATTTTTTTCCCTGCCTCTTAGTGTTTTCTCCTACTCTGCTAACTATACATCGATCATTATGGAGGAGCAAGATCTGCAACCTAAAGCCCTCAACAGCCTCGGCCCTGAAGGAGCATCTTCATCCCCATTGCTCAGTCTGGACAGGGAGGTCCACCTCCGAGAGTCTTCTGCTGGTTCCCTTGCAGTTAGAAGTGAAGTTTCAGGGAACCAGGCAGAGGGCCTCCTGCCCCATGGAATGCCCTCCCTTCAGAGGGCAAGGAGGTAGGCAACCATCTGTCATTTAGAAGACAGCTGTATCAGGAGGTTTTTAATTTCTGGATGTTTTACAGTCTTGTATATGTTCTGTAGGGACACAGGTGGTGTTCTGTAGGGACACAGCCTAGGACTTGCCGATCAGAAGGTTGGCGGTTCAAATCCCCGCAATGACAGGGTGAGCTCCCGTTGCTCGGTCCCTGTTCCTGCCAACCTAGCAGTTCGAAAGCAGATCAAAGAGCAAGTAGATAAATAGGTACGGCTCCGGCAGGAAGGTAAACGGCGTTTCCGTGCGCTGCTCTGGTTCGCCAGAAGCAGCTTAGTCATGCTGGTCACATGACCCGGAAGCTGCACACCGGCTCCCTCGGCCAATAAAGCGAGATGAGCGCCGCAACCCCAGAGTTGGCCGCAACTGGACCTAATGGTCAGGGGTCCCTTTACCTTTACCTATATGTACTGTAACGTCTAGAGTGGTGCCTCGGGTTACAGGCGCTTCAGGTTACAGACTCTTATAACTCAGAAATACTACCTTTTGTTAACTACTTTGCTTCAGGATGAGGACAGAAATCATGTTCCGGTGGCGCGGTGGCAGCAGGAGGCCCCATTAGCTAAAGTGGTGCTTCAGGTTAAGAACACTTTCAGATTAAGAACGGAGCTGTAGAACGAATTCAGTTCTTAACCCGAGGTACCACTGTACTATTATTATCATCTTGTGATTTTTTGTAGTTATTTTGGAATTCGTACTGCAATATTTGCTTATGAAATGTTATGGGTGGAGAAAATCACAGGGTTGCCGTAAACTATAATCCCACCCACAAACTCTCATTCACATATAGTCTGTAAATTTGGGGGGGGGGTCACACACCTCACCTGTGCTAATACTGGCAGTCTTTGGCCTGCACAGGCAAACCCGGTGTGTAGAGCCTCCAGCCCCAGGCACTGTCTATCATGAAATTGGGTCCTTTGACTGGGAAGATTCATGCAGTCACTGTCATCGGATGATGATGGGTTGTATCTCAGCTTGTCAGTCACTCTGACATTGGCTACAAAGAATGAGAGGAACAGAAATGCTTTTGAGGTGCAACTTCTGTATCAATCCTGAGAGCCATTCCATGGACTCTGCACCCCTGTTTCTGATGACAGGTGTACATTATTCTCATCCTCAGCGGAAAAGACATTAAAGATGGAAGCCTGAGAGAGAGGAAAAGGTTTCTGGCTGCTTCCTGGATGGGATTGCGGAAACCTAGAGCCGCTTCTGAGAAGGCCTCCCCCCTCCCCTCTTCCTCTCGGGATTTCCTCTCCTCTCCAGGGGACCAATGGTTGGACTGGGCAGGATGGCTGTGTCTGGACAGGGCAGGGACTTATGGGGTGGGAAGAGGATGGAGATTGCAGGAAGGAAGGGGTGGGGGGACAGGACCCCCACTTTCCAGGGATCCCTCTCTGGTCGTCTTGAAAGGGGGGGTTGATTCCTGGGCGGGAGAGAGAAGCCTAGGCGGCCCCTCCGGAGATTCCCCAAGGAAGCCACGATGGAGATGTCCCCCCCCCCAAGGACTGGTCTTCCTCCTCCCCACCCCCCTATTCTTAGCTTCCTTGCCCAGGGGGTGCCCCCTCCTCCCCCTCCCATCCCGGAGTTTCCTCTGCACCCAGATGGCCCCTTGGCTCACCCCTCGCCAGGCGCCCCATCTCTCCGTCCCTATTGCCCCCCCCCAACGGGAGCAGGGGAGGGGACAGAGGGGTCTCTATCCAGGCGTCTCCCGCACCCATTAACCCTTTCCCAGCCCGCTTCTCTCCGCGCCCCAGGGATGCCTGCGTGGGGGAAACGGGGCCAGGGAGTCCTCGTGGGTGGGCGCCCCATCTCCGCCCCTTCGCAGCACGCGTGCCGGGATCCAGGCCCCACGGAAGGCGCTTTGGGGAGCTGGCGGGGTCTCTGGGTCCTCTTCTCCCCTCTCCCCCCCCCCCCGCGACCCCTTTACCTCTTTCTCCTCGCTCCCGATTCTCCTTTCCTGCAACATCCACGAGGGGGGTCCCCTGCCTCCTCCCTCCCCTTTCAGAAAGCGCTCCCTCCCAGCTTTGGGGCAGAGCAGCAATCCGGAGTGGAAGCTCCACTTCCGGGAGAAGCAGAAAGGTTGGGAGGGGGGCTCACCCCCCCCCCATTCCTGGAACAGAAGCCGGATTGGAGGAGGAGGAAGGAGGGGTGGGATGTTTGGGGGCGGGATCTGTGGTTGTGGGGCGGGGTGAGAGGAGGATGTGCCGGGAGGGGAGGGAAAGAATTGAGGGGGGGAGAGGAATGTTTTCCCCTCCCCCTTCCTTCTGGAATCAGCAGAGCGGGGGAGGAGCTGATCCCGGAGATCCGGCTGCAAAGTGGGTCCCGTCCCTCCTACAAGATTTGCATTGCAACATCCTCCCCTCCCCCACCCCAGCCACGAGCTTAGATCCCTCCGTTTTTTAGGTCTTGGTGCTGTTCAAACCAGGAATGGGGGGCAGCTAAACGACTCCCCCCAAATCCCAGCTCCCCACCCCAGCCTCTGACTCAGGCCAGGACAAGGACCGTGGACACAGGCCCCGTCCCTGCACAACAGCCAAGAGGCTCAGAAAAGCAGCCGATACAATTGGAGCCAGAAGCGGATTCCAAAATCTGAGGGATCCCTTGGACCAGAAACAAGGAGACCAGCCAGGAAGAGGAGAGCAAAAGAGCAGCCAGTAGGTCTTGATGGAAGACTGTCGCCACAGGACTCCCCCCTGCCCCCAGGTGGAACAAGATGGAAGCCCCCAACAAAAGAAGACCCCAACTTTTATTAGCTGCTAATCCCCCAAGCTACACCCCCAAGACTATATCATGACTACATCATGTCTGCACCATTGAGACATCACAAAGAGGAGGGGTTCAGGGACAAGAAGAAGAAGAAGAGTTTGGATTTGGTATCCCGCTTTATCACTACCCTAGGGAGTCTCAAAGCGGCTAACATTCTCCTTTCCCTTCCTCCCCCACAACAAACACTCTGTGAGGTGAGTGGGGCTGAAAGACCTCAGAGAAGTGTGACTTCTCCGAAGGAGGAGGAGTTATGGTGGTAACCTGAGGGTCTTGTCACCTGTCCGGTTCCTTCTTTCTCCTCCCCAGGATTACATTCCTGAGGACAAAGAGTTCACTGTTTCCTTCCCCCAGAGGGAAGGGCTGGTCGCTGTCCTGTGTTTCAGTCCATACTGAATCCACTTCCATATGCAGGTCCTTTGTGAGTGGAATGATCTTCTGTCTAGGACCAACAAGGTTGGCATGCCAACTGGGTAGGGCTCACTGCGGACAGGTTGGCTGCCTTGTGTCAAGTCTCTCCCCCCTTTGATAGTCTTTCCCTCCTGGTGCAAAATAAAAGTCGAACGGTGCAGATCCAATGTACGGCTGATTTTGTATGAATTTATAACAGAAGCGCCGCTTATGTCGTTTGTGAGTGTGTGTGTGTTGTGTTTGTACAAACTGAGTGATGGGGGGGGGGGTTTCCTGCAACACATGAATCCCAAAGAAGGGCAGTGCCAAAGAATGCCCCACCTACCGCATAATTGCGCTCATTTCACACTGTTACGGTAAAATCTGGGTGCGAGGCTGCTCTGCCACCCAGCTCGTCAGATTAAGTCCGCGGGTCCCTGCGGAGGAAAAATGAGCTCAGCCAGATACAGGAGAAAACTGCAGAAGATCCAAGTTTATTGCGCAACAGGTTCAAGGCGAGATTGAACCCCGAGAAAGGGGTGACATGAACTTTTGAAATTTCCCTCCATATCCCAGAATACAGTGCAAAATACATCCCAGTTACATCATGAATACATTAAGAAGAGGTTGGGTTACACAGGATTAACATATGGAGGAGGGAGGGGGAATGTGCAGAGCTGGAGATATGCGCAGATAAGCACTTCCTGAGTACCGGTGATGAGAAGACAATGGTCCATGTATGCATGGTCTGCCACCTGGCATTGCCCGGAGGAAAGGCTTGGCAGAGTGATTTGACAGGATTAGGGTCTTGACACCTTGCTTGAGGGATTATGGAGGACAGGGGAGGTGTCATGGAGTCCTAGAGAAATTGAGCAAATTGGCACGTTGATTTTCTATGAATTTTATAGATTTTAGTCCCTTTTGACATTGACAATTGGAAATAAATGGATATATTGTAGCTAAGAAGAAGGTGAAGAAGACCTGCCCCGCCTTCCGTATCAACACGAGCAGTATGTGGACCGAGAACTCCCAGAAGTGCAAGCTGGATTTCGAAGGGGCAGAGGAACCAGAGACCAAATTGCAAACATTCCTCTCGGGATTTCCTCGCCTCTCCAGAGGAACAATGGTTGGACTGGGCAGAATGGCTGTGTCTGGACAGGGCAGGGGCTTATGGGGTGGGAAGAGGATGGAGCTTGCAGGAAAGAAGGGGTGGGGGGACAGGACCCCCACTTTCCATGGATCCCTCTCTGCTCGCCTTGAAGGGGGGGTTAGCCACGATGGAGACCCCCCAAAGACTGGTCTTCCTATCTCCCCCCCCACCAATGCTGCCCTTCCTTGCCCCAGGGATGCTCCCCTCTCTCCTATCCCCGCCCCTGGCCCCCCTCCCATCCCGGGGTCTCCCCTCACCCAGACGCCCCCTTGGCTCACCCCTCGCCCTGCGCCCCCCAAGACGAGCCGGGGAGGGACAGGGGGGTCTCTATGCAGGCGCCTCCCGCACCCCTTAACCCTTCCCTGGCCCGCTTCTCCGCTTCTCTTTTTTTTTTTTTAATAAATTTTTATTGGATTTTCACATATATATTCAACATTGTAGACATACAGAAGAGAAAAAAAGAAAAATCAAAAAGAAAGAATAAAGAAATTCAACTTTTCAAATGATTTTTGTAAATCTAACTGGACTTCCCCACATCCTCCGAACCCAGCGTTCTTTGCAATAAAAACATCAGCAATTTGTTACCTTATTTCATACCTTACTGTATCTTTCAAATATTATGTTTCTAAGTTCAAAATGTTATTTTTCCATTACTTGTACCTTAAAATAAACATAATAAAATTGTTTCAAGTTTCCACCTTGTCTTTCTTATGACTTAATTTCCAATTCACTAAATCAGTTTGCTGAAGCTATAATTTCCGAATCATGCATATTTTTAACATTCATACAATTTATAATGTTTCTGCAAATAGTCCTTAAATTTTTTCCAGTCCTCTTACATTGTCTCTTCTCCCAAATCTCGGATTCTGCCAGTCATTTCAGCCAGTTCAAAGTAGTCCATCATCAAAGTAGCTCCCCTCCCTCCTATCCCCGCCCCTGGCCCCCCTCCCATCCCGGGGTCTCCCCTCACCCAGACGCCCCCTTGGCTCATCCCTCGCCCTGCGCCCCCCAAGACGAGCCGGGGAGGGACAGGGGGGTCTCTATGCAGGCGCCTCCCGCACCCCTTAACCCTTCCCTGGCCCGCTTCTCCGCTTCTCAAGAGGCTCAGAAAAGCAGCCGATACAATTGTAGCTGGAAGCGGATTCCAAAATCTGAGGGCTCCCTTGGACAAGAAACAAGGAGACCAGCCAGGAATATGTTACGGAAATTACGGGGGGGGGGCACATCTTTAAAGTTAAATATTACAAATATTATGCCTGAATATATCCTTCCAACTTGACAGCTCAGGGAAGTCACCTAGCTTTAAAAATAATATCAAATCATCTCCTTTCCCAGTTCCCCCCATTCCAAAGCTATTTTCCCCTTGAAAAAGGACTCCAGGAAGTTCTCAGAGGTGACAATTGCTGGGCTCATTGTTAGCCAAGGGAAGCCAAATCTCATCACCTGACTCGCCTCAGGCTCCAGACATGCAAAGGAAGTTCTATTGTACTTTTGGGTGGTGGGTACTTAAGACATATTTGTCTATGCTAATCTTATACCTGAGTCTTCCCTCCCATGTCTGCTTATGCTAATCTTGTACCAAGGACTTGTCTGGACATGTTTGCGAAGGTTAACCCCTCCCCTTCGAACTGTATTCTGGGATGTGGTGGGAAAGTTTTAAAAGTCTTTGTCACCCCAACCTCGGGGTTCAAATTTGCTTTTGAACCTATTGCGCAATAAACTTTGGTCTACAGCTATTTGCTCTGGTTGGCTGGACTCCTCCCTTTATTCCGCAGGGACCCGTGGGCTCTGCCCGACCAGCTGGGGGACTGAGCAGCCTCACACCTAGATTTTTCCTTAACAAATAGCAGAGCAAAAGAGCAGCCAGGAGGTCTTGATTGAAGACTGTCGCCACAGGACTCCCACCTGCCCCCAGGTGGAACAAGATGGAAGCCCCGAACAAAAGAAGACCCCGACTTTTATTAGCTGCTAATCCCCCATGCTACACCCCCAAGACTACATCATGACTACATCATTGACACATCACAAAGAGGAGGGGTTGAGGGAGGAGTTGTGGTGGTAACCTGAGTGTCTTGTTGAGAGCCAGTGGGGTGTAGTGGTTAAGAGCGGTAGTCTCATAATCTGGGGGACCGGGTTTGCTTCCTCGCTCCTCCACATGCAGCTGCTGGGTGACCTTGGGCCAGTCACACTTCTCTGAAGTCTCTCAGCCCCACTCACTTCACAGAGTGTTTGTTGTGGGGGAGGAAGGGAAAGGAGAATGTTAGCCGCTTTGAGACTCCTTCGGATAGTGATAAAGCGGGACATCAAATCCAAACTCTTCTTCTTCTTGTCACCTGCCTGGTTGCTCCTTTCCTCTCCCCATGATTATATTCCTGAGGACAAAGAGGAGTTCATGTGTTTCCTGCAACACACGAATCCCAATCCCAAAGAAGGGCAGTGCCAAAGAATGCTCCAACTACCGTACAATTGCACTCATTTCACACGCAAGCAAGGTTATGCTTAAAATGCTACAAGGCAGGCTTAAGCAGTATGTGGACCGAGAACTCCCAGAAGTGCAAGCTGGATTTCGAAGGGACAGAGGAAGCAGAGACCAAATTGCAAACATGCGCTGGATTACGGAGAAAGCTAGGAAACATTTACTTCTGCTTCATTGACTATGCCAAAGCCTTTGACTGTGTCGACCACAGCAAACGATGGAAAGTTCTTAAAGAAATGGGAGTGCCTGATCACCTCATCTGTCTATCCCTATGTGGGACAAGAAATCTCTATGTGGGACAAGAAGCTACAGTTAGAACTGGATATGGAACAACTGATTGGTTCAAAATTGGGAAAGGAGTACGGCAAGGCTGTATATTGTCTCCCTGCTTATTTAACGTAGATGCAGAATTCATCATGCGAAAGGCTGGACTGGATGAATCCTGTAATAAAAAAATTAAGGTTGATACGGAAGGGGGGCATGTTTGTCAACCCCCTTCCCAGAAGCCTTCAGAGGGTTTGAGGCGATGACCTCAAGGGCGCCCGGCCCTTCAAGGACCCCTCAGCCCCCTCACTCTTTTGCACTAAGCACCACGTGAAACCCAAGCCCCAAAATAAAGTGCCCTTTCCCTTTCCCTGGGTAGACCGGAGGAGCGAGTAGCTTATTTTATGAATGAACAGACTATCTGCCTACGGGAGCCTCCTGACCAATCAGCCTGCACCCAACGCAGCCTCCAGCCAATCAAGACAATGCATTTGGTCTGCAGTGTCAGCTCCTGCAGGCCTCATTCACCTTCTGACAAGCTGTTGACAGCTCCCTGATGGGAGAACAATGGACTGACACCTCGTATCCTTGCTAAGCCCATCAAAATTGATACAATGTAGCAATTCGTTTCCCAAATGAGCTGCCACTGTTGCAAAGGGCTAAAAAATTATAAAAATTCATAGAAAATCACCCGTACCACCGATTCTCTTGCTTTCAATGCCAAACTGCTCAATTTCCTCAGGACTTCAAGACTGCCCAGTACCTTCCATAATCCCTCAAGCGGGAGGTCACGTACACCCAGGAAAGACCTCATTGATGCCAAATCACCCAGTTTAGCCCTTCCTCCAGGCTCGGCCGGGTGACAGACTGTGCAGACTAAGACCCCATTGTTCTCTTATCACCGGTACTCAGAACGTGCCTTTCAATACGTGTTCCAACTCTGCATGTTTCCCCCTCCCTCCTCCATATGTTAATCCTGTAGAACCCTCCCCTGTTCTGATGTAATCGTGATGTAGCAATGATGTAGTGATGATGCTTTTTAACTGTATCTGGGGTAATGGTGGGAAGTTTTAAAAGTTCATGTCACCCCATCCTGGCGGTTCAATCTTGCCTTGAACCTGTTGCGCAATAAACGTGGATCTTCTCCAACTTGCTCCAGTCTCTGGCTGCGCTCCTTTTGTTCCGCAGGGACCCACGGACTCAGTCTGATGAGCTGGGTGGCAGAGCAGCCTCGCACCTAGATTTTCCGTAACAATGTCTTGTATATATAATAAATATTCATAAATTTACCAACCAAGCGCATACATAGATATGTCGACCACATGTCTGGAGCAGCTCAGGAAGACCGTCCTGAAACCATTTTGACTCCCAAACTGACCAAATGTTTTCTCTGCAAGGAGGGAGGGGGTGAGGGAACCTTCCCATTGTCTCAGGAATTGGGAAATCACCATCTCAAAGGAATGGCCAGACTACCAGGAAAGGGAATCAGATAAGGCATTATCAGATAACCTGGCAGGCAGGAAAAACAACAACATTCAAATTTCTGTCGTAGACCACCTTTTCTGTGATGCAGATATGATGTTTGTAGTAGGTGGTCTTGGGTTATGTCCCTTCTGTGATGTATGGAGGGGTGGTCTGGAGCTCCAGGGCAGGGAATTTAAAATGGCAGGCACGCCTTGGTTGGGGGTCCTCCTCAGGGGAGCACCCTGTTGCAACAGATCAATAAAGATCAGGCTTACTAGCTGCTTTGCTTCTCAATAGTCTCTGGTTGGCCTCTGTTCTTTTCTCCTACCGATGGAGAACCTACAAGGGACTCTGTAAAGGGCTCTTGTGTCCCCCATAAGGGAAGAAGGGCAGCTTTTGTTTACAACAGATGGCACCCCAGATGGGACCCTCGGTTGCCAGGATTCAAGGGGGGCAAGGAAGGACTGGTGATCCAGCGCGCACCAGGCCATTTGCCAGGAGGAGCCACCAGTCCTCTAGTGACCCCAGGGTCTGGAAAGAACTGGAGTTCCAGCGGGGCTAACCAGAGGAAGCAACGCTTGATCAGGCCGGCCACAAAATGATTTATTTTTAAAATAATCTTTATTGATTTAAACTACACACATATACAAAGAATTTGGAATCTCATATTGCAAAAAAAAGAAAATTAAAGAAAAAACAATG
This sequence comes from Podarcis muralis, assembly GCF_964188315.1. Lineage (NCBI taxonomy): Eukaryota > Metazoa > Chordata > Lepidosauria > Squamata > Lacertidae > Podarcis > Podarcis muralis. The sequence continues at coordinate 77,249,533 of NC_135664.1, read as the reverse complement.
AAGAAAAAAGGAAAGAAGAAAATACAGAAAAACAAAGAAGAAAAAGCAGATTTAAGTGCATAAAAAAACTTAATCTTCCTAATTAAATAAAAAAGACTTGTGACAAAACGAGGCTTCCGTTCATTCTCATTGTACTGTTCATACTGTCGTTGTCCCCCCCCCCCAGTTTTATATTCTTTAATATTGTTCCGGTCTACTCCACAAACAGTATTTGTTGTCAAAATAAAAAAATTCCTTCCAGTAGCACCTTAAAGACCAACTAAGTTAGTTCTTGGTATGAGCTTTCGTGTGCATGCACACTTCTTCAGATACACTTCTTCTTCTGAAGAAATGTGCATGCACACGAAAGCTCATACCAAGAACTAACTTAGTTGGTCTTTAAGGTGCTACTGGAAGGAATTTTTTTATTTTGACTATGGCAGACCAACACGGCTACCTATCTAGTATTTGTTGTGTTTACAACTATTGCTCAAGTTCTGCTAATATGGTGTGGTTGGTACAATATGTTGTTTTATAATCCTTAATTATTCTCCCTTCTCCAAGTATTTTCTGGTTCAGTACTCCTCTAACTCTTCCTGTCAGTTTTGCTAGTTGTAAATATTCTAACATGAGTATATGGCTTCGCTTGGTGATGTCCACAAGGGTTTTTTGGCTCAAGTAGTCCTTTACATTTATTCCAGATTTTATATCACGATTTTCTTATCACATGGCTCAAAAATCCCCTGTGGACCTTCACTTTTCCATACATTAAAGAAGCATGCCATCCAGACCGATTCTCGTGGCCTTCCAAGTCTAATAGGTCCGTATCTTTTAGTGTAATTCAGTCTTTTATCCAAACCAATCCTGCCGCCGCATGGTAGAATTGCAAATCTGGCAATGCAAAACCTCCTCTCTCCTTTTGATCTGTTAATGACTGGTGTTTAATTCTTGGTTTCTTTCCACTCCATATAAATCTAGATATTTCCCTTTTCCACTCCTTAAAACAATTCATTTCTCCTAAAATGGGTATTGTTTGGAATAAGAAAATCATTTTGGGGAGGATATTCATTTTCACAACCAAGACACTTGCCCAGAGTGAGAGATGGAGTTTGGTCTAGGTTTCCATATATATTTTTTTTAAAATTCTTTCCATACTTTACTAGAATCATCCTCATATACATTTAAACTTTTATTTGAAATCCAGATCCCTAGGTATTTAACCTTATTTTAAATTTCCAGGCCTGTTTTTTCTTGAAGTTCTTTTTTTTTTCTTCCATTGTGAGGTCTTTTGTCAGTAATTTAGTTTTTTGGAAGTTTATTTTCAGCCCCAGGCCGGCCATAAATTAATCTAGCAAAGACCCCGGGATGGCCAGGAGCAGCGCATGCGGACGTGAGTCTAGGAATGGAGAAGATTGTGGGCGGGATTCTCTGAAACACCCACAACCCAGATTCTCATCCTTTGCTGTATCTTTTGCTGACGGTCTTCATTCCCAGCCTTCCTGGCAAGAGGTAGATAGGAGGGGGAGGGGAGAACAGGAGAATTGGGGTTCTGCAATTAGAGAGGCAATGAACTGCAAGGGGAGAATGCCAATCAAAACTCTCATTCCCTGTCGGGGAACCTGAGATCTGAAACTTTTTGCCAAGGAAGATGCCCCAAGGCTGGTCCAAGTGGCCAGTTTGGATAGCAAGGGACTTGGGCTCGGTTTCCGATTTCTCTTTTTCTCCTAAATGCAGCTGCACCGGCAGCACCAAGATCCGGGAGGAAGTGACTGGTGCGCGTCAGAGCGCAAGGGCGTTTAAAGTTCCTTTCCGTTCTCTCTGGAGCAGCCGGATTTGGCACTGGGCTGCCAGGCGTCCAATGGAAAGGGACTCTTTTCCCTAGAGGCAGAAAAGGTTGCTGGGACCCCATGGTAAATAAAGGGAGGGAGAAGGACTTTGTAGCATCCTTCGTAGAGAAGACGAACGACTGTCAGGTAAGGAAAGACCTGGGAAAAGGCTAGCGGGTTTTGGCTTTGGTTGAAAAATGGGATCCCCACATTCTAAGAGTTATAACTGCAACACTCAGAGGCATATGCTGGTCGCAGCAGGAGGGGGGGGTCTCCCTGGATGCTTCAGCATCCGGCCTCCTCTGGGTCTCCTGCCCCCCTCCTCTCCTCCCTCCAAGCCTGAACTGCTCTCTGCCCCAGACTCTTCTGGCTCACCAAACCCTGTTTCAGCGTCAGCTTGCAACATCTCCCCTTCCGGTCTGCTCCCTTTTCTCCCTCTTTCTGCTCATCGCCATCCGACCACCAGGAAGGCAGCCCTCCTTCTGAAACACCAAGAGAGTAAACGGACAGTTCTCTGAATGGAGAGGAGCAGAAAGCAGAGTCCCCTCAAGATCAGTATTGGGACCTGTGGCTTTTCAACTTGTTCATAAATGATCTAGACTTAGGAGGGAGCAGGGAGGGGGCAGTTTGCTGATGGCAGCAAATTGTCCAGGGTTGTTCAAGCAAAGAGAGATTGCAAGGAGCTCCAAAGGGACTTCTCCATACGGGGTGAATGGGCAGAAAATACAGTTCATTATCAATAAGATTAAACGGATGCATGTTGGGACAAAAAACCAAACACCTGTTAATATCATGTTGTCAGAGCTGCTTCCAGATCCTAGCTCACAGAGGATCACGCTAGCCAGCGTTCACTTTATAAAAGTCTTTATTGAGTTACAGTTTCCATTTCCAAGCTGCCGCGTGCAGCTCTACGTCTTATAAGCTAGACCGGCGAAGCTCCGTCTGAGTCTCCGCCTCCTGTACACCAACTTAATACCCTCGCCTTACTCCACCTTTTCCGCCTGACCGTTCTTCTCTGGGTCCCTCTGCCCCCCGTGGTCTCTTCCTTCCTGGACTCTTCTGACGCTGACCCCCCGGACCCTTCTGTCTCCTTGCGTCTGGCTTTAGGACCTGGCTCCCTTTCCGGGCTGCTTACTGCGCCGCCTTCCTGTGCATTTGAACTTGGCGCGCGCGCCCAACCTTCCACTTTCCGCTTGACCGTTTCTTCGCTCCCCGATGGAGGTGTGGCCACTCCTGACTCATACCCTCCCCCCTGCGGCGAGCCGCCGGATCTCGATACCTGGCGCCCTTCCTCTCCACTGCGCTCTGTTGGGGACGCTGGCCCCGATTTCCAACTGCTGCTCTCTGAACCCCCTCTGGTCCCTTCTTCCTGGGGTGTCCCCCTAAGCTCCCCCCTTGCTCTGGTCACTGGCGCTCCTTTCTGTGAATCTTCTGATTCACTGGAAAGACTCAGAGATCTCGGGTCGTCGTCATCACTCATCTTTTCTTCGGACTCCTCCCCCTCGCTCTCTGTTTCCTCCCTTGCCCTCACCTCTGCTCCTGAACCCCTGACATATGTGCAGGCTCATGGGGTCTGAACTGGATTTCCCTGTGTGCTCTAGACCAGGGGAGAGGGGAGCTGGTCGCAGCAGGAGGGGGAATCTCTATGGATGCTTCAGCAGCCGGCCTCCTCTGGGTCTCCTGGCCCCCTCCTCTCCTCCCTCTGAGCCTGAACTGCTCTCTGCCACAGACTCTTCCAGTTCACCAAACCCTGTTTCCTCCTCAGCTTGCAACATCTCCCCTTCCGGTCTGCTCCCCTTTCTCCCTCTTTCGGCTCATCCCCCCACCAGTCCCCAGGCTCTGAGCCTTCTTCCCTTGTGGGTCCCCCAACTGGTGCCTCCCACCCCCTCACCAGCCAGTCCATGACAACAGCAGCAGCTACAGCACTGTGGTACTCTGGTGGGAAAACTCCTGAGTACATGACTGGATCAAAAATTCTGGGACTATGGAAAAGTACTATCTTCCTGAAACCCCAGAATGAGGAGGAGCTCTGGGGTTGCCCCATGAGGTTCATGAGTGAAGATGAACCCCCCAGGAGACTTCCCTGGTACCTGCAGCTCCTCTTTTCCCCTCTTGAAATTAGGCTTGGGGGAAATCTCCCATTCCAAGTATTTCAAGTTTTCTTCAGAACGCGCAGGAGGCAGTGATGAAGTTCTGGTGAAGAAGCAGTGCTGGGAGATCATGCAGTGGCAGAATGACAGAGTTTGGTGCAAAAACCAAAGGTGCTTTCATCTAAAATTATACTCACCATTTTGTGAGATGTTGCCTTCCTTCTTTCATTATTATACAGTTTTACATATAAACACCAGAACTTCACATATACCTCATGCTTTTAGGAATGATTTCCTGCTGAGTTCATTGCTCAGAGTGGACTCTGAGAGGAAGACGTCCCACACTCCATACATCTAAATGGGTTCTCCCATGTGAGAGTCCCTAGATGTTCCTTGATCACTCTATTATAAATAAAGCACTTTTTGCAGTCTTTTCATTTAAACTGCTTCTCCCCTCTGAGTTTGTTGATGGTTTGAAGGGTTTCAACTCTTAAAGTTCTTCCTGTCCATGAGTCTGTTGATTTTGAACTTCCACTAAGAGTGAACCTCTATCTACTTTCCTGATATTTCTACGGTTTGTCTTTTGTGTGAGTTTGTTGACATAAATCAAGGGTTCCACTCTGACTGAAGCTCCTTCCACAGTCCATACCATTAAATGGTTTCTCCCCTGTGTATCTGCTGATGTTTTCTAAGATTTCCACTCTGAGTGAAGTATTTACTGTACTCCATACATTAAAATGGTTTCTCCCCTGTGTGAGTCTGTTGATGTTTCCTAAGACATCCACTATTACTAAAACTCTTTTCACACTCCATACATTGAAGTGGTTTCTCCTGTGTGTGTGTCCGTTGATGTGTTCTAAGCTTCCCATTATCACCAAAGGTCTTTCCGCACTACATACATTTAAATAGTTTCTTACCTATGTGAGTCTGTTGATGTATTCTCAGGTTTCCACTATAACTGAAGCTCTTTCCACACTCCATGCATTTAAATGGTTTCTCTCCTGTATGAGTCCGTTGATGTCTTCTAAGGTCTCCATTCTGAATGAAGCTCTTTCCACACTCGATACATTTAAATGGTTTCTCCCCTGTGTGAGTCTGTTGATGTTTTTTAAGTGTTCCACTCTGACTGACGTCCTTTCCACACTCCATGCATTTAAATGGTTTCTCCCCTGTGTGAGTCCGTTGATGTGATCTAAGTTTTGCACTCTGAGTGAAGCTCTTTCCACACTCCATACATTCATAGGGTTTCTCCCCTGTATGAGTCTGTTGATGTGATCTAAGGCTTGTATTACAACGAAAACTCTTTCCACACTCAATACATTTAAATGGTTTCTCCCCTGTGTGTGTCTGTTGATGTCTTCTATGGTGTGTACTCTGACGGAATCTCTTTCCACACTCCAGACATGTAAATGGTTTCTCGCCTGTGTGAGTCCATTGATGTGATTTAAGGCTTGTATTAAAAAGGAAACTCTTTCCACACTCGAAACATTTATATGGTTTCTCCCCTGTGTGAGTCCGTTGATGATTTCTAAGGTGTGCACTCTGACTGAAGTCCTTTCCACACTCCATGCATTCAAATGGTTTCTCCCCTCTGTGAATTTGTTGATGTGATCTAAGGCTTCCACGATCACTAAAACTCTTTCCACACTCGATACATTTATATGGTTTCTCCCCTGTGTGAGTCCGTTGATGATTTCTAAGGTGTGCACTCTGACTGAAGTCCTTTCCACACTCCAAGCATTCAAATGGTTTCTCCCCTGTGTGAGTCCGTTGATGTTTCCTAAGGCTTCCACGATCACTAAAACTCTTTGCACACTCCATACATTTAAATGGTTTCTCCCCTGTGTGAGTCCGTTGATGTGATCTAAGTTGTGAACTCGTACTAAAGTCTTTTCCACACTCCATGCATTTAAATGGTTTCTCCCCTGTGTGAGTCCGTTGATGTGATCTAAGGTCTCCACTCTGACTGAAGCTCTTTCCACACTCCATGCATTTAAATGGTTTCTCTCCTGTGTGAGTCCGTTGATGTCGTCTAAGATTTCCATTATCACTGAAGCTCTTTCCACACTCAATGCATTTATATGGTTTTCCCCCTGTGTGAGTCCCTTTGTGCAATTTAAGGTTTCCACTCTGACTGAAATTCTTCCCACACTCCCTGCACTTAAAAGATTTTCTCTCTGTGTGAGTCCTCTGGTGTGTTCTAAGTTTTGCATTGAAAGAGAAGCTCTTTCCGCACTCCATACCTTTAAATGGGTTCTTTCCTTTTTGTGTTTGTTGATGTGAACTATGTGTGCTCATTCAGTGAAGCATATTCCACATTTCACACATTTTAATGGCTATTCCTAATGAAACGAAAGGTGTCCTGTCCCCTGCAATTCTGTCTTCTCCATCACCGTTTTCAGAGTGGGCAGAAAGGAAATCCTGTTTGGGTTTCAAGAAAGAGAACACAGGAAAAAAAGGACACATCAACCGCCATTAGCACCTTCTCCTATTTCAACATCTCCTACATTCTCCCATGTCCTACCCATGTCTAATGATAGTAATTCATCAGCAACCTTTTATAATCCTCTATTCTTATTATTCTTATTATTCTTATTATTCTTATTATTCTTATTATTATTATAAAAAGTTAGAACAAGCATTATTTCTTCCCATGAAAGACCTAATGAATAATATTCTGGCAAATGGAAAACTTCCGAAAACTTGGAAGGAGAGCTTTATTACTCTTATCCATAAACAGGGAACAGATGCCTCAAACATGGCCAATTACAGACCCATTGCACTGCTAAATAACGATTACAAGATATTTGCAGACATTCTTGCAAATAGATTAAAAATGGTGCTTAAAGAGATAATTCATAAAGATCAAACCGGATTTCTTCCCGAACGATTTATGCAATCCAATATTAGATGTGTGATTAATGTATTAGAATATTTGGATATTAAAATTGATAAACCAGCAGCTATTATGTTGGTAGACGCTGAAAAAGCTTTTGATAACGTGTCCTGGAAGTTTATGAAAAAATTAATGGAAGAAATCGGACTGGGAGAAAATATTTGTAAAGGAATAAATGCCATCTATTCGGAACAATATGCAAAATTGATCATCAATGGAAGAATTACTGAGGAGTGCAAAATAAACAAGGGAACCAGACAGGGCTGCCCACTGTCACCACTGATATTTATCTTGGTGATGGAAGTCTTGAACAATCAGATAAGAAGGGATCAGCTTGTTAAAGGCATCACTCTGGGAAACAAAACATATAAAATTAAAGCTTTCGCGGACGATCTACTTGTTATGACTGAAAACCCTAAAGAAAGTCTGAAAAGAGTGCTGGAATTGATTAAAGAATTTGGAGAAGTGGCAGGCTTTAAGCTGAATATAACAAAAACAAAAATGCTTGTTAAAAATGTATCCACAGAAGAAAAGGACGACTTAGAAAAAAATATTGGGCCTGAAAATCTCTTCAAAAGTGAAATACTTGGGTATTTGGATCACCCCCAAGAACATAAACTTATTTCAGGATAATTACACCAAAACTTGGCTAGAGATTAGAAAAAACTTGGTAACCTGGAGTAAACTAAAATTAACATTTCTGGGTAGGATTTCCATTATAAAGATGAATGTGCTTCCAAAATTAATATTTTTATTTCAAATGATTCCTATACTGGGTGAAGCAGGTTGTCTCAAGATATGGCAAAGAGAAATTTCTAAATTTCTGTGGGAAGGGAAATTAACCTAGGATTAAACACCTGATCTTAATAGACATAAAAGAGAGAGGAGGCTTTTCCCTACTCGACCTAAAACTTTACTACGAGGCAGCCTGTTTCACCTGGCTAAAAGATTGGTGCACGTTGCAGGATCCGGACCTCCTGGACCTGAAAGGTTTTGACAACCGTTGGGGATGGCACGCCTACCTAATATATGGAAAAGCGAAAATTCATAAAAATTTTACTAACCATATAACAAGAAAGTCACTCTTTGCTGTATGGGAAAAATATAAAGACCTGATGGAGCCTAAAGTCCCGTGGTGGACTTCCCCAGTAGAAGCCATAGCAGTAAAATGGAAAAATACCCAGGAAAGCTGGCCAACATATAAAACTTCTAAAAAATGAAGATAACCAAATAAAATTTAAAAAATTTGAGGAAATAAGAGAACACATTTCAGACTGGTTCCAATACCATCAGTTATTTGAAAGATTTAAATTTGACAAACAAAAGGGGTTCTCAGTAGAAATTTCCCGATTCGAATCTGATCTTGTAAATTCTAAAAGAAAAACTCTTTCCAAAACTTACCGACTCCTCCTTGACTGGACAGTCAAGGAGGAGGAGGTAACAGTGGCAATGGTGAGGTGGTCCCAGGATTTTGGCCATTCAATAACCATGGCCCAATGGGAACATTTATGGAAGATCAATTGGAAATTCACAAACTGTTACACGATTAGAGAGAACTTTCAAAAAATGCAACATCGATGGTATCTAACACCATGGAAACTTTCAAAAATGTATAAAAATGTGTCAAGTAATTGTTGGAGATGCAGAGACTCAGGAACATTCTACCATATGTGGTGGACATGTAGGAAAATACAGGTATTCTAGGAGAGTATACATGCAGAAGGGACGCGGGTGGCGCTGTGGGTAAAAGCCTCAGCTCCTAGGGCTTGCCGATCGAAAGGTCGGCGGTTCGAATCCCCGCGGCGGGGTGCGCTCCCGTCGTTCGCTCCCAGCGCCTGCCAACCTAGCAGTTCGAAAGCACCCCCGGGTGCAAGTAGATAAATAGGGACCGCCTTCTAGCGGGAAGGTAAACGGCGTTTCCGTGTGCGGCTCTGGCTCGCCAGATGCAGCTTTGTCACGCTGGCCACGTGACCCGGAAGTGTCTCCGGACAGCGCTGGCCCCCGGCCTATAGAGTGAGATGGGCGCACCAACCCCAGAGTCTGTCAAGACTGGCCCGTACGGGCAGGGGTACCTTTACCTTTACTATACATGCAGAACTGCAAAAAATGCTAAAGATCTCTTTCAATAAAAAACCAGAGGCCTACCTCCTGGGAATAACAGATTTGGATATTCCACAAAAGAGGAAGGGTATCTTTTTATATGCGACGGTGGCAGCAAGAGTTTTGATCGCAGCAAAATGGAAGAGTAATGAAATCCCCTCTATACAAGATTGGATCGAAAAGCTGACAGAATATGCTGAATTAGATGGTTTATCAGAAAAAATAAAGAATAAATCAAAACAGGAATTTGTTTCTAAATGGGAGGTTTTCAAAGAATATCTGAAAAATAAATATAGTAGTTTAAATTCTGTTGCAGCATTCGAGGAACTTCAGTAATAGTTGCTAGGTAGATAGAAGAAATTAGATTTATTGAGAATAAGTTTAATTATGAAAAATGTGTATTGGCAATAAGTAATATGAATTTGAAATATGGAATAGACGGGAAGTTGGGTCTTTAGTGTTAAGACCAATAGATGTTTTATTGTTTGCCAAGAAAACTATGTGTCTATGGTTATTTTTGTAATTTGTGTGTAATTTGGTATTTGTGTTTTTTTGTGGGTTTTTTTCGTTGTATAAATATATATATATATATATATATATATATATATATATATAATCCTCAATCATGTTTAATAACACAGCATGATCTTGGAATACTGTTGTCCTGTGGGACTGCCTTTCAAATCAAGTGGTTGCCCCCGTTTACACCTCTAGATCTTCATGAATCACCTGCACAGTCCCACTGACCTCAGGAGGTCCATATGGACCATTTTGGAAGGCTCAGGCCTACATCTCTTCCAGGGACTGTGGTCTGGGTCAGTCAAAGAACTAGTGACAAGGCTTGGTACTAGGGGTCAGCTGAATGGGTGCTCAGGGAACCGCCTGTTCTTGGAGATGGACCTCTGTCTACATGCCTCACATTGTATGGAGAGAGCAGGAAAAGCGGAAAGAAAGCAGCTGGCACATGGGAATCCCAGGCGGAAACACCCACCCCAATGGTTCTTTATAATTATGGTGTGCTGCCTGATCCTCTGCTTGTCTTCTGACAGAGGACTATCCTAATCTGGTACTGAAAAGCAGGATATTCAAGGCAAGGAGGTAACTGTAGTTAATGGTAGGTAGCCATATTGGTCCGACACAGTTCATAGAATCTTAGAATCATAGAGTTGGAAGAGACCACAAGGGCCATCGAGTCCAACCCCCTGCCAAGCAGGAAACACCATCAGAGCACTCCTGACATATGGTTGTCAAGCCTCTGCTTAAAGACCTCCAAAGAAGGAGACTCCACCACACTCCTTGGCAGCAAATTCCACTGTCCAACAGCTCTTACTGTCAGGAAGTTCTTCCTAATGTTTAGGTGGAATCTTCTTTCTTGTAGTTTGGATCCATTGCTCCGTGTCCGCTTCTCTGGAGCAGCAGAAAACAACCTTTCTCCCTCCTCTATGTGACATCCTTTTATATATTTGAACATGGCTATCATATCACCCCTTAACCTCCTCTTCTCCAGGCTAAACATGCCCAGCTCCCTTAGCCGTTCCTCATAAGGCATCGTTTCCAGCCTTTGACCATTTTGGTTGCCCTCCTCTGGACATGTTCCAGTTTGTCAGTGTCCTTCTTGAACTGTGGCGCCCAGAACTGGACACAGTACTCCAGGTGAGGTCTGACCAGAGCAGAATACAGTGGCACTATTACTTCCCTTGATCTAGATGCTCTACTCCTATTGATGCAGCCCAGCATTGCATTGGCTTTTTTAGCTGCCGCGTCACACTGTTGGCTCATGTCAAGTTTGTGGTCAACCAAGACTCCTAGATCCTTTTCACATGTACTGCTCTCAAGCCAGGTGTCACCCATCTGGTATTTGTGCCTCTCATTTTTTTTGCCCAAGTGCAATACTTTACATTTCTCCCTGTTAAAATTCATCTTGTTTGTTTTGGCCCAGTTCTCCAATCTGTCAAGGTCGTTTTGAAGTGTGATCCTGTCCTCTGGGGTGTTAGCCACCCCTCCCAGTTTGGTGTCATCTGCAAATTTGATCAGGATGCCCTTGAGTCCATCATCCAAGTCGTTGATAAAGATGTTGAATAAGACTGGGCCCAAGAGAGAACCCTGTGGCACCCCACTAGTCACTCTTCTCCAGGATGAAGAGGGACCATTGATGAGCACCCTTTGGGTTCGGTCAGTCAGCCAGTTACAAATCCACTGAGTGGTAGCATAGTCAAGACCGCATTTTAAAAGCTTCTTTACAAGAATATCATGGGGCACCTTGCCAAATGCCTTGCTGAAATCAAGGTAGGCTACATCCACTGCATTCCCTTCATCTACCAGGCTTGTAATTCTGCCAAAAAACGAGATCAGGTTAGTCTGACATGACTTATTTTTCAGAAATCCATGCTGACTATTGGACTATTGACTGGGCGGTAATTATTTGGGTCCTTTCTTTCCCCCTTTTTGAAAATAGGGACAACATTTGCCCTCCTCCAGTCTGCCGGGATTTCGCCTGTTCTCCAGGATTTCTCAAAGATGACTGCCAGTGGTTCTGAGATCACATCTGCCAGTTCTTTTAATACTCTTGGATGCAGTTCATCTGGCCCTGGAGACTTGAATACATCTAAACTAGCCAAGTATTCTTGTACTATCTCCTTAGTTAGTATTCTTGTAGTATCTCCTTGTCAGGCCCACAGATCACTGCTTCTGTTCCCCTCAGTAGGGAATCCCCTATCACCACTACACGCCTCCTCTTAGGTTTGGTCGGGGTTCTTCCGTGAGCTGTCCGTTCCAAGATCGCCTGCACATTCCCTGAGGACTGACTTTGCTGCTCGTCTTCATATACCTGATCGACTGTAATGAGGGAGAGATCCTCAAATGGAGTCTGCTCTTCGTCTTCCATGCTAGGGGAGAGGACCTCAAAGCGATTGTGCATTTCTAAACAATCAGAGCGAACCCTGGGCCTCCTACTTCTTTGAGTCACGTTTCTCCATATATCTGGCTCCTGTGTTGGAGAACTAGCCTCCTTCTCAGGGGTGTCCCCTGTCTCCTCCTTGGTGGAGATGGTGTGCTCTGTTGCTTCCAAGAAGAGCTCCAGCTCTCTAATTCTTTGGAGCGTAGCTACACGTTCCTCCAGTTGCTGGACTTTGTCTTTTAAGAGGGCAATCAACATGCAATTGCTGCAGGTAAAGCTGCCTGCAACCTTTGGCAAGATGGCAAACATTGCGCAGGAACCGCAGGCGACTGCAGCTGTTCCCTCCCCCTCCATCCTGAGAATGTGTCCTTGGGGGTGGCTACAGCGGTCCTCCATCATAAAAAGTGTGAAGAAAAAACCCTAGGTCTCCCCCAACAAAGGTTTGAGACAAGCTCCCCTAAATCTAAAAGATTGATCAAACTGCGCGCACCACTAGGCGCGCGCCGCTGCCCTGCAAGCTCTGATAAGCTCCTCCCACAGCTGATCCCCTGCCTCAACAGAAACCCTGCCCCCTTTGACCTCTGCACAGGGAGAGCAGCTAATCAGCCACAAAGAAACGCACACACAAAAAAACTCTTTTGCTCCTTCTTCAGCTGCTGCCCTGCTGCTGCCCACACACGGCTAAACGAATAAACAACAACAGCAGCAGCAGCAGCACCTTAGGGACCAACTAAGTTTGTTCTAGGTATAAGTTTTCGTGTGCATTCACAGTTCTTCATATAGTGGGAGATGGTAGTAGGAGTACCCTTCTGAGAAAAACCCCACCCCACCCTCCCACGATATACAAGGGTCTGGTGACATCTGTCTCAGTGTATCTGAAGAAGTGTGCATGCACACGAAAGCTTATACCTAGAACAATCATAGGTGCTACTGGACTATTTTTTTATTTTTTATTTCAACTGCGTCAGACCAACACGGCTACCTACCTGAATCTAGATGTCATGGGGTGTTGGGGAGCAGTAGTTCCTTTGGTGGGGAACATGTCCTGCACCTCCTGGGATCATTTTTCCACCCTTGGTGCCCACCCTGCACTCAGCTCTCACCTGTGGCTTCCAGAAGCTGTCAGCATGCAACAGGGGTTCAAGCAAAGGCTTCTACCAGCCGGCTAAACCAGGTGAGGAAAGCTGATGGGTCTCAAATCCTTGGGGGGCTGGGGAATTCTGCTGCACCTGAAGTCAAGCCCTCATGGATGGAGAGGAGGAGAACAACCGTGAATCCCACAGTCCAGAAGGCAGATTCTGCCCGTGTGGAAGAGGAACGTGAAGGGCAGGTGGGGCACGTCCACCTGGAGGCTTGTTATCTAGTCCCAGGATTACTCTGACATTGAATTACCGTATTTTTCGCTCTATAACACGCTCCTAACCATAACACGCACATAGTTTTTAGAGGAGGAAAACAAGAAAAAAAATATTCTAAACAAAACAGTGGATGTATGATTTTTGTGGTTCATGCTGTGGCCACAGACATGTGATCTAACGATGAGTTTGGGGTAAAGGTAAAGGTAAAGGTACCCCTGCCCGTACGGGCCAGTCTTGACAGACTCTAGGGTTGTGCGCCCATCTCACTCAAGAGGCCGGGGGCCAGCGCTGTCCGGAGACACTTCCGGGTCACGTGGCCAGCGTGACAAAGCTGCATCTGGCGAGCCAGCGCAGCACACGGAACGCCGTTTACCTTCCCGCCAGTAAGCGGTCCCTATTTATCTACTTGCACCCGGGGGTGCTTTCGAACTGCTAGGTTGGCAGGCGCTGGGACCGAACGACGGGAGCGCACCCCGCCACGGGGATTCGAACCGCCGACCTTTCGATCGGCAAGCCCTAGACACTGAGGCTTTTACCCACAGCGCCACCCGCGTCCCTTGAGTTTGGGGTAGCCCAATGCAAAAATCCTGAGGATCCATGTGGATCCGTGCTTTGTAACCACGTGAATGAAGGAACTGTCAGTAATGTATGGTATCTCCAATACAGTGATGAAGGAAGAGGGGGGGAGCTCGCACTTGTCCTAGGCAAAGCAGCCAACTCCTATAGGCCTAGGTGCCTTCACCCCCCATTAAATATTTGAGGGAGTCATCCTCCCCCCATGCTGATGGGCATTGCCATTCATATAAGGTACCAGTGTGCATGCACTTTGTCTTGAGATCATTGCAGTCTGTGAGATGGGGCTTACCTGTACCTGCCCACCCCCCAATATTTTATTGAAATTGGAAGAGGGAGGGAGGGAGGGAGGGAGGGAGGGAGGGAAGAGAGATGGAGAGCTCACATTTGTCCTAGGCAAAGCAGCTAACTCCTATGGGCCTAGGTGCCTTCACCCCCCCATTAAATATTTGAGGGAGTCATCCCCCATCCCCCATTGTGGTATGTGAGTGGGGCTTACCTGGCTGTCTCCCCAATATTTTTTGAAGCTGGAAGAGGGAGGGAGGGAGGGAGGGAAGGAAGAGAGAGGGGGAACTCACATTTGTGCAGCTGCCTTGCCTCGAACTGAAGCAAAAAGAGGAGGAGATGCAGGGACACGAGCCTTGTAAGCTGCTTTGTTTGAATTTACCGGTGAGGTGCTGGGGGAGGGACGGAAGGGGATGCCCTCTTTGTCCCTCCTTCCAGCTCATTGTAAAGAAAGCAGAGTAAGAGCCACTTACATGTGTGTAAGGGAGAGCCATAGAGCAGGCAGACACTGAGAAAAAGAGGCTGTCTCCCTTCTCCCACCTTGGCTTTTACAGCTGCAGGCAGCTCTTGCCCGCTTCCAAGCTGCCTCCCTTCTCCCACCTCCCCAAAAAGCCATAGAGCAGGCAGACAGGAGGGAGAGAGGCTGTCTCCCTTCTCCCACCTTGGCTTTTACAGGCTGCAGGCAGCTCTTGCCGGCTTCCAAGCTGGCTCCCTTCTCCCACCTCGCTAAAAAGCCATAGAGCAGGCAGACAGGAGGGAGAGAGGCTGTCTCCCTTCTCCCACCTTGGCTTTTACACACTGCAGGCAGCTCTTGCCGGCTTCCAAGCTGGCTCCCTTCTCCCACCTCGCTAAAAAGCCATAGAGCAGGCAGACAGGAGGGAGAGAGGCTGTCTCCCGACACTCAGCTGTTGCTCAGCTGTTGCCGGCTTCTCAGGGAGCCAAGCGGAGGAAAAGAGGCTGCCGAACAGCCAGCAAGAGCGGCTCCTCCTGCCTGCATTCGCTCCATAACACGCACACACATTTCCCTTTACTTTTTAAGGGGGGAAAACTGAGTGTTATGGTGCGAAAAGTACGGTATATATAAATTACAGTATTGAAATGCGCCTTCTCCCACTTCATATTCTGATATTACTCTACTCTGCTTGTCTGTTTCTTACTTGAGTGCTGTTTTGGTTTGCTAAGTCAGGGTTTTACTGTGAGTTACATTTTTGCTATTTTTTGGGTCCTGTCATGCTTATCTGTCTTCGGTAATAAATTTCTCAGCTGAATTGTTTTTTTGCTGCCTCTGTGTTTTCTCCTACTCTGCTATCTTTACATCGATCATTATGGAGGAGCAAGATCTGCAACCTAAAGCCCTCCTCAGCCTCGGCCCTGTGGACCTGAAGGAGCATCTTCACCCCCATCGCTCCGTCCGGACAGGGAGGTCCGCCTCCGAGGGTCTTCTGCTGGTTCCCTTGCTGATAGAAGTGAAGTTCCAGGGAACCAGGCAGAGGGCCTCCTGCCCCATGGAATGCCCTCCCTTCAGAGGGCAAGGAGGTAGGCAACCATCTGACATTTAGAAGACAGCAGTTTCAGGAGGTTTTTAATGTTGGATGTTTTACTGTCTTGTATATGTACTGTAGGGACGCGGGTAGTGTTGTGGGTTAAACCATAGAGCCTAGGACTTCCTGATCAGAAGGTCGGGCGTTCGAATCCCTATGACGGGGTGGGCTCCCGTTGCTCGGTCCCTGCTCCTGCCAACCTAGCAGTTTGAAAGCACGTCAAGGTGCAAGTAGATAAATAGGTACCACTCCAGCGGGAAGGTAAACGGCGTTCCCGTGCTCTGCTCTGGTTTGCCAGAAGCGGCTTTGTCATGCTGGCCACATGACCAGCTGCACGCCGGCTCCCTCAGCCAGTAAAGCGAGATGAGCGCCGCAACCCCAGAGTCGGCCACGACTGGACCAAATGGTCAGGGGTGCCTTTACCTTTAATAGGAGTTTTTATAGCCTTTGGAGGTACAGTGGTACCTCGGGTTAAGAAATTAATTCGTTCTGGAAGTCCGTTCTTAACCTGAAACTGTTCTTAACCTGAAGCACCACTTTAGCTAATGGAGCCTCCTGCTGCCGCCGCGCCGGCAGAGCACAATTTCTGTTCTCATGCTGAAGCAAAGTTATTAACCTTAGGTACTATTTCTGGGTTAGCGGAGTCTGTAACTTGAAGCGTATGTAACCCGAGGTACCAGTGTATATATACATTTGGTGCTGTGACTCAGATAAATTGAGGCTTTCTTTGAACCCACCCAGCTGTGGGTGCCTCAACTGAGGGAGCAGTGCCCCCCCAGCTCTCTGTGTGTCTCAGTCAAGGGGGGCTGCTCTGTATGTTTTGCTCACAGTTAAATTGCACATTTGGGGGGGGAGAGCTTTCTTTTTGTGTGTTTTGCATTGACGCTTTTGTCTCCAGCTCAGCCAGGGGAGCTGGGCTGGGGGGCCAGCTCTCTCTCTCTCTCTCTCTCTCTCTCTCTCTCTCTCTGTGTGTGTGTGTGTGTGTGTTTGTGGACCCCCCCTCCCCGGCAGCAGTGGACTGCCAGCTGTGGGTGCCTCAACCAGGCAACAGCAGGCTCCCAGCTCTGTGAATGTCCATGTATTGTCTCAAGCTCGGCCAAGAGGGTGGGGGGGGGGAGTTTTCTCACACTGTGTTTTTCTTGAAGGCTCCTGTCCGGCTGAGGGCTGGGGCTGAAGAGATCAGGCTCTCTCCCCCCTTGGCACAACTGCGAGTTCTCTGCCCAGGACTGACGGGCTGTGCAGCCGAGGGGGGCATTTATTTATGATTCTTTTCTTTCTATAGGCTTTCTCACTGTGGGCCTTGCTGGCCACCAGTCTTTTCAAAAGGCTTTCCCCCCACCTTTTATTTTATCTGCAGCATGTCAGAAGGCAGGGAGTCCCCCTTGTGTAACAACTTAAGCAGGAGGGCATAATGGGGGGTGTCACACTCACAGGAGGAATGGACTCCATTACAAGGCATGGTGAATAATTTTGGCAAATTCAAGCACAAATATGGTGGAGCAATGAACCTCAAATGACTAAGAACTCCCTGCTGCCCCCACCCCCCCCGGCTCGTGGGACCTGGAGCAAACCAACCAGGTCTTTTGAAGCGTGACAAAACACCATGGGGGTTCGGAGCAGTTTGCATACGGAGAAGACTCCGGGGTAGCAGTCCTGAGAGAGAGCCCTACATAAGTTGAAAGGACAGCATTGCACCTCGCTGAGGATGCAGTGAGCACTGAAGGAGGCAAAAGTAATCAAACCCCAGAAGAAAGAGCACTCTTCCAGAGGAGAGGCGAAAAAGAAATAACTGATCTGGCCCCCCAACGGCTCCCATATCAGCCTTTAATTGGCCAGACCTAGGAGTTTTGATAGCCTTTGGGGGCATACAAGACCTGGACACTGAGCCTTCTTCCCTTGGGGGTTCCCCAGCTGGTGCCTCCCCCCCTTCACCCAGCCAGTCCATGACAGCAACAGCAGCGGCAGCAACAACAGTAAAATCAGTACAATAATAATATGCACACTGGTCCTCTGGCAGGAAGAATGATAACTTCTGGGACTATGGAAAAATACTATCTTCCCCAAACCCCAGAATAAGCAGGAGCTTATTAGGGGTTTGTGAGGGAAGATGGGCCCCCCAGGAGACTTCCCTGGTACCTGCAGCCGCTCCTTCCCCCTCTTGCAATAAGGCTTGGGGAAAATCTCCCATTAAATTACAATATTTTAAGTTTTCTTCAGAACACGTAGGAGGCAGTGTTCGGAAATCATGCAGTGGTGTGGGTGAGAGGGTTTGGTGCATAAACCAGTCTGACACTCACATACAACCCCTTCTTGAATGCTTGAGTAGAGCAACTCCAGGGCATGAGCCAAGTAGCAGCAGAGTAGGGGCCACGTGCAGAGCAAGTCCCACACTGAGGTCAAAAACACACACAGAGGCAGCAGGACTTCTTCCATAATACTTTACTGAGCTTTCAAAGCATACAGTTCTCACTGGGTTCCCAGAAAGGTACAAAACTTTGCTTCTGAGAGCAAATCCAGTTTCAGCAGTAAAAAAATACACCACACAAGATACCTAAGTCAGGCACACAAACCGGCAGAAGGGAGCAAGGGAGGAAAGAGGCTGGAAGGACACAGGGCAATGGATGTGTGTCTTTCACTTCCTGTCTTCTGGGAGGGAAGTCAGCAACTCGGCATCTGCAGGGGCTTCACAAAGCAAAGCTTTCTGCTGGCTGCTTCCAGGCAAATGGGCATCCCAGAAACACACACTGTGATCTGTGGTGTGTTGCCATATCAATTGTTTTTGGAAGGTTATCACGATGTGGTCTAGAAAACAGTTTGGACAATATATCGCCCAGCCTTAATCCTCACTGACCACCAGCAATCCAGATAAACCCTCACTCTTTCTCTGTCGAAAGGTACTTTAAATATTAGATCATAATCACGTTGTTTGACAATGCCTTCAATATTTCATTACTATAGACTTTTACGCATAAATACCAGAACTTCACAAACACAACATGTGTTAATGAGTGATGTCCTGCTGAGTTCATTGCTGTGAAGAAAAGAGTGGACTCTGAGAGGAAGACGTCCCACACTCCAAACATCTAAATGGGTTCTTCCATGTGAGAGTCCCTGGATGTTCCTTAAACACTCCTTTGTAAATAAAGCACGTTTTGCAATCTTTTCATTTAAACGGCTTCTCCTCTGAGTTTGTTGATGGTTTGTAGGGTTTCAACTCTTAAAGTTCTTCCTGTCCGTGAGTCTGTTGATTTAGAACTTCCACTAGGACTGAGCCTCTATCAACTTTCCTGATATTTATAAGGTTTGTGTTTTGTGTGAGTTTGTTGACATAAATCAAGGGTTCCACTCTGACTGAAGCTCCTTCCACAGTCCATACATTTAAACAGTTTCTGCCCTGTGTGTCTGCTGATGGTTTCTAAGATTTCCATTCTGACTGAAGCTCTTTCCGCACTCCATGCATTTAAATGATTTCTCCCCTGTGTGAATCCGTTGATGTGTTCTAAGTTGTCCATTATCACTAAAGCTCTTTCCACACTCCATACATTTAAATGGTTTCTCTCCTGTGTGAGTCCGTTGGTGTATATAGAGGTGTCCACTCTGACTGAAGCTCTTTCCACACTTCATACATTTATATGGTTTCTCCCCTGTGTGAGTCTGTTGATGTGTTCTAAGGTTTCCATTGAAACGGAAGCTCTTTCCACACTCCATACATTCATATGGTTTGTTCCCTGTGTGAATCCTCTCGTGTAATTTAAGGTCTCCATTCTGACTGAAGCTCTTTCCACACTCTAAACATTTAAAGGGTTTCTCTCCTGTGTGAGTCCATTGATGTGTTCTAAGGCTTCCATTATGAGTGAAGCTCTTTCCACACTCAATACATTTATATGGTTTCACCCCTGTGTGAGTCCGTTGATGTATTTTGAGGTTTCCACTCCGACTGAAGACTTTCCCGCACTCCATGCATTCAAATGCTTTCTCCCCTGTGTGTGTCCGTTGATGTAAACTTAAGTGTCCATTCTGACTGAAGCTCTTTCCACACTCCATACATTTAAATGGTTTCTCCCCTGTGTGAGTCTGCTGATGTAAACTTAAGTGTCCACTCTGACTGAAGCTCTTTCCACACTCCATACATTTATGTGGTTTCTCCCCTGTGTGAGTCCGTTGATGTTTTCTAAGGCTTCCATTTTCACTAAAGCTCTTTCCGCACTCCATACATTTAAATGGTTTCTCCCCTGTGTGAGTCCGTTGATGTATTCTAAGGCTTCCATTTTCACTAAAGCTCTTTCCACACTCCATACATTTAAATGGTTTCTCTCCTGTGTGTGTCCGATGATGTATATTGAGGAGTCCACTCTGACTGAAGCTCTTTCCACACTCCATACATTTATATGGTTTCTCCCCTGTGTGAGTCCTTTGATGTGTTCTAAAGGCTGCATTGAAACTGAAGCTCTTTCCGCACTCCATACATTTATATGGTTCCTCCCCTGGGTGAATCCGCTGGTGTAATTTAAGGTACCCATTATCACTAAAGCTCTTTCCACATTCCAAACATTTAAATGGTTTCTCCCCTGTGTGCGTCTGCTGATGTAAACTTAAGTGTCCACTCTGACTGAAGCTCTTTCCACACTCCATACATTTATGTGGTTTCTCCCCTGTGTGAGTCCGTTGATGAGTGCTAAGTGCATCACTCCGACTGAAGCTCTTTCCACATTCCATACATTTATATGGTTTCTCCCCTGTGTGAGTCCGCTGGTGTATATTGAGGAGTCCACTCTGACTAAAGTTCTTCCCACACTCCCTGCATTGGAATCCATTCTTGCCCATGTGACTCCGCTGATGTGTTCTAACTTTTCGACTATCGGTGAATCTTTTCCCACACTCCATACCTTTAAATGGTTTCTCCCCTGTTGGAGGTTGTTGATGTGAACTATGTGTGCTCATTCAATGAAGCAAATTCTGCATGTCACACATTTTAATTTCTATTCCTAATGAAACTAAAGGTGCCCCATTCCCTGGAGTTCTGACTGTCTTCTCCATCTCCTTCTTCAGATTGAGAGGAAAGGAAATCCTGTTTGGGTTTCAAGGAAGAGAACTAAGGGAAAGAAAATAAATCAAGCTCCATTAGCACCTTCTCCTATATCAACGTCTCCTACATTCCCTCACCTCCTCCCCATGTTCCCAATTTTTTGGAAATGAAGTTTTAATGTTAACAAATGATAGTAATTCATGAGCAACTTTCATAATCCTCAATCAATGTTAATAAAGCAGCATGATTTTTAAAAGAATGATGTGCTGTCTGATCTCATGCCCATCTTCTGACGCAGGACTATCCTAAAATGACACTGAAAAGCGGATATTCAAGGCAAATAGAAAAACTGTACTTAGTGGAATATGTAGTACCTTGAATAAGTAGTATTAATTTACTTATTGCCTGAATTTGTGTTTTTTCTAGAGACGAATTTATTCCGGTTCTGTCTCAAATATCATAATTATATGATGTCATGGGGTGTTGGGGAGCAGTAGTTCCTTTGGTGGGGGACATGTCCTGCACCTCCTGGGGTCATTTTTCCACCCTTGGTCCCCACCCTGCACTCAGCTCTCACCTGTGGCTTCCAGAAGCTGTCAGCATGCAACAGGGGTTCAAGCAACGGCTTCAACCGGTGAGGAAAGCTGATGGGTCTCAAATCCTTGGGGGGCTGGGGAATTCTGCTTCACCTGAAGTCAAGCCCTGGTGGATGGAGAGGAGGAGAACAACCGTGAATCCCACAGTCCAGAAGGCAGATTCTGCCCATCCTGCTAAGGAAAGTGAAGGGCAGATGGGGCTCGTCAATCTGGGAAGGGAGGTCCTCGAGAAGGAAAACTAAACCTTCACTGCCTGGTGAGTTATCTTCAGGAAAAGAAAAGGCTATACAAATCCAGAGTGGAGTCTCTAAGATAGTTGCATGGTGTCCTGCACACCTCCTTCCAGCCACTCCAGCAGCGAAGCTGGTGCCAAACATACTGCTCTGCTTTCCTTGGGACCATATTAGCCAGGCTGAGAAAGGGGTCTTGTTGTCTAGGCAGCCCAGGACCCCCAAACACACTGCCCAGGCAGTGCTGCTAACACAGCAGTTTCAGGCGGAGAGATGAGCTCAGACGTGTGTATCAAAATCTCTCCAATGTGGATGTGCTATTTACATCATATGTCACTGTAAAAGTATTCAAAATATTTGTCTTTTGAAGAAAAGACCACCAAGTATCGGATGGCCCCTTCAAAGCTAATGAAAGACTTGTGCCTGGAGCTTTTAGGGGTGCAGGACCAGGAAAGCTTCTGCCACCATGATCCTTCCAACTGGGATTCAGGCCTCATCATGTGACAGAAACTGCCCTTGTTGCTCTGGTTGATGATCTCCAATGCGCTAGAGTCTGAAGGGAAAGCTGTTTCCTGGTTCTGCTAGATCTCTCAGTGGCTTTGGAGACCTTTGGCCATGGTGTCCTACTGAACCCTCTAGGGGAGCTGGGGACCATGCTATGCAGTGGTTCCCCTCCTTCCTCCTGGGCCATGTCCAGAAAGTGGTGTTGGGGGATGACTGTTCTGACCCCTGGGCTCTCACTTGTGGGGTTCCTCAGGGCTCCGTCCTCTCCCCCATGCTTTTTAATATCTATATGAAGCTGCTGGGAGAGATCATCAGGGTTTTGGGGCTGGGTGATCACCAGTATGTGGGTGATACCCAGCTCTTCTTCTCGTTTAAATCGGAGCCAGTGAAGGTGGTGAATGCCCTGTGTTGGTGCCTGGAGGTGGTTTGAGGATGGGTGGCAGCTAACAGATTGAGCTTGAATCCTGACAAGACAGAAGTACTGTCTCTGGGGAACAGGAGGTGGGCAGGTGTGTGGGTGGGGGCTGGTCCTGATGGGGTAATTGTGCCCCTAAATAACCAGGTGTGCAGCCTAGGGGTCATTTTGGACTCACAGCTGACCATGGAGGCGCAGCTCAATTCTGTGTCCAGGGCAGCTGTCTAGCAGCTCTATCTGGAACGCAGGCTGAGACCCTCCTTCCCCGCACACTGTCTCGCCAGAGTGGTGCACGCTCTGGTTATTTCCGGCTTGGACTACTGCTATGTGGCCTAGATGGGACTACCTTTGAAGGTGACCCAAAACTGCAACTGAATGGGAGCAGCTGCCAAGACCACATATCACTGCTCCTAAAGGATCTTACTTGGTTCCCTGCAGATTTTCAAGCACATGTCAAACTGTTGGTGCTGACCTTTAAGTGGCATGGCTGCATTTTCCAGGCAAAGAAAAGTATTGATCTAATGCAGGCTTCCTGAAACTCGGCAGTTTCCTTTCTGCTGAGAGCTGGTGGTGGGATCAGTGGTGGTGGGATCATGTGGATCATCAACGGATTATATGGATCATCCATCATGTCATACCCGTCTCACGGAGGGGGCGGGGGCTCAGGAAAAATCTCCTGCCACGTGTCTGGGGAGGTCAGGAGGCTGACGGGGGTCAGACAGGGCTGCTGTTTTGCTCTCCTTACTATTTCAGCTCAGGTTTTACTGAAATGGGTGGATTCATTGAGGAAACGGGGCTACGTTGCAAAGAGGCAAATGTGTATACTTTGTTACCACCCAGTGAGTTGTGTTGCAAAGGCCATTTGCAGAAAGGCTCCTGTTGTATCATAGAATCATAGAATCATAGAATCATAGAGTTGGAAGAGACCCCAAGGGCCATCGAGTCCAACCCCCTGCCAAGCAGAAAACACCATCAGAGCACTCCTGACATACGGTTGTCAAGCCTCTGCTTAAAGACCTCCAAAGAAGGAGACTCCACCACACTCCTGCGGCTACATGCCGGAGTTTGGGTGTTTTGTGGAAATGTGTCTGTGTAAATGCGCTTATCCCCGTGCATTTATAATGGCAAGACATTAAATCCCATGAAATCCACAAGCACCAGAACCATAAGCCCACCTAGGAGTCCAAAAGCACAGTCCAAAAGCACAGAACGAAGCAGCCCTTAATCCCTGCCTAGCTAGCTGTCAAAAGCTGGGTGTCCAACAACAAGAACAACAACATGTTTTTTGTACCCCACCCATCAGACTGGATTTCTCCAGCCACTCTGGGCGGCTTCCAAAAGAATAAAAGAAAAGATAACCCAACATAAAACATTAAAAGCTTCCCGATACGGAGCTGCTTTCAGGCATCAATGGAGGCCGTAGAATGGTTTATCTCCCTGACATCTGGTGGGAGGGTGTTCCACAGGGCAGTCAGGACAACCCAGAAGGCCCCCTGTAACCTCACTTCTCGCAATGAGGGACCTGCTGAATGAAGCAGGACCACCTGGAGGAATTATACCCTAATGCTTTCCATATAATCAGTTAGCCATATATAACCATATATCCTTATAATGCTTTTTAATCCATGTTTGAATCATGAAGGCTTCTGCAAAGCTTAGGGCAAAATGCTTAGATTTGAAAAATCCAAAATGAACTCTGTCCCAGTTCTCTCCCCTTGTTCTTCTCAATGTCTCGCGAACATAAGGGGGGAAGCAATAAATCTGCTGTGCTGGCATTTTCCTCCTGTCCAGACAGGGTCCTGAGCAGCTAAAAACAGGAAGATGCTAACCGCAAAATGTCCCTGTTTGGCAGATGTTGCTGTAGCAGGAACCCCCCCACCCCAATCATTCTGTTCGCACAAACATCACACACACTCACACTCACACACTACATACGCCACATTTCTGTTATAAATTCATAGAAAATCAACCATACATCGGATTTGCACTGTTCCATTTTTTTACTCCATGTGACAAGGAATATCAAAGGGGGGTGGCTTGGTTTCTGGTCAGCCATAATCCCTTCACCATCCCAGCACATCCACAGGAGCCCTGCCCAGTTGCTATGTCAGCCCTGATAATCCCAGACAGAAGACAATCATAATGACAAAGAACTTGCATATGGGAGTGGATTCAGCACGGACTGAAACAAAGGACAATAATCAGATCTTCCCTCTGGGGGCAGGAAACTGCAAACTCCCCTTTGTCTCCTGGTAGTGACTCATGGGCAGGGGGAAAGCCAGGTGACTGGACACTCAGGTTACCACCACAACTCCTCCCTCAACCCCTCCTTTCTGTAATGTATGCATGATGTCAACCCCTCCTTTATGTAATGTATGCATGATGTTTCTGGGGGTGGGCTTGACCTAGAGGAGGGGAATTTCAAAAGTTTTTATAAGGTCTTGCAGCCCATTGTTCTGGGTCTTTTCCTCTCTCCTGCAAGTGAAGGGAATACCCTGTTGCAACAGTTCAATAAAGGCCAAGCCTACAGGCTGCTGTTTTGCTCCAAGTTATCCTGGTTGGTGTCTTTGTTTTGTCCAAGAGAGCCCTCGGATTTTTCCGGTAACATTGCGTAGGAGAGCGTAAGGGCCGAATACAGTTCCTTTCTCCTTTTTATTCGGGGAAAGGTCGGACTAATGTTCAGACTGAAGAAAGCAGAAGTTGGGAGGGAACTCTTTACATGATCAGCGGGCAAGACTTGAATGCGCTCATTGGTTTTATTTTTGCTGCCGTGTGCGATTGTATTCGATTATGTCATGATCGATGATGTATGTACTCAGATATAAAGCCTCAGGGCGCTAGAGCTGGGCGGCCCAGTCTCTGGAAAGGATTCCACCGGGTCAATTATTGCTCAGCAATAAATATCACTTTCTTTTTCTCCACTGCTGCGTCTGTCAATTCTGGGACACAATTTGAGTGGGTGACTGGTACCTTTAAAATCCTTGCTACAGGAAGGCCCTCGGAGCTGGACCTCAGTGTCCGGGCTGAGCGATGGACGTGGAGACGCTCCTTCCCTTCTACTGGGCTGAGACCATTTGGGGCTTTCAAGGTCAGCGCCAGCAGTTTGAATGGTGCTCGGAAATGGACCGGGAGCCAGTGAGGATTTCTTGGGACCCGTGTTCAGGGGCCAGCTGTTAGGGGGCCAAAACTGAATGTATCCCTTGCCGGAAGTAATCCATAAACCTCTCCTCCTCCGCCTTCTCGGGATGCCATTGGTGCGCGATGCTCCGGCTCTCGGGAGAGGGAGAGGCGTGAGTTGGGTGCGCTCGGCTTGCCAAGGGTTAAACGGAAACGAGCTAGATTCCTAGACAGGAAAGTAAGACGGGGGGGGGGGCAGGGTCCTCCAGAGCGAAAGCCCAACCCCTCCCTTTCCTGCAAATAGTCGGGCGTGTGGGGGTCCCGTTGGTTCGGCTCTGCAGAGGCTGCCTGGGGGGGGGGGGGGCGCCTGCTGGGATCCGGTGAGTCTCCTCTCTCCCAGGATAGGGCCCATGGGGAGAGCAGGGGTCCCAGCGCTGCATGGCGAGAGGGGGGCAAGTCAGGGCGCGGAGGGTCGCAGGAGGGTGGCAGCTCTGCTCTTCCTTTGCATGAATGCGCTGCTGACCCCTTGGGGAGGGGTCTCGGGTCCTGGAGCGGGGAAATGCATGCAGAGAAACCCTATTCACATGTATGGATCAGTCCCCTTGTATAACAGAGGTTGTCCGCGGACAGAAACATTCAGACATGAAATATACCCTTGTACCTAAAACCTCACCTGTGCAAGGAAGGAAGGAAGAGGGAAGGAAGGAAGCAGAGCAGAGAAGAGAAAGCGCTTCCTCTTGCAGGGCAGAGTAAAACCTGTGGAACTGCCTCCCACAAGAGCCAGGGAGGCCACCAATCAAGGTGGCTTTAAAAGAGGAGGAGACCAATATGTGGAGGAGGAGGAGAGGGAGAAGGGTGGCTCCTCTGCTCTGTCTACCCTATAAGGGGGCAGCCCTGTGGCCTGATCCTGCAGGGCCCATTTTCTCCTCCAGTGCTTAGTTCCCCAGATGCAAGCGTGCCCTCTGAGATTGCCTGGGGTTGAGCTAGATGATCCTTGGGGTGCCATCCACCTCCATAGTTCCATGAAAGCACCACTGGAGGTCTCACAAGCCAAGGCATTGAGAGCAGGAGAGGTCCTGCTGGAAAGGAAACAACCAGTGCAACTGTTTTAAAACAGGAATCCAATGTGTTTGTTGTGGGGGGACTCAGTGGGGAGGGGCAGACCCCTGGATGCCACCTTGATCTCCTTGGGCAAAGAGGTGGGAGAGAAATGCCATTCATAAAGAGAGGCAGCCCAGCCAATCATCTGGCTGCTGCATTTTGGGCCAGTTCCTGAGTTGCCTTCAAGGCAGTTCCACACAGAGAGCGTTGCAACCATCCCATCTGGTGCAGAGAGGACCAGCGCCATGTCCTCTCTGTCCCGAAAGGTCTGTGGGGTGGGGAAGTAGCCTGAGCTGGACATGGGCCTCAAGCGACCATGATGGACCCAGGAGTGCCCTCAAGTATTCATGACTGGGGAGGGGGAGCGTTAAGCAATGTAACATCATCATCATTACTGTTAGTTCCCTGTCTGTAATCCGAATCTCCTAGAGCAGATTACAAAATTTAAAAAACCAATAAAAACAGTTGAAAACACATTACAGTGGTACCTCAGGTTAAGAACTTAATTCCTTCCGGAGTCCGTTCTTAACCTGAAACTGTTCTTAACCTAGACACCACTTTAGCTAATGGGGCCTCCTGCTGCCGCCGTGCGATTTCTGTTCTCATCCTGAAGCAAAGTTCTTAACCCGAAGTACTATATCTGGGTTAGTAGAGTCTGTAACCTGAAGTGTCTGTAACCTGAAGCGTCTGTAACCCAAGGTACCACTGTACTCTCATAGAAAGGCGAGTCCTACTTTATTTGCTTTTGAGTGCACACAGATGCACCCGTCTTGCATGCTTGAGTAAAGCAACTCCAGGGCAGGAGGAGAGTAGGGGCCACGTGTAGAGCAAGTCCCACACTGAGGTCAAAAACCACACACAGAGGCAGCAGGACTTCTTCATTAATACTTTACTGAGCTTTCAAAGCATACAGTTCTCACTGGGTGAGGCACAAAACTTGGCTCCTTAGAGCAAATCCAGTTTCAGCAGTAAAAAAAATACAGCATGCAGGATATCTAAGTCAGGCACACAAACCGGCAAAAGGGAGCAAGGGAGGAAAGAGGCTGGAAGGACACAGGGCAAAGGATGTGTGTCTTTTGCTTCCTGTCACCTGGGAGGGAAGTCAGCAACTCGGCATCTGCAGGGGCTTCATGAATAAAAGCTTTCTGCCGGCTGCTTCCAGGCAAATGAGCATCCCAGAAACACATAGTGTGATCTGTGGCGTGTTGCCATATCCATTGCTTTTGGAAGGTTATCACGATGTGGTCTAGAAACCAGTTTGGAACAATATATCGCACGGCCCTAATCCTCACTGACCACCAGTAATCCAGATAAACACTCCTTTATAAATAAAGCACTTTTTGCAATCTTTTCATTTAAACTGCTTCTCCTCTTTGAGGTTGTTGATGGTTTGAAGGGTTTTTGTCAGGAAGAGGCAAACGGGAAAAGATGAAAGAACAGAAACCAGCAATTATAGAGAGCCTAAAGAGATCATTAGCAGCCTGTCGTCTGACAGTGGGTCTGACGTAGAGAGGGAGGAGGATGAGCCTGGAACAAGTCATTCTGTACACAGAGGAAGTCAGGGGAGGGGTTTCCGCAGACTTGCATGCTGGGTATGGAAAAGGAAAAAGAAAGAGTAGACGCGGCAACTGTGCAACAAAGGGGAGGGACGCAAATTGAAACGCTGGAGATGTACTTTTGAACTTTGTCAAATAAATCAAATAGTTTGGAACTGGCTGGGAGCCCGGAGTCTTATCTATGCCAGCTGGACAGCATTAAGCCTCTGACAGCTTGCCGCGTCTCCCTTTTTTCTGCTGGAAAGCTGGTGGAATAAGGAAATAGGCTCAACATGGAGAAGGAGCTGTTGGAACTGAAAAAGCGAAATGTCGCTCTGGAACAAAAATCTGCAGACCTGCAGAGCCATTTGGAAGAAGCTCGGACTGCTCAGAGAGGAACCCAAGGTGGGCTATCGGCAGATGGGGGCAAGTGTGTGTGGGTTGAACGGTTCCAGGGAGACCCGGAAAGTTACTTGGATTTCAAAACAGGGATTAGATATTTTCTAGAACTTGAAGGAGATAAGTTTCAGAACGATGAAGCGAAAGTTGCTCACATCATTAGACACCTGGGGGGAGGGGCTAGAAGCTGAATCAGGCCATTAAAAGCCTCTGGGAATGAAGCCCTCAGAAATGAAGCCAGATGGCGGGAAAGGAAGCAAGGCAGAGAGCGGTGTTTCCATGGTGACCGCATTTTTGATATGCCTGCAGCTGCCTCAGAACGTCAACAAGAGCAGGAGCCTATGGAGATAGGCACAGCCAGGGCGCAGGAGAGTCTGAAAGCCCAACGGTCTGGCGGGAAGGAGAAAAAAGACTGGCAAGCAGCAAAAAGATGTTTTGCGTGTCAGAAGACTGGGCACTTTGCCAGAGTATGTCCAGAGCATCTTAACTGGCAGGGAATGGTGGGGGCCACCCAGCAGGCAGAGGCAGAGGAGCCCCAGCATTCAGGAAACGAAGATGCCTGGCTGGTGGTGAACCGGGGCAGCAGCCAGGTGGGAGCAACACAGAAAGTCCCCGACTTGAGCACCCAAAAGCAAGCATAATGTTGAACGTAGTGCTAGAACTCCCAAATAGACAGATGGTGGAGGAGTTAGCGCTAGTTGATTATGGTGCCTCAGCCTCCTTTTTTAGCAAGGAATTTGCGACGCGACACCAACTGAACTTGAGGCCTTTGGATTTTCCGCTGCAAGTGACAACAATTGATGGGAAAGAACTGCTGGGGGGTGAAGTGACACATCGAACACCCCCAATGCGAATGCATGTGGCCACCCACTCTGAGGTCATCACCTTTCACGTGGCCACACTGGCGGGGCCGCCTATCATATTGGGCATGAGCTGGTTGGCGTTGCACGATCCGGTGGTTTCCTGGCACCAACGGTCCCTGATGTTTGGCTCGACGCACTGCATGGAGAACTGCCTAGCCCAAGGGATAGATCATCAAAGCGAGGGCAGGAGGGCAGCAGCATGCAGAGCAGGGGCGAGCGAGATTCCATCGTGTTACAGGGATCTACAGGAGGTGTTCAGCGAGAAAGAGGCGGATGCATTGCCACCCCATCGGCCATATGACTGTCAGATCAACCTGGTCCCAGGGCCACGTTGCCAGTGGGGAAAACCTATTCCATGTCAGAGGGAGAGCTCAAGGACCTAAAGGAGTTTATTGAGAAAAACCTAAGAAGGGGTTTCATCAGGGAGTCCAAGGTGGCAGGGGGGAGTCCCGTGTTCTTTGTCGACAAGAGATTGACGAAAGAGCGATGCCTGGTGGTGGACTTTCGAATTTTGAACAGCCAGATGGAACCGGTGGCATTCCCAATGCCAAGAATCGACGGCGTTTTGGCACAGGTGCGGAACGGGAAGATTTTCACCAAACTGATCTCCGGGGGACTTACAACCTTATCTGAGTACGAGAAGGCAATGAGGGCGTTTGAGTATTTAGTTATGCCCTTCGGCTTGCAGTGCGGAAGTCACTGTTTCCAAGCCTTCATGCACCACGTGCTAGGACCTTTGCTCTACAAAAACTGTTTGCTCATTGGACCATTTGCTTGTGTACTTGGAAGACAAACAACAGCACGTGAAGGATGTACGGCAGGTCCTGAGCAAACTCAAGGAGCACCGCTTGTGGGTCAAGCTGGAGAAATGTCAGTTCCACACAAAGGAAGTCAAATTCCCGGGGTACCGGCTGTCGGACTAGGGGTTGGCCATGGATCCAGAGAAAGTGAAAGTGGTGGTGGAATGGGAGAGTCCCAAAACAAGGAAAGATGTTCAGCGTTTCCTGGGTTTTAGCAATTTCTACAGGAAATTCATAAAGGATTTCGCAAAATTGACGGCGCCAATAACGGACTGTCTCAGTGTTAAGAAGAAGTTTCAGTGGACGCAGCGGCCCAAGAGGGGTTTGAGAAACTAAAGAGGGCTTTCGCTTCAGAGGAGCAACTGATCCACGTCGACCCTGCTCAACCACTATGGGTGGAGACAGATGCATCGGATCGAGCGATTGGGGCGGTGCTGCTGCAGCCAGATCGAAAAGGGGAATGGCATCCGTGTGCCTTCTTTTCACGGAAACCGAACAAACCAGAGCATAACTACACCATCTATGATAAGGGATTGCTTTCAATCGTGGCTGCGTTCAAACAATGGAGGCACTTCCTGGTTGGGGCAAAGCACCAAATTTTGGTGTGCACTGACCACAAAAACTTGGAGTATTGGCGTACACCACGGGTGTTGTGCCATAGACAGGTAAGATGGGCAGAGTTCTTTGCCAACTTCAACTTCAAGATCCAATACGTGCCGGGAGAGCATAATGCATGGGCGGATGCGCTCTCCCGGAAACCCGAGTATATGATGGGGGAAGGGGCCTCCTGTGGCAAGACTGATGTTCCCGGAGAGCAAATGGTTGTGCGGGGGGACATTAGTCAAGGACGACGAACTGATGCAAGTGCTCAGAGACGATGTCTTTGCCAGACAAAAAATGGTGGAGTTAAGAGAAAGAGGGGGTGCCGAGGGGGGTTTCGAGGTGAAAGGGGGGCTACTGTACCACAAAGGGGCCTTGTATGTTCCAGGAGAAAACCTTCGGGGCAGAATCCTCAAGCAACTCCACGACAGTTGCACGGCAGGGCATTTTGGACAGCATAAGACCATGCTACTGGTCACACAGGAATTTTGGTGGCCAAGGGTGAGAGAGGATGTAAAGGAATATGTGCGAGGATGTGACACATGTCAGAGGGCCAAAGGGGAAAGGGTGGCACCAGCTGGGTTGCTGGAACCATTGCCCACACCAGGGAAGCCATGGGAGGTGGTAGGCGTGGATTTTATCACTGATTTGCCCAGATGTAAGGGTAAGACAGCGGTCATGGTGGTGGTTGATCTCTTGACCAAAATGTGCCATTTCGTGCCCTGTTCGCACGCCGTAACGGTGGAAGAGACAGCTAGGCTGTTCATAGAGCACGTGTTTAGGTTGCATGAGGTACCTGCAAGGGTGGTCTCGGACCGGGGGGCTCAATTTACCTCACGATTTTGGCGCAAGCTCATAGGGCTGCTCCAGGTGGAAGTGAACTTTACAACGGCAAGGCACCCCGAGACCAATGGGCAAGCGGAGAGGGCGAATGCTGTTTTACAAAAGTATTTGCGGTGTTATGTAAGTCAGAAGCAGAACGATTGGGTGGACAAACTAGCCCTGGCAGAGTTTGCTTACAACAACGCGGAGAATGTATCCACAGGGATGACACCGTTCTTTGCCAATCATGGGTGTCATCCAAGGGCCTTCCCTGGGAGGGGGGAGGAGTCGTGGAGTGTTCCAGTGGCCGAACAGTTTGTGGAGGAGATGGAAGCTATCCACAGACAGCTGCAGTTGAATTTGGAAAGGGCTAAGGAGTTATACAAGAAGGAAGCCGACAAACATCGGCGATCAGGGGAGGTTATCAGGGTTGGGGACAAGGTGTGGTTGTCCACGCAAGGATTGCCTTGGAAAGGGGGCTGCAAGAAACTCAAGCACAGGAAGGTGGGGCCCTATGAGGTGATCCAAGAAATAAATCTGGTGGCATTTAAGCTCAGGTTGCCAGAGAGCATGAGAATCCACCCGGTGTTCCATAGGTCACTGCTGTTCACCTACAGGGAGGGGGGAAGGAGGCAGGGAAGTGGGGGAGGGGAAGGCCCACCACCCGAAATGGAGGAAAGGGAGCAGTGTAACAAGGTCACGGAAATACTGGACTCTCGTTGGAGAGGGGGGAATTTGGAATATTTGGTGGCTTGGGAAGGGGCCCCGGCATCGGAGAATTCCTGGGTCCCAGAAGATAGTATGTCTAACACGTAACTGGTAGAGGAGTTCCACAATTTTTTCCCGGAGAAACCCAAAGGCAAGGTGAGGTCCTTACAACAGGTGTTCGAAACTACAGATGACAAAGAGGAATTCGAAGGTTTCCCAGCATTGGATGACGAGGAGAAAGAAGACGAAGGCATAGACTGGGGAACACCAGGACCTGGGGGTTGGAAGAGTGTGTTCGAAGAGACAGATGAGGAAGAGGATAGTTTTGCGGGGTTCTCCCCTACCACCTCTGAGGAAAGAGAAGGGGATGTAGTCAGGTCTCCTGAGCGGGAGGGGGCCTTTGAGGAGGGGGTGGATGTCAGGAAGAGGCAAACGGGAAAAGATGAAAGAACAGAAACCAGCAATTATAGAGAGCCTAAAGAGATCATTAGCAGCCTGTCGTCTGACAGTGGGTCTGACGTAGAGAGGGAGGAGGATGAGCCTGGAACAAGTCATTCTGTACACAGAGGAAGTCAGGGGAGGGGTTTCCGCAGACTTGCATGCTGGGTATGGAAAAGGAAAAAGAAAGAGTAGACGCGGCAACTGTGCAACAAAGGGGAGGGACGCAAATTGAAACGCTGGAGATGTACTTTTGAACTTTGTCAAATAAATCAAATAGTTTGGAACTGGCTGGGAGCCCGGAGTCTTATCTATGCCAGCTGGACAGCATTAAGCATCTGACAGGTTTCAAGTACTAAAGTTCTTCCTGTCCGTGGGTCTGTTGATTTAGAACTTCCACTAGGACTGAACCTCTATCTGCTTTCCTCATATTTATAAGGTTTGTGTTTTGTGTGAGTTTGTTGACATAAAGCAAGGGTTCCATTCTGACTGAGGCTGCTTCCACAGTGCATACATTTAAATGGTTTCTCCGCTGTGTGTCTGCTGATGTTTTTTAAGGTGCCCACTCTGCTTGAAGCTCTTTCCACACTCCAGGCATTTAAATGTTTTCTCCCCTGTGTGAGTCCGTTGATGTCTTCTAAGTGTTCCATTCTCACTAAAGCTCTTTCCGCACTCCAAACATTTAAATGGTTTCTCCCCTGTATGAATCGGTTGATGTATATTGAGCTGTCCACTGTGACTGAAGCTCTTTCCACACTCCATACATTTAAATGGTTTCTCCCCTGTGTGAGTCCGTTGATGTGATCTAAGGCTTGCCTTGTAACTGAAGCTCTTTCCACACTCCATACATTTAAATGGTTTCTCTCCTGTGTGAGTCTGTTGATGTTTTCTAAGTTTTCCATTGTCACTAAAGCTCTTTCCGCACTCCATACATTTAAATGGTTTCTCCCCTGTGTGAGTCTGTTGATGTTTTCTAAGTTTTCCATTGTCACTAAAGCTCTTTCCGCACTCCATACATTTAAATGGTTTCTCCCCTGTGTGAGTCCGTTGATGTAATCTAAGGCTTGCCTTGTAACTGAAGCTCTTTCCACACTCCATACATTTAAATGGTTTCTCTCCTGTGTGAGTTTGTTGATGTCTTCTAAGTGTTCCATTCTCACTAAAGCTCTTTCCACACTCCATACATTTAAATGGTTTCTCCCCTGTGTGAGTTTGTTGATGTCTTCTAAGGTCTCCATTCTGACTGAAGCACTTTCCGCACTCCATACATTTAAATGGTTTCTCCCCTGTGTGAGTCCGTTGATGTGATCTAAGGCTTGCCTTGTAACTGAAGCTCTTTCCACACTCCATACATTTAAATGGTTTCTCCCCTGTGTGAGTCCGTTGATGACTTCTAAGGAGTCCATTATCAGTATAGCTCTTTCCGCACTCTATACATTTATATGGTTTCTCCCCTGTATGAGTCCGTTGATGTGTTCTAAGGCTTCCAATATGACTAAAGCTCTTTCCGCACTCCAGACATTTATATGGTTTCTCCCCTGTGTGAGTCCGTTGATGTCTTCTAAGGCTTCCATTATCACTAAAGCTCTTTCCGCACTCCAGGCATTTAAATGGTTTCTCCCCTGTGTGAGTCCGTTGATGTGTTCTAAGGTTTCCAATATCAGTGAAACGTTTCCCACACTCCATACCATTAACTGGTTTCTCCCCTGTTGGAGGTCGTTGATGTGAACTATGTGTGCTCATTCAATGAACATAGTCCACATTTCACACATTTTAATTTCTATTCCTAATGGGGAGCTGAGGTGACCCATCCCCTGGAGTTCTGACTGCCTTCTCCATCTCCTTCTTCAGAGTGGGAGGAAAGGGAATCCTGTTTTGGTTTCAAGGAAGAGAACTAAGGGAAAGAGAACAAATCAAGTTCCATTAGCACCTTCTCCTATTTCAATGTCTCCTACATTCCCTCACCTCCTACGCATGTTCCAATTTTTTAGGAAGTGAAGTTGCAATGTTATCAAATGATAATAATTCATGAGCAACTTTCAAAATCCTCAACCAATGTTCATAAAGCAGCTTGATTTTTTAAAGAATGATGTCCTGTCTGATCTCGTGACCATCTTCTGACGCAGGACTATCCTAAAATGACACAGAAAAGCAGGATATTCAAGGCCAAATGATAAACTGTACTTAGTGGAATATGTAGTACCTTGAAAATGTAGTATTGATTCACTAATGTACTGAGGTTGTGTTATTTCTGGGGACATGAATTTGTTCTTGTTCTGTCTTAAATATCATAATCATACGATGTCATGGGGTGTTAGGGGAGTGGTAGTTCCTTTGGTGGGAAAATGTCATGCACCTTATGGGGTAATTTATCCACCATTGGTCCCCACCCTGCACTCAGCTCTCACCTGTGGCTTCCAGAAGCTGTCAGCATGCAACAGAGGCCACAGTCCCAGGAACGGCTTCAATCGGCCGTCTAAACCAGGTGAGGATAGCTGATGGGTCTCAAATCCTTGGTTTATTAGGGAATTCTGCTGCAGGTGAAGGCAGGCCCTGGTGGATGGAGAGGATGAGAACAACAGTGAATCCCACAGTCAAGAAGGCAGATTCTGCCCCTGCTGCAGAGGAAAGTGAAGGGCAGATGGGGCTCGTCAACCAGGGAAGGAAGCCCATCGAGAAAGAAAACTCTGGTCGAAATACTTTGCTGCCTCGTGAGTTATCTTCAGAAGAAGAAAAGGCTATGGAGGAAAACCTACACAAATCCAGAGTGGACTCTCTAAGATGGTTGGATGGTGTCCTGCACACCTCCTTCCAGCCACTCCTGCAGCCAAGCTGGTGCCTAACGTACTGCTCTGCTTTCCTTGGGACCATATAAGCCAGGCTGAGAAGGGGGTCTTGTTGTCTAGGCAGCCCAGGACCCCCAAACACACTGCCCAGGCTTGTAGTGCTGCTAACACATCAGTTTAAGGGGAGCGATGAACTCAGATCTGTGTATCAGAATCTCTCCAATGTGGAATATGTAAAACAGAAGTGCTGTTTATATCATACATCAATTAAAAAGTATTCATAATATTTTTCTTTTGAAGAAAAGACCACCAAGTATCCGATGGCCCCTTCAAAGCTAATGAAAGTCCCGTGCCTGGAGCTTTTGGGGGTGCAGGACCAGGAAAGCTTCTGCCACCATGATCCTTCCAGTTGGGATTCAGGCCTCATCATGCAACAGA
This sequence comes from Podarcis muralis, assembly GCF_964188315.1. Taxonomy (NCBI): domain Eukaryota; kingdom Metazoa; phylum Chordata; class Lepidosauria; order Squamata; family Lacertidae; genus Podarcis; species Podarcis muralis. The sequence continues at coordinate 77,213,611 of NC_135664.1, read as the reverse complement.
AACTGTCCTGGTTGTGCTGCTTGATGATCTCTGATGGGCTAGAGTCTGAGGGGAAAGCTGTTTCCTGGTTCTGCTAGATCTCTCAGTGGCTTTGGAGACCTTTGGCCATGGTGTCCTTCTGGACCCTCGAGGAGAGCCGGGGAAATAGTTATGCAGTGGTTCCCCTCCTTCCTCCTGGGCCATGTCCAGAAATTGATGTTGGGGCATGGGTGTTCAGACCCCTGGGCTCTCACTTGTGGGGTGCCTCGGGGCTCCGTCCTCTCCCCATGCTTTTTAATATCTATATGAAGCCGCTGGGAGAGATCATCAGGGGTTTTAGGCTGGGTGTTCACCAGTACGTGGGTGATACCCAGCTCTTCTTCTCATTTAAATCGGAACCAGTGAAGGTGGTGAATGCCCTGTGTTGGTGCCTGGAGGTGGTTTGAGGATGGGTGGCGGCTAACAGATTGAGCTTGAATCCTGACAAGACAGAATACTGTCCCTGGGGAACAAGGGGTGGGCAGGTGTGGGGGACCCCCTGGTTCTGAATGGGGTAACTGTGGCCCTAAAGGACCAGGTGCACAGCCTAGGGGTAATTTTGGACTCACAGCTGACCATGGAGGCGCAGCTCAATTCTGTGTCCAGGGCAGCTGTCTAGCAGCTCCATCTGGAACGCAGGCTGAGACCATCCTTCCCCGCACACTGTCTTGCCAGAGTGCTGCATGCTCTGGTTGTTTCCAGCTTGGACTACTGCTATGTGGTCTACATGGGGCTACCTTAGGAGGTGACCCAAAACTGCAACTGAATGGGAGCAGCCACCGAGACCACATATCACTGCTCCTAAAGGATCTTTCCTGGCTCCCAGCACATTTTCAAGCACAATTCAAATTGTTAGTGCTGATCTTTAAATTGTCATGGTTGAATTTTCCAGGCATTGAAAAGTATTGATCTAATGCAGGCTTCCTGAAACTCGGCAGTTTCCTTTGTGCTGAGAGCTGGTGGTGGGATAAGTTGCGATGAGGTTATGAAGAACCTTTCTTTTTTGGGGGAACCAGATGAAGCTGGTTTAAACTGGAGTGAGCCAGGCTTGCCAAGGTTACTCTGACATTTAATGGAATATAAATTACAAGGCTGAAAGGCGCCTGGTCCCACTTCCTAGTCTCCTATTTCTCTACTCCGCTTGTGTGATTCTTACTTGAGTGCTGTTTTGGTATGCTAAGTTAGGGTTTTACGTAAGTTAAATTTTTACTATTTTTTGGATCCTGTTATGCTTCTTTGCCTTCAGTAATAAATTTATTTGCTGAATGAGATTGTTATGGAGCAGCAAGATCTGCAACCTAAAGCCCTCAACAGCCTCAGCCCTGTAGACCTGAAGGAGCATCTCCACCAACATCGCTCAGTCTGGACAGGGAGGTCCTCCTTCGAAGGTCTTCTGCTGATCCCCCCCTGCGAGAAGTGAAGTTACAGGGAACCAGGCAGAGGGCGAGGAAATGGGCAACATTCTGACATTTAGAAGACAGCTGAAGGCAACCCTCTATCGGGAGGTTTTTAATGTCTGATGTTTTACTGTCTTTTATTTGTACTGGAACCATGCAGTGGAAGAGAAACTTAAAGATGGAAGCCTGAGAGAGAGTGTAGTAAAGTTAGTGTTTGTTTAGAAGCTATTCCTTGGTCAAGTAACAAAAGTGAGGCCTTATGGGTAACCAACTAGCCACAAGAACTATGGGAAAGGAAACTCTTGATTTAATGAAAGCCTTGACACCTGGGTTCGAAGTTATGTGCATTCTCTCAGTGATGTTATCTGCCTTAATTGCCTGAGAATGTGTATCTGCATAAACGCTAAGGAAGGGAGGAACCCCTTTGATTTAGGTTCTGGCTTCTTAATGAGTCCAGCTGCCAGAAGTTAGATTGATTGACCCGCAAGCCGGTCATTGGAGAATTAAAAAAATAATCAGGAGTTATGATTGGTTTTGGGGTTCCGACGCTACTTGCAAATTGGGGATAAAAGATCTTGGGAATGGCTGAGAAGGCGCGCTCTGCAATTGATGTTCCAACTAGTAGCTGTCCTTTCATCCTTTGTGATGGAGAATCGGAAAGGACTCTGAATGCGGAATTTTGGAAGGACTTTAACCATTCTATCTCTCTCTTAGTTGTGAGTACGTAAGCCAGTTAGATTTTAGAATGTTCTTATTTTTCTTGCTTGTAACTGCCAAAGAAGTGCCTGCTGTTTTAGCATGTTTTTTGTTGTTCTTTTAAAATAAATTTTTAAAGAAGAAACTGTTTGGTTTATGTGCCTTACCAGGGGAATAGCTAATTCCTAGCCTTACGCTTGGTTACGCTCTACCGTGTAATTTCTGTCTGCAAGTTTGTGGATACAGCTTGTGGAGTGGGGATAGCCAGTGATAACGGGTCACAGCCTTCTCCCTGGGTTGTGGTTCTGGGTTCCCCGGAACAAAGGGAGTGGTGGCAGCCCTACCGGGTCTATTTTGTTCTGTTTCTGTAAATGTAAACACGCCTGCCGGCCCTGCTCAAGAAACCTGGTCTGGCCGGGGAGCAAAGACAGGTGAGGGAGGGGCGAGCGGCTGGGGGCGAAGGTTTACCACAAAGAGGAAAAGGTTTCTGGCTGCTTCCTGGGTGGGACTGCGGAAACGAAGAGCTGCTTCTGAGAAGGCCTCTCCCCTCCTCTCTTCCTGGACAGGGCATGGACTTATGGGGTGGCAAGAGGATGGAGCTTGCAGGAAGGAGGGGTGGGGGGATACGACCCCCCACTTTCCAGGGATCCCTCTCTGGTCGCCTTGAAGGGATGGCCGATTCTTGGGTGGGAGGGAGAAGCCAAGGCGGCCCCTCCAGAGAATCCCCGCCGGTGCCACCATGGAGAAGTCTCCCCAAAGACTGGTTTCCTATCTCCCCCCCCCCAATGCTGCCCTTCCCTGCCCCAGGGATGCTCCCCCTCCCCACTTCCTCGACTCCCTCCCTCTGTCCCAGAGGCCCCCCTTGGCGCGGCTCAGCCCTCATCCCCCATCTTTCCATCCTGGGGGGCCACTGCAAGACGCACAATTTAGGGACAGGGGGGTCTCTATCCAGGCGTCCCTCATGCCCGTTAACCCTTTCATGGCCCGCCTTTGTCCGTGCGAAACCCACAGGGCCCCAGGGATGCCTGTGCGGGGGAAACGGGGCAAGGGGCGCTCGTGGGGACCCCCTGCGTAGGCGTCCCATGTCCGCCCCTGCCAAGGCGCCCAAGGGGCCAAGGAAAGCCCCCTTCGCAGCACACGTGCAGGGATCCAGGCCCTTCCCATGCGGCCCACGAAAGGCGCTCTGGGGAGCTGGCGGGGGTCTCTGGGTCCTTTTCTCCCCTCTCCCCCCCCCCGGACCCCTTTACCTCTTTCTCCTCGCTCCCGATTCTCCTTTCTTTTCCTGCAACATCCACGGGGGGCGGGGACCCTCCTCTTCGCATCCGCATCCCCTTTCCAAAGCGCGCCGCCCTAGAGCTACGCCGCAGAGCAGCAATCCGGCGCAGAAGCTCCACTTGCGGGAAATGCAGGCAGTTTAGGACGGGGGCTTTCCCCCCTCATTCCGGAAACAGACGCCGGATTGGAGGAGGAGGAAGAGGTTCAGCGCACAGTGGAGGGATTTGGGGTTGTGGGGCGGGGTGAGAGGAGGATGTACCGGGAGGGGAGGAATTGAGGGGGGCGAAGGAGTAGAAGGTTTCCCCCCTCCCTTCTTCCTTCTGGGGATGAGGAGAGCGGGGGAGGGGCTGATCCCGGCAATCGAGCTGCAAAGTGCGGCCCCCCCCCCTACAATCTTTATATTGAAAATCCTTCCCTCCCCCCGCCCCACACGCCATGATCTTAGATCCATTCCATGTTTTTGGTATTGGTGCACATTGAGCAGCGGGTTGGGCGCTGTGACTCCTGTGTTACGGAGAAAATGGGGCTTGGGCTTTTGCACACACGCCCCCCCCCCCCCACACCCAGGTAAAATTCATCCCTTTATGTCTCCGTCAGAGGTAACACGATGAGGCCCGGAAGAAAGCAAGGCAGCTGTTGATCTGATTGCAGGCAGAGCCCCCCCCCCCCCATGCGAGGAGTGAAGCAGCCCAGAACTAAAGCGCGTTGCAATTTCTACACCCTCAGAAAGTAGCCTCTGCCGGGTGGTGAATGTTTCCCTCTGTGAGGGAGCCTTCCCAGACCCGCTGAAAGAGGCGGTTATTAAACCGCTTCTTAAAAAACCATCTTTAGATGCAGCCACGATGGCCAACTATCGCCCAGTCTCAAATCTTCCATTCTTGGGCAAGGTGATTGAGCGAGCGGTTGCCGAACAACTCCAGGCACGCCTGGAAGAAGCGGACCATTTGGATCCCTTCCAGTCGGGATTCAGGCCTCATCATGGGACTGAAACTGCCTTGGTCGCACTGGTTGATGATCTCCGGCGGGCTAGGGACAAAGGTGAGAGCTGTTTCCTAGTTCTGCTGGATCTCTCAGCGGCCTTTGACACCATCGACCATCACATCCTTCTGGACCGTCTAGAGGGGCTGGGAGCTGGGGGCACTGTCATACAGTGGTTCCGCTCCTTCCTCCTGGGCCGTGTTCAGAAAGTGGTGGTGGGGGATGAGTGTTCAGACCCCTGGGCTCTCACTTGTGGGGTGCCTCAGGGCTCCGTCCTCTCTCCCATGCTTTTTAATATCTATATGAAGCTGCTGGGAGAGATCATCAGGGTTTGGGCTGGGTATTCATCAGTATGCAGATGATACCCAGTTCTACCTCTCTTTTAAATCAGAACCAGTGGAGGCGGTGAAGGTCCTGTGTGAGTGTCTGGAGGCGGTTGGAGGATGGATGGCTGCTAACAGATTGAGGTTGAATCCTGACAAGACAGAAGTACTGTTTTTGGGGGACAGAGGGTGGGCAGGTGTGGAGAACTCCCTGGTCCTGCATGGGGTAACTGTGCCCCTGAAGGACCAGGTGCGCAGCCTGGGAGTCATTCTGGACTCACAGCTGTCCATGAAAGTGCAGGTTAATTCTGTGTCCAGGGTGGCTGTCTACCAGCTCCATCTGGTACACAGGCTGAGACCCTCCCTGACCGCGGACTGTCTGGCCAGAGTGGTGCATGCTCTAGTTATCTCCCGCTTGGACTACTGCAATGCGCTCTACGTGGGGCTACCTTTGAAGGTGACCCGGAAACTGCAATTAATCAAGAATGTTGCAGCTAGACTGGTGACTGGGAGTGGCTGCCGGGACCACATAACACCGGTCTGGAGAGATCTGCATTGCCTCCCAGTACGTTTCTGAGCACAGTTCATAGTGTTGGTGCTTACCTTTAAAGCCCTAAACGGCCTCGGTCCTGTATACCTGAAGGAGCGTCTCCACCCCCATCATCCAACCCGGACACTGAGGTCCAGGCAGTTCCCTCATTGCGAGAAGTAAGCTTACAGTGAACCAGACAGAGGGCCTTCTCGGTGATGGCGCCCGCCCTGTGGAACGCCCTCCCTTCAGATGTGAAGGAAATAAGCAGCTATCCTATCTTTAAAAGACATCTGAAGGCAACCCTGTTTAGGGAGGTTTTTAATATTTAATGCTGCACTGTTTTTAACACTCGATTGGGAGCCGCCCAGAGTGGCTGGGGAGACTCAGCCAGATGGGCGGGGTATAAATTTATTATTATTATTATTATTATTATTATTATTATTATTATTATTATTATTATGGCTGCATGGCATTTAAGAATGAGACTGTTAGTTTATCTTTATTTTCTGCATATACCATTTGCTACATTTCTTAAATGTGACAATTTTGTGCTATAGAAGGAGGGGAGTGACATATAAGAGGACACAGGGAGTTAAATTCTGAGGCGAGAGGAACCCGGAAGCTGCTTTAAGACCCAGAAGTGGTGAAAAGCAAGATATAGTCTGTGTTCTAGGATTATGATAATATTTTATTCTCTTGCTGATTATGCTGTTTTCAATGTGCATTTTATATTTCCCCTCCTTTAGCAATGTTTTCTTCTGAATGAAGCTGAACTGTGACACACACCCCAAAAGAAAAAATCTCAGGAAAGTATTTGTAACAGAGATTACAAGGCGGGGTGGGGCACATCCTTAAAGTTGTTAAATGTTACAAATATTATGCCTGAATGTATCCTTTTGGCTTGACAGCTCAGGGAAGATACCTAGCTTTAAAAAATCATATAAAATCAACTCCTTTGCCAGTTTCCTCCATTCCAAAGCTATTTTGCCCTTGGAAAAAGGACTCTTTTTTCCTGCCACCTGTCGGACTTGCGTTCGACCGAGCTCCTCCGATGATGATTAATGACCCGAGCCTTTGATGAGGCTCCAAGCACACTCCCCATTCAGCAGAGTATCCAGCACGCAGGGAAGGACGAGAAGTTTATTAGCTACATCGCTAAAGAGTTTTATTTCTAACTACGCAGACAGAAAAGAGATATACATGCTCTCTCTGTGAAAGCAGAGAGCAACTGAAAAACAAAGGAACAGGAAACAGTAACATCACATCCGTCTCCTGTCTTCCGTGAGACTTCCAACAGTCTGGAATGTCCCTGGAATGCAAAACAGAGTCCTGTGACTCCAAGAGCACTGCACAGTGGCAACACACAGAAACCAACACCACCTCCCCAAGGGTGAAGATGTGTAGACACACCTCCTACCCCAGGAAATGCCCAGAGGTGACAATTGCTGGGCTCACTGTTAGCCAAGGGAAGCCAAATCTCATCACCAGACTTGTCTCAGGCTGCAGACATGCAAAGGAAATTCTGTTGTCCTTTTGGGTGGTGGGTACTTGAGACATGTTTGCCTGTGCTAATCTTATACTTGGGTGTTGCCCTGACATATCTGCCTATGCTAATCTTGTGTAACCCTCCCCTTTCTGACGTTTCAGTGATGTAGCAATGATGTATTGATGCTGCTGTGCGAACTGTATCCTGGGATATGGTGGGAAAGTTTTAAAAGTCAATGTCGCCCCAGGGTCAGAGTTCCCTCACTGCTGTTTGAACCAGTTGCACAATAGTAAAGGATATAAGTCTACTGACTGCTCTTTGCTCCAAATTGCTTGGCTGGAATTTCCTTCATTTACTGACCGCATGGACCCATGGGGGACTTGTACCCTGGCGAGCTGGGCTGTTGAGTAGTCTCTCATCCCATAAGTTTCTTTAAAAAGTTGAAAGGTCCTTTCCCATTCCCAATACTGACGGCCTGTAATAAAATCGTCGGACTCTTATCTCGTCCTGGCTCCTGAGTTTATTGGCCAGACCTAGGAGTTTTTATAGCCTTTGGGGGTATACAGTGGTACCTCGGGTTAAGTACTTAATTCATTCCAGAGGTCCGTTCTTAACCTGAAACTGTTCTTAACCTGAAGCACCACTTTAGCTAATTCGGCCTCCTGCTGCCGCCATGCCACTGGAGCACAATTTCTGTTCTCATCCTGAAGCAAAGTTCTTAAGCCAAGGTACTATTTCTGGGTTAGCAGAGTCTGTAACTTGAAGCGTATGTAACCCGAGTTACCACTGTAATCCATTCCGGAGGTCCGGTTGTAAACTAAAACAGGTTGTAACCCAAAGCGTGCTTTTGCCAATGCCCCCCCCCAAAAAAATGGGTTGTAATCCAAAAAAAGGGACATGGACTTCGGCGTTTGACGTGGTTGTAATCCAAAACAGTTGTAATTCAAAGTGGTTGCAAACCAAGGAGCCACTGCACAACATTTGGTGCTGTGACTCAGATAAATTGAGGCTTTCGTTGAGCCCACCCAGCTGTGGGTGCCTGAACCGAGGGAGCCGTGGGCTGTGGCTGTGTGTCTTGGCCAGCTGTGGGTGCCTCAAGCAGGCAGCAGCAGGCTCCCAGCTCTGTGAATGTCTACGTATTGTCTCTATCTCAGCCAAGAGGGGCTGAGGCTGTGAGGAAAGAGGGGGAAGATTTCTCCCTTTGTGTTTTGCTTGAAGGCTCCTGTCCGGCTGAGGGCTGGGGCTGCAGAGATCAGGCTCCCACCCCCCTTGGCACAACTGCGAGTTCTCTGCCCAGGACTGGTGGGCTGTGCAGCTGAGGGGGTTATGAGTCTTTTTTCCCCTATAGGCTTTCTCACTGTGGGCCTTGCTGGCCACCAGTCTCTTTTCAAAAGGCTTTCCCACATCTTTTATTTTGTCTGCAACATGTCGGAAGGGCAGGGAGTCCCCCTTGTGTAACAGCTTAAGCAGGAGGGCATAATGGGGGGCGGGTCACACTCGCAGGAGTTTGACAATCTCAAACGCAAATATGGTGGAGTGATGAACCCCAAACGACTGAGAACACCCTGTGGACAGCCCCCCCCCAGCCCGGCTTGTAGGACCTGGACCTAACCAACCATGACAAAACCATGTTTTGAAGCATGACAAAACACCCTGGATGATCGGAGCAGTTTGCATACGCAGACTCCTGGGTAGCGGTCCTGAGAGAGAGCCCTACATGGCTACAGACATTCAATGGGCAGTACTGTACCTCGCTGAGGATGCAGTGGTCACTGAAGGAGGCAGAAATAATCAAACCCCAAAAGAAAGAGCACTTTTCCAGAGGAGAGGAGAAAATGAAAGAACCGACTTGGCCCGCAAAGGCTCCCATATCAGCCTTTAATTAGAATCATAGAATCATAGAATCATAGAGTTGGAAGAGACCACAAGGGACATAGAGTCCAACCCCCTGCCAAGCAGGAAACACCATCAGAGCACTCCTGACATATGGATGTCAAGCCTCTGCTTAAAGACCTCCAAAGAAGGAGACTCCACCACACTCCTTGGCAGCAAATTCCACTGTCGAACAGCTCTTACTGTCAGGAAGTTCTTCCTAATGTTTAGGTGGAATCTTCTTTCTTGTAGTTTGTAGTTTGGCCAGACCTAGGTGTTTTGATAGCCTATGGGGGCATACAAGACCCGGGACCCGAGCCTTCTTCCCTTGGGGGTTCCCCAGCTGGTGCCTCCCCCCCTTAACACCCAGCTAGTGCATGACAGCAACAGCAGCAGCAGCAGCAACAGTAAATTCAGTATGATAATAATATGCACACTGGTCCTCTGGCAGGAAGAATAATACCTTCTGGGACTGTAGCACTCGTGCTATGGAAAAGTAATATCTTCCCCAAACCCCAGAATAAGCAGGAGCTCTGGGGTGGCCCCATGGGGTTTGTGAGGGAAGATGGGCCCCCCAGTAGGCTTCCCTGGTTCTTGCAGCCCCTCCTTCCCCCTCTTGCAATAAGGCTTGGGGTGGGAAATCTCCCATTAAATTACAGTATTTTAAGTTTTCTTCAGAACGCGTAAGAGGGGGGAGAAGTTCTAGTGAAGAAGCAGCACTTGGAGATCACACTGGTGGGGGTGAGAGAGTTTGCTGTAAAAACCAGTCTCACACACATATCCACCCATATTGCATGCTTAAGTACAGCATCTCCAGGGCATGAGACAAGTATTGGCAGGGTAGGGGCCACATGTAGAGCAATTTGCATGCTGAGCTCAAAAAAACACACAGACGCAGTAGGAGTTCTTCAGTAATAGTTTACTGAACTTTCAAAGCATACAGTTCTCACTGGATGAGGCACAAAACATGGCTCCTGAGAGCAAATCCAGATTCAGCAGTAAAAAAATACAGCACACAGGATATCTAAGTCAGGCACACAAACCGGCAGAAGGGAGCAAGGGAGGAGAGAGGCTGGAAGGACACAGGGCAATGGAGGTGTGTCTTTCGCTTCCTGTCGTCTGGGAGGGAAGTCAGCAACTCGGTATCTGCAGGGACTTCACGAAGAAAAGCTTTCTGCCGGCTGCTTCCAGGCAAATGAGCATCCCAGAAACACACACTGTGATGTGTTGCCATATCAATTGTTTTTGGAAGGTTATCACGATGTGGTCTAGAAACCAGTTTGGACAATATATCGCCCAGCCCTAATCCTCACTGACCACCAGCAATCCAGATAAACCCAAACCCCTTCTCTATCGAAAGGTACTTTACATCTTAGATTATTTACACATAATTACCAGGACTTCACATACACAACATGCACTTTTGCAATCTTTTCATTTAAACTGCTTCTCCTCTTTGAGTTTGTTGATTGTTTGTATGGTTTCAACTCCTAAAGTTCTTCCTGTCTATGAGTCTGTTGATGTAGATCTTGCACTAGGACTGAACCTCTATCTACTTTCCTGATATTTATAAGGTTTGTGTTTTTGTGTGAGTTTGTTGACATAAATCAAGGGTTCCAGTCTGACTGAAGCTCCTTCCACAGGCCACACATTTAAACAGTTTCTCCCCTGTGTGAGTCCGTTGATGTGAACTAAGGCTTGTATTATAACGGAAACTCTTTCCACACTCTATACATTTATGTGGTTTCTCCCCTGTGTGAGTCTGTTGATGTTTTTTAAGTGTTCCACTCTGACTGAAGTCCTTTCCACAGAAAGAAAAGCCACAAAATTATGGCCTAGCCTGGCGGAGGAGCCATTTCCCTTCCAATCAGGCCAGAACTTACCTTAATTCTGCCACCAGGACACGCTCCTGAGGATCCTGATCCTGCAAGGAAGAAAACCAAAAGAGGCTTGGACCAAGGGGTCGGCCTCCTTTCTTTGGCCTTTGCCCCACCCTCGGCTGGCCATCCATTGTCCTTCCTGACCAAGGGCGGGTCAAAGGCAGCCCAAGCAGGTGGGAGGCACCCACCCAGGTGAGCCCTATCTTGGTGCCACAAACCCCATCCACCTGTGGGAAAGGGAGGATGGACATTCCCTGTTTCCCAGCCAAGCTAATCCCACCCTTTTGTCTTCATCTGGGTTGGTTCTTTGTGGAATGGATACCTGTCTGGCACTCCGGTATCAGGATGCCAGGGATTATCACTCAGGCAGAGGGGCTGCTGAGGAGCTGAGCTCACATGTCTATAGGAATTTCTGAAGTTACCCCAGTGAGCCAGTACATAGAGACATTTATCAGTGAATTCATACATTTGGTTTTGTGCAGCAGAGGTCCTTTGAATAGATAGGAAGAAACTGTGATGAAGTGTTTTGTGGGGACAAATCACAAAAGTGATGGTGCTGATTTGGGTAGTGGGCTGCATGTGCATGATATCTGCTGGAGGGGCAACCACCCCCAACCTATACATAGATTCCTGCAACAGTCTGGACAGGGCAGGGGCTTATGGGGTGTAAAGAGGATAGAGGCTCCAGGAAGGAAGGGGTGGGGGGATGGGACCCCCCACTTTCCAGGGATCCCTCTGGGCGCCTTGAAGGGGTGGTCGATTCCTGGGTGGGAGGCAGAAGCCAAGGCGGCCCCTCCAGAGAATCCCCGCGGGCGCCAGGAAGGAGACATGTCCCCAAAGGCTGGTCTACCTAGCTCTCTCCCCCCACCCCCCATTGCTGCCCTTCCCTGCCCCAGGGATGCTCCCCCTCCCTACTTCCTCGACTCCCTCCCTCTGTCCCAGAGTCTCCCCTGAACCCAAGGCCCCCTTGGCGCGGCTCACCCCTCGCCCTGTGGCCCCCCATCTCTCCATCCGGAGGGCCCCACCCCCAAGACGAGCAGAGGAGGCACAGAGGGGTCTATCCAGGTGTCCCTCACACCCTTTAACCCTTTAATGCCCACCTCTCTCCGTGCGGAACCCACAGAGTCCTGTAGCAAACTGCATTTTTCAGTTAGTGGTGGACCTTCCTGCTCAATGTAAAGCATAGACCACTATTGAGAAAAAATTTCTTCCAAGGTGCTAGAATACCACAAGTAACTGAGCTACAAAATATTAATTTTACGTGATATCCTATGTCTAACTATGTGCACTGTTACACTGTTATATTTCTATGCAAATATCCTTAAGAAGCGTGACATCCAAGTCCCTGTCAGGTTCACATGGACACACGCATCTGGGACGGAGAATAGCAGGTTAATATTTACCACCTTAAATTGTGCAGAGAAAAGGATTGCAAAGTAGCCACCTTTGCAATCTTATTTCCGAACGGGGGAACTGTAGCAGGAAAACCCCCCCCCCCCCATCATTCAGTTTGTACAAACTTCACACACACTCACACTCACACACTACATACGCTGCGCTTCTGTTATAAATTCATAGAAAATCAACCATACACCAGATTTGCACTGTTCCACTTTTATTTTACTCCATGAAGGAAGGACTATAAAATGGGGAAGGTTTGATACAGGCCAGCTGTGGGAGTCAGATAGCCATGGTAAAGGCTTGTAATATTGCAGGGTGCCCCCTGACCTTGGCTGACCAGCACTCTGAGCTTTACAATGTATTGGAATGCATTGACCTTATAAGGAGTTAGGTTCCCCCCCTCTGGGCAGTGTAACCCTATATCGTTTGTGGGTGGGTTAAAGCCATGACCGGATGTAGGTAACGTGAGACATTGGAATGCAGCCATGCGGCTGGAGAGGAACAAAGAGTAATAAAAGGACTGGAGGAAGAGGAGAAGTCTGATATTGAGCTGCCCTCCGTCCATGGAAATATTGCTGGCCTCTGTGTCTTTATTTTATGCTTAAAAAGCACCATTTGTAAAGGCTGGCTCCGACAAGTGGTGCCCTGTGTGAGGCAATCTTAAAAGTGTGAGGCAACTTAAAGAAAAGAGGCAAAATTAAAGCAAACAGTCTGAGGCAGACTAAGAGGATTTTAAAAGAAACCGTGAGAGGTTTTTCTATCCAAGCAGTGGATATCATCGGCTTACCACGCCCGGCAAGGGTTGCACAGCGCTGAAGCATCTTAGGATCCCTGGTGAGTCCGATCCCTTCTATTCTATTATATTGATTTTTGAAAAATGGGCAGCTCTTTGACTACTCCCCAACAGAAATTTTTAAAAGACTTAAAAATTCTCCTCTCCTCCAACAAATTGGAAGTTCCGGAGGGTGATTTGATACAGCTCATTCTGTGTATTGATGAACATTATCCCTGGTTCCCTTTGAATGGAACATGTGAATTGAAACTTTGGGACAAGATTGGTGAACATTTTCATGAGCTCCCCAGCATCAGTGCTCGGATTTTAAATGCATGGTGCAAGGTTCGATATGCTATGGGTTCTTTAGCACCAAAAAATATCTCCCTGGCTGCATTGCCAACACAACCTTCAGCTTCTTTAATCCAGCCTGCTGTGTTAGAGTCTGCTGTGTTAGAGTCTGTTCCAATCCTTGCCCTGCCAGCAGCTCCAGACCCCAAACCTCCAGACTACAGTTCCTCACCAGAGGACCCAATCCTGCAAAAATACCGTGGTCTGGCTGGCAATAATCCTAATCTTTCAGAGGCAGACCCAGCTACCCCTTTTCAACGTGCAGTCCTTGCCTGTTCCTTAATTCAGGATACTATGGCATTCCCTGTTATTGTGCCCCCTGCTGGTGCTCCAGCCTTGTTACAACTAATCAGGGGAAATAATCCAAATATTACCCTCGCAGACGTCATAGATGCCATGATAGGGCGTGATCCTTTCGCTCAGGCTTCAGTACAAGCCACACTGCTGCAGATCTTATTGAGGGATACTGCTCTTGCTGCTCAACAAGCAATGAGAAAAATCCCAGAACCCACCAGTATTCAATCAAGGTGGGGTTCAATCAGGCAAGAGGCAAGAGAATCATATTCTTTCTTTATGGACAGGCTGCTTACAGCAGTGAGTCATCAAATTGAAAATCCTGAAGCCAAACAAATAATTATCAAACAATTGGCCTTTGAAAATGCCAAAGAGGATTGTAAGGTTGCGTTACAACCGATAACACACAATTCTGCCACAGACACAGCAGCCATGCTTCGCATTTGTCAGTCTGTAGATCTCCTTCATGGATCACTGCCTTGCCGTGGCGAAGGGGCTTGAATAACTCAGAGAAGCTATGAGCTATGCCGTGCAGGGCCACCCAAGATGGACAGGTCATAGTGGAGAGTTTTGACCAAATGTGATCCACCTGGAGCAGGACCTGGCAAGCCACTCCAGTATCCCTGCCAAGAAAACTCCATGGACAAAGACAACTTGTTCTCGAAGCTACAAACATGAGCCTGACCAAACTGCGGGAGGCGGTGGAAGACAGGAGTGCCTGGCGTGCTCTGGTCCATGGGGTCACGAAGAGTCGGACACGACTAAACGACTAAACAACAACAGATACAGCCACCCACAAGGCTCATTTGCTGGCAGCAGCGCTCAATGAAAACCAGCCTGTAGCCACCGATACAACGTTTCCAGCGTGGCAAACCAGGATCACCGATACCTCAGTGTGGGTAGAACAGTGGCCTCTAAAAATCCACAGCAAGCGGCACCAGCTATTTCTGAACAGCTTATTTCTGAACAATTGACTTTCGGCCACATTGAACCATCTTCATCCCACTGGCTCCAGCAGACAGGGAACAGTTTGCTTTTACTTTGCAGTATATCACAATTCGCAGCCCACCCAGCGATGTCAGTGGATTGTCCTGCTCAAGGCATGCAGAACTCCCCTACACTTTGTCAACATTTTGTGGGTGAAGCATTGAAACCTTTCCGCATGCGCCACCTAGAGGTGCTGCACACAAACTGCATCTGGCAGTGTTTGCTACACCATTGTTGCCAACAGGAATTTATATGCTCAGGCGGAACAAGAAGAAGACTATCTGCATTATAGAATGGCTACATTTACCGCACACCCCACCAAAAAACATTTATTCCATAATTGAATCCACATCAGACATTGTTATCAAAGGATGACCGTTTGACATTTCTGACACAGGTCACCTATGTTTTGGCTACCCCCTTGTCTCTCCCACCTCTCCCCTCTGCACTGACCCTTTTCACGGATGGAACAAGAAGTAGGGGAGTAGTGACGTGGGAGGAGGGAGAAAAATGGAAAAGTTATTTAACCCTCCACAGTCTTCTGCTCAGCGAGCAGAGCTAGCGGCTGTGATTCTTGCCTTTCAATCCTTTCCTACTCAACCTTTCAATCTTATTGTGGATACTCAGTATGTATATTGCCTTTTTGCTATTTTACCAATATCTTATATAACTCCTTCCTTGGATTCTGACTTGTTTTCCTTGTTTCTTACCCTGCAGGCCTTACTTCAGCATAGAGAGTTCCCTTATTATGTTGCACATCTTCGCTCCCACACATCGCACCCAGGGTATTTAGCAGAGGGCAATGCAAGAGCAGATGCAGCCTTGAAGAACATTTCTGCCTTTTCACTCTTTTCTGATACTATACTATGTCATAACACCTTTCACCTTCCTGTGAAAGCATTGGCAAAGCATTTTTCTATTCCCTTGGCCCAAGCAAGGGATATAGTTTCCCTATGTGCTTCTTGTTGTAAATCTCAGCTGGCCATTCCTTTTGATGCTGTCAATCCTAGGGGCACGTCTGCATTGGCGTGTTGGCAGATGGATGTCGCAGACACACCTGTGTTGGCTCCACTCTCCAAGGTTCACCTCACGGTGGACACCCACTCTGGATTCATATGGGCTACGCCCATGAGGGGGGAAACAGCTCGGCATGTCATTCAGCACACTATCCGCTGTTTCTCAGTCATGGTAAACCTGCGCGTATCAAACTGATAATGGTCCAGCTTATATCTCTAAAACATTTTCAGAATTTTGTATGTTGTGGAATGTGAAATTAACTCATGGCATACCCTTTAACTCCACAGGTCAAGTGAAAAGAGCACACCTGACGTTCAAAACACTATTGCTTAAACAGCTTGGCGGCCAAAGCGTACCAACAGCAGATATCCCTTCGGCTGCTCACCAAGTTCTTTTTGTACCTAACCATTTTTTATATCCACATCTTAGGACCCATACCCCCGCTTAATTGCATTTTAGGAAGGAGGAGGCACTCCCCTGCCCCTTGGTGGTGTACCGACGCTTGCCTGATCCTGCGTGGCATGGACCTGTCCCGCTAATCACGTGGGGATGAGGGTAAGCGGCAGTGGACGTCGAGGACAAGCCTTTGTGGGTTCCAGCTTGATGCATGCGGCCATGGCGAGCCTCTTTAACCGCGGATGCGCCTTCCTAACCATTTGCCTTGCCATCCTTTGCTGCACCGTTATACAAGGAAGAGAAGCAGACGACCCAGTCCAGTTGAAGCCACCATATTTCACCTTATCGGCTGGCAAGCAGCTGTCGCCTGAATCCTACTCTGGATGGCAGCATCCTTGGCTCAGCCACTTTCGAACTATAAGAACAGCATTGTTGAATAAGACTTTTAGGGTAGAAAATTATCATAAGATATGGAGGAATATTTTTGTTCAAGATATGATTATGTTTACCAGTTTATTGCATGCTTCTAAATGCCACCCTTTTGCCAGTCATTCAGACATAATGCTTCATGATGTGCCTGTCAATGGATCTTTTCAATTTACTAATATTATATCCCCTAAGCAATCTTTTTGGCCCCCAGTACACTTGACCCTCCATGAGCCTGCACCCATTTATTTTCAAATTAAGGAGGGGAAAGAATCATGGGGCATATATCCAAACTGTCAATATACATTGAATTTCACTTTTAATAGCTCTTGTTCTCTTACAGGAACATACAGTGACCAATCTCAGTGCTATAGAAGTGACACCAGTGCATGGCTAATAAACTAGAAAAGAAGCTACCATGCAGCTTGGAATCAGAATTCTTATATTCTTGGCTTCCGGATAGAAGTTGGCTTCGACATTTATTGATTTTAGTGATCATTATAGTAGTTATTTGCGTTATTTTGTGTTTCTGTATACAATGTATTCTTTCTATAATTTCTATATGTACTGCATGGTTCTCCAGTCCGCGGCCCGCTTCCGGTCTCACATGAGTCGTCTATCGCTCTCAATATAACCGTATTGATACTGATTAATTAAATAAAGAAAGAGGGCATGTGGGAGTCAGATAGCCACGGTAAAGGCTTGTAATATTGCAGGGTGCCCCCTGATCTTGGCTGACCAGCACTCTGAGCTTTACAATGTATTGGAATGCATTGACCTTATAAGGAGTTAGGTTCCCCCCCTCTGGGCAGTGTAACCCTATATCGTTTGTGGGTGGGTTAAAGCCATGACCGGATGTAGGTAACGTGAGACATTGGAATGCAGCCATGCGGCTGGAGAGGAACAAAGAGTAATAAAAGGACTGGAGGAAGAGGAGAAGTCTGATATTGAGCTGCCCTCCGTCCATGGAAATATTGCTGGCCTCTGTGTCTTTATTTTATGCTTTAAAAGCACCATTTGTAAAGGCTGGCTCCGACAGCCAGCCATAATCCCTTGAGCATACCAGCACATCCACAGGAGCCCTGCCCAGTTGCTATGCCAACCCTGATGGTCCTAGACAGAAGACCATCAAGATCACAAAGAACTTGCATATGGGAGTAGATTCAACACAGACTGAAACAAAGGATAATGATCAGATCTTCCCTCTGGGGGCAGGAAACTGCAAACTCCCCTCTGTCACCAGGAAAGTACTCATGGGGAGGGGGAAAGGGGGAACCAGCCAGGAGACAGGACACTCAGGTTACCACCACCACCCCTCCCTCAACCCCTCCTTTCTGTGATGTATGTATAATATTTCTGGGGGTGGTCTTGATCTACAGGATGGCAATTTCAAAAGTTTTTATAAGGCCTTGCACACCATCTTTCTGGGTCTTTCCTCTCTTCTGCAAGTGAGGGAGCACCCTGTTGCAACAGTTCAATAAAGGCCAAGCCTACAGGCTGCTGTTTTGCTCCAAGTTATCCTGGTTGGTGTCTTTGTTTTTGTCCAAGGGAGTCCTCAGATTTTTCCGTTAACAGTCCCAGGGATGCCTGCGCGGGGAAATGGGGTGAGGGGGCTTCATTGGGACCCCCTGGGTGGGCTTCCTAAGGGTCCAAGGAAAACCCCCTTCGCAGCATGCGTGCAGGGATCCAGATCCATGACAGGCGCTTTTGGGAGCTGGAGGGGGTCTCTGGATCCTTCTCTCACCTCCCCCTGAGACCCCTTTACCTCTTTGTCCTCGCTCGTGATTCTCCTTTCCTTTCCTGCAACATCAATGGTTTTTTTGGGGGGGGGGTCCCTTGCTGCCCCTCCTCCCCTTTCTGAGAGCATGCGCCCCTAGAGCTACGGCACAGAGCAGCAATCCGGCGCAGAAGCTCCACTTGTGGGATAAGCAGGTAGTTTGGGAGGGGGCTCTTCCCCCCTCCCCATTCCCAGAACAGAAGTCGGATGGCGAGGAGGAGGAGGTGCAATGTATGGGGGCGGGGTGAGAGAAGGATGTGCCAGGAGGGGAGGAATTGAGTGGGGGAAGGAGAGGAAGGTTTTTCCCCTCCCTTCTTCCTTTTGGGGATCAGGAGAGCGGGAGAGGGGCTGATCCCGGCAACCCACTTGCAAAGTGGGGTCTCCCACCCCAAAATGTTTACATTGCAAAATCCACCCCACACCACGAGATAGATCCGTCCGTGTTTTAGGTACTGGTGCACATTGAGCAGCGGCTTGGACTCTGTGACTCCTGTGTTACGCGAAAAAATGGGGCTTTGGCTTTTGCGTAAACAGCCCCGACACCCAGGTAAAATTCATGCAGCGAGTGAAGCAGCCCAGAACTAAAGCGCGTTGGAATTTGTACATCCTCAGATAGGTTTTTTCACCTCCTCCTTCCTTGCAGAGAAACATTTGGTCAGCGGGGGAGTCAAAAGGATTTCAGGACTGTCTTCCTGTGCTGCTTCGGACATGTGGTTTATATATTTATGTACGTGTTTGCTTGGTACATTTATGAACATTTATTATATATCTAAGACCTTAAAATTCTTGTAACAGAAACCACCCCCACCCCACCCCCCACAGGCAACAACGGGCTCCCATCTCTGGGTATGTCTATGTATTTTATTGTCTCTATCTCTTTTTGTGTGCTTTGCATTGAGACTTGTGTTTCCAGCTCAGCCAAGGGAGCTGGGGCTGGAGGGCCAGCTGTGTGTGTGAGTCTGTGTCTCTGTGTGTGAGAGAGTGAGTGTGGGAACCCCACCCCCATGCAACAGCAGACTCCCAGCTCTGTGTATGTCCTTGTATTTTATTGTCTCTATCTTGGCCAAGGGGGGCTGAGGCTGTGAGGAAACAGGAGATTTCTCACTTTGTGTTTTCCTTGAAGGCTCCTGCAACATGTTGGAAGGGCAGGGAGTCCCCCTTGTGTAACAACTTAAACAGGAGCTCATAATGGGGGGGTTCTCCACACTCACAGGAGGAATGGGCTCCTTTACAAGGCATGGTGAACAATTTTGGCAAATTCGAACGCAAATACGGTGGAGCGATGAACCCCAAACGACTGAGAACTCCCTGCGAACAGGGACCTGGACCTAACTGTTAGGGGAAAATCTAGGTGTGAGGCTGCTCAGTCCCCCAGCTGGTCGGGCAGAGCCCGTGGGTCCCTGCGGAATAAAGGAAGGAGTCCAGCCAACCGGAGCAAACAGCTGTAGACCAAAGTTTATTGAGCAATAGGTTCAAAGAGCAAATTTGAACCCCGAGGATGGGGTGACAAAGACTTTTAAAACTTTCCCACCACATCCCAGAATACAGTTCGTACAGCATCATTGCTACATCACTGACATGTCACAAAAGGGGAGGGGTTAACCTTGGCAAACATGTCCAGACAAGTCCTTGGTACAAGATTAGCATAAGCAGACATGGCAGGGCAAGACTCAGGTATAAGACTAGCATAGACAAATATGTCTACGATATAGAGAGCCAGTGTGGTGTAGTGGTTGAGAGCAATAGTCTCGTAATCTGGGGAACCGGGAACAAAGGAAAAAACATGACTGCCTGCTTGCGTGTTCAGGCATAGAGAGAGAGAGAACAGCTCTATCAAAACAGAAACATCCTGTGAACAGGAAATACGCAGACTCTGTGACTCACAAAGCCTGCTCCCTTTTAAGGTGGAACGGAAATATCCTAACATCCTCCCCCTTTCCGTGTAACCTTTAGTACCTGTGGTTCAACCCAATTGCAACCTCTGTACGTAAACCTTAAGTTGTTCTCTGTTAACAACCTTAGACAACAGCAGGAATTTCATTTCCTGCCATGTAGGACACCTGTAGAATCATAAAATCATAGAATCATAGAGTTGGAAGAGACCACAAGGGCCATCGAGTCCAACCCCCTGCCAAGCAGGAAACACCATCAGAGCACTACTCCAGAAGTGCTTGTACCATCCATGGTGTCACTTCCAAAACTAGCATCCGCAAAGATTTCAAGACCTCCAGTCTTCTGACTGGTGATCCTCAGCCTGTAGTGCAAAGTCCCTTTCAAATAGCGGGCTATGTGCTTCAGAGCTTTCCAATCCTGAACAGTAGGATTGTTGGCATGTCTGCTAAGCAGGTTAGTGCTTACAGCTATGTCAGGTCTTGAGCATCTAGCCATAAAATTCAACTTGCCTAGAATGCATCTGTACAGCGTAGTGTCAGAAAACGCTTCAGCAGTACTATCTACCTGGTAACCTGTCACCATTGGTGTGTCTGCTGGGTTTGCATCAACCAAATTCAACCTGGTTAATACATCAGCAATTTTCTGTGTTTGGTGTACCAGAAAATTACCTGCTTGGTCCCTCTCCACCTGCAGAGAAAGATAGTTGGATACCTCACCAAGATCCTTCATGTCAAAGTGCTCTTTCAGCTGAGCTAGGGTGCTTTGGTACAAAGCCTGATTCTTCCAAAACATCAGAAGATCATCAACAACAACACATAAACAATACAGTTTGTTTTGCCCCTCCTCCTTGACAAACACACATGGATCAGCTTTGCCCTGGTGAAAACCTAGAAAAAGCAATGTCCCAGTGAGTTTTGTGTTCCAACACCTGGCACTCTGCTTGAGACCATATAATGATTTCCGCAGCTATTTGCTTTGGTTAGTGGCTGGACTCCTTCCTTTATTCCGCAGGGACCCACGGGCCCTGCCCGATGAGCTGGGTGGCTGAGCAGCCTCGCACCTGGATTCCCCCGCCCAACACCAAATTAACCTTTTATTGGTCAGACCTAGGAGATTTGATAGCCTTTGGGGGCATACAACACCCGGACTCCGAGCCTTCTTCCCTTGGGGGTCCGCCAGCTGGTGCCTCCCCCCCTTTCACCCAGCCAGTCCATGACAGCAACAGCAGCAGCAGCAACAACAACAGTAAAATAAGTATGATAATAATATGCACACTGGTCCTCTGGCAGGAAGAATGATAACTTCTGGGACTGTGGAAAAATACTATCTTCCCCAAACCCCAGAATAAGCAGGAGCTCTGGGGTTGCCCCATGGGGTTCATGAGTGAAGATGGGCCCCCCAGGAAACTTCCCTCGTACCTGCAACCCATCCTTCCCCCTCTTGCAATAAGGCATGGGGGAAATCTCCCATTAAATTACAGTAATTTAAGTTTTCTTCAGAACACGTAGGAGGCAGGGAGAAGTTCTAGTGAAGAAGCAGTATTCGGAGATCATGTGGTGGTGGTGGTGAGAGAGTTTGGTGCAAAAGCAAGTCACACACAGATGCACCCGTCTTGCATGCTTGAGTACAGCAACTCCAGGGCATGAGCCAAGTATCGGCAGGGTAGGGGCCACATGTAGAGCAATTCCCACACTGAGGTCAAAAACACACACAGAGGCAGTAGGAGTTCTTCAGTAATAGTTTACTGAGTTCTCAAAGCATACAGTTCTCCCTGGGCGCCCAGTGATACACAAAACTTTGCTTCTGAGAGCAAATCCAGTTTCAGCCGTAAAGAAATACACCACACAGGATATCTAAGTCAGGCACACAAACCGGCAGAAGGGAGCAAGGGAGGAAAAAGGCTGGAAGGACACAGGGCAATGGAGGTGTGTTTCCCTTCCTGTGGTTTTGGAGGGAAGTCAGCAACTCGGCATCTGCTGGGGCTTCACGAAGCAAAGCTTTCTGCCGGCTGCTTCCAGGCAAATGAGCATCCCAGACTCTGTGATCTGTGGGTTGTTGCCATATCAATTGTTTTTGGAAGGTTATCACGATGTGGTCTAGAAACCAATATGGAAAAATATATCGCCCAGCCCTAATCCTCACTGACCACCAGAAATCCAGATAAACCCTCACCCCTTCTCTATCAAAAGGTACTTTACATCTTAGATTATAATCACATTGTTTGACATTGCCTTCAATATTTCATTACTATACAGTTTTACACATAAATTCCAGAACTTCAGATACACAACATGTGTTAATGACTGATTTCCTGCTGAGTTCATTTCTGTGAAGAAAAGAGTGGACTCCGAGAGGAAGATGTCCCACACTCCAGACATCAAAATGGGTTCTTCCATGTGAGAGTCCCTGGATGTTCCTTAAACACTCCATTGTAAAAAAAGCACTTTTTGCAATCTTTTCATTTAAGCTGCTTCTCCTCTTTGAGTTTGTTGATGGTTTGTAGGGTTTCAACTCCTAAAGCTCTTCCTGTCCGTGAGTCTGTTGATTTGGAACTTCCACTAGGACTGAACCTCTATCAACTTTCCTGATATTTATAAGGTTTGTCTTTTTTGTGAGTTTCTTGACATAAATCAAGGGTTCCACTCTGACTGCAGCTCCTACCACACGTCATACATTTAAACAGTTTCTCCGTCATGTGTCTGCCAATGTTTTCTAAGGTGTCCACTCCGACTGAAGCTCTTTCCACACTCCATACATTTATATGGTTTCTCCTCTGTGTGAATCCGCTGGTGTAATTTAAGGTCTCCATTCTGACTGAAGCACTTTCCGCACTCCAGGCATTTAAATGGTTTCTCTCCTGTGTGAGTCCGTTGATGTCTTCTAAGGTGTCCATTATCACTAAAGCCCTTTCCGCACTCTATACATTTAAATGGTTTCTCCCCTGTGTGAGTCCGTTGATGTGTTCTAAGGTTTCCATTATGACTAAAGCTCTTTCCGCACTCCAGGCATTTAAATGGTTTCTCCCCTGTGTGAATCCGCTGGTGTAATTTAAGGTGTTCATTATGACTGAAGCTCTTTCCGCACTCCAGGCATTTAAATGGTTTCTCCCCTGTGTGAGTCCGTTGATGTCTTCTAAGGCTTCCATTATCACTAAAGCTCATTCCGCACTCTATACATTTATATGGTTTCTCCCCTGTGTGAATCCGCTGGTGTAATTTAAGGTCTCCATTCTGACTGAAGCTCTTTCCACACTCCAGGCATTTAAATGGTTTCTCCCCTGTGTGAGTCCGTTGATGTCTTCTAAGGCTTCCATTATCACTAAAGCTCATTCCGCACTCTATACATTTATATGGTTTCTCCCCTGTATGAGTCCGTTGATGACTTCTAAGGTGTCCATTCTGACTGAAGCTCTTTCCGCATTCTATACATTTATATGGTTTCTCCCTTGTGTGAATCCGCTGGTGTAATTTAAGGGCTCCATTCTGACTGAAGCTCTTTCCACACTCTATACATTTATATGGTTTCTCCCCTGTATGAGTCCGTTGATGTGTTCTAAGGTCTCCATTCCGACTGAAGCTCTTTCCGCACTCCAGGCATTTAAATGGTTTCTCCCCTGTGTGAGTCCCTTGATGTCTTCTAAGGCTTCCATTATCACTAAAGCTCATTCCGCACTCTATACATTTATATGGTTTCTCCCCTGTGTGAATCCGCTGGTGTAATTTAAGGTCTCCATTCTGACTGAAGCTCATTCCGCACTCTATACATTTAAATGGTTTCTCCCCTGTGTGAATCCGCTGGTGTAATTTAAGGTCTCCATTCTGACTGAAGCACTTTCCGCACTCCAGGCATTTAAATGGTTTCTCCCCTGTGTGAGTCCGTTGATGTCTTCTAAGGCTTCCATTATCACTAAAGCTCTTTCCGCACTCTATACATTTATATGGTTTCTCCCCTGTATGAGTCCGTTGATGTCTTCTAAGGCTTCCACTAATACTAAAACTCTTCTCACACTCCAGGCATTTAAATGGTTTCTCCCCTGTGTGAGTCCGTTGATGTGTTCTAAGTTTTCCAATATCAGTGAAACGTTTCCCACACTCCATACCATTAAATGGTTTTTCCCCTGTTGGAGGTCGTTGATGTGAACTATGTGTGCTCATTCAATGATGCATAGTCCGCATTTCACACATTTTAATTTCTATTCCTAATGGGGAGCTGAGGTGACCCATCCCCTGGAGTTTTAACTGTCTTCTTCATCTCCTTCTTCAGAGTGGGAAGAAAGGGAATCCTATTTTGGTTTCAAGGAAGAGAACAAAGGGAAAGAGAACAAATCAAGTTCCATTAGCACCTTCTCCTATTTCAATGTCTCCTACATTCCCTCACCTCCTACCCATGTTCCCAACTTTCAGGAAATGAATATGCAGTTATGTCAAATGATAGTAATGCATCAGCAACCTTTCCTAATTCTCAACCAATGTTCATAAAGCAGCTTGATTTTTTAGATAACGATGTGCTGTCTGATCTCGTGCCCGTCTTTTGACGCAGGACTATCCTAAAATGACACTGAAAAGCAGGATATTCAAGGCAAAATGATAAACTGTACTTAGTGGAATGTGTAGTATCTTGAAAATGTAGTATTGATTCACTAATGGCCTGAAGTTGTGTTATTTCTGGGGACATGAATTTATTCCTGTTCTGTCTTAAAGATCATAATCATACAATGTCATGGGGTGTTAGGGGAGCGGTAGTACCATTGGTGGGGGAAATGTCATGCACCTTACGAGGTAATTTATCCACCATTGGTCCCCACACTGCACTCAGCTCTCACCTGTTTCTTCCAGAAGCTGTCAGGATGGAATAGGGGCCACAATCCCAGGTACAGCTTCAACTGGCTGACTAAACCAGGTGAGGATAGCTGATGGGTCTCAAATCCTTGGTGTATTAGGGAATTCTGTTGAGGTGAAGGCAGCCCTGGTGGATGGAGAGGATGAGAACAACAGTGAATCCCACAGTCAAGAAGGCAGATTCTGCCCCTGCTGCAGAGGAAAGTGAAGGGCAGATGGGGCTCGTCAACCTGGGAAGGGAGCTCCTTGAGAAGGAAAACTCTGGTCGTAATACTTTGGTGCACTCCTTCGCTTCCTCGTGAGTTATCTTCAGGAGAAGAAAAAGCTATGGAGGAAAACCTACACAAATCCAGAGTGGACTCTCTAAGATGGTTGGATGGTGTCCTGCACACCTCCTTCCACTCACTCCTGCAGCCAAGCTGGTGCCTAACATACTGCTCTGCTTTCCTTGGGACCATATAAGCCAGGCTGAGAAGGGGGTCTTGTTGTCTAGGCAGCCCTGAACCCCCAAACACACTGTCCAGGCTGGCAGGACTGCTAACACAGCAGTTTCAGGGGGAGCGATGAACTCAGACCTGTGTATCAAAATCTCTCCAATGTGGAATATGTAAAACAGAAGTGCTGTTTATATCATACATCAATTAAAAAGTATTCAGAATATTTGTCCTTTGAAGAAAAGATCACCAAGTATCCGATGGCCCCTTCAAAGCTAATGAAAGTCCCGTGCCTGGAGCTTTTGGGGGTGCAGGACCAGGAAAGCTTCTGCCACCATGATCCTTCCAGTTGGGATTCAGGCCTCATCATGCAACAGAAACTGTCCTGGTTGTGCTGCGTGATGATCTCTGATGGGCTAGAGTCTGAGGGGAAAGCTGTTTCCTGGTTCTGCTGGATCTCTTAGCGGCTTTGGAGACCTTTGACAATTGTATCCTTCTGTACCCTCTAGGGGTGCTGGGGACCCTGCTATGCAGTGGTTCCCCTCCTTCCTCCTGGGCCATGTCCAGAAAGTGGTGTTGGGGGATGAGTGTTCAGACCCCTGGGCTCTCACTTGTGGGGTGCCTCGGGGCTCTGTCCTCTCCCCATGCTTTTTAATATCTATATGAAGCCGCTGGGAGAGATCATCAGGGGTTTTGGGCTGGGTGTTCACCAGTATGTGGGTGATACCCAGCTCTTCCTATATTTTAAATTGGAACCAGTGAAGATAGTGAATGGCCTCTGTTGGTGGCCTTGGTGGTTTGTGGATAAATGGCGGCTAACAGATTGAGGTTGAATCCTGACAAGACAGAAGCACTGTCCCTGGGGGACAGGTGGCAGGCAGACCCTACCAGCCTGCAGACTGTCTCACTAGAGTGGTAAATGCTCTGGTTACCTCCTGCTTGGTCTACTGCAATGCACTCTACATGGAGCTACCTTTGAAGGTGAAACACAAACAGCAACTAATTCAGAATGTGACAGCTGGACTAGTAACTGGGAGCAGCTGCCTAGACCACATATCACTGGTCCTAAAGGATCTTCCCTCCCAGTGCATTTCCATGCGCAATTCAAACTGTTGGTGTTGACCTGTAAGTGTCATGGCTGCATTTTTCAGGAAAAGAAAATTGTTGATGTAATGTATAGAGATCATTCCTAGTCTATTGGTTCAAGAAGGTTCTGTTGGTTTTACTCTGTGTGAGTCAAAGCTGATGTTTTCTCTAGCTGCAATATTTTAGCTAATCAGGGAGTTTCCTTTCTGCTGAGAGCAGGTAGTGGAATAAGTTTTAATGAGATAGTGGTACCCCGCTAGACGAATGCCCCGCTAAACGAAAAACGCGCAAGACGAAAGGGCTTTCCGACATTTTTCCCGCTTCGCAAGACGATTCTTTCTATGGGGTTTTCTCGCAAAACGAAATTTTTTTCGTGGTCTCCCCTTTTTTTTTGCCTTTTCTGAAAGGTGCTAAGCTCCTTATCTGCAAATTGCCGCTTATCCGCTAAGCCGCTAAGCCGCTTATCTGTCAATTTACCGCTTATCAGCTGATCTGCTGATAGCGGAGCTCCGCAAGACGAAAATCCCTGCAAGTCCTTCTGCACCCACAGAACGGATTAATTTCGTCTTGCAGGGCACCACTGTATGCTGAACCTTCCTTGTTTTGGGAACCAGAAGAAGCTGGTTTAAACTGGAGTGAGCCAGGCTTGGTATCCAGTCCCAAGGTTACTCTGACATTGAATTGTTTATAAATCGCAGTATTGAAAGGCGCCTGGTCCCACTTCCTATTCTGCTATTCTCTACTCTGCTTGTGTCTTTCTTACATGAGTGCTGTTTTGATATACTAAGTTAGGGTTTTACTGTAAGTTACGTTTTTGGATTCTTATGCTTCTTTGCCTTCAGTACTAAATTTCTCTGCTGAATGGATTTTTTTCTGCCTCTGAGTGTTTTCTTCTACTCTGCTAACTATATGTCATACTTGGAGATCATTATGGAGGAGCAAGATCTGTGTCCTAAAGCCCTAAACAGCCTTGGCCCTGTAGACCTGAAGGAGCGTCTCCACCCCCATCCTTCACTCTGAACACTGAGGTCCTCCTCTGAGGGTCTTCTGCTGGTTCCCTCCCTGCAAGAATTGAGGGTACAGGGAACCAGGCAGAGGGCCTTCTCGGTGGTGGCGCCCGCCCTGTGGAACGCCCTCCCTTCAGAGGTCAAGGAAATGAACAACTATCTGACATTTAGAAGATAGCAGAAGGCAGCCCTGTGTCAGGAGGTTTTTAATGTTTGATGTTTTACTGTCTTTTATGTGTACAGTGGTACCTCAGATTACAGTACATACACTTCAGGTTACAGACTCCGCTAAACCAGAAATAGTGCTTCAGGTTAAGAACTTTGCTTCAGGATGAGAATAGAAATCGGGCTCCGGCGCTGCGGCAGCAGCAGGAGGCCCCATTAGCTAAAGCGGTGCTTCAGGTTAAGAA
Organism: Podarcis muralis; assembly: GCF_964188315.1. Lineage (NCBI taxonomy): Eukaryota > Metazoa > Chordata > Lepidosauria > Squamata > Lacertidae > Podarcis > Podarcis muralis. The sequence continues at coordinate 77,186,065 of NC_135664.1, read as the reverse complement.
CAGTTTCAGGTTAAGTACGGACCTCCGGAACGAATTAAGTACTTAATCTGAGGTACCACTGTACTGGAAGCTGCCCAGAGTGGCTGGGGAAACCAAACCAGATGGACAGGATATAAATACTACAATCATTCTTATTACATTGTGATTTTTTCTAGTTATTTTGGAATTTGTACTGCAATATCAGCTCATGAAATATTATGGGTGGAGAAAATCACAGGGTTGCTATAAAATATAATCCCACCCACGACTTCTCATTTACATACAGTCTTTAAATTTAGGAAGGTCACACACCTCACCTGTGCTAATACTGACAGTCTTTGGCCTGCACAGGCACACCCGGTGTGTAGAGCCTCCAGCCACAGGCACTGTCTATCATGAAAATGGCTCCTTTGACTGGGAAGATTCATGCAGTCGCTGTCATCGGATGATGAAGGATTGTATCTCAGCTTGTCAGTCACTCTGACATTGCCTAGAAAGAATGAGAGGAACAGAAATGCTTTTGAGGTGCAACTTCTCTATCAGCCCTGAGAGCCATTCCATGGACTCTGCACCCCTGTTTCTGATGACAGGTGTACATTATCCTCATCCTCAGTGGAAAAGACAATAAAGATGGAAGCCTGAGAGAGAGGAAAAGGTTTCTGGCTGCTTCCTGGGTGGGATTGCGGAAACCAAGAGCCGCTTCTGAGAAGGCCTCCCCCCTCCCCTCTTCCTCGCGGGATTTCCTCTCCTCTCCAGGGGACCAATGGTTGGACTGGGCAGAATGGCTGTGTCTGGACAGGGCAGGGGCTTATGGGGTGGAAGGAGGATGGAGGTTGCAGGTAGGAAGGGTGGGGGGACACGACCCCCATTTCCAGGTATCCCTCTCTGGTCGCCTTGAAGGGGGGGCGATTCCTGGGCGGGAGGGAGAAGCCAAGGCAGCCCCTAGATGGAGACATCTCCCCAAAGACTGGTCTCCTCCCCCCCGCCATTGCTGCGCTTCCTTCCCCAGGGATGCTCCCCTCCCCCCTCCCCCCACCCTTGGCCCCCTCTCTCCCGGAGTCTCCCCTGCACCCAGAGGCCCCCTTGGCGCGGCTCACCCCTCACCATGCGCAACCCATCTCTCCATCTGGAGGGGCCCCCCAAGATGAGATGAGGAGGGATAGGGGGGTCTCTATCCAGGCATCTTTCGCGCCCCTTAACCCTTTCATGGTCTGCCTCTCTCCATGCGGAGTGCACAGGGCCCCAGGGATGCCTGCAAGGGGGAAACGGGGCCGGGGACTCCTCGTGGGACCCCGTGGGTGGGCGCCCCACGTCCACCCCTGCCAAGGAAAGCCCCCTTAATAGCACGCGTGCCGGGATCCAGGCCCCACGGAAGGCGCTTGGGGGAGCTGGAGGGGTCTCTGGGTCCTTCCCCCCCCCCGCGACCCCTTTACCTCTTTATCCTCGCTCCCGATTCTCCTTCCCTGCAACATCCACGGGGGGGGGGGTCCCCTGCCTCCTCCCTCCCCTTTCCGAAAGCACCCCCCCTAGAGCCACGGGGCAGAGCAGCAATCTGGAGTGGAAGCTCCACTTCCGGGAGAAGCAGGCAGTTGGGGGGGGGTAAAGGTAAAGGTAAAGGTAAAGGTACCCCTCCCCGTACGGGCCAGTCTTGACAGACTCTAGGGTTGTGCGCTCATCTCACTCTAGAGGGCGGGAGCCAGCGCTGTCCGCAGACACTTCCGGGTCACGTGGCCAGCATGACGAAGCTGCTCTGGCGAACCGGCACCAGAGCAGCACATGGAAACGCCGTTTACCTTCCCGCCAGTAAGCGGTCCCTATTTATCTACTTGCACCTGGGGGTGCTTTCGAACTGCTAGGTTGGCAGGCGCTGGGACCGAGCGACGGGAGAGCACCCCACCACGGATTCAAACCGCTGACCTTTCGATCGGCAAGTCCTAGGCGCTGAGGCTTTTACCCACAGCGCCACCCGCGTCCCGCGTATATATATTATATATATATATAATAAATGTTCATAAATGTAGCAAGCAAGCACATACATAGATATGTAGACCACATGTCTGGAGCAGCACAGGAAGACCGTCCTGAAACCATTTAGACTCTCAAACTGACCAAATGTTTTCTCTGCAAGGAGGGAGGGGGTGAGGGAACCTTCCCATTGTCTCAGGAATTGGGAAATCACCATCTCAAAGGAATGGCCAGACTACCAGGAAAGGGAATCAGATAAGGCATTATCAGATAACCTGGCAGACAGGAAAAATGACAACATTCAAATTTCTGTTGTAGACCGCCTTTTCTGTGATGTAGGTATGATGTATGTGGGGGGTGGTCTTGGGTTACGCCCCTTCTGTGATGTATGTATGATGTAAGGAGGGGTGGTCTTGAGCTCCAGGACAGGGAATTTAAAATGTCTATATAAAGGCAGGCACACCTTTGTTCTGGGTCCTCCTCCTTTTCTGCGTGTGAGGGGAGCACCCTGTTGCAACAGATCAATCAAGATCAGGCTTACTAGCTGCTTTGCTTCTCAATAGTCTCTGGTTGCCTCTGCTCTTTCCTCCTACTGATGGAGAACCTACAAGGGACTCTATAAAGGGCTCTTGTGTCCCCCATAAGGGAAGAAGGGCAGCTTTTGTTTACAACAGATGGCACCCCAGATGGGACCTTCGGTTGGCAGGATTCTGGGGGCAAGGAAGGACTGGTGATCCAGCGCGCACCAGGCCATTTGCCAGGAGGAGCCACCAGTCCTCTAGTGACCCCAGGGTCTGGAAAGAAGTGGAGTTCCAGCAGGGCTAACCAGAGGAAGCAACGCTTGATCAGGCCGGCCACAAATTGATTTATTTTTTGAAATAATCATTATTGATTTAAATTACACACATATACAAAGAATTTGGAATCTCATATTGCAAAAAAGAAAATTAAGAAAAAATTAAGAAAAAAGGAAAGAAGAAAATACAGAAAAACAAAGAAGAAAAAGGAGATTTATGTGCATAAAAAAAATTAATCTTCCTAATTAAATAAAAAAGACTTCTGACAAAATGAGTCTTCCAATCATTCTCATTGTACTGTTTATACTGCCATTGTGTTTCCAACACAGTTTTATATTCTTTAATATTGTTCCGGTCTACTCCACAAACAGCATTTGTTGTGTTTACAAGTATCACTCAAGTTCTGCTAATATGGTGTGGTTGGTACAATATATTCTTTTATAATCCTTAAATATTCTCCATTCTCCAAATATTTTCTGGTTCAATACTCCTCTAACTCTTCCCATCAGTTTTGCTAGTTGTAAGTATTCTAACATGAGTATATGGCTTCTCTTGGTGATGTCCACAAGGGTATTTTTGGCTCAAGTAGTCCTTTATTTATTCCAGATTTTATATCATGATTTTCTTATCACATGGCTCAAAAATCCCCTGTGGACCTTCACTTTTTCGTATATTAAAGAAGCGTGCCATCCAGACCGATTCTCGTGGCCTTCCAAGTCTAAGAGGTCCGTATCTTTTAGTGTAATCCAGTCTTTTATCCAAACCAATCCTGCCGCCGCATGGTAGAATTCCAAATCTGGCAACGCAAAACCTCCTCTCTCCTTTTGATCTGTTAATAACTGGTGTTTAATTCTCAGTTTCTTTCCACTCCATATAAATCGAGATATTTCCCTTTGCCACTCCTTAAAACAATTCATTCCTCCTAAAATGGGTATTGTTTGGAATAAGAACATCATTTTGGGGAGGATATTCATTTTCACAACCGAGACTCTTCCCCAGAGTGAGAGATGGAGTTTGGTCCAGGTTTCCATATTTTTAAAAAGTTCTTTCCATACTTTACTATAATTATCCTCATATACATTTAAACTTTTATTTGAAATCCAGATCCCTAGGTATTTAACCTTATTTTTAATTTCCAGGCCTGTTTTTTCTTGAAGTTCTTTTTTTTCTTCCATTGTGAGGTTTTTTTGTCAGTAATTTAGTTTTTTGGAAGTTTATTTTCAGCCCCAGGCCGGCCATAAATTAATCTAGTAAAAGACCCTGGGATGGCCAGGAGCAGCGCATGCGGACGTGAGTCTAGGACTGGAGAAGATTGTGGGCAGGATTCTCTGAAACACCCACAACCCAGATTCTCATCCTTTGCTGTCTCTTTTGCTGACGGTCTTCACTCCCAGCCTTCCTGGCAAGAGGGAGCGAGGAGGGGGAGGGGAGAACGGGAGAATTGGGGTTCTGCAATTAGAGAGGCAATTAACTACAAGGGGAGAACGCCAATCAAAGCTCTCATTCCCTGTCGGGGAACCTGAGATCTGAAACTTTTCCTTTTCCCCAAGGAAGACGCCCCAAGGCTGGTCCAAGTGGCCAGTTTGGATAGCAAGGGACTTGGGCTCGGTTTCCAATTTCTCTTTTTCTCCTAAATGCAGCTGCACCGGCAGCACCAAGATCCGGGAGGAAGTGACTGGTGCGCGTCAGAGCGCAAGGGCGTTTAAAGTTCCTTTCCGTTTTCTCTGGAGCAGCCGGATTTGGCACTGGGCTGCCAGGCGTCCAATGGAAAGGGACTCTTTTCCCTAGAGGCAGAAAAGGTTGCTGGGACCCCATGGTAAATAAAGGGAGGGAGAAGGACTTTGTAGAGACCTTCGTAGAGAAGATGAACGACTGTCAGGTCAGGAAAGACCTGGGAAAAGGCTAGCGGGTTTTTGCTTTGGTTGAAAAATGGGATCCCCACATTCTAAGAGTTCTAACCGCCAGACGCAAAGGCATGTGCTGGTCGCAGCAGGAGGGGGAGTCTCCCTGGATGCTTCAGCAGCCGGCCTCCTCTGGGTCTCCTGGCCCCCTCCTCTCCTCCCTCTGAGCCTGAACTGCTCTCTGCCCCAGACTCTTCCCACGCACCTAACCCTGTTTCCTCCTCAGCTTGCAACATCTCCCCTTCCGGTCTGCTCCCTTTTCTCCCTCTTTCGCCTCATCCCATCACCAGTCAACAGGATCTGAGCCTTCTTCCGTTGTGGGTCCCCCAGCTTGTGCCTCCCCCCCCTCACCAGCCAGTCCTTGACAACAACAGCAGCCACAGCACTGTGGTCCTCTGGTAGGAAAACTCCTGAGAAGCATGATTGAAGCAAGCCTTCTGGGACTATGGAAAAATGCTATCTTCCTCAAACCCCAGAATGAGCAGGAGCTCTGGGGTTGCCCGATGGGATTCATGAGTGAAGATGGGGCCCCCAGGAGACTTCCGTGCTACCTGCAGCCCCTCATTCCCCCTCTTGAAATTAGACTTGGGGGGGAATCTCCCATTCAATTACAGTATTTCAAGTTTTCTTCAGAACGCGCAGGGCAGGAGGCAGCGATGACATTCTGGTGAAGAAGCAGTGCTTGGAGATCATGTGGTGGGGGGGTGTGACAGAGTTTGGTGCAAAAACCAAAGGTACTTTCATCTAAAATTATACTCACCATTGAGAGATGCTGCCTTCATTATTTGATTATTGTAATGTTTTACATATAAACACCAGAACTTCACATATACCTCATGCTTTTAGGAATGATTTCCTGCTGAGTTCATTGCTCAGAGTGGACTCTGAGAGGAAGACGTCCCACACTCCATACATCTAAATGGGTTCTCCCATGTGAGAGTCCCTAGATGTTCCTTGATCACTCCATTATAAATAAAGCACTTCTTGCAATCTTTTCATTTAAACTGCTTCTCCTCTCTGAGTTTGTTGATGGTTTGAAGGGTTTCAACTCTTAGAGTTCTTCCTGTCCGTGAGTCTGTTGATTTTCAACTTCCACTAAGAGTGAACCTCTATCTACTTTCCTGATATTTATACGGTTTGTCTTTTGTGTAAGTTTGTTGACATAAATAAAGGGTTCCACTCTGACTTTTTTTTTAAAAAAATAATATTTATTAAAAATTTTAAAGTACAGAAAGTAAAGTAAAGATAAAAGTACATTTAAAACCTTATTTTCATACATCCACTTTCTGGGACTCCCCCCCTCCCCCACCCCTACCATATTCCCCTTTCATATTGTTGGCTCCACAAGCTCTCACTTCAAATTTAAAACTTAATTTGTTTAACCCATTATTCAAATTTAAATTTATACAATCCTCATCAATACCCTTAATAAAAAAAACAAAAGTTCTCTCCCCAGGGCCCACCCCCTTTTCATTCCACAATTTCCCTTTTTTTTTAATAGTAAAAACACCCCACAAAATAGAAATATAAAAAATAAAAAGTATAGTAGAAAAAAGAAAACCAATTCAAAAAATAGTTGATAAGCCTTTGGATTCTAATTCTCCCCCCCTCTTCCCCGGTTTAATTTCCCCCTGTCCACCAATCTATATTGTCTGCCTGGAATTCTTTAATCCATAAATCACATTTTTGCCCCAGTTCCTTGCAGGTTTTTTCTTTTTTAGAATTATTTTTAAAGTTATTTTTAATCTTTAAAACTGTAAAGTTCCCCCCCGTTGTTCTTTCCATGTTGTAGTCCAGTTTCCTCTTGTTCCGCTGCTAAAACGTTCTAATTCAGAAGTTTAGTAGCTCTGCAGGGGTCATTGTTATTCAGGAACAAAAACTTGCGTTCAGTCCCTTCCTTTCTTCAATAGAAAATTCTATTGTCTCCTTTAGTCTGAACACCCTGTAGACAAAATACTGTTTCAGTTTTGCAGCTTTCCCAGAAGATAACCAGTCCTGTAAAATTCCGAAGGTATTTTTCCACTTACGACCATCTTTGTAATGTCCCGAGACTCCTCTAGGGGGATTGTTGTAACTTTGTTTTCTCTAGTCCAAAAGTCCGATTGTTATCCATGTTTTCGCCATTCTGTATCCAAATCTTAGCAAGTTGTAGCAATTTGTAGCAAATTTAACCAGCAAAGTCCTCGTAATAAAATCCTCTTTGAATTTCCGACTTTGACAGCTACTTTGACAGCTGTCAAAATCTCCGTCTCTTTTCGCCAGGCTCTCTCCTCAATCACCCCGGTTCCCAGGGGGGGGGGTTACGTTCTCCTTCTCCCTCGATTCTTCCTCCAGCACAGTTCTTGTAATTTCCCATCGTGGAATTCTTAGTTTTTATCAAAAATACAGCTCTTTTTGGACCTTGGTTTCCCAATCCTTGTTTTAGAATGTTTACAGTAGGGAGGGGGACTGACTTCCTTTTTGGATCCCCCCCGCTCATATCAAATCCGAAAAAAAATCCTTTTTTTCTCCTTTTGAACCCGGTTTCCAAATTACTTACGGGTTGTTGTTAAAAGTCCGAATTCTCAATGGAAGAAGTCAGCGCTCTCCGCCGGATGGCATGCGGCTTCGCTCGGCAGGGATAGCAGAGGACTCAAAGCACCACGCTTCTCCCCGGCACCCGATCCGTAGCCTTTAAAAAGGCTCCTTCACGAGTCGGGAGGGCGCTAACGGTGCGAGCCGAGTCTCCATGTCCACGGCCTCCATGGCCGTGGTTTTTAAGGGTCCCCGCGTCGCCGGCGCGGTAGGACCCAGCCCCTGCCGAGCAGGCTCCCTCCGGAGCTCGGAGGGAGTCCGCCATTCGGCGATGGCGCCAACCCGGAAGCATCCAAGGGTTCCACTCTGACTGAAGCTCCTTCCACAGTCCATACCTTTAAATGGTTTCTCCCCTGTGTATCTACTGATGTTTTCTAAGATTTCCACTCTGAGTGAAGTATTTACTGTACTCCATACATTGAAATGGTTTCTCTCCTATATGAGTCCGTTGATGTGATCTAAGGCTTGGATTACAATGGAAACTCTATCCACACTCTATACATTTATGTGGTTTCTCCCGTGTGTGAGTCCGTTGATTTTTTTTCAGTGTTCCACTCTGACTGAAGTCCTTTCCACACTCCATGCATTTAAATGGTTTCTCCCCGTGTGACTCCGTTGATGTGATCTAAAGTGTGCACTCTCACTGAAGCTCTTTTCACACTCCATACATTGAAATGGTTTCTCCCGTGTGTGAGTCCGTTGATGTGATCTAAGGTGTGCACTCTGACTGAAGCTCTTCCCACACTCGATACATTTATATGGTTTCTCCCCTGTGTGAGTCCGATGATGGGAACTAAGGCTGCTGCTATCACGAAAGCTCTTTCCACACTCCATACATTTAAATGGTTTCTCCCCTGTGTGAGTTCGTTGATGATTTCTAAGGCTTCCATTTTCACTAAAGCTCTTTCCACATTCGATACATTGAAATGGTTTCTCCCCTGTGTGAGTCCGTTGATGTGATCTAAGGTGTGCACTCTGACTGAAGCTCTTTCCACACTCGATACATTTATATGGTTTCTCCCCTGTGTGAGTCCGATGATGGGAACTAAGGCTGCTGCTATCACGAAAGCTCTTTCCACATTCCATACATTTAAATGGTTTCTCCCCTGTGTGAGTCCGTTGATGTGATCTAAGGTGTGCACTCTGACTGAAGCTCTTTCCACACTCGATACATTTAAATGGTTTCTCCCCTGTGTGAGTTCGTTGATGATTTCTAAGGCTTCCATTTTCACTAAAGCTCTTTCCACACTCGATACATTTAAATGGTTTCTCCCCTGTGTGAGTCCGTTGATGATTTCTAAGACTTCTGCTATCACTAAAGCTCTTTCCACACTCGATACATTTATATGGTTTATTCCCTGTGTGAGTCCGTTGATGTGATCTAAGGTGTGCACTCTGACTGAAGCTCTTTCCACACTCGATACATTTATATGGTTTCTCCCCTGTGTGAGTTCGTTGATGATTTCTAAGGCTTCCATTTTCACTAAAGCTCTTTCCACACTCGATACATTGAAATGGTTTCTCCCCTGTGTGAGTCCGTTGATGTTTTCTAAGACTTCCGCTATCACTAAAGCCCTTTCCACACTCAATACATTTAAATGGTTTCTCCCCTGTGTGAGTCCGTTGATGATTTCTTAGGCTTCCATTTTCACTAAAGCTCTTTCCACACTCGATACATTGAAATGGTTTCTCCCCTGTGTGAGTTCGTTGATGATTTCTAAGGCTTCCATTTTCACTAAAGCTCTTTCCACACTCGATACATTGAAATGGTTTCTCCCCTGTGTGAGTCCGTTGATGTTTTCTAAGACTTCCGCTATCACTAAAGCCCTTTCCACACTTGATACATTTAAATGGTTTCTCCCCTGTGTGAGTCCGTTGATGATTTCTAAGGTGTGCACTCCGACTGAAGCTCTTTCCACACTCCATACATGTAAATGGTTTCTCTCCTGTGTGAGTCCGTTGATGTTCCCTAAGGTTTCCACTGTAAGTAAAGCTCTTTCCACACTCAATACACTTATATGGTTTCTCCCCTGTGTGAGTCTGTTTGTGCAATTTAAGGTTTCCACTCTGACTGAAGTTCTTCCCACACTCCCTGCACGTAAAACGTTTTCTCTCTATGTGAGTCCGCTGGTGTGTTTGCATTGAAAGAGAAGCTCTTTCCGCACTCCATACCTTTAAATGGGTTCTTTCCTTTTTGTGTTCGTTGATGTGAACTATGTGTGCTCATTCAGTGAAGCATATTACACATTTCACACATTTTAATGGCTATTCCTAATGAAACGAAAGGTGCCCTGTCCCCTACAATTCTGTCTTCTCCATCACCTTTTTCAGAGTGGGCAGAAAGGAAATCCTGTTTGGGTTTCAGGAAAGAGAAGACAGGGAAAAAAGGACACATCAACCGCCATTAGCACCTTCTCTTATTTCAACATCTCCTACATTCTCCCATGTCCTCCCCATGTTCCCAATTTTTAGGAAATAAAAATGGTATTTTGTCAAATGGTAGTAATGCATCAGGAACCTTTCATAATCATCAATCATCTTTAATAACACAGCATGATTTCTGACATTGAATTATATATAAATTGCAGTATTGAAATGTGCCTGCTCCCGCTTCCTATTCTGATATTTCTCTACTCTGCTTGTCTGTTTCTTACTTGAGTGCTGTTTTGGCCCCTGCCTTGGCCCTGTGGAACTGAAGGAGCATCTTCACCCCCATCGTTCAGTCCGGACAGGGAGGTCCTCCTCCGAGGGTCTTCTGCTGGTTCCCTTGCTGTTAGAAGTGAAGTTCCAGGGAACCAGGCAGAGGGCCTCCTGCCCCATGGAATGCCCTCCCTTCAGAGGGCAAGGAGGTAGGCAACCATCTGACATTTAGAAGACAGCTGTATCAGGAGGTTTGTAATGTTTGATGTTATACTGTCTTGTATATGTACTGTACTGTCAGGAAGGTAAACAGCCTTTCCGTGCGCTGCTCTGGTTCACCAGAAGCAGCTCAGTCATGCTGGCCACATGACCCGGAAGCTGTACGCGGGTTCCCTCAGCCAATAAAGTGAGATGAGCACCGTAACCCCAGAGTTGGCCACGCCTGGACCTAATGGTCAGGGGTCCCTTTACATTTACCTATATGTACTCTAAGCTGCCCAGAGTGGCTGGGGGAAAAGACGAATACTATAACTTTTACAGTGGTACTTCGTGTTACAGACGCTTCAGGTTACAGACTCTGCTAACCCAGAAATAGTACCTTCTGTTAAGAACTTTGCTTCAGGATGAGAACAGAAATCGCACGGCGGCAGGAGGAGGCCCCATTAGCTAAAGTGGTGCTTCAGGTCAAGAACAGTTTCAGGTTAAGAACGGACCTGCAGAACAAATTCAGTTCTTAACCCGAGGTACCACTGTACTATTATTATTATCATCATGTGATTTTTTGTAGTTAATTTGGAATTTGTACTGCAATATTAGCTCACGAAATGTTATGGGTGGAGAAAATCACAGGGTTGCCGTAAACTATAATCCCACCCACAAAATCTCATTCACATACAGTCTGTACATTTGGGAAGGTCACACACCTCACCTGTGCTAATACTGGCAGTCTTTGGCCTCCACAGGCACACCCGGTGTGTAGAGCCTCCAGCCCCAGGCACTGTCTATCATGAAAATGGGTCCTTTGACTGGGAAGATTCCTGCAGTCGCTGTCATCGGATGATGATGGGTTGTATCCCAGCTTGTCAGTCACTCTGACATTGCCTACAAAGAATAAGAGGAACAGAAATGCTTTTTACGGAAATGACTTGCAGAATCCGAGACCAGGGAGAACAGTTGATGGAAGAAGATTGGAAAAAGTTTAAAGACTATCTACAGAAATATTGCAAAATTAATGAATGCTAGAATGATGTTGGATAGAAACTAAGTGGTCTTTAGCTGTAATGTTATAAGGGAATATGAAAAAATGGATTATTAATAGGTAAAAATTTAATGTTACAATACTTTATGATTAAAGACTAGGATATACAAAGAGGGGAGGGATTTGCTGAACTAATAATACGAACCGGAATACAAAAAAGGGAGGTGTGAGGAGGTCCGGGAAACAAGCAAATGAAAGATAATTAATGGAAAGAATGAATTGTTTTTAACCATTTTTATTTTGTATTTTTCTTTTTTCTTTTTCTTTATTCTGTAATATTCTGAAAATCTTAATAAATATCTTTTTTAAAAAAGAAAAGAAATGCTTTTGAGGTGCAACTTCTATATCAATCCTGAGAGCCATTCCGTGGACTCTGCACCCCTGTTTCTGATGACAGGTGTACATTATCCTCATTCTCAGTGGAAAAGACAATAAAGATGGAAGCCTGAGAGAGAGGAAAAGGTTTCTGGCTGCTTCCTGGGTGGGATTGCGGAAACCAAGAGCCGCTTCTGAGAAGACCTCTCCCCTCCCCCCTTCCTCTCGGGATTTCCTCTCCTCTCCAGGGGACCAATGGGTGGACTGGGCAGAAGCGCTGCATCCGGACAGGGCAGGGACCTATAGGGTGGGAAGAGGATGGAGATTGCAGGAAGGAAGGGGTGGGGGGCAGGACCCCCACTTTTCAGGGATCCCTGGGCGGGAGGGAGAAGCCAAGGCGGCCCCTTCGAAGATTGCCCAAGGAAGCCACGATTGAGACGCCCCCCAAAAAAACTGGTCTTCCTATCTCTCCCCCCCAGTGCTCCTCCTCCCTTCCCCCTCCCTCTCTCCCGCAGTTTCCCCTGCACTCTAGCGCGTCGCCCTGCGCGCCCCATCTCTCCATCCTAGGGCCCCCCCGAACAGGAGCAAGGGAGGGACTGGGGGGTCTCTATCAAGGCGTCTCTCGCGCCCCTTAACCCTTTCATGGGACGCGCGGAGCCTGGGAAACGGGGCGAGGGGTCCGCCCTGCGTGGAAAGCCCCCTTGGCAGCACGCGCGCTGGGATCCAGGCCCCACGGGAGGCGCTTGGGGGAGCTTGCGGGGTCTCTGGGTCCTCGTCTCCTCCCCCCTCCTCCCCCCGCCCTTGCCCCCCCATCCCTGAGTCTCCCCTGCACCCAGAGGCCCCCTTGGCTCACCCCTCGCCAGGCGCCCCCGTCTCTCCGTCCCTATTGCCCCCCCAAGACGAGCGATCCTGGCTTCTCTCCGCGCCCCAGGGATGCCTGCGCGGGGGAAAGGGGGCCAGGGAGTCCTCGTGGGTGGGCGCCCCACGTCCACCCCTGCGAGGAAAGCAACCTTGGCAGCACGCACGCAGGGATCCAGGCCCCACGGAAGGTGCTTGGGGGAGCTGGCGGGGACTCTGGGTCCTTTTCTCCAGCCTCCCCCCGCCCCCCGTGACTCCTTTACCTCTTTGTCCTCGCTCCCGATCCTCCCTTCCTTTCCTGCAACATCCACGTGGGTGGGTGGGGGATTTACCTGCCGCCCCTCCTCCCCTTTCCGAAAGCGCGCGGCCCTAGAGCTACGGCGCAGAGAAGAAATCCGAAGTGGAAGCTCCACTTCCAGGAGAAGAAGGGAGGTGGGGGGGCTCACACCCCCATTCCTTCAGCAGAAGCCGGATTGGAGGAGGAGGAAGGAGGGGTGGGACTTATGGGGGCGGGATCTGGGGTTGTGGGGGCGGGGTGAGAGAAGGAGGTGCCGGGAAGGGAGGGAAAGGATTGAGGGGGTGAGAAGAAGGTTTCCCCTCTACCGTCTTCCTTCTAGATCAGGAGAGCGGGGGAGGGGCTGATCCCGGAGATCCAGCTGCAAAGAGGGGTCCCCCCCACAAGTGCAACATCCTCCCCTCCCCCACCCCACGAGCTTAGATCCCTCCGTGTTTTAGGTCTTGGTGCTGTTCAAAGCAGGAATGGAGGGGGGCAGCTAAACGACTCCCCCCAAATCCCAGCTCCCCACCCCAGCCTCTGACTCAGGCCAGGACAAGGACCGTGGACACAGGCCCCGTCCCTGCACAACAGCCAAGAGGCTCAGAAAAGCAGCCGATACAATTGGAGCCAGAAGCGGATTCCAAAATCTGAGGGATCCTTTGGACCAGAAACAAGGAGACCAGCCAGGAAGAGGAGAGCAGAAGAGCAGCCAGTAGGTCTTGATGGAAGACTGTCTCCACAGGACTCCCACCTGCCCCCAGGTGGAACAAGATGGAAGCCCCCAACAAAAGAAGAGTTTGTTTTTGATATCCCGCTTTATCACTACCCGAAGGAGTCTCAAAGCAGCTAACATTCTCCTTTCCCTTCCTCCCCCACAACAAACACTCTGTGAGGTGAGTGGGGCTGAGAGACCTCGGAGAAGTGTGACTTCTCTGAAGGAGGAGGAGGAGTTGTGGTGGTAACCTAAGGGTCTTCTCGCCTGTCCGGTTCCTCCTTTCCCCCTCCCCATGTTTACATTCCTGAAGACAAAGGGGAGTTCACTGTTTCCTGTCCCCAGAGGGAAGGGCTGGTCACTGTCCTGTGTTTCAGTCCGTACTGAATCCACTTCCATTTGCAGGTCCTTTGTGAGTCTAGGACCATCAAGGTTGGCATGCCAACTGGGTAGGGCTCACTGCGGACATGTTGGCTGCCTTGTGTCAAGTCTCCCCCCTTTGATAGTCCTTCACTCATGGTGTAAAATAAAAGTTGAACGGTGCAGATCCAATGTACGGCTGATTTTGTATGAATTTATAACAGAAGTGTCATGTATGTCCTGTGTGAGTGTGTTACGGTAAAATCTGGGTGCGGGGCTACTCTGCCACCCACCTCATCGGACTAAGTCCGTGGGTCCCTGCGGAAGAAAATGAGCTCAGCTGGAGACTGGAGCAAACGGCAGAAGATCCAAGTTTATTTTATTGCGCAACAGGTTCCAGATGAGATTGAACCCCGAGAAAGGGGCGACATGAGTTTTTGAAACTTCCCTCCATGTCCCAGAATACAGTGCAAAATACATCATAGTTACATCATGAATACATTAGAGAGAGGTTGGATTACACAGATTACATCATGAATATTTTAAGGAGAGGTTGGGTTACACACATTAACATATGGAGGAGGGAGGGGGAATATGCAGAGCTGGAGATATGCGCAGATAAGCGCTTCCTGAGTACCGGTGATGAGAAGACAATAGTCCAAGTATGTCAAGTCTGCCACCTGGCATTGCCCGGAGGAAAGGTTGGGCAGAGTGATTTGACTGGATTAGGGTCTTCCTGAGTACGTGACTCCTCGCTTGAGGGATTATGGAGGCAGAGGAGGTGTCATGGAGTCCTGAAGAAACTGAGTCGATCGACACCAAAACCAAGGAAATCGGAGCTGCGGTTGATTTTATACGAATTTTAGAAGTTTTTAGTCCGTTTCAGTCCATTCTTATATTGATAATTGAAGTCGGAAACAAAATAGATACATTGTTGCAAGATTTGACACTTTTATGGGTTCACGAGTTTCGGTTCCCTTGTTCTCCCAGCGGGGAGCCGTCAGCAGCTTGTCAAGAGGTTAAATGAGGCATGCAGGGGCTCGCTGAGCTAGCTCTGCAAGGCGAATGCATGGTTCTGATTGGGTAGAACGCACCCATTGAAACGAATGGGGGATACAGTTTGATACGGTCTACCCACGATAAAGATGGAGCGAGAGAGAGGCTTAAGAGAAAGAGGCTTAAGACTTTGGGCTTATTTCGCCCGTGTGGAAAAGGGGAAAGGCACTTTAATTTTGGGGCTTGGGTAGGGTGTGGTGCTTGTGCAACGGTGTGGGGGCTAAGGGGTGAGTGTAGGGCTGGGTGCCCTGTGAGGTCATCGCCTCGGACCCTCTGGTGACTGACGGAAGGGTGAAGGAAGGCACCCCCCCTTCCGTATCAGTGTGTGTGTGTGTCGTGTTTGTACAAACTGAATGATTGGGGGGGGGGGGTTCCTGCAACACATGAATCCCCATCCCAAAGAAGGGCAGTGCCCAAGAATGCTCCACCTGTGGGAATGTTCAGGGATGCAGGAGAGTATATATTATCTGATTATATCCTTATCCAACTTGTGTTAACAAGTTTCCAATATCAGCAGAGTAAAGCATTCCCCTTTATTTTAAGTTTGCAACAGCAGCGTTTGCTCAGGCTCGCTTAAGCCTCTATAATAACTATTCTGGTAATTTCCCCTTATTCCCTCATAAAATAGAAGAGACGACACAGCCTTTTACAAAAGTATAAAAAGAGTTTACTCACATTCTGTTCCCAATCAGATCCCAGAAGGCAGACTTAGGCTTAATGAAGTAATATACATTTGGAGTCTATCTTATAATAAGACAGTCCCTGTCTCCTCTCTTGGCTGGGAGCCAAGAGGGCATCTTTAGCTTAGTAGATGTTGCTTCTTCGAAGGAAGAGAGGCAAGAGAGAGATGGCTGCCCCTGCCCTGTACTTTTATCATTACCTGCACAGGTGAGGCCACACCCACCTCTAGTCACATGCAGAGGAAGTCTGTCCCAGCCCAGAGGGAAAGAGGAAGTTTACCTGCTGGCTGGACAAACATCCCTCCCCATGTCTAAACATGTACACTCTAGGAATGTTGTAATTGACTGCTCTTGTGTTTCACATCCCACACCACCTACCACACAATTGCGCTCATTTCACACGCTAGCAAGGTTATGCTTAAAATGCTACAAGGCAGGCTTAAGAAGTATGTGGACCGAGAACTTCCAGAAGTGCAAGCTGGATTTCGAAGGGACAGGGGAAGCAGAGACCAAATTGGAAACATGCGCTGGATTATGGAGAAAGCTAGAAAACATTTACTTCTGCTTCATTGACTATACAAAATCCTTTGACTGTGCCGACCACAGCAACCTATGGTGAGTTCTTAAAGAAATGGGAGAGCCTGATCA
The DNA here is from genome assembly GCF_964188315.1 of Podarcis muralis. Classification (NCBI taxonomy): domain Eukaryota; kingdom Metazoa; phylum Chordata; class Lepidosauria; order Squamata; family Lacertidae; genus Podarcis; species Podarcis muralis. The sequence goes on along the minus strand of NC_135664.1, from coordinate 77,170,045 downwards.
CCTCATCTGTCTCCTGAGAAATCTCCATGTTGGACAAGAAGCTACAGTTTGAACTGGATATGGAACAACAAAATTGGGAAAGGAGGACGGTATATTGTCTCCCTGCTTATTTAAAGTAAATGCAGAATTCATCATGTGAAAGGCTGGACTGGATGAATCATGTAATAAATAATTTAAGGTCTTATATATATAATAAATGCTCATAAATGTACCAAGCAAGCACATACATAGATATGGGAAAGGGAATCAGATAAGGCATTATCAGAGAACCTGGCAGACAGGAAAAATGACAACATTCAAATTTCTGTTGTAGACCACCTTTTCTGTGATGTAGGTATGATGTTTGTGGGGGGTGGTCTTGGGTTACGCCCCTTCTGTGATGTATGTATGATGTATGGAGGGGTGGTCTTGAGCTCCAGGGCAGGGAATTTAAAATGTCTATATAAAGGCAGGCACACCTTTGTTCTGGGTCCTCCTCCTTTCCTGCGAGTGAGGGGAGCACCCTGTTGCAACACATCAATAGATATCAGACTTACTAGCTACTTTGCTTCTCAATATTCTCTGGTTGCCTCTGCTCTTTCCTCCTACTGATGGAGAACCTACAAGGGACTCTATAAAGGGCTCTTGTGTCCCCCATAAGGGAAGAAGGGCAGCTTTTGTTTACAACAGATGGCACCCCAGATGGGACCTTCGGTTGGCCGGATTCTGGGGGCAAGGAAGGACTGGTGATCCAGCGCGCACCAGGTCATTTGCCAGGAGGAGCCACCAGTCCTCTAGTGACCCCAGGGTCTGGAAAGAAGTGGAGTTCCAGCAGGGCTAACCAGAGAAAGCAACGCTTCATCAGGCCGGCCACAAATTGATTCATTTTTAACATAATCTTTATTGATTTAAACTACACACATATACAAAGAATTTACAATCTCATACTGCAAAAAAGACAATTAAGAAAAAACAATTAAGAAAAAAGGAAAGAAGAAAAAGCAGATTTATGTGCAGAAAAAAACTTAATCTTCCTAATTAAATAAAAAAGACTTCTGACAAAATGAGTCTTTCAATCATTCTCATGGTACTGTTTATACTGCCGTTGCCCCCCCCCCCCCAGTTTTATATTCTTTAATAGTGTTCCGGTCTACTCCACAAACAGCATTTGTTGTGTTTACAAGTATTGTTCAGTTTCTGTTAATTGATTCTCATGGGAAACTTGCAGATTCTGGCGTCACACAATTAACTCAAGGCAGTGTCAATTTACTCTTGGCAGAAAGCCCAGGTCAGCTTGACCTAGAAACTGCTTACTCTGATTGGTTAACGGCCAGCACTCAACTCTGTTATCTAGGGATTGCTAGCTCAGTTTGATGTGAGGTGTGCTAGGAGTTGGAGTAGAAGTGCTGTGTATGGTTTTGAGAGAGAGAGAAAGAGAGGATTTATTTTGCTTTTATTTGTATGCAGAAACTCTGCTGGTTTTATTTTCTCCTTTTAATAAATCCTGTAAATAGTTATTCTGAGTCTAGCTGACTAGTCATTTCCACCTCAACTAGCTTCTTCGCTGTGCAGGAAAAATCTGCTACGTTTGGGCTAAAGCCAATAGGGCTATGCCTGACACTTCAAAGTTCCATGAGGTTATGGGCATTGTGCTGCCAGCCTGAGTTGCGGTGGTGTCAGCATCAACGGCGTTGGTTCCAGTAGTTCCAGAAGTTGTTGTTCCTGTTGGTGCAGCAGATGGACTCTGGCTGGTTCCTGACTGTGGTGAGCTGGTGACGCAGCGGACACAAGGACAACAGCTGCAGCGTGTGAGTGCTGGGTGCTGTGGTTCCTGTTTTCTCTCTCAGTGGTCGTGAGTAGCTGGTTCCGGGTTCCAGGGACATCGCTCTCAAGATGGCCTCACAACCAGTTCAGATGGCTTTTGAGCGTCTGAATGACTCCAATTACTTGCTGTGGTCGGAACGCATGCAGGCAGTGCTGCAGAGGGATCGTCTCTGGCAAGTGGTGAGTAAGTTTCCTGCGAAGCCTGATGATGAAGACCTCGATAAAGACCAAAGAGCAAGGGCCACAATTGTCTTGGGGCTGGAAGATTCCCAGTTGCTGTATGTGAGGGGAATCAAGACAGCTAGAGGTGTGTGGCATGCACTTAAAGAACTCCATGTGCATGAGACAGCGGTTTCCAAGCTGTTCATTCGCAAGGCATTGTACAAGGCAGTGTTACAGCCTGGGGTTACAATGCAGGAACACCTACACAGTTTACAGTTAAAGTTTACTGCGCTACAGGAAAGAGACTGTGCGTTAGACCAGCAGGAGAAGGTGACTATTATTTTGAGTTCTCTCCTGGAAAGCTGGGATAATTTAGTTTTGTCTCTAGAAGGCATACCGGAGCGTGATTTATCCGTCAGTTACGTTACTGGGCGTTTGATTGAAGAATGGCAGAAGAGGCAAGAAAGGTCGTTGGCTGCAGAGGCTTCTACAGGCGGGCGGTTTGGAAGGAGTTCTCATGCCGTGCCAGAGGTGACGCAAAAGCAGCGTACCGGTGAGGAGTCAGCGTTTGCTGTTAGGCGTTGTTTCTGATGTGGGTCTTCAGCGCATCTAAAACGACAATGTCCGGAGTTGGTCAAGTCTCAGTTGCCGGTGCAGGAGCAGAGACGAGATCAGCAGCAGCAGCAGCAGCGTAAAAAGAAATTCTTCAAACAAAAACAGTCGGCTCAGCTGGTGACCGGCGAGGTCAAGATTGCTGATGAGAAACAAGCGGTCTGGGTGATCGATTCGGGAGCATCTCGCCACATCGTAAATTCAGATGAATTGTTTGTTTCCAAGAACTCAGCACAGCGCAGCCAGGTGGCTCTAGCAGACGGAAGTACTTCCGAAGTGATTTCGGGGGGTGCAGTTTTTGTTCCTTGTCTTCGTGAAAGTCTGCAAAATGTACTTTGTGTGCCGTCATTAAGGAGCAATCTGATGTCTGTAGATTGTTTGCTAAAAGCTGGGTTTAAAGTGCATTTTGAAGGAGACAGTTGCATTATTAAGAAGGCTGGTGAGATTTTAGGCACTGCTAAGTCAGAGGGAGGCTTGTTTTGGCTTAAAGCAGGATCTCAAATTGCAGCAGTAGTCAGTAAATCTCAGCCTGCAGTGAATAACAAAGCTATACATGACAACTGTGTGCACTTATTGCATAGGAAAATGGGGCATGCTTGCTGGAAAAGTGTACTAAAAAAGTCTGAATTGGCTGATGGGGGTAATTTAAAGAGTTGCAACAAGTACCTTGATTGTAATGTGTGTAAAAAGGTCAAAACCCACAGAGTCTCTTACCCCAGAAGTGACAGAGTTAGTGAGGCACCGCTACAGCTGGTTCACATGGACGTAATTGGTCCATTTGCTGTAAGCAGGGGTGGATCGCGTTTTTCATTAACAATTGTGGATGACGCCATGCGTTACTCTTGGGTTTTTCCCATGAAGAATAAGGGTGACGTGTTCACTAAGTTTAAAGGCTGGGAGCCATCTGTGGAAAGATTTCTGTCCATTAAACTTAAAAGGATTCAGATGGACAGAGGTGGGGAATTTATGTCAAATGCCTTTAAAGATTGGTTACAAAAGCGTGGCATTGGGCATAGAAAAACGAACGTTTTCCCCCCAGAGGAGAATGGCGTTGCAGAGCGAAAAAACAGATCTTTACAAGATATGATGTTTGCCATGCTTGACGATGCTGATTTGACCATGTCTTATTGGGGGGAGAGCATGCTCACCGCGTGTTATCTCCAAAATAGGCTCTTTCATCAAACAGTAGGTACAACTCCGTACTTTAAATTGTTTCAGAAAAAACCCAAAATTGACCATTTGCCTGTTTTTGGATCAAAAGCCTGCGTATTAATTCCGAAACAAATGAGGAAGAAGGGAGATCCTAAGACCAAACAGTTAGTGTTTGTGGGTTACCAGGAGCTGGGAAAAGGTTTCCGTTTTGCTGAAGGGACAAATGGCATTGTGATCTCCAGGAATGCCAGTTTTTGTGAACATAGTGGCTGGGAGAGACTACATGCCAATACTGAGGTTTGGTTTGAACCTTCCCAGGAGCTTCATGACTCTGAAGGTAGACACAGGGAGTCAGATTCTGAGGGGGAGGAAAGTTCAGATAAGAGCTCTCAGGAAAGTGGAGTTAGCCAAAGACCAGTTGCTAAGCAACAAAAGAGAGGTCGAAGTTCTGAGGAGGAAAGTGGGTCAGAAGAAAAATTTTCTCCCAGAAGATCTAAAAGACAAAACAAAGGAGTGCCTCCGGTGCGTTTTTCTCCAGATACTGCAAATGTTTTTAGTGTGATTGCAGAACCCAAGAGTTTTCAGGAAGTGTTAAAGTTACCAAAAGAGGAGGCAGAGCGCTGGAAACAGGCAATGGAGGAACAGATGTCCTCTCTGAATGAGCACAAGGTTTTTACACCAGTAGCAGCGCCTGAGGGGGCAAAGATTGTAGGCTGCAGGTGGGTGTACAAACTTAAACCTTTGGTGACAGGAGAGTACAAATACAAAGCTCGTTTAGTGGCTCAAGGATACTCTCAGAGGCCTGGAAAAGATTATGACGAGACTTTTTCCCCTACTGCTAAGGGGGACAGTGTAAGGCTGATTTTAACGCTTGGAGCAAAGAGAAAACTCCTGTTAAACCATTTTGATATCCAGACTGCATATTTACATGCATCAATATCAGAAGACCTGTATCTAGCTGAACCGCCTGGTTATGAGACAGGTTCCAATAGAGTGTTGAAATTAAACAAAGCTCTATATGGTCTCAAACAGGCTGCAAGATCTTGGAACAAATGTTTCCATGAGGCCTTAGTGTCATTTGGTTTCAAGCAGAGTACAGCTGACAATTGTGTTTATGTATGTGGTACAGGCAATGATCAAGAGTTTTGTCTGATTTATGTAGATGATGTATTGTATGCCTGCAAAACAGATAAACAAACTAAAAGGTTTGCCAAGCAATTGTCCAGTAAGTTCAAAGTGAAAGACTTAGGCCCGGTTAGGACATACCGTATTTTTTGCACCATAGGACGCACTTTTTCCCTCCTAAAAAGCAAGGGAAAATGTGTGTGCGTCCTATGGAGCGAATGCAGGCTTTCGCTGAAGCCTGGAGAGTGAGAGGGGTCGGTGCGCACCGACCCCTCTCGCTCTCCAAGCTTCAGGAAGCTATCCGCTAGCAGTGGGAGACCCAGCTCTCCCACCGCTAGCGGAGTGCTGCATTAATCCCGAAGCTTGGGGCGTGCGGAGCTCAGCATGCCCCAAGCTTCTGGGTGCCGGCAAGGTCTCCGCTAGCCCTGGGAGAGCCCCGCGACGTCGCGCGGCTCTCCCAGGGCTAGCGGAGACCTTGCCGGCGCCCAGAAGCTTGGGGCGCGCTGAGCTCCACACGCCCCAAGCTTCGGGATTAGCGCTCCGCTAGCCGTGTCTAGGCTGCGGATAGCAGCCTGCTTCCCGGAGCGTCGGGCGCCCTGAAAGCAGAGCTCCCGGCGCTTTGGGAACACATCCGCAGCGTGGGGACCCTTGCAGGAGCTCCCCGCAAGGCTCCCCACGCTGCGGATAGCAGCCTGCCGCCTGGCGGGTGGGGCGCCCTGAAGCAGAGCGCCCCTCGCACCAGGCAGACATCAGCCAGCCCCACAAGCTCGGGGGACAGCAGGGAGGCACAGCGCCACTATCCCGCTGTTCCTCGACCTGGTTCGGTTTCCCTGACCTGCTTTTGGGGGGGAAATAAAGGGAAATTTTTTTTCCTTTATTTCCCCCCCAAAAAACTAGGCGCGTCCTATGGTCCGGTGCGTCCAATCGTGCGAAAAATACGGTATCTAGGGTTTGAAGTGTGCTGGGCCCTAGATGGCAGCTGTCTAATTAGTCAGCAGAACAAAATTAAACAACTACTGACTACATACAGAATGCAGGATTGCAAAGGGGCAGTGGTGCCTATGGATCCAGGTTTCATAAAAACACTTCATATAGATGAGGGTCCTGAATTTGAACATCCTGATGTATATCACTCTGTAATTGGAAGTTTATTGTATCTAGCACAGTGGTCCAGACCTGATATTAGCTATGCAGTAGGCATATTAAGTAGATTGGTCTCAAAACCCACACTAAATGCCTGGAAAGGGGTAAAACAAGTTCTGAGGTATCTCAAACAGACAATTGGCTATATGTTACAATTAAATTCTTCAGAGGATGAAATGTTGAGTTGCTACTGTGATAGTGACTGGGGAAATTTGCCGGATAGAAAATCTGTCACAGGACTAGTCATAATGGTCGGTGGAGCTTTAATCAGCTGGCGGTCACGTAAGCAAGACGTAAGTGTGTCATCAACGGAATCAGAGTATGCCGCATTGAGTGAATTGTGCAACGAGGTGATTTATTTCAAGCATTTGTTAACAGATTTCAATGTAAATTGTGTAGAACCAGTACAAGTTTACATTGATAATCAAGCTTGTATAACCTTAAGTAAAACAGAGGGTTTCAAATCGCGTTCTAAACATATCTGTAAAATACCAAAATGTAGGTTGCTGTGTACAAGACAATGTAATCACCTGTACTTATGTATCAAGTGAAGAAAATGTAGCAGATGTATTAACTAAACCATTGGCAAAGGTAAAGAACAAGCGAAGGTTTAGGTTTGCTGGAAAAATGATCTCCTACATAGGTGTATTTGATGTTAATTGTTCAGCAGAATCTGTGAGGGGGTGTTCAGTTTCTGTTAATTGATTCTCATGGAAAACTTGCAGATTCTGGCTTCACACAATTAACTCAAGGCAGTGTCAATTTACTCTTGGCAGAAAGCCCAGGTCTGCTTGACCTAGAAACTACTCACTCTGATTGGTTAACGACCAGCACTCAACTCTGTTATAAAGGGATTGCTAGCTCAGTTTGATGTGAGGTGTGTTAGGAGTAGAAGTGCTGTGTATGGTTTTGAGAGAGAGAGAAAGGATTTATTTTGCTTTTACTTGTATGCAGAAACTCTGCTGGTTTTATTTTTCCTTTTAATAAATCCTGTAAATAGTTCTTCTGAGTCTAGCTGACTAGTCATTACCGCCGGAACTAGCTTCTTCGCTGTGCAGGAAAACTCTGCTACGTTTGGGCGAAAGCCAATAGGGCTATGCCTGACACTTCAAAGTTCCATGGATAAAAGTTCTGCTAATATGGTGTGGTTGGTACAATATGATCTTCTAGAATCCTCTTTTTTAAAAAAATATGATATTTATTGAGAATTTAGAATTACAAAGAAAAAAAGGAAAAGGAAAAAAGACAAAAAAATTTAAACTATACAAGTCAATAAAAAGAGAAGAAGAAAAAAGAAAGAAAAAACAAAACACTCAACACATCAAAACCAAAAACGAAAGCAAACACAAAATTTAAAAACAAATCCAATATTCCCAAATCTTTAACTTGTTTCATCGACCTCCTCACACCTCTTTTTTTTATTCTAGTTATTAATTATCTCAGCAAATCCTTTCCATCTTTCACTATATTCTGTCATTAAATTACCTTAATTTATTTTAACCTTATCTTACCAAAAAAAGCCCTAAAGCTTAAAACTTATTTGTACATAATTTGTACACAATTCCTTATAGCATTTCTACTAAAGCCAAATAGTTTCATTCCAACATTTTTTCTAACACTCATTATGATCTTCTATAATCCTCAAATATTCTCCCTTCTCCAAATATTTTCTGGTTCAATACTCCTCTAAGTCTTCCCGTCAGTTTTGCTAGTTGTAAATATTCTAACATAAGTATATGGCTTCTCTTGGTGATGTCCACAAGGGTATTTTTGGCTCAAGTAGTCCTTTATATTTATTCCAGATTTTATTTCACATGGCTCAAAAATCCCCTGTGGACCTTCACTTTTTCATACATTAAAGAAGCGTGCCATCCAGACCGATTCTCGTGGCCTTCCAAGTTTAATAGGTCCGTATCTTTTAGTGTAATTCAGTCTTTTATCCAAACCAATCCTGCTGCCGCATGGTAGAATTCCAAATCTGGCAATGCAAAACCTCCTCTCTCCTTTTGATCTGTTAATAACTGGTGTTTAATTCTCGGTTTCTTTCCACTCCATATAAATCGAGATATTTCCCTTTTCCACTCCTTAAAACAATTCATTCCTCCTAAAATGGGCATTGTTTGGAATAAGAACATCATTCTGGGGAGGATATTCATTTTCACAACCGAGACTCTTCCCCAGAGTGAGAGATGGAGTTTGGCTCAGGTTTCCATATTTTTAAAAAAAATTCTTTCCATACTTCCTATAATTATCCTCATATACATTTAAACTTTTATTTGAAATCCAGATCCCTAGGTATTTAACCTTATTTTTAATTTCCAGACCTTTCTTTTTTTTTTCTTCCATTGTGAGGCTTTTTGTCAGTAATTTAGTTTTTAGGTGGTTTATTTTCAGCCCCAGGCCGGCCATAAATTAACCTAGCAAAAGACCCCGGGATGGCCAGGAGCAGCGCATGCGGACGTGAGTCTAGGAATGGAGAAGATTGTGGGCGGGATTCTCTGAAACACCCAGCAACCCAGATTCTCATCCTTGGCTGTCTCTTTTGCTGACGGTCTTCACTCCCAGCCTTCCTGGCAAGAGGTAGCGAGGAGGGGGAGGGGAGAAGGGGAGAATTGGGGTTCTGCAATTAGAGAGGCAATTAACTGCAAGGGGAGAACCCCAATCAAAGCTCTCATTCCCTGTCGGGGAACCTGAGATCTGAAACTTCTCCTTTTTCCCAAGGAAGACGCCCCAAGGCTGGTCCAAGTGGCCACTTTGGATAGCAAGGGACTTGGGCTCGGTTTCCAATTTCTCTTTTTCTCCTAAATGCAGCTGCACCAGCAGCACCAAGATCCGGGAGGAAGTGACTGGTGCGCGTCAGAGCGCAAGGGCGTTTCCAGTTCCTTTCCGTTCTCTCTGGAGCAGCCGGATTTGGCACTGGGCTGCCAGGCGTCCAATGGAAAGGGGCTCTTTTCCCTAGAGTGTAAGAGGCAGAAAAGGTTGCTGGGACCCCATGGTAAGTAAAGGGAGGGAGAAGGACTTTGTAGAGTGCTTCGTAGAGGAGACGAATGACTGTCAAATCAGGAAAGACCTGGGAAAAGGCTAGCGGGTTTTTGCTTTGGTTGAAAAATGGGATCCCCACATTCTAAGAGTTCTAACCGCCAGACGCAAAGGCATGTGCTGGTCGCAGCAGGAGGGGGAGTCTCCCTGGATGCTTCAGCAGCCGGCCTCCTCTGGGTCTCCTGGCCCCCTCCTCTCCTCCCTCTGAGCCTGAACTGCTCTCTGCCCCAGACTCTTCTCACTCACCTAACCCTGTTTCCTCCTCAGCTTGCAATATCTCCCCTTCCGGTCTGCTCCCCTTTCTCCCTCTTTCTGTTCATCCCCCCACCCGTCCCTGGGCTCTGAGCCTTCTTCCCTTGTGGGTCCCCCAACTGGTGCCTCCCCCCCTCATCAGCCAGTCCATGACAACAGCAGCAGATACAGCACTGTGGTCCTCTGGTGGGAAAACTCCTGAGTACATGACTGAATCAACAATTCTGGGACTATGGAAAAATACTCTCTTTCCCAAACACTAGAATGAGCAGGAGCTCTGGGGTTGCCCCATGGGGTTCGTGAGGGAAGATGCACCCCCCAGGAGACTTCCCTGGTACCTGCAGCCCCTCCTTCCCCCTCTTGAAATTAGGATGGGGGGAATCCCCCATTCAATTTCAGTATTTCAAGTTTTCCTCAGAACGTGCAGGAGGCAGCGATGAAGTTCTGGTGAAGAAGCAGTGCTTGGATCATGCGGTGGGGGGGGGTGTGACAGGGTGTGGTGCAAAAACTAAAGTTACTTTCATCTAAAATTATTCTCACCATTGTGAGATGCTGCCTTCCTTAAATAAGTTCCTTAAATAAAGGTAAAGTTAAAGGGACCCCTGACCATTAGGTCCAGTCGTGACTGACTCTGGGGTTGCGGCGCTCATCTCGCTTTATTGGCCGAGGGAGCCAGCGTACAGCTTCCGGGTCGTGTGGCAAGCATGACTAAGCCGCTTCTGGCAAACCAGAGCAGCGCACGGAAACGCCTTTTACCTTCCCCCCAGAGCGGTACCTATTTATCTACTTGCACTTGGACGTGCTTTGAACTGCTAGGTTGGCAGCAGCAGGGACCAAGCAACGGGAGCTTACCCCATTGCGGGGAGTCAAACCGCCGAACTTCGGATCGGCAAAGTCCTAGGCTCTGTGGTTTAACCCGCAGCGCCACCCGCGTCCCTGTTCCTTAAATACTCCATTATAAAGAAAGCACTTTTTGCAGTCTTTTCATTTAAACTGCTTCTCCTCTCTGAGTTTGTTGATGGTTTGAAGGGTTTCAACTCTTAAAGTTCTTCCTGTCCATGAGTCTGTTGATTCTGAACTTCCACTAAGAGTGAACCTCTTTCTACTTTACTGATATTTATATGGTTTCTCCATTGTGTGAGTTTTTTGACATAAATCAAGGCTTCCACTCTGATTGAAGCTCCTTCTACAGTCCATACCTTTAAATGGTTTCTGCCCCACGTATCTGCTGATGTTTTCTAAGATTTCCACTCTGAGCAAAGCATTTACTGTACTCCATACCTTTAAATGGTTTCTCCCCTGTGAGTCTGTTGATGTTTTCTAAGGCTTCCACTCTGACTGAAGCTCTTTCCACAATCCATACATTTAAAGGGTTTCATCCCTGTGTGAGTCCGTTGATGATTTCTAAGGTCTCCACTCTGACTGAAGCTCTTTCCACACTCTATGCATTTAAATGGTTTATCCCCTGTGTGAGTCCGTTGATGTCTTCTAAGGCATCCACTATTATTAAAGCTCTTTCCACACTCAATGCATTTAAAGGGTTTCAACCCTGTGTGAGTCCGTTGATGATTTCTAAGGTGTGCACTCTGACCGAAGCTCTTTCCACACTCCATACATTGAAATGGTTTCTCCCCTGTGTGAGTCCGTTGATGATTTCTAAGGTCTCCACTCTGACTGAAGCTCTTTCCACACTCTATGCATTCAAATGGTTTCTCCCCTGTGTGAGTCCATTGATGTCTTCTAAGGCATCCACTATTATTAAAGCTCTTTCCACACTCTATGCATTCAAATGGGTTCTCCCCTGTGTGAGTCCATTGATGTCTTCTAAGGCATCCACTATCACTAAAGCTCTTTCCACACTCGATACAGTTATATGGCTTCTCCCCTGTGTGAGTCCGTTGATGTGTTCTAAGGTTTCCATTATCACTAAAACTCTTTTCACACTCCATACACTGAAACGGTTTCTCCCCTGTGTGAGTCCATTGATGTTGTCTAAGGTGTCTACTCTGACTGAATCTGTTTCCACACTCCATGCATTTAAATGGTTTCTCCCCTGTGTGAGTCCGTTGATGTGTTCTAAGTTTTCCATTATCACTAAAACTCTTTTCACACTCCATACACTGAAACGGTTTCTCCCCTGTGTGAGTCCGTTGATGTTGTCTAAGGTGTCCACTCTGACTGAATCTCTTTCCACACTCGATACATTTATATGGCTTCTCCCCTGTGTGAGTCCGTTGATGATTTCTAAGTTGACCATTATCACTAAAGCTCTTTCCACAATCAATGCATTTAAATGGTTTCTCCCCTGTGTGAGTCCATTGATGATTTCTAAGTTGACCATTATCACTAAAGCTCTTTCCGCAATCAATGCATTTATATGGTTTCTCCCCTGTGTGAATCCGTTGATGTCTTCTAAGTGTTGCATTATCCCTGAAGCTCTTTCCACAATCAATGCATTTAAATGGTTTCTCCCCTGTGTGAGTCTGTTGATGTCTTCTAAGTATTCCATTATCACTAAAACTCTTTTCACACTCCATACACTGAAATGGTTTCTCCCCTGTGTGAATCCGTTGATGTCTTCTAAGTTTTCCATTATCACTAAAGCTCTTTCCACACTCGATACATTTAAATGGTTTCTCCCCTGTGTGAGTCCGTTGATGCAATTTAAGGTTTCCACTCTGACTGAAGTTCTTCCCACACTCCCTGCACTTAAAACGTTTTCTCTCTGTGTGAGTCCGCTGGTGTGTTCTAAGTTTTGCATTGAAACAGAAGCTTTTTCCGCACTCCATACCTTTAAATGGGTTCTTTCCTTTTTGTGTTCGTTGATGTGAACTATGTGTGCTCGTTCAGTGAAGCATATTCCACATTTCACACATTTTAATGGCTATTCCTAATGAAACGAAAGGTGCCCTGTCCCCCACAATTCTGTTTTCTCCATCACCTTTTCCAGAGTGGGCAAAAAGCAAATCCTGTTTGGGTTTCAGGAAAGAGAACACAGAAAAAAAGGACTCATCAACTGCCATTAGCACCTTCTCTTATTTCAACATCTCCTATATTCTCCCATGTCCTCCCCATGTTCCCAATTTTTAGGAAATGAAAATGGTAAGGTGCCTATGATGTCTAATGGTAGTAATGCATCAGCAAACTTTCATAATCCTCAATCAGCTTTAATAACACAGCATGATCTTGGAATACCGTTGTCCTGTGGGACTTCCTTTCAAATCAAGTGGTTGCCCCCGTTTCTACCTCTAGATCTTCATGAATCACCTTCACATTTCCGCTGACCTCAGGAGGTCCATATGGACTATTTTGGGAGACCCAGATCTACATCTTTTCCAGGGACTGTGGTCTGGGTCAGAACTAGTGACCAAGGCTTGGTGCTTGGGGTCAGCTGAATGGGTGCTCAGGGAAGCTCCTGTTCTTGGAGATGGATCTCTGTCTACATGCCTCACATTGCATGGAGAGAGCAGGAAAAGCAGAAGGAAAGAAAATGGCAAATGGGAAACACTCCATCCCAATGGTTCTTTATAATGATGATGTGCTGCCTGATCCTGTGCTTGTCTTCTGACACAGGACTATCCTAATCTGGCACTGAAAAGCAGGATGTTCAAGGCGAGGAGATAACTGTTGTCAGGGGCTCAGGAGCAGAGGCACAGGAAAGGGAGGAAATAGAGAGCGAGGGGGAGGAATCCGAAGGAAATGTTAGCGATGACAGCGGTCCGAGGTCTCTGAGTCTTTCCAGCGAATCGGAAGATTCACAGAAAGGGGCTCCCATGGTCAGAGCAAGGGGGGTGCCTAGGGGGACACCCCAGGAAGAAGGGGCCAGAGGGGACTCAGAGAGCAGCAGTTGGAAATCAGGACCAGCTTCCCCACCAGAGCGCAGTAGGGGGGAGGAGTCCCAGGTATCGGGATCAGGAAGCTCACCACCAGCGGGAGGAGAGGAGTCAGGATTGGCCACGCCTCCATCGGAGAGCGAGGAAACGGTCAAGAGGAAGGTTGGAGGCTGGGCGCGCGCGCCAAGTTCAAATGTACAGGAGGGTGGCGCAGTTGGCAGCCCGGATAGGGAGCCAGGTCCCAAAGCCCGCCGAAAGGAGGGGGAGGAGTCAGGGGGGTCAGCGTCAGAAGAGTCCAGAAAGGAGGAGACCCCGGGGGGCAGAAGGACCCAGAGGAGAAAGGAGAGACGTAAGAGGTGGAGTAAGGTTAGAGTCTTAAGCTGGTGTACAGGGGGTGGAGACTCAGATGGAGCTTCGCCGGTCTAGCCTCTAAGACGTAGAGCTGGGGCGCTGCGGCTTGAAAATGGAAACTGTACTTCAATAAAGACTTTTGTACATTACTACCGGCTAGCGTTGGTCCTCTGTGAGCTGGGACCTGGAGCCAGCTCTGACAACTGTACTTAATCATAGGTAGCCGTGTTGGTCTGACACAGTTGAAGTATAAAAGTAAAAAACCAGACCAGGCCTTTGGTCAGGGCGCAGCCTGACTCCCTCCTCTGGCAACCTACGCAGAATTTTGCTTAATCGGTTGCCGTCAATTTGACTTTAATTAATTTTTATAATGAAATATTTTTAGAATGTGTGATTATTTGACCGTTTGATTATTTGATTGTTGTTAGCCGCCCTGAGCCTGGCTTCGGCTGGGGAGGGCGGGATATAGATAAAATTTATTATTATTATTATTAAAAATAGTCCAGTAGCCCATTAGGGACCAACTAAGTTTGTTCTAGGTATAAGCTTTCGTGTGCATGCACACTTCTTCATATAGTGAAGGGTGGTAGGAGATGGAAGTAGGAGTACCTTCTGAGAAAAACCCCAGCCCACCCTCCCACAATATACAAGGGTCTGGTGACATCTGTGTCAGTGTATCTGAAGAAGTGCGCATGCACACCAAAGCTTATACCTAGAACAATCTTAGTTGGTCTCTAAGGTGCTACTGGACTATTTTTAATTTTTTTATTTCAACTGCGTCAGACCAACACGGCTACCTACCTGCATCTAGATGTCATGGGGTGTTGGGGAGCAGTAGTTCCTTTGGTGGGGGACATGTCCTGCACCTTCTGGGGCTATTTTTCCACCCTTGGTCTCCACCCTGCAACAGGGGTTCAAGCAACGGCTTCCACCGGCCGGCTAAACCAGGTGAGAAAAGCTGATGGGTCTCGACTTCCGGGGGCGGCACGAACGGCAATGGCGGTCTCCTTCTGTCTGTGAAGGGGGAGCTCCGCAGAAACGGGTCGTCCGCTACGGCGAAGCGGAGACCCAGACCGGAAAACCACAGGCAGTGATAGCCTGTGGCCGTGGGACTCGGCGGGCACCCTGAGCGCCCCCTGAAACGTTGAAGGGACCCCGTAAGGGGCTCCGGAGCGTGGAAGGGCTGGCGCGGTGCTGTGAGTCGATCACTCTTTCTGTGGAGTGAAGCCGCAAAGCTGCTGTCGGTGAGCGCTGACCCTTTTCCTGGGACTATTCGGCTACAAAACAACTTCCCGTGAGCAGGTGAAGTTTGATATTCGGGACTAAATTTATTTAAAATTCGGCACTCAAGCGGGAGATGCAACCAGGAAGTCCGTCTCCCGGCACTGTTTAAAGATCAAAAGCAAGGATTTAAACTTTCTAATGCCTTTGGAATTGTGACTTAAAAAGGAATTAATCTGAGCATCAATTGAACTGAGGCGCAGGGAGAAAGCTGCAATTTTACCCCGTTATTTTATCAACTTTACCTTCTTATTATTGGACAATTTTTTTTACCTCTTCTTTTGTGGATTTACAAAACTACTGAAATCCCGGTAGTCGGGCTGCCAGATCTTTAGAGCTGTGGGACTGTGGGACTGTGTGATTTGTTACATTGGACTGATACATTGGATCGTTACACTGAATTGCTACATTGAAGCTGGCACTTTTTAGAGACATTGTAAGTACTTTAAGGTTAACTCTGCTAAGGATAAAGGATCTGGAGGACTTTTGAGACTTTGATGCTGTTTGATATTACCATCAAATTTTAAGGGATTTGGAGCAACCTAGAATGTGTGAACAACAACTTTTCCCCCCTTAAAAAGGTACCCCTGCCCGTACGGGCCAGTCTTGACAGACTCTAGGGTTGTGCGCCCATCTCACTCATGAGGCCGGGGGCCAGCGCTGTCCGGAGACACTTCTGGGTCACGTGGCCAGCATGACATCGCTGCTCTGGCGAGCCAGAGCCGCACACGGAAACGCCGTTTACCTTCCCGCTAGAAAGCGGTCCCTATTTATCTACTTGCACCCGGGGGTGCTTTCGAACTGCTAGGTTGGCAGGCGCTGGGACCAAGCAACGGGAGCGCACCCTGCCGCGGGGATTCGAACCGCCAACCTTTCGATCGGCAAGCCCTAGGTGCTGAGGCTTTTACCCACAGCGCCACCCGCGTCCCGTTTTCCCCCTTAGGATATACCTATCTCCCTCTAGAGGAACTTTGAAAATTTGCAACTACTGGGGGTGTTTTTTCCCCATCTGTGAACTTGTGGATTCCCATGGGAATTGCAAAGTGTGAGACTGACCTTGACGCATAGACAGAAGTGGAATGAGTGGGACTGGGAGAACAAGATCAGCCAAAGCCAAGACACAACAACCTAATATAATCTCACAGCTGCATAGATCATCCATTCCCATTGTTTCTGTAACACAAGAGGAAGAATCAGAGCAAGCTAGGCCGGAAGGAATGGCCACAGGAGGGGACTCTACTTCGGTATTAAAAAAAAATCTTTGAAAAATTAGAAGGCCTGAGTAAACAAGTGACTGAACAATCATCTAAAATTGACCAAAACACAGCTAGTGTTAATAACTTGACTCAACAAGTTAGCTTAAATGCACAATCAATTGGGAAACTATTGGAAGCCACTACAGAAAATCGTAAAGTAGCTGATGAGGCCAAACAGAAAGCAGAGGCGGTGCAAGAGGAAATCAAACCTATGCGCAAACAG
This sequence comes from Podarcis muralis, assembly GCF_964188315.1. Lineage (NCBI taxonomy): Eukaryota > Metazoa > Chordata > Lepidosauria > Squamata > Lacertidae > Podarcis > Podarcis muralis. The sequence continues at coordinate 77,153,813 of NC_135664.1, read as the reverse complement.
ATTGATGAACATCAGGAATACCTGTCTATGATAGAATTAAGAAGTAAGGAAAATAATTTGAGATTGAGGGCAGTCCCAGAACTTGAAAAAGGAGACTTAACTGGATATTTGACAAAAGAATTTACAGAATTTTGGCTTTTGGAAGAAGATAAAGACTTTAAAGTGAAGAAGAGAGGAGTTGTTATTTATGCAAAAGAAAGCCTATCACCAAAATTTCTTTTCAAAGATGAGCAAGGAAGAATCTTGGCAATTGAAATTCAAATACAAGGAGAAAAATTTTTGATTGTGGGAATTTATGCACCAAATGAGGGGAAATCGGAATTCTTCAAGAAGCTGCAGGAGACAATGTTGGACTATATGGACTATAATAACATCATTTTGATGGGAGACATGAATGGGGTGGTATCTACGAATATGGACAAAGCGCAAAGTCAAAGTGTGACAAAAGAGGGCAGGCTACCAAAACCTTCTTTGAATTAACCGACAATATGGATCTGATTGACATTTGGAGAACAAAGAACCCCTTAGGAAGAGAGGGGACATTCTTCTCTGAAGCCAAAATGACATGGACAAGAAATGACCAAATATGGATAACTAGAGGACTGGCACCCAAGATCAAAAAGGTGGAAATCTGCCCAAAAACCTGCTCCGACCATAATGCAGTAAAGATGGAAATGAAATCAACCTCAACTGGTTCCTTCAGATGGAAGATGAATGACACCTTACTAAGAGATCAAGAGATAGTCAAGAAGGCCCAAAAGAACTTGAGTGATTATTTTGAAGTAAATTTGAAAACAACGGTGGAAAAAAGAGTAATCTGGGACGCAAGTAAAGCGGTGATGAGGGGGTTTCTGATACAACAGAATGCAATAAGAAAAAGAGTTCAAAATGAGAAAAAGGATAAGATCTTGGAAAAAATAAATAAAAGAAGGAGAGAAAAAACTAAGATCGAAAACAAAGTCACAGGAGATTCTGAGAGAAATTAAACTTTATCAAGCACAATATACCAAATTGATAAATCAGGAAGTCGAGTGGAAAATCAAACAAATGAGACAAAGGACCTTTGAATTTGATTTCAAACTGCTAGGTCGGCAGGAACAGTGACCAAGCAACGGGAGCTCACCACGTTGTGGGGATTCGAACCACCGACCTTCTGATCGGCAAGTCCTGGGCTCTGTGGTTTAACCCACAGTGCCACCCGTGTCCCTGTTCCTTAAATACTCCATTATAAAGAAAGCACTTTTTGCAGTCTTTTCATTTAAACTGCTTCTCTTCTGAGTTTGTTGATGGTCTGAAGGGTTTCAACTCTTAAAGTTCTTCCTGTCCATAAGTCTGTTGAATTTGAACTTCCACTAAGAGTACTTTCCTGATTTTACCGTATTTTTTGCTCTATAAGACTCACTTTTTCCCTCCTAAAAAGTAAGGGGAAATGTGTGTGCGTCTTATGGAGCGAATGCAGGCTGTGCAGCTATCCCAGAAGCCAGAACAGCAAGAGGGATTGCTACTTTTGCTGCGCAGCAATCCCTCTTGCTTCTGGGATGCAGAATATTTTTTTTCTTGTTTTCGTCCTCCAAAAACTAGGTACGTCTTGTGGTCTGTTAAGTCTTATAGAGTGAAAAATACGGTTATATGGTTTGTCTTTTGTGTGAGTCTGTTGACATAAATCAAGGGTTCCACTCTGACTGAAGCTCCTTCTACAGTCCATACCCTTAAATGGTTTCTCCCGTGTGTGAGTCCGTTGATGTGTTCTAAGGCTTCCATTTTCACTAAAGCTCTTTCCACACTCGATACATTTAAATGGTTTCTCCCCTGTGTGAGTCGTTGATGATTTCTAAGGCTTCCACTATTACTAAAGCTCTTTCCACACTCAATACATTTACCGTATTTTTCGCCCTATAGGACACACTTTCCCCCCTCCAAAAATGAAGGGGAAATGTGTGTGCGTCCTATGGGGTGAATGCAGGCTTTCGCTGAAGCCTGGAGAGCGAGAGGCATCTGTGTGCACCGACCCCTCTCGCTCTCCAGGCTTCAGGAAGCTATCCGCAAGCCTCGCGCGCCCAGCGGCAGCTCCCACCGGGTTCGCAAGGCTTGCGGGCGGCAGCCTGCAGCCCGAATCATGGGGCACGCTGCAGAGCCCGCCCCGTGCTTCGGGCAGATGTCCACAAGCCTTGCGCACCAGGTTCGCAAGGCTTGCAGGCAGCAGCCTGTTCTGGGGGCTCGGGTCGGGGGAAGCCAGCCAGGAAAAAAATATTTTTTCTTTATTTCCTCCCCCCCAAAAAAACTAGGTGCGTCCTATGGGGCGAAAAATACGGTATCTGGTTTCTCCCCTGTGTGAGTCCGTTGATGTGTTCTAAGGCATCCTCTGTTGCTAAAGCTCTTTCCACACTCCATACATTGAAATGGTTTCTCCCCTGTGTGAGTCCGTTGATGTGTTCTAAGGTTTCCACTTTTACTAAAGCTCTTTCCACACTCGATACATTTATATGGTTTCTCCCCTGTGTGAGTCCATTGATGGTTCCTAAGATCTCCACTCTGACTGAATTCCTTTCCACACTCCATGCATTTAAATGGTTTCTCCCCTGTGTGACTCCGTTGATGTCTTCTAAGATCTCCACTCTGACTGAATTCCTTTCCACACTCCATGCATTTAAATGGTTTCTCCCCTGTGTGAGTCCGTTGATGTTTCCTAAGGCTTCCATTTTCACTAAAACTCTTTCCACACTCCAGACATTTATATGGTTTCTCCCCTGTGTGAGTCCATTGATGTGATCTAAGGCTTCCACGATCACTAAAGCTCTTTCCACACTCCATGCATTCAAATGGTTTCTCCCCTGTGTGAGTCTGTTGATGATTTCTAAGGTTTCCACTCCGACTGAAGCTCTTTCCACACTCGATACATTTAAATGGTTTCTCCCCTGTGTGAGTCCGTTGATGTGTTCTAAGGCATCCTCTGTTACTAAAGCTCTTTCCACACTCCATACATTGAAATGGTTTCTCCCCTGTGTGAGTCCGTTGATGATTTCTAAGGTCTCCACTCTGACTGAAGCTCTTTCCACACTCCATGCATTTAAATGGTTTCTCCCCTGTGTGAGTCCGTTGATGTGTTCTAAGGTTTCCACTTTTACTAAAGCTCTTTCCACACTCGATACATTTAAATGGTTTCTCCCCTGTGTGAGTCCGTTGATGTGTTCTAAGGCATCCTCTGTTACTAAAGCTCTTTCCACACTCCATACATTGAAATGGTTTCTCCCCTGTGTGAGTCCATTGATGTTTCCTAAGGCTTCCATTTTCACTAAAGGTCTTTCCACACTCGATACATTTAAATGGTTTCTCCCCTGTGTGAGTCCATTGATGATTTCTAAGCTTTCGATTTTCACTAAAGCTCTTTCCACACTCCATGCATTCAAATGGTTTCTCCCCTGTGTGAGTCCGTTGATGATTTCTAAGCTTTCGATTTTCACTAAAGCTCTTTCCACACTCCATGCATTCAAATGGTTTCTCCCCTGTGTGAGTCCGTTGATGTCTTCTAAGATCTCCACTCTGACTGAAGCTCTTTCCACACTCTATGCATTTAAATGGTTTCTCCCCTGTGTGAGTCCGTTGATGTGTTCTAAGGATTCCACTCCGACTGAAGCTCTTTCCACACGCGATACATTTAAATGGTTTCTCCCCTGTGTGAGTCCGTTGATGTCTTCTAAGATCTCCACTCTGACTGAATTCCTTTCCACACTCCATGCATTTAAATGGTTTCTCCCCTGTGTGAGTCCGTTGATGGTTCCTAAGGCTTCCATTTTCACTAAAGCTCTTTCCACACTCCATGCATTCAAATGGTTTCTCCCCTGTGTGAGTCTGTTGATGATTTCTAAGGTTTCCACTCCGACTGAAGCTCTTTCCACACTCGATACATTTATATGGTTTCTCCCCTGTGTGAGTCCATTGATGTGATCTAAGTTGTGCACTCTGACTGAAGCTCTTTCCACACTCCATGCATTTAAACGGTTTCTCCCCTGTGTGAGTCCGTTGATATCTTCTAAGGCTTCCACTATTATTAATGTTCTTTCCACACACCATACATTCATATGGTTTTCCCCCTGTGTGAGTCCCTTTGTGCAATTTAAGGTTTCCACTCTGACTGAAATTCTTCCCACACTCCCTGCACTTAAAACGTTTTCTCTCTGTGTGAGTCCGCTGGTGTGTTCTAAGTTTTGAGTTGAAAGAGAAGCTCTTTCCGCACTACATACCTTTGAATGGCTTCTTTCCTTTTTGTGTTCGTTGATGTGAACTATGTGTGCTCATTCAGTGATGCATATTCCACATTTCACACATTTTAATGGCTATTCCTAATGAAACGAAAGGTGCCCTGTCCCCCGCAATTCTGTCTTCTCCATCACCCTTTTCAGAGTGGACAGAAAGCAAATCCTGTTTGGGTTTCAAGGAAGAGAACAAAGGGAAAGAGAACACATCAACCGCCATTAGCACCTTCTCTTATTTCAACATCTCTTACATTCTCCCATGTGCTACCCATGTTCCCAATTTTTAGGAAATGAAAATGGTATGATGTCAAATGGTAGTAATGCATCAGGAACCTTTCAAGATCCTCAATCATCTTTAATAACACAGCATGATCTTGGAATACTGTTGTCCTGTGGGACTGCCTTTCAAATCAAGTGGTTGCCCCGTTTACACCTCTAGATCTTCATGAATCACCTGCACAGTCCCACTGACCTCAGGAGGTCCATATGGATTATTTTGGGAGACCCAGGCCTACATCTCTTCCAGGGACTGTGGTCTGGGTCAGTCAGAGAACTAGTGACAAGGCTTGGTGCTTGGGGTCAGCTGAATGGGTGTTCAGGGACACTCCTGCTCTTGGAGATGGACCTCCATCTACATGCCTCACATTGCATGGAGAGAGCAGGAGAAGCAGAAGGAAAGCAGATGGCACATGTCAATCCCAGACGGAAACACCCACCCCAAAGGTTCTTTATAATGATGATGTGCTGCCTGATCCTGTGCTTGTCTTCTGACAGAGGACTATCCTAATCTGAAAGGCAGGATATTCAAGGCAAGGAGATAACTGTTCTTCATGGTAGGTAGACATATTGGTCTGACACAGTTGAAGTAAAAAAGTAAAAAAATAGTCCAGTTGCACCTTAGGTTCTAGATATAAGCTTTTGTGTGCATTCACAGTTCTTCATATAGTGGGAGATGGTAGTAGGAGTACCCTTCTGAGAAAAACCCCACCCCACCCTCCCACGATATACAAGGGTCTGGTGACATCTGTGTCGGTGCATCTGAAGAATTGTGCATGCACACCAAAGCTTATACCTAGAACAATCTTAGTTGGTCTCTAAGGTGCTACTGGACTATTTTTAAATGTTTTATTTCAACTGCGTCAGACCAACACGGCTACCTACCTGAATCTAGATCTCATGGGGTGTTGGGGATAAGTAGTTCCTTTGGTGGGGGACATGTCCTGCACCTCCTGGGGTCATTTTTCCACCCTTGGTCCCCACCCTGCACTCAGCTCTCACCTGTGGCTTCCAGAAGCTGTCAGCATGCAACAGGGGTTCAAGCAACGGCTTCTACCAGCCGGCTAAACCAGGTGAGGAAAGCTGATGGGTCTCAAATCGTTGATGGGCTGGGTGGGGAATTCTGCTGCACCTGAAGTCAAGCCCTGGTGGATGGAGTGGAGGAGAACAACCGTCAATCCCACAGTCCTGAAGGCAGATTCTGCCCGTGCGGAAGAGGAAAGAGAAGGGCAGGTGGGGCACGTCCACCTGGAGGCTTGTTATCTAGTCCCAGGATTACTCTGACTTTGAATTATATATAAATTGCAGTATTGAAATGTGCCTGCTCCCACTTCATATTCTGATATTACTCTACTCTGCTTGTCTGTTTCTTACTTGAGTGCTGTTTTGGTTTGCTAAGTCAGGGTTTTACTGTGAGTTACATTTTTGCTATTTTTTGGGTCCTGTCATGCTTATCTGTCTTCAGTAATAAATTTCTCAGCTGATTTCCCCCCCCCCCGCCTCTGAGTGTTTTCTCCTACTCTGCTATCTATACATCAATCATTATGGAGGAGCAAGATCTGCAACCTAAAGCCCTCCTCAGCCTCGGCCCTGTGAACCTGACGGAGCATCTTTACCCCAATCGTTCAGTCCGGACAGGGAGGTCCGCCTCCGAGGGTCTTCTGCTGGTTCCCTTGCTGTTAGAAGTGAAGTTCCAGGGAACCAGGCAGAGGGCTTCCTGCCCCATGGAATGCCCTCCCTTCAGAGGGCTAGGAAACAGGCAACTATCTGACATTTAGAAGACAGCTGTATCAGGAGGTTTTTAATTTTTGGATATTTTACTGTCTTGTATATGTACTGTAGGGACGCGGGTAGCGTTGTGGGTTAAACCCCAGAACTTAGGACTTGCTGATCAGAAGGTCGGCGGTTCAAATCCCTGCGACAGGGTGAGCTCCCGTTGCTTGGTCCCTGCTCCTGCCAACCTAGCAGTTCGAAAGCACATCAAAGAGCAAGTAGATACAGTGGTGCCTCGCAAGACGAAATTAATTCGTTCCGCAAGTCTCTTCGTCTTGCGAGTTTTTCGTCTTGCGATGCACGGTTTCCCATAGGAATGCATTGAAAATCAATTAATGCGTTCCTAGGGAAACCGACTTCAGACCAGGTCCGGGGACAGTCTGTCCCCCGACCTCTTCTGAAGGCTGGGGGGGGGACAAGGGCTTTTCTTCCCACCCCCAGCATTTTAAAAACCCCCGGGACAGCGGAGAACGTCTCCGCTGTCCGGGGCGATCTTAAAATGCTGACGGGCGGCATTTTAAAATCACCCGGGACAGCAGAGGACTTCTCCGCTGTCCAGGGCGATTTAAAAGCCCCTGGGAAGGCAGGCAGGGGGGACAAAGACTTTCGCCCCCGCCAGCCTTCAAAAGCCCTCCGGGACAGCGGAGAAACGCGCTGCGTTTCTCCGCTCTCCCGGCAAGGCAGGCAGGGGGGAGCAAAGACGTTTGCCCCCCGCTGGCCTTCAGAAGAGGTCCAGGACCTCTTCTGAAGGCTGGTGGGGGGCGAAAGTCTTTGCTCCCCCCGCCTGCCTTCAAAAGCTGTCCGGCCCAGGCTTCGCGGACCTCTCCGCAAGCAGCGGCAGCGCTGCCGCTGCTTGCGGACAGGTGCCAGCATGCCGAAGCCTGCGCGCGCTGAGATCAGCGCGCCCAGGCTTCCCGCCTCGCCTCCCGGCATCGGGGCATCGTTCCGATGCCGGGCGGTGGCGGAGGCGTCCCCCCCCCCGCCGCCCGGGATCGGGGCATCGTCCCGATGGCGGGCGGCGGGGGGAGGCATTCCTGCCCCGCCGCCCGGGATCGGGGCATCGTCCCGATGGCGCGCGGCGGAGGCGTTCCCCCCCCCACCGCCCGGGATCGGGGCATCGTCCCGATGGCGGGCGGCGGGGGGAGGCGTTCCCACCCCGCCGCCCGGGATCGGGGCATCGTCCCGATGGCACGCGGCGGCGGAGGCGTCCCCCCCCCCCCCGCCGCCCGGGATCGGGGCATCGTCCCGATGGCGGGCGGTGGGGGGAGGAGGTGTCCCCGCCCCGCCACCAGGCTTCGGAGGAGGTCCAAGGACAGCGGGGAAGATGCGCTGCGCTTCCCTGCTGTCCCGGAGATTTCCCTATGGGCTGTCGTCTTGCGAAGCAAGCCCATAGGGAAATTCGTTTTGCGAAGCGCCTCCAAAACGGAAAACCCTTTCGTCTAGCGGGTTTTCCATCTTGCGAGGCGTTCGTCTTGCGAGGTACCACTGTAAATAGGTACCGCTCTGGCGGGAAGGTAAACGGCGTTTCCGTGCACTGCTCTGATTCGCCAGAAGCGCTTAGTTCTGCTGGCCACACGACCCGGAAGCTGTACGCCGGCTCCCTCGGCCAATAAAGCGAGATGAGTGCCGCAACCCCAGAGTTTCCCGCAACTGGACCTTCCGGTCAGGGGTCCCTTTACCTTTACCTATATGTACTGTAAGCTGCCCAGAGTGGCTTGGGGAAGATACTAATAGTATAACATCTAGAGTGGTGCCTCGGGTTACAGGCGCTTCAGGTTACAGACTCTGCTAACCCAGAAATAGTACCTTGGGTTAAGAACTTTGCTTCAGGATGAGAACAGAAATCCTGCTCTGGTGTGTAGGGATATTGCGGAGTGGACAGTGGGGTCTGGAGGGAGCACACTTTCCACCAGCAGGCAGCCACAATCTGCCTGCACGCGTGACCTTGGGGTGCAGGGCAACCCCCCCCCCCCCGACAAGCCACAGCTGTCTGTACATCGTTCCACCTCTGCCTGACCTTTTGCGATCTCAGCAGTTTGCGGTGTCCTGTCTGTAACCCTTTTCCATGAGACGTTTGTCTCCATTCATCATACATTGAGCAAGGGGGAAATGACGCTGTGGAACAGGTGCCAAAATAACTTTGTACCACCCCACGATTTTGGGACGGAAGCTGTAAAGGTCACAGCCCAAAAATGTATTTGCCTGGCTTGCATACTTGTGTCAATAAAAGGAGGCTCCACAGGAATGGCAGCAGCTCGCTTCAGCCCACCTGTGCCCAGCTCACATGATGATCAACACCTGTCTTGGGCAGCAGGAGGCCCCATTAGCTAAAGTGGTGCTTCAGGTTAAGAACAGTTTCAGATTAAGAACAGAGCTGCAGAACGAATTCAGTTCTTAACCCGAGGTACCAGTGTACTATTATTATCATCTTGTGATTTTTTGTAGTTATTTTGGAATTCGTACTGCAATATTAGCTTACGAAATGTTATGGGTGGAGAAAATCACAGGGTTGCCATAAACTATAATCCCACCCACAAACTCTCATTCACACACAGTCTGTAAATTTGGGGAGGTCACACACCTCACCTGTGCTAATACTGGCAGTCTTTGGCCTGCACAGGCACACCCGGTGTGTAAAGCCTCCAGCCCCAGGCACTGTCTATCATGAAAATGGGTCCTTTGACTGGGAAGATTCATGCAGTCACTGTCATCGGATGATGATGGGTTGTATCTCAGCTTGTCAGTCACTCTGACATTGGCTACAAAGAATGAGAGGAACAGAAATGCTTTTGAGGTGCAACTTCTGTATCAGCCCTGAGAGCCATTCCATGGACTCTGCACCCCTGTTTCTGAGGACAGGTGTACATTATCCTCATCCTCAAGAAAGGACAATTAAAGATGGAAGCCTGAGAGAGAGGAAAAGGTTTCTGGCTGCTTCCTGGGTGGGATTTCGGAAACCAAGAGCCACTTCTGAGAAGGCCTCCCCCCTCCCCTCTTCTTCTCGGGATTTCCTCTCCTCTCCATGGGACCAGTGGTTGGACTGGGCAGAATCGCTGTGTCTGGACAGGGCAGGGGCTTATGGGGTGGGAAGAGGATGGAGATTGCAGGAAAATAGGGGTGGGGGGACAGGACCCCCACTTTCCAGGGATCCCTCTCTGGTCGCCTTGAAGGGGGGGCATTCCTGGGCGGGAGGGAGAAGCCAAGGCGGCCCCTCCGGAGGTTCCCCAAGGAAGGCACGATGGAGACCCCCCCCAAGAGTGGTCTTCCTATCTCCCCCCCTGCCAATGCTGCCCTTCCTCCCCCCCAAGTCCTTGACCCCCTCCCTCTCTCCCGGAGTCTCCCCTGCATCCGGAGGCTTCCTTGGCACCACTCCCCCCACGTCCTGCGCCCCCATCTCTCCAGCCGGAGGGGCCCCCCAAGACGAGCCGGGGAGGGACAGGGGGGTCTCTATCCCTCGTGCCCGTTAACCCTTTCGTGGCCCACCTCTCTCTGCGCGGAGCCCCTAGCGCTCCGGTTATTCCCAGCGGGCGCCACGATGGAGACTTCTCCCCAAAGACTGGTCTTCCTATCTCCCCCCCCCCCGCTGCCCTTCTCTGACCCAGGGATGCTCCCCTCCCTCCCCCCATTCCTCGACCCCCTCCCTCTCTCCCGGAGTCTCCCCTGCACCCAAAGGCCCCCTTGGCTCGGGTCACCCCTCGCCCTGCGCGCCACACCTCTCCATTCCCGGCCCCCCCGACAGGAGCAAGGGAGGGACAGGGGGGTCTCTATCCAGGCATCTCCCGCACCCCTTAACCCTTTCCTGACCCGTTTCTCCGCGCCCCAGGGAGTCCTCGTGGGTGGGCGCCCCATCTCCGCCCCTTCGCAGCACGCGTGCCGGGATCCAGGCCCCACGGAAGGCGCTTGGGGGAGCTGGAGGGGGTCTCTGGGTTCTTACCCCCCCCTCTCCCACCCGCGACCCCTTTACCTCTTTGTCCTCGCTCCGATTCTCATTTCTTTCCTGCAACATCCACGTTGGGCGGGGATCCTCCTCTTCCCGTCCTCCCCCCCCCCCCCCCCCAGATACGCCGCAGAGCAGCAATCCGGAGTGGACGCTCCACTTGCCGGAGAAGCAGGCAGGTTGGGAGGGGGGCTCCCCCCTCATTTCCGGAGCGAAGCAGGATTGGAGGAGGAGGAGGAGGAGGAGGAGGAGGAGGAGGAGGAGGAGGAGGAGGAGGAGGAGGAGCAATGTATTAGGGGTGTGATTTGGGATTGTGTGGGCGGGATGAGAGAAGGATGTGCCGGGAGGGGAGGGAAAGTGTTGAGCGGGTGGGGGGGGAGGAGAGGAAATCCCCCCCCGTCTTCCTTTTGGGATCAGGAGAGGGGGGAGGGGCTGATCCCGACAATCCAACAGCGAAGTCACAAAATGAGTTCTGCATTTAAATCAGATCAGACTCCGAGTTCGTGTTTTGACAACATGACAGGTCTGTCCATCGGGATGCCTGAGGATTCCTGCTCGCTGCCTTTTCCTGGCCAGCCTGAGAGATCACTGGAAAGGGTGGATTTCTTGACTCCAGAATCCATCATCGCAGACCCGTTTCACTCAGGCCTAGAGATCTGCTTTTTGGACCAGTCTGCTTGGATCATGGGGATCACCAATGGATCAGATAGATCATCAATGGATCATCCATGATGTCATACCCATCTCAGGGGGGGTGCTCAGGATGAATCTCCTGCCACGTGACTGGGGGAGTCTGGGGGCTGACGGGGGTCAGACAGGGCTGCTTTTTTGCTCTCCGTACTATTTCAGCTCAGGTTTTCCTGGCAGAAGTTCTATTTCATCAAGAAATGGGTGGATTCATTGAGGAAACGGGGCTACGTTGAAAAGAGGCAAATGTGTCTACTTTGTTACTACCCAGTGAGTTGTGTTGCAAAGGCCATTTGCAGAAAGGCTCCTATTGTATCGCCTGCGGCTACATGCTGGAGTTTGGGTGTTTTGTGGAAATGTGTCTCTATAAATGCACTTATCCCCGTGCATTTATACTGGCAAGACATTAAATCCCATGAGATGTGCAAACTGGCTTCTCTTGGAAGCACCACTCTGCAGCCCTGCCTGTTGCACGCTTACTTAGGAGTAACCCCTACGCGGTTTAAAGGGATTTGCCGTTCCATCTGATGCACGCTTACTCAGAAGTAAGTCCCCATAGTCGCCTTTGGCTGGGCTTGACCAGGGGTCCTTTACCTTGGGTAACAGGGGCCAGGAGGGGCCAGCCCCAGCCCCTGCTGGCTGGTCACATCTTCCACGCCAAGAAACTGGGCAGAGCCTTTAGGAGCCTCTGGCTGAACCCGCTGCTCTTCTCCCTGGCACCGCCATCTCCACGCAGGTGCCCCCGAGGCAGATGGGCCTGCAGTTCCCCTCAGTGCCAGCCAGCACAGTGCCTGCACTCAGAAAACCTGGAGGGCACTGGCTGAAGTCTGGGAGCCCTCAGTGCCAATGCGCAGCTGCTTTGCTTTTACTTAGCCTGGCGGACATCAACACAGCACCCTACAGGGGGCGGGTCTCTTGTTCAGATGCCCTCCCTGGGGAAGAGTTGTTGGCCACAGGAAAGTGTGCCAGGAGGGGCCATTGAGAGGGCAGTACAGCCAGCCAGTGGGGAGAGTGCCTTCCTTGGGTGGGGTGGGGGGAGCTTGGATGGCCCCCTGCCTGTGATGCTTAGCTGAGATTCCTGCTATGCTGGGGGTTCAACTAGATGACTCAGGAGGGCCCTCCCTACTTTACAGTTCGAAGCCCCCGCACTGCCCCCTCCAGACCACCCAGATGGGACTCTCTTGTCCAACCCCACAAGGCCATTCCTCTGTCTGGACGGGGAGGGGGAGATAAGGTTCGCCAGCACTGCAGCCCCTAACTTTCAAGCTGGGGCAGAGATGCAGATGCTCCAGGGTCTGGGCTGGCGACAGGCCCCCATGGGCGTGGATGTTGAGCCTTTCTTTGGGAGGGGGGGTGTTATAGAAAAATCTAGGTGCGAGGCTGCTCAGTCCCCCAGCTCGTCGGGCTGGCCCTGCGGGTCCCTGTGGAATAAAGGGAGGAGTCCAGCCAACCGGAGCAAATAAAGAGAGATTGCAAGGAGAGAGATTGCAAGGAGCTCCAAAGGGACTTCTCCAAACGGGGTGAATGGGCCGAAAATACGGTTCATTGTCAATGAGATTAAAGTGATGCATGTTGGGACAAAAAAACCCTACGCCCATTAATATCATGTACAGGCTCATGGGTCTGAATTGGATTTCTCTGTGTGCTCTGGGAGATCAGGGGAGAGGGGAGCTGGTCACAGCAGGAGGGGGAGTCTCCCTGGATGCTTCAGCAGCCGGCCTCCTCTGGGTCTTCTGGACCCCTCCTCTCCTCCTCTGAGTCTGAACTGCTCTCTGCCCCAGCCTCTTCCTGCTCACCAAACCCTGTTTCCTCCTCAGCTTGCAACACCTCCCCTCCCGTTCTGCTCCCTTTCCTCCCTCTTTCTGCTCACTGCCATCCCCCCACCAGTCCCCAGGATCTCAGCCTTCTTCCCTTGTAGGTCCCCCAACTGGTGCCTCCCCCCCCCTGCACCCAGCTGTTCCATGACAGCAAAAGCAGAAACAACAGTAAAATCAGTATGATAGCAGTATGAACTGTGGGCCTCTGGTAGGAAAACTCCCTAGCAGCATGACTGAATAAAAACTTCTGGGACTATGGAAAAATACTACCTTCCCCAAACCCCAGAATAAGCAGGAGCTCTGGGGTTGCCCCATGGGGTTCAAGAGTGAAGATGGGCCCATCAGGAGACTTCCCTGGTCCCTGCAGCCCCTCCGTTCCCCTCTTGCAATTAGGCTTGGGGGGAAATCACCCATTAACTTACAGTATTATCAGTTTTCTTCAGAATGCTTAGGAGGCAGGGATGAAGTTTGGGTGAAGAAGCAGTGCTTGGAGATCATGGGGTGGGGGGGGTGACAGAGTCTGGTGCAAAAACCGTCTTGCATGCTTGAGTAGAGCAACTCCAGGGCATGAGCCAAGTAGCAGCAGGGTAGGGGCCACGTGCAGAGCAAGTCCCACACTGAGGTCCAAAACACACACAGAGGCAGCAGGACTTCTTCAGTAATAGTTTACTGAGCTTTCAAAGCATACAGTTCTCACTGGGTCCCCAGTGAGGCACAAAACGTAGCTCCTGAGAGCAAATCCAGTTTCAGCAGTAAAAAAATACACCACACAAGATATCTAAGTCAGGCACACAAACCGGCAGAAGGGAGCAAGGGAGGAAAGAGGCTGGAAGGACACAGGGCAATGGAGGTGTGTCTTTCGCTGTCGTCTGGGAGGGAAGTCAGCAACTCGAAATCTGTAGGGGCTTCACAAAGAAAAGCTTTCTGCCAGCTGCTTCCAGGCAAATGAGCATCCCAGAAATCCAGATTCACCAACTCCCCCTCACTATCAAAAGGTACCTTACATCTAAAATTATACTCACTAGAGTGAGACGTTACCTTCATTATTTCATTACTATACAGATTTACATATAAACAGCAGAACCTCAAATACATGACATGCTTTTAAAATGGATTTTCTGCTGAGTTCATTGCTGTGAACAAAAGAGTGGACTCTGAAAGGAACATGTCCCACACTCCATACATCTAAATGGGTTCTCCCCTCTGAGTCCTTAGATGTTCCTTAAACACTCCATTATAACTAAAGCACTTTCTGCAATCTTTCCCTTTAAGCAGCTTCTCCTCTTTGAGGGTTGATGGGTTTGTAGGGTGTCAACTGTTAAAGTTCTTCCTGTCCATGAGTCTGTGGATGTAGGACTTCCACTAGGACTGAACCTCTGTCTACTTGACATTTATAGGGTTTCTCTCATGTGGGAGTTTGTTGATGTAAATCAAGGGTTCCACTCAGACTGAAGCTCCTTCCAAACTCCATACATTTAAATGGTTTCTTCCCTGTGTGTCTGCTGAGGTTTTCTAAGATTTCCCCTTTGACTGAAGCTTTTTCCGCACTTCATGCATTTAAATGGTTTCTCCCCTGTGTGAGTCCGATGATGTCTTCTAAGGCTTGCATTGAAACTGAAGCTCTTTGTATTGATGGAAGAGATTCATAAAGACCAAGCGGGCTTTCTCCCGGGAAGACACTTGTCTGATAATTTGAGGAACATAATTGATATTTTGGAAAAACTAGAAGTGAATATAAACACTAAAGCAGTTCTGATATTTGTGGATGCGGAGAAAGCTTTTGACAACATCTCTTGGAGTTTCATGAAGAAGAACCTACAGGGGATGGGGGTAGGCCAAGGTTTGAAAATGGTATAGGTGCAATATACTCTGAACAAAAGGCTAAATTAATTGTAAATAATGTGGTGACGGAAGAATTTAAGATAGAAAAAGGGACACGACAGGGGTGCCCAATCTCCCCACTGCTTTTCGTATCGGTCCTGGAGGTTCTGCTGAATATGATTAGAAGGGACCGGTTGGTTAAAGGTATACAGGTCGGAGCCAAACAGTACAAACTGAGAGCATTTGCAGATGACTTAGTATTGACGTTACAGGAGCCAGAATCTAGTACTAAAAGGGTTTTAGAATTAATTCAAGAATTTGGTCAAGTGGCAGGATTTAAACTGAACAAGCTAAAAACTAAGGTTTTAGAGAAAAATTGAACACCGATTGAAAGAGAGAGGTTTCAGAATGAGACAGGCCTGACTGTGGTTAAGAAAGTGAAATACTTGGGGATTAATATGACAGCCAAAAATGGGAACTTATTTAAAGATAATTATGAAACATGTTGGACAGAAGTGAAAAAAGATTTAGAAATTTGGTCAAATTTGAAGCTTTCACTGTTGCGTCGTATTGCTGTGATAAAAATGAATGTATTGCCTAGAATGTTGTTTTTGTTTCAGACATTGCAAATTGTGGACAAGATGGACTGTTTCAAGAAGTGGCAGAGAGATATCTCTAGATTTGTCTGGCAGGGCAAGAAGCCCAGAATAAAATTTAAGATATTAACTGATGCAAAGGAAAGAGGTGGATTTGCCCTGCCAGACTTTAAACTTTACTATGAATCAGCAGCTTTTTGCTGGTTGAAAGAATGGCTACTTCTTGAAAATACTGACATTTTGGATCTAGAAGGCTTTAACAACGTATTTGGATGGCATGCATATTTATGGTATGATAAGGTCAAAGCACATAAAGCATTCAAAAATCATATTGTCAGGACAGCATTGTTTAATGTTTGGATAAGATACAAGGATTTATTGGAAAATAAAACCCCAAGGTGGTTGTCACCGATGGAAGCGAAAGCTCTGAAAAGGCAATGGACAATGGTTCTGGGATCGAAACCGGGGAAGGGAGGGTGGCGTTTGGAAATCCAAAGGCTGTTTGATTTTTTTTAATTTTTTGTTGTTATTAGTATAAAAATGGGGAATCCGTGGAAGGGAAACTGGGTTGACCTTAGAAAAAAAAATTTTAAGTATAAATGATTGATGTATATAAGTTAAAAGTTGATATGTAAACTGAATTAAATATGATAACAAATTAAGGCTAAAAATTTAGGGATAAGAACTTGTTGGATAAATATTTGGACATGGAATACAAGAAGGGGAGGTGAGGGGAAGTTCTGGAAGAAAGTTATTGAAAATTTGGATTATAAAGGGGAAATTTTCTTTTTTGTTCTTTTTTCTTTTTATCTTTTGTACTACTTGAAACTTTAATAAATATTATTTAAGGGGAAAAAAGAACATTGGCTTCCAGGTGGAAAAATCAAAATTAGAAACAGAACTGTTAGAACCCAAAACTAAGATTTTGTCAAAGATGTATAACTTGCTGTTGAAATGGAATACTCAGGATGAAATGGTGAAATCTGCTATGATTAAATGGGCACAAGATGTTGGACATAATATTATGTTTGCTGACTGGGAACAGTTATGGACCACAGGTATGACGTTTACGGCATGTAATGCCCTAAGAGAGAATATTATGAAAATGATTTATAGGTGGTACATGACCCCAGTCAAGCTTGCAAAAATTTATCATTTGCCCGATAATAAATGCTGGAAATGTAAAGAAACTGAAGGTCCATTCTTTCACCTTTGGTGGACGTGCCCAATGATTTATTTATTTTTTAAAGATATTTATTGAAATTTTAAATAATAAAACTAACTTTATAATCAACCAGAAAAAAAGAAAACATTATCACATTCAAACAGAAACAGAAAAATACAGCAAAAAAACATACAAAAAGTAAATAAAAGAAAAACAGAAAAAAAGAAACATGAAAATCCAATTTTTTACTTATTATTTTTATAACCTTCTTTCCTGACTTCCTCACACCTCCCTTTTCTGTGTTCCCTTTTACACACTCATATTCAGCAGTACCTTACCTTCTTTCAAATCTTATTCTATATTTATACTTTCCAACCTATTATGTCTCCAATTTTCCTTTCCTTGTAAGTCCATTTTTACCTGTTCTTTATAACTTAATCCCTTTGTGCCATTTAGTTTAAATTTGACATAATATTATTCAATTCTTTTTCACCCTTATTCTTTTAAAACATTTTTTACATATTCCTTTCAAATATGTCACTAATGCCATATTATCTTTATAGCCTGAACATCATTTTAACATTCAAACACTTTGCAATGTTTTTGCAGGTAGTCTTTAAATTTCTTCCAGTCCTCTTCCACTAACTCTTCTCCCAGGTCTCGGATTCTGCCAGTCATTTCTGCCAATTCCATGTAGTCTATCACTTGCATCTGCCATTCTTCCAGAGTGGGTAAATCTTGTGTCTTCCAGTACTTTGCGATGAGTATTCTTGCTGCTGTTGTTGCATACATAAAAAAAGTTCTGTCCTTCTTTGGCACCAATCGGCCGACAATGCCCTAAAGGAAGGCCTCTGGTTTCTTAAGAAAGGTATATTTAAATACCTTTTTCAGTTCATTGTAGATCATTTCCCAGAAAGCCTTGACCTTTGGGCACGTCCACCAAAGGTGAAAGAATGTTCCCTCATTTTCTCTACATTTCCAACATTTATTATCAGGCAAATGATATACTTTTGCAAGCTTGACTGGTGTCATGTACCACCTATATATCATTTTCATAATATTTTCTTTTAAGGCATTACATGCCGTAAATTTCACACCGGTGGTCCATAACTGTTCTCAGTCAGCAACATAATGTTATAACCAATGTCTTGCGCCCACTTAATCATAGCTGATTTGACCGTTTCATCCTGAGTGTTCCATTTTAACAGCAAGTTATACATTCTTGAAAGTACCTTAGTTTTAGGTTCTAACAATTCTGTTTCTAATTTCGATTTTTCCACCTGGAAGCCTATTTTTTTATCCATATTAAAAACCTCCCTAAGTTGATAATAATGTAGCCAATCTTGCACTTTATCATTTAATTTCTCAAAACTCTGCAATCTCAATGTGTCTCCATTTTGTTCTAATATCTCCCAATATTTCGGCCACTTGGCCTCCATATTGAGTCTTTTCAGAGCCTTAGCTTCCATGGGTGATAGCCACCTTGGGGTCTTGTTTTCTAATAAATCTTTATATCTTATCCAGACATTAAACACTGCTTTCCTGACAATATGGTTCTTGAATGCTCTATGAATTTTAACCTTGTCGTACCACAGATATGCATGCCACCCAAACGCATTGTTAAACCCTTCCAAATCCAAAATGTCAGTGTTCTCCAGAAGTAGCCAGTCTTTCAACCAGCAGAATGCTGCTGATTCATAATACAACTTCATGTCAACTTCTCGGTAGTGGCGCCCGTCCTGTGGAACGCCCTCCCATCAGATGTCAAAGCGATAAACAACTACCTGACATTCAGGAGACATCTGAAGGCAGCCCTGTTCAGGGAAGTTTTTAATATGTGACATTTTAGTGTATTTTTTATCTTTGTTGGAAGCCGCCCAGAGTGGCTGGGGAAACCCAGCCAGATGGGCGGGGTACAAATATATTATTATGATGATGATGATGATGATGATGATGATGATGATGATGATGATGTCTGGCAGGGCAAACCCCCCTCTTTCTTTAGCATCAGTCAATATTTTAAATTTTATTCTGGGCTTTTTGCCCTGCCAGACAAACTTAGAAATGTCTCTCTGCCACCCCTTGAAACAGTCCATCCTGTCCACAATCTGCAAAGTTTGAAACAAAAACAGCATTTTTGGCAGTACATTCATCTTTATGGCAGCAATTCAACCCAACAAGGAAAGCTTCAATTTTGACCAAATTTCTAAATCTTTTTTAACCTCTGACCAACATTTTTCATAATTATCTTTAAATAAATTCAAATTTTTGGCCGTCATATTAATCCCTAGATATTTCACTTTCTTCACCACATTTAAATCTGTCTCCTTCTGAAACCTTTCTTTTTCCATTGTTGTCAATTTTTTCTCCAAAACCTTCGTTTTTTGCTTGTTTAATTTAAATCCTGCCACCTGACCAAATTCTTGAATCAGTTCTAAAACTCTTTTCGTACTAGATTCTGGCTCCTGTAATGTCAAAACCAGGTCATCTGCAAAGGCCCTGAGTTTATATCGTTTAGCTCCGACCTGGATTCCTTTAATCAACCGGTCCCTCCTAATCATGTTCAAGAGCACCTCCAGGACCGAAATAAATAGCAATGGAGAGATAGGGCAACCCTGTCGTGTTCCTTTTTCAATTTTAAACTCTTCTGACACCACGTTATTAACTATCAATTTTGCTTTTTGTTCTGAATAGATTGCGTCTATACCATTTTCAAACCCCCGTCCCACTCCCATTCCCTTAAGATTTTTCTTCATAAAATTCCAAGAGATATTGTCAAAGGCCTTCTCCGCATCAATAAAAATCAAAACTGCTCTTGTGTTAGTGTTTGTTTGCAATAACTCCAAAATATCAATAATGTTCCTTGTATTGTCAGACAAATGTCTACCTGGGAGGAAGCCTGCCTGGTCTTTATGGATCACTTCATTTAACACTCTTTTTAATCTGTTAGCTAAAATATGTGCAAAAATTTTATAATCCACATTTAAAAGGGAAATGGGACGGTAGTTCTTGAGTTGTGTCTTTTCAGCTTCAGATTTTGGTATAAATGTGATGAAAGCTTCTTTCCACGACTCCGGTGCCTTCTTCCCCTCCATAATCTCGTTGCACACCTCCTTTAATGGTTGAATTAAATAGTCTTTCAAAGTCTTATAATACTTGGAGGTTAACCCATCCGGCCCTGGAGACTTGCCCAGTTGCATGTTCTGAATGGCACCTTCAATCTCCTGTTCCGTTATCTTATGGTTCAATATTGTCTTGTTTTCTTGAGATAGTTTTTGTAATCCATTAGTTCTTAAAAATTGGTCTATATCCGTCTCTTTCTGCGGCCCCTGGGTATAAAGTTGTTTGAAGTATCTCTAGAAGCATTTTCTAATCTCCACAGGATTTGGATATTTCTCCCCTCAATCTCAAGATTGGTAACCGTGTTCAACTTCTGTCTTTTTTTCAACTGCCATGCTAGCAGTTTTCCACATTTATTAGCCGATTCAAAGGTCTTTTGTCTCATTTGTTTGATTTTCCATTCGACTTCCTGATTTATCAATTTCATATATTGTACTTGATATAATTTAATTTCTCTCAGAATCTCCTGTGACTTTGGTTTCAATCTTAATTTTTTCTCTCCTTCTTTTATTTTCTCAAAAATTCTGTCTTTTTTCTCATTTTGGGTTCTCTTTTTTTATTGCATTCTGTTGTATCAGAAACCCCCACATCACCGCTTTACTTGCATCCCAGATTATTCTTTTTTCCACTGTGGTTTTCAAGTTTACTTCAAAGTAGTCCCACAGGTTCTTTTGGGCCTTCTTGACAATCTCTTGGTCTCTTAATAAGGTGTCATTCATCTTCCATCTGAAGGAGCCAGTTAAATTTAATCTCATTTCTATCTTGACTGCATTATGGTCGGAGCAGGTTTTTGGGCAGATTTCCACCTTTCTAGTCTTGGGAGCCAATCCTCTAGTTATCCATATTTGGTCAGTTCTTGTCCGTGTCATTTTGGCTTCAGAGAAGAATGTCCCTTCTCTTCCTAAGGGGTTTTTTGTTCTCCAAATGTCAATCAGATCCATGTTGTCAGTTAGTTCAAAAAAAGTTTTTGGTAGCCTGCCCTCTTTTGTTATGCTTTGACTTTGCGCTTTATCCATATTCGTAGATACCACCCCATTCATGTCACCCATCATAATGATGTTATTATAGTCCACATAATCCAGCATTGTCTCATGCAACTTCTTGTAAAATTCCGACTTCCCCTCATTTGGTGCATAAATTCCCAAAATCAAAAAAATTTCTCCTTGTATTTGAATTTCAATTGCCAAAATTCTTCCTTGCTCATCTTTAAAAAGAAATTTTGGTGATAGGCTTTCTTTTGCATAGATAGCAACTCCTCTCTTCTTCACTCTATCAGATGAAATAAATTCTTGACCCAGTCTCTTATTGATTAAAACTTTCCTATGGAGCCTAATCACATGTGTTTCCTGTAGGCAAATTAAGTCTAATTGTTCCTTTTTTAATAAATGAAAAATCTTCTTCCTTTTCTCAGGGGAATTAAAACCATGAATGTTCCAACTTAGTAGTTGCAGAGACATGTTGAGATAGTTCTATTCTCCCTTTGGCGGTGGTATCACTTTCTCAGGCTCATCAGAACCCAAAGGTGTAGGTATAAAACTTAGTGGTCCAGATCCTGAGGCTCTTGATTCTCCTTCAGTCCCTTTCTGAAGGTCTTCTCCGTAGTCCAAACAAAAAAAATTCCTTCCAGTAGCACCTTAAAGACCAACTAAGTTAGTTCTTGGTATGAGCTTTCGTGTGCATGCACACTTCTTCAGATACACTGAAACAGAAGTTGCCAGATCCTTCTATATAGTGAGAAGGTGGGGAGGGTATTACTCAGAAGGGTGGTGGGAATGGGTGATTGGCAGATAGCTGTGATGAGCCTGTTGACGACTCTAAACGACTGCAATAGGTCTTACAGGAAAAAGCAAGGGGCGAGAAGGTGAAAAATGGCTTTGTCATGTATAGTGAGATGAGAATCCAATGTCTTTGTTCAGACCAGGTCTCTCCAAGGTTTTAAGTTTGGTAATGAATTGCAATTCAGCAGCTTCTCTTTCCAGTCTATTTCTGAAATTCCTTTGTAGTAAAACAGCTACTTTGAGATCTTGTATAGAATGTCCTGGGAGATTGAAGTGTTCTCCTACTGGTTTCTCTGTCTTGTGATTCTTGATGTCAGATTTATGTCCGTTTATTCTTTGGCGTAAGGTTTGGCCTGTTTGTCCAATATAGAGAGCTGAAGGACACTGTTGGCATTTGATGGCATATACAATGTTAGACGATGAGCAATTAAATAGTCCTGAGACGGTATGTGTGATGTTGTTGGGGCCAGTAATGGTGTTGTCCGGGTGTATGTGGCAGCAAAGTTGGCATCTGGGTTTATTGCAGGCTCTGGTGCCAGTGTCCGTGTTAAGTCTGGTTGTAGTATTATTGTGGGTTAGGAGTTGTTTAAGATTGGGTGGCTGTCTGTAGGCAATGAAAGGTCTTCCTCCCAGAGATTGAGAAAGAGAACTGTCATTGTCCAGGAGAGGTTGTAGATCTCTGATGATGCGTTGTACTGTTTTAACTTAGGAGCTGTATGTGATGACTAGAGGTGTTCTGTTATTTTCTTTTTTGGGTCTGTCTTGCAGCAAGTTCTCTCTGGGTATCAGTCTGGCTCTGTTGATCTGTTGTCTAACTTCATCTGCTGGGTATTTTAGTTCTAAAAAGGTTTGCTGTAGATCTCTTAGGTGAGAGTCTCTGTCTGTAGAATTGGAACAGATACGGCTGTAACGTAGTGCCTGGCTATATACAATGGACTGTTTGGTATGTTTGGGATGGTAGCTAGAGGCATGTAGATATGTTTGTCGGTCAGTTGGTTTACGGTATAAGGTGGTGTCTATGCGCCCATCCTGTATTTTTATAGTAGTGTCCAAAAAATGTATTTCTTGCATAGATTGATTCATTGTTAGGTTGATTGTGGGGTGAAAATCATTGAATTTCTGGTGGAAGGTGTCCAGGGTCTGTTGACCATGTGTCCAGATGATAAAAATATCATCAATGTATCGCAGGTACAAGAGAGGTTTGAGTGGGTAGGAGTTTAGGAAACATTGTTCTAAATCTGCCATGAAGATGTTGGAATAATGTGGGGCCATGCGGGTGCCCATTGCTGTGCCGCTGATCTGAAGGAACAGGTCATCACCGAATTTGAAGTTGTTGTGGGTAAGGACAAATTGGCAGAGTTTGGTGGCAAAGTCCGCTGTGGTTTTATCTGAAATGGTGTTCTGAAATGGTGGGAACACACTACAGCACTGTGGTCCTCTGGTGGGAAAACTCCTGAGAAGCATGATTGAATCAAAAATTCTGGGACTATGGAAAAATACTATCTTCCTCAAACCCCAGAATGAGCAGGAGCTCTGGGGTTGCCCCATGGGTTTCATGAGCGAAGATGGGGCCCCCAGGAGACTTCTCTGATACCTGCAGCCCCTCCTTCCCCCTCTTGAAATTAGGCTGGGGGGGAAATCCCCCATTCAATTTCAGTATTTCAAGTTTTCTTCAGAACGCGCAGGGCAGGAGGCAGCGAAAAAGTTCTGGTGAAGAAGCAGTGCTGGGAGATCATGCGGTGGCAGAATGACAGAGTATGGTGCAAAAACCAAAGGTACTTTCATCTAAAATTATACTCACCATTGTGAGATGTTGCCTGATTTCATTATTATAGTTTTACATATAAACACCAGTTACAGATAGGTAGCCGTGTTGGTCTGCCATAGTCAAAACAAAAAAAATTCCTTCCAGTAGCACCTTAAAGACCAACTAGGTTAGTTCTTGGTATGAGCTTTCGTGTGCATGCACACTTCTTCTTCAGAAGAAGTGTATCTGAAGAAGTGTGCATGCACACGAAAGCTCATACCAAGAACTAACCTAGTTGGTCTTTAAGGTGCTACTGGAAGGAATTTTTTATATATAAACACCAGAACTTCACATATACCTCATGCTTGTAGGAATGATTTCCTGCTGAGTTCATTGCTCAGAGTGGACTCTGAGAGGAAGACGTCCCACACTCCATACATCTAAATGGGTTCTCCCATGTGAGAGTCCCTAGATGTTCCTTAAATAAAGGTAAAGGTAAAGGGACCCCTGACCATTAGGTCCAGTCAAAGACGACTCTGGGGTTGCGGTGCTCATCTCACTTTATTGGCCGAGGGAGCCGGGCTACAGCTTCTGGGTCATGTGGCCAGCAGGACTAAGCCGCTTCTGGCGAACCAGAGCAGCGCATAGAAGCGCCGTTTACCTTCCCACCGGAGCGGTACCTATTTATCTACTTGCAATTTGACATGATTTCAAACTGCTAGGTCGGCAAGAACAGTGACCGAGCAACGGGAGCTCACCACGTTGTGGGGATTCGAACCACCGACCTTCTGATCGGCAAGTCCTAGGCTCTGTGGTTTCACCCACAGTGCCACCCGTGTCCCTGTTCCTTAAATACTCCATTATAAAGAAAGCACTTTTTGCAGTCTTTTCATTTAAACTGCTTCTCTTCTGAGTTTGTTGATGGTCTGAAGGGTTTCAACTCTTAAAGTTCTTCCTGTCCATAAGTCTGTTGAATTTGAACTTCCACTAAGAGTACTTTCCTGATTTTACCGTATTTTTTGCTCTATAAGACTCACTTTTTCCCTCCTAAAAAGTAAGGGGAAATGTGTGTGCGTCTTATGGAGCGAATGCAGGCTGTGCAGCTATCCCAGAAGCCAGAACAGCAAGAGGGATTGCTACTTTTGCTGCGCAGCAATCCCTCTTGCTTCTGGGATGCAGAATATTTTTTTTCTTGTTTTCGTCCTCCAAAAACTAGGTACGTCTTGTGGTCTGTTAAGTCTTATAGAGTGAAAAATACGGTTATATGGTTTGTCTTTTGTGTGAGTCTGTTGACATAAATCAAGGGTTCCACTCTGACTGAAGCTCCTTCTACAGTCCATACCCTTAAATGGTTTCTCCCGTGTGTGAGTCCGTTGATGTGTTCTAAGGCTTCCATTTTCACTAAAGCTCTTTCCACACTCAATACATTTAAATGGTTTCTCCCCTGTGTGAGTCGTTGATGATTTCTAAGGCTTCCACTATTACTAAGGCTCTTTCCACACTCAATACATTTACCGTATTTTTCGCCCTATAGGACACATTTTTCCCCTCCAAAAATGAAGGGGAAATGTGCGTGCGTCCTATGGGGCGAATGCAGGCTTTCGCTGAAGCCTGGAGAGCGAGAGGCATCTGTGTGCACCGACCCCTCTCGCTCTCCAGGCTTCAGGAAGCTATCCGCAAGCCTCGCGCGCCCAGCGGCAGCTCCCACCGGGTTCGCAAGGCTTGCGGGCGGCAGCCTGCAGCCCGAATCATGGGGCACGCTGCAGAGCCCGCCCCAAGCTTCGGGCAGATGTCCACAAGCCTTGCGCACCAGGTTCGCAAGGCTTGCAGGCAGCAGCCTGTTCTGGGGGCTGGGGTCGGGGGAAGCCAGCCAGGAAAAAAATATTTTTTCTTTATTCCCCCCCCCCCAAAAAGAACTAGGTGCGTCTTATGGGGCGAAAAATACGGTATCTGGTTTCTCCCCTGTGTGAGTCCGTTGATGTGTTCTAAGGCATCCTCTGTTACTGAAGCTCTTTCCACACTCCATACATTGAAATGGTTTCTCCCCTGTGTGAGTCCGTTGATGTCTTCTAAGACATCCACTATCACTGAAGCTCTTTCCGCACTCTATACATTTATATGGTTTCTCCCCTGTGTGAGTCCGTTGATGTGTTCTAAGGCTTCCATTTTCACTAAAGCTCTTTCCACACTCGATACATTTAAATCGTTTCTCCCCTGTGTGAGTCGTTGATGATTTCTAAGGCTTCCACTATTACTAAAGCTCTTTCCACGCTCAATACATTTACCGTATTTTTCGCCCTATAGGACACATTTTGCCCCTCCAAAAATGAAGGGGAAATGTGCGTGCGTCCTATGGGGCGAATGCAGGCTTTCGCTGAAGCCTGGAGAGCGAGAGGCATCTGTGTGCACCGACCCCTCTCGCTCTCCAGGCTTCAGGAAGCTATCCGCAAGCCTCGCGCGCCCAGCGGCAGCTCCCACCGGGTTCGCAAGGCTTGCGGGCGGCAGCCTGCAGCCCGAATCATGGGGCACGCTGCAGAGCCCGCCCCATGCTTCGGGCAGATGTCCACAAGCCTTGCGCACCAGGTTCGCAAGGCTTGCAGGCAGCAGCCTGTTCTGGTGGCTGGGGTCGGGGGAAGCCAGCCAGGAAAAAAATATTTTTTCTTTATTCCCCCCCCCCAAAAAGAACTAGGTGCGTCTTATGGGGCGAAAAATACGGTATCTGGTTTCTCCCCTGTGTGAGTCCGTTGATGTGTTCTAAGGCATCCTCTGTTACTAAAGCTCTTTCCACACTCCATACATTGAAATGGTTTCTCCCCTGTGTGAGTCCGTTGATGTCTTCTAAGACATCCACTATCACTGAAGCTCTTTCCGCACTCTATACATTTATATGGTTTCTCCCCTGTGTGAGTCCGTTGATGTGTTCTAAGGTTTCCACTTTTACTAAAGCTCTTTCCACACTCGATACATTTAAATGGTTTCTCCCCTGTGTGAGTCCGTTGATGGTTCCTAAGCTTTCCATTTTCACTAAAGCTCTTTCCACACTCCATGCATTTAAATGGTTTCTCCCCTGTGTGAGTCCGTTGATGTCTTCTAAGATCTCCACTCTGACTGAATTCCTTTCCACACTCCATGCATTTAAATGGTTTCTCCCCTGTGTGAGTCCATTGATGTTTCCTAAGGCTTCCATTTTCACTAAAACTCTTTCCACACTCCAGACATTTATATGGTTTCTCCCCTGTGTGAGTCCATTGATGTGATCTAAGGCTTCCACAATCACTAAAGCTCTTTCCACACTCCATGCATTCAAATGGTTTCTCCCCTGTGTGAGTCTGTTGATGATTTCTAAGGTTTCCACTCCGACTGAAGCTCTTTCCACACTCGATACATTTAAATGGTTTCTCCCCTGTGTGAGTCCATTGATGTTTCCTAAGGCTTCCATTTTCACTAAAGCTCTTTCCACACTCCATGCATTCAAATGGTTTCTCCCCTGTGTGAGTCCGTTGATGATTTCTAAGCTTTCGATTTTCACTAAAGCTCTTTCCACACTCCATGCATTCAAATGGTTTCTCCCCTGTGTGAGTCCGTTGATGTCTTCTAAGATCTCCACTCTGACTGAATTCCTTTCCACACTCCATACATTGAAATGGTTTCTCCCCTGTGTGAGTCCGTTGATGATTTCTAAGTTCTCCACTCCGACTGAAGCTCTTTCCACACTCTATGCATTTAAATGGTTTCTCCCCTGTGTGAGTCCGTTGATGTGTTCTAAGGCATCCTCTGTTACTAAAGCTCTTTCCACACTCCATACATTGAAATGGTTTCTCCCCTGTGTGAGTCCATTGATGTTTCCTAAGGCTTCCATTTTCACTAAAGCTCTTTCCACACTCCATGCATTCAAATGGTTTCTCCCCTGTGTGAGTCCGTTGATGATTTCTAAGCTTTCGATTTTCACTAAAGCTCTTTCCACACTCCATGCATTCAAATGGTTTCTCCCCTGTGTGAGTCCGTTGATGTCTTCTAAGATCTCCACTCTGACTGAATTCCTTTCCACACTCCATACATTGAAATGGTTTCTCCCCTGTGTGAGTCCGTTGATGATTTCTAAGGTCTCCACTCTGACTGAAGCTCTTTCCACACTCTATGCATTTAAATGGTTTCTCCCCTGTGTGAGTCCATTGATGTTTCCTAAGTATTGCACTCTGACTGAAGCTCTTTCCACACGCGATACATTTAAATGGTTTCTCCCCTGTGTGAGTCCGTTGATGTCTTCTAAGATCTCCACTCTGACTGAATTCCTTTCCACACTCCATGCATTTAAATGGTTTCTCCCCTGTGTGAGTCCGTTGATGATTTCTAAGGTCTCCACTCTGACTGAAGCTCTTTCCACACTCTATGCATTTAAATGGTTTCTCCCCTGTGTGAGTCCGTTGATGTGTTCTAAGGATTCCACTCCGACTGAAGCTCTTTCCACACGCGATACATTTAAATGGTTTCTCCCCTGTGTGAGTCCGTTGATGTCTTCTAAGATCTCCACTCTGACTGAATTCCTTTCCACACTCCATGCATTTAAATGGTTTCTCCCCTGTGTGAGTCCGTTGATATCTTCTAAGGCTTCCACTATTATTAATGTTCTTTCCACACACCATACATTCATATGGTTTTCCCCCTGTGTGAGTCCCTTTGTGCAATTTAAGGTTTCCACTCTGACTGAAATTCTTCCCACACTCCCTGCACTTAAAACGTTTTCTCTCTGTGTGAGTCCGCTGGTGTGTTCTAAGTTTTGAGTTGAAAGAGAAGCTCTTTCCGCACTACATACCTTTGAATGGCTTCTTTCCTTTTTGTGTTCGTTGATGTGAACTATGTGTGCTCATTCAGTGATGCATATTCCACATTTCACACATTTGAATGGCTATTCCTAATGAAACGAAAGGTGCCCTGTCCCCCGCAATTCTGTCTTCTCCATCACCTTTTTCAGAGTGGGCAGAAAGCAAATCCTGTTTGGGTTTCAAGGAAGAGAACAAAGGGAAAGAGAACACATCAACCGCCATTAGCACCTTCTCTTATTTCAACATCTCTTACATTCTCCCATGTCCTACCTATGTTCCCAATTTTTAGGAAATGAAAATGGTATGATGTCAAATGGTAGTAATGCATCAGGAACCTTTCAAGATCCTCAATCATCTTTAATAACACAGCATGATCTTGGAATACTGTTGTCCTGTGGGACTGCCTTTCAAATCAAGTGGTTGCCCCGTTTACACCTCTAGATCTTCATGAATCACCTGCACAGTCCCACTGACCTCAGGAGGTCCATATGGATTATTTTGGGAGACCCAGGCCTACATCTCTTCCAGGGACTGTGGTCTGGGTCAGTCAGAGAACTAGTGACAAGGCTTGGTGCTTGGGGTCAGCTGAATGGGTGCTCAGGGAAGCTCCTGTTCTTGGAGATGGACCTCCATCTACATGCCTCACATTGCATGGAGAGAGCAGAAGAAGCAGAAGGAAAGCAGATGGCACATGGGAATCCCAGACGGAAACACCCACCCCAAAGGTTCTTTATAATGATGATGTGCTGCCTGATCCTGTGCTTGTCTTCTGACAGAGGACTATCCTAATATGAAAGGCAGGATATTCAAGGCAAGGAGATAACTGTTCTTCATGGTAGGTAGACATATTGGTCTGACACAGTTGAAGTAAAAAAGTAAAAAAATAGTCCAGTTGCACCTTAGGTTCTAGATATAAGCTTTTGTGTGCATTCACAGTTCTTCATATAGTGGGAGATGGTAGTAGGAGTACCCTTCTGAGAAAAACCCCACCCCACCCTCCCACGATATACAAGGGTCTGGTGACATCTGTGTCAGTGTATCTGAAGAATTGTGCATGCACACCAAAGCTTATACCTAGAACAATCTTAGTTGGTCTCTAAGGTGCTACTGGACTATTTTTAAATGTTTTATTTCAACTGCGTCAGACCAACACGGCTACCTACCTGAATCTAGATCTCATGGGGTGTTGGGGATAAGTAGTTCCTTTGGTGGGGAACATGTCCTGCACCTCCTGGGATCATTTTTCCACCCTTGGTGCCCACCCTGCACTCAGCTCTCACCTGTGGCTTCCAGAAGCTGTCAGCATGCAACAGGGGTTCAAGCAAAGGCTTCTACCAGCCGGCTAAACCAGGTGAGGAAAGCTGGTGGGTCTCAAATCGTTGATGGGCTGGGTGGGGAATTCTGCTGCACCTGAAGTCAAGCCCTGGTGGATGGAGTGGAGGAGAACAACCGTGAATCCCACAGTCCTGAGGGCAGATTCTGCCCGTGCGGAAGAGGAAAGAGAAGGGCAGGTGGGGCACGTCCACCTGGAGGCTTGTTATCTAGTCCCAGGATTACTCTGACTTTGAATTATATATAAATTGCAGTATTGAAATGTGCCTGCTCCCACTTCATATTCTGATATTACTCTACTCTGCTTGTCTGTTTCTTACTTGAGTGCTGTTTTGGTTTGCTAAGTCAGGGTTTTACTGTGAGTTACATTTTTGCTATTTTTTGGGTCCTGTCATGCTTATCTGTCTTCAGTAATAAATTTCTCAGCTGATTTTTTTTTCTGCCTCTGAGTGTTTTCTCCTACTCTGCTACCTATACATCAATCATTATGGAGGAGCAAGATCTGCAGCCTAAAGCCCTCCTCAGCCTCGGCCCTGTGGCCCTGAAGGAGCATCTTCACCCCCATCGCTCAGTCCGGACAGGGAGGTCCGCCTCCGAGGGTCTTCTGCTGGTTCCCTTGCAGTTAGAAGTGAAGTTCCAGGGAACCAGGCAGAGGGCTTCCTGCCCCATGGAATGCCCTCCCTTCAGAGGGCTAGGAAACAGGCAACCATCTGACATTTAGAAGACAGCTGTATCAGGAGGCTTTTAATTTTTGGATGTTTTACTGTCTTGTATATGTACTGTAAGCTTCCCAGAGTGGCTGGGGAAACCCAACCAGATGGGCAGGGCATAAATTCTGCAATCATTCTTATCATCCCCCTGAGCACGGCCTTGGCTGGGGAGGGTGGGGTATAAATAATTTTTTATTATTATTATTATCATCATCATCTTGTGATTTTTTAAAGTTATTTTGAAATTCATACTGCAATATTAGCTTACAAAATTATATGGGTGGAGAAAATCACAGGGTTGCCATTAACTATGATCCCACCCACGAACGCTCATTCACACACATTCTGTAAATTTGGGAAGGTCACACACCTCACCTGTACTAATACTGGCAGTCTTTGGCCTGCAGAGGCACACCCGGTGTGTAGAGCCTCCAGCCCCAGGCACTGTCTATCAAGAAAATGGGTCCTTTGACTGGGAAGATTCATGCAGTCACTGTCATCGGATGATGATGGATTGTATCTCAGCTTGTCAGTCACTCTGACATTGCCTACAAAGAATAAGAGGAACAGAAATGCTTTTGAGGTGCAGCTTCTCTATCAGCCCTGAGAGCCGTTCCATGGACTCTGCACCCCTGTTTCTGATGACAGGTGTACATTATCCTCACCCTCAGCGGAAAAGACATTAAAGATGGAAACCTGAGAGAGAGGAAAAGGTTTCTGGCTGCTTCCTGGGTGGGATTGTGGAAAGAAAGAGCCGCTTCTGAGAAGGCCTCCCCCCTCCCCTCTTCCTCTGGGGATTTCCTCTCCTCTCCAGGGGGACCAATGGATGGAATTGGAAGAACTGCTGCCTCTGGGCAGGGCAGGGACTTATGGGGTGGGAAGAGGATGGAGCTTGCAGGAAGGAAGGGGTGGGGGGACACGACCCCTCACTTTCCTGGGATCCCTCTCTGGTCGCCTTGAAGGGTGGCCCATTCCTGGGAGGGAGGGCGAAGCCAAGGTGGCCCCTCCAGAGAATCCCTGCGGGCACCACGATGGAGATGTCTCCCCAAAGACTGGTCTTCCTAGCTCTCCCCCCCCCCATGCTGCTGGGATGCTCCCCTCCCTTCCCCCCACTTCCTCGACCCCCTCCCTCTCTCCCAGAGTCTCCCCTGCACCCAGAGGCCCCCTTGGCCCGGCCCAACCCTCGCCATGCGCGCCCCATCTTTCCACCCGGAGGGGCCCCCCCAAGACGAGCAAGGGAGGGACGGGGGTGGGGTCTGTAGCGCCCGTTAACCCTTTCAAGGCCCGACTCTCTCCCCGGGAACCCCACAGCGCCCCGGGGATGCCTGCGTATGGGAAACGGCAAGGACTCCCTGGGTGGGGGCCTCATGCCCGCCCCTGCCAAGGCGCCTAAGGGGCCAAGGAAAGCCCCCTTCGCAGCACGCGTGCCGGGATCCAGGCCCTGCCACGGGGCCCACGAAAGGCGCTTTGGGGAGCTGGCGGGGGTCTCTGGGTCCTTCTCTCCCCTCTCCCCCCCCCGCGACCCCTTTACCTCTTTCTCCTCCCTCCCGATTCTTCTTTCCTTTCCTGCAACATCCGGGGGGGGGGTGTTTCCCTGTCGCCCCTCCTCCCCTTTCCGAAAGCGCGCCCCTAGAGCTATGGGTCAGAGCAGCACGTCCGGCAGAAGCAGGCAGGTTGGGAGGGGGGCTCACCCCTCCCCCCCATTCCCGGAGCAGAAGCCGGATTGGAGGAGGAGGAGGAGCAATGTATTGGGGGAGGGATTGGGGATGGTGGGGGCGGGGTGAGAGGAGGATGTGCCGGGAGGGGAGGGAAGGTTTGAGGGGGGGGAGAGGAAGGTTCCCCCCTCCCCTCCTCTTTCTGGGGATTAGGAGAGCGCGAGAGGGGCTGATCCCGGCAATCCAATTGCAAAGTGGGGTCCCGCACAAACAGTGTTTACATTGCAAATTTCTTCCCTCCCCCACCCCACGCCATGAGTTTAGATCCCTCCACGTTTTAGGTATTGGTGCTATTAACACCAGGAATGGGGGGGGCGGTTAAACGACTCCCCAAAAACCCCAAGTCCCCAACGCAGCCTCTAAGTAAGGCCAGGACAATGACCATTGAGACAGGCGCCATCCATGCACAACGGCAAAGAGGCTCAGAAAAGCAACCTATAAAATTGTAGCAAGAAGCGGATACCATGAATCGAACTGTTTCCTCCGACTACCCAATACTGTATAGAAAACTGAAAAAGCTTCAAATAATCGCCAACATTCAACGGTTTGACGGATTTCCTGGCTTCCAACGCCTAATGACTCCTCTGGAATTGGGGGATCCAGGGCTCCCCCTGACTCCATAATCCCTTAGCAGGCAGGAGGCGATCAAGGGCAGCACATGCCCCAGGCAGAAATCCATCGGGATGGTGGGTTGACTCCTGATACTTTCAAAGGAGAAGCCCATTAAAGGAGGGAGGTGGAAGGTGGAGAAGCCCATCAAAGGAGAAGCCCATTAAAGCCTTGCAGCTAGGGGGATGGGTAAATACTGTTGCAGGAAAAATCTGAGGGCTCCCTTGGACAAAAATAAAACACCAACCAGAGCAAATTGAAGCAAATAAGCAGCCTGTAGGCCTGGTCTTTATTGAAGAAAGACTGTCGCGACAGGGTGCTCCCCTCACTCGCAGGTGAGAGGAAAGACCCAGAAAAATAGTGTGCCAAGTCTTATAAAAACTTTTGAAATTCCCCTCCTCTAGGTCAAGCCCACCCCCAGAAACATCATGCATACATTACAGAAAGGAGGGGTTGAGGGAGGAGTTGGTGGTAACCTGAGTATCTTGTCACCTGGCTGGTTCCTCCTTTCCCCCCCTCCCCATGAGTCACTTCCAGGAGACAAAGGGGAGTTTGCAGTTTCCTGCCCCCTGAGGGAAGATCTGATCATTGTCCTTTGTTTCAGTCCATGCTGAATCCACTCCCATATGCAAGTTCTTTGTGATCTTGATTGTCTTCTGTCTGGGGTCATCTGGGCAGGGCTCCTGCAGATGTGCTGAGACTGTGAAGGGATTATGCCTGACCAGGGTCAACCACAGCCCCCTTTGCCAGTTCTTGTCATATGGAGTAAAATAAAAATGGAACAGTGCAAATCCAATGTATGGTTGATTTTCTATGAATTTATAACAGAAATGTGGCGTATGTAGTGTGTGTGTGTGTGTGTGTGTGTGTGTGTGTGTGTGTGTGTGAAGTTTGTACAAACAGAATGATTGGGGTGGGGGGGTTCCTGCTACAATACTATTATGGTTCTTTGGGCTGTATATTGTCTCCCTGCTTATTTGACTTATATGCAGAATTCATCATGCAAAAGTCTGGACTGGAGGAATCCCAAACCAGAATTAAGATTGCCAGAAGATATATCAACAACCTCAGATATGCAGATGACACAATCTTGAGGGCAGAAAGTGAGGAGGAATTAAAGAACCCTTTCATGAAGGTGAAAGAGGAGAGAGCAAAATATGGTCTGAAGCTCAACATCAAAAAAACGAAGATCATGGCCACAGGCCCCATCACCTCCTGACAAATAGGAAGGGAAGAAATGGAGGCGGTGAGAGATTTTACTTTCTTGGGCTTCATGATCACTGCAGATGGTCATGAAATTAAACGATGCCTGCTTCTTGAGAGAAAAGCAATGACAAACCTAGACAGCATTGTAAAAAGCAGAGACATCACCTTGCCGACAAAGGTCTGTATATCAAGCTCTGGTTTTCCCAATAGTGAAGTATGGAAGTGAGAGCTGGACCATAAAGAAGGCTGATCGCCGAAGAATTGATGATTTTGAATTATGGTGCTGGAGGAGACTCTTGAGAGACCCATGGACTGCAAGAAGATCAAACCTCTCCATTCTGAAGGAAATCAGCCCTGAGTGCTCACTGGAAGGACAGATCCTGAAGCTGAGGCTCCAAGACTTTGGCCACCTCATGAGAAGAGAAGACTCCCTGGAAAAGACCCTGATGTTGGGAAAGATGGAGGGCAGAAGGAGAAGGGGACAACAGAGGACGAGATGGTGGGACAGTGTTCTAGAAGCTACCAGCATGAGTTGGACCAAACTGCGGGAGGCAGTGGAAGACAGGAGGGCCTGGCGTGCTCTGGTCCAGGGGGTCACGAAGAGTCGGATCCGACTAAAGGATTAAACAACAACATTCTTTGGGGAAGAAGGAAGTTAAAATGTGTGGGAAACTGGGGATATTGAAGGGATGGGTGACAGACTCATGTTTCTAAATGCCAAAGACTCCTATTTTGTGACATATTTGTGACGTATCAATGATGCTGTTGGTAGTGTATTATGGGAAATGGGGAGAGGTCTTAAAAGTACGTGAAAACCCATGCTCAGGGTTCCTACTCTTGGTGTGTTTGAACCTTGTTGCAACAAATAAAGATCAGGTCAGCTGACTGCTGTTTTGCATCTTTAACTTGGCTGGAGGCTCCTTCTTTTGCTGACCCCAGAGAGACCTGCTGGGAGTGGGAACCTGAGGAGCTGGGCAGCGGAGTAAATCCGCACCCCGGGATATTTTCCTTATCAACTCTTTCCCACCTGAGCCTCACCCCCTTACCTAAAAGCCAGACACAACACAATGTGACAGGATTGTGACTCCTGCCCTCAGCAAACAAAATAGATCCCCGCCCCCCAAGCCAAGCAACCCCGAGGGGCTGAGATGCCCCAATCCTTGAAATGAGAAGGGGAGAGGAAACCTTGAGGGAGCAGGCGGGGAGGGGGCTGTAGAGGCTCCAGAAACTCCTTCTCGCTGGTTCCTCCACTCCCCCCCCCCCACATACTGCCTGCCTCCCCATGGCTCCTACAGCACCTTCACCCTACAGCTCCTTCACGTGCGGGGAAGCTGCAGTCCCTCCACAGGGGCCCCTTGGGCCTGATCCTGCAGGGCTCATCTGACGTTCTGATGCAAGTGAACACTCCTTTGTCCTTCAGGGAGAACAGGGTTTCCCAAACTTGGGTCTCCAGCTGTTTTTGGACTACAGCTCCCATCACCCCTAGCTAGCAAGACTAGTGGTCAGGGATGATGG
This sequence comes from Podarcis muralis, assembly GCF_964188315.1. NCBI lineage: Eukaryota > Metazoa > Chordata > Lepidosauria > Squamata > Lacertidae > Podarcis > Podarcis muralis. Next base: position 77,118,933 of record NC_135664.1, on the reverse strand, counting down.
TGAAAAAGATCGTAAAACAGCTCCTCCTTAAGGGAGGCACAAGGAGCCCTTCTAGGAAACCGTAAGTCTCCCATCGGTTGGAGAAACTAACAGAGACCAACCAGAGTAATGCTGGAGCAAAGCGGCTGCTAAGTCTGATCTTTTATTATGGTAAAAAAGGTAAAGGACCCTGGACAGTTAAGTCCAGCCAAAGGTGACTATGGGCTTGTGATGTTCATTTTGCTTTCAGGCCCAGGAAGCCGTCGTTTGTCCACAGTCTGCAGTCACTGGGATCAACCCCTCATATGAGGTAGATCCACGTGTATATACTTTGTAACTAAGTCTGCCTTCAGGGATCCATCTGTGAACTGAATGTGTGAGTAAACTTCTTTTATATACTTTACACAAGATTATGTTGTGTCTATTCTTTTTAAGAATAGGGAAATTACCAGGAATCTTATATTGAGAAGCTTAAACAAGCTTGCAACAAGCTAACCACAGTGTGTTTAAAAGGGGAGTGCAAAACTCTGCTAAGTTATAGAACTTGCTAGCGCAAGTTAGGAAGTACAGTATATTAAACAATATATCCTCTCCTGCCTCTCTGAACATTCCCACAAAGGGTTATTGGCCCCAGCATTGCGTATTTTTGAAGGATTGAAAAGGATTGAGATTCTAAGATGAAAAGTATTTTTCTGAGCATACTTCCTGGTAAGCACATGGTCCTTTGTTCCATAGTGTCGTTTTTTTTTTATAAATTTTTTTATTAATTTTCCATAAATAAGAAGAAACAACAAAACAAGCATAACCAAACACAAAATTGACTTCCCCATACCACCCCTTTTCTGCATCCTTGGTTCAAAGTTTTTCAGCAACCCTATCATCGTAATACTTATTTTAGGTTTCATAAAGTTAACTTCCCTAAGATATTATAACAGCTGTAGTTCTTTGTCTCTTATTCCCTGATCTCTTAATTTTCCTCCAAATTACAACAGTTCTTAAGGTAAACTTTAAATTTACTCCAATCTTCCTCCACCGCCTCCTTCCCCCGGTCTCGAATTCTGTCAGTCATCTCTGCCAGTCCCATATAGTCGATCACCTTTGTCTGCCATTCTTCCAACGTGGGTAGTTCTTGTGTCTTCCAATACTTTGCTAGAAGAATTCTTGCTGCTGTTGTGGCATTCATAAAAAATGTTTTGTCCTTGTTTGGCACCATTTGGCCCACCATGCCCAAGAGAAAAGCCTCTGGTTTTTTAGTAAAGGTTAATAATAATAATAATAATAATAATTTATTATTTATACCCCGCCCATCTGGCTGAGTTTCCCCAGCCACTCTGGGCGGCTCCCAATCAGTGTTAAAAACAGTACAGCATTACATATTAAAAACTTCCCTGAACAGGGCTGCCTTAAGATGTCTTCTGAATATCAGGTAATTATTTATCTCTTTGACATCTAATGGGAGGGCGTTCCACAGGGCGGGCGCCACTACCGAGAAGGCCCTCTGTCTGGTTCCCTGTAGCCTCACTTCTCGCAATGAGGGAACCGCCAGAAGGCCCTCGGCGCTGGATCTCAGTGTCCGGGCTGAACGATGGGGGTGGAGACGCTCCTTCAGGTATACAGGACCGAGGCCGTTTAGGGCTTTAAAGGTCAGCACCAACACTTTGAATCGTGCTCGGAAACGTACTGGGAGCCAATGCAGGTCTCTCAGAACCGGTGTTATATGGTCCCGGCGGCCACTCCCAGTCACCAGTCTAGCTGCCGCATTCTGGATTAATTGCAGTTTCCGGGTCACCTTCAAAGGTAGCCCCACGTAGAGCGCGTTGCAGTAGTCCAAGCGTGAGATAACTAGAGCATGCACCACTCTGGCGAGACAGTTTGCGGGCAGGTAGGGTCTTAGCCTGCGTACCAGGTGGAGCTGGTAGACAGCTGCCCTGGACACAGAGTTAACCTGCGCCTCCATGGACAGCTGTGAGTCCAAAATGACTCCCAGGCTACGCACCTGGTCCTTTAGGGGCACAGTTACCCCATTCAAGACCAGGGAATCCCCCACACCAACCCGCTCCCTGTCCCCCAAAAACAGTACTTCTGTCTTGTCAGGATTCAACCTCAGTCTGTTAGCCGCCATCCATCCTCCAACCGCCTCCAGGCACTCACACAGGACCTTCACCGCCCTCACTGGTTCTGATTTAAAGGAGAGGTAGAGCTGGGTGTCATCTGCGTACTGATGAACACCCAGTCCAAACCCCCTGATGATCTCTCCCAGCGGCTTCATATAGATATTAAAAAGCATGGGGGAGAGGACAGAACCCTGAGGCACCCCACAAGTGAGAGCCCAGGGGTCTGAGCACTCATCCCCCACCACCACTTTCTGGACACGACCCAGGAGGAAGGAGCGGAACCACTGTATGACAGTGCCCCCAGCTCCCAGCCCCTCTAGACGGTCCAGAAGGATGTTATGGTCGATGGTGTCAAAGGCCGCTGAGAGATCCAGCAGAACTAGGAAACAGCTCTCACCTTTGTCCCTAGCCCGCCGGAGATCATCAACCAGCGCGACCAAGGCAGTTTCAGTCCCATGGTGAGACCTGAATCCCGATTGGAAGGGATCCAAATGGTCCGTTTCCTCCAGGCGTGCTTGGAGTTGTTCGGCAACCACTCGCTCAATCACCTTGCCCAAGAATGGTAGATTTGAGACTGGGCGATAGTTGGCCAAATTGGCCGGGTCTAAAGATGTTTTTTTAAGAAGCGGTTTAATGACCGCCTCTTTCAGCGGGTCTGGGAAGGCTCCCTCACAGAGAGAAGCATTCACCACCCCGCAGAGCCCATCGCCCAGCCCTTCCCGGCTCGCTTTTATCAGCCAGGATGGGCAAGGATCAAGGAGACAGGTGGTCGGTTTCACTTTTCCAAGCAGCCTGTCCACATCCTCGGAGGTAACAGACTGGAATTGATCCCATGTAACAGGACCAGACAGAACTCTAGCACTCTCCCGCCCTGGCCCTGCTCCCACGGTGGAGTCTACCTCCTTCTGAATCTGAGCGATTTTATCTGCAAAAAACTTTGCAAAAGCATTGCAGGAGATCTTGGGGTCCCTACCAGGCCCCGGTGGTACAGGTGGTTCCGATAGATTGCGAACCACCTGAAAAAGTCTCCTGCTGCTGTTTTCTGCAGATGCTATGGAGGCAGCGAAGAAGGCCCTCTTCGCCGTCGCCATTGCCACTTGGTAGGCTCGACGTTGAGCTCTAGCCCGTGTCCGGTCTGATTCAGAATGAGTTTTCCGCCACCGGCGCTCTAGCCGTCTCAACGATTGTTTCATCACCCTCAGCTCCGGGGAAAACCACGGGGCTGTCCGGGCTCCATGCAATCGGAGAGGGCGCTTCGGAGCCAGACAGTCAATAGCCCTGGTTAACTCCGCATTCCAGCGTGCCACCAGGGAATCAGCTGAAAGGCCATCAACTTGGGATAAAGCATCCCCTACCACTCTCTGGAAGCCAATTGGATCCATTAAGTGGCGGGGGCGGACCATCTGAATTGGTCCCACCTCCCTGCAGAGGGGAAGGGTTGCGGAGAAGTCCAGTTGCACCAGGAAGTGATCTGACCATGGCACTTCTTTTGTTTCGCTTTTAGTTAGTGTCAGATCACCAGCATCCATAGAGGTGAACACCAAGTCTAAGGCATGTCCATGGCTATGAGTTGGGCCAAACTTATTCAGGGACAGCCCCATGGAGGCCATGCTTTCCACGAAGTCCCGAGCGGCCCCTTGTAAGGTCGTGTCGGCATGGATGTTAAAATCCCCCAGGACAACCAAGCTAGGTGTCTCCAGGAGCATATCCGCCACGACCTGAAGCAGCTCGGGCAGGGAATCCTTGGTGCAGCGGGGAGGTCGGTACACCAAAAGGAATCCTGTACTGCCCCTATTGCCCAACTTCCAGAACATGCACTCAGAGAACTGGGTCTTCCCAATAGGACGCCTGGTGCAGACTAATGACTTCCTAAAAATCACTGCAACCCCCCCTCCCCGCCCACATGACCTGGGTTGCTGTGCGTAAGAGAAACCTGGTGGGCAAGCAGCGGCAAGGACAGGCCCATCTGCTTCATCCAACCAGGTCTCTGTCACACATGCCAGGTCAAATCCTCCATCCACAATCAGGTCGTGGATGGCAGTGGTTTTATACATCATTGACCTGGCATTGCACAGCAACACTTTCAGGTCATGTGGGTTTCCCTTGCTGATTCCAGTATCCTTCCGGTCAGGACCAGACCTGGAGGCAGGGATAGTCCTCAGACAACGACTAAACCTGCCTCCTCTGTAATGACATGGTCTGGTCTTAGCGTAACTCCTCCTCCTACCCATGATCACTGAGATCGGTTGTCCCAGTTCATCCCCCCCTGTGGAACATGCCCCAGCCATTTTGTTTGCTGGGACCCACTCCCAGGCAGCCCTGACCCCACCCCTTAAAAAGCAAAATACAAACTATATAATAATTTAACAGAATAATAATGATAATAATAAAACAAAACAGAACAAAACAAAGCAAGAAACAATAGCGCTGACTAAATGCTTATCCCTCCCCAAGCAAAAATAAAATAATAAAATAATATAATATTATAAAAAACAACAACCACCATTTAAAGTGCTGCAAATTAAAAACAATTAAAACATTTAAAACCATTTTGTCCATTGCTGCCGGTAGCTGTTCAGGCCTCTTATGCTGTGGCGGTGAGTGCAGGCCCCGCCCCTAGGCCAGATGGAGTTGGCAGAAAAGGGAGCGGTCCTCCCAACACTCACACAAGCAGCAGCAGCAGCCGTGTCCCGGAGGTCTTGATGGAGGCCCTGGCAGTGAGTGCAGGTCCTGCCCCCTAGGCCGGATGGAGTTGGCAAAGGAGGGAGCAGTCTTCCCAACACTCACACAAGCAGCAACAGCAGCCGTGTCCCGGGGGCCTCTCTCAGGCCTCTTATGCTGTGGCAGTGAGTGCAGGCCCCGCCCCTAGGCCAGATGGAGTTGGCAGAAAAGGGAGCGGTCCTCCCAACACTCACACAAGCAGCAGCAGCAGCCGTGTCCCGGAGGTCTTGATGGAGGCCCTGGCAGTGAGTGCAGGTCCTGCCCCCTAGGCCGGATGGAGTTGGCAAAGGAGGGAGCAGTCTTCCCAACACTCACACAAGCAGCAACAGCTTAATTTCATTATAGATCATTTCCCAGAAAGCCTTAATCTTCGGGCAGGTCCACCAAAGGTGATAGAAGGTTCCCTCCGTTTCATTACACTTCCAACACTTGTTATTGGGCAAATAATAGATCTTCGCTAACTTAGCAGGAGTCATGTACCACCTATAGATCATTTTCATAATGTTTTCTCTTAAGGCATTACATGCCGTAAATTTAACACCGGTGGTCCATAACTGCTCCCAATCAGCGAGCTCAATGTCATGTCCAATATCCTGAGCCCATTTAATCATACTGGATTTCACCATTTCATCTTGAGTATTCCATTTCAACAGCAAGTTATACATTCTTGACAAATTTTTAGTATTGGGTTCTAACAGTTCTATTTCTAGTTTTGACTTCTCCACCTGGAAGCCTTTCTTTCTGTCCTGTTTAAATACTTCATTTATCTGTCTGTAATGTAACCAATCTCTCACCTTAAACTTCAGTTTCTCAAAACTCTGCAATCTTACATTTTCACCATCCTGTTCTATGATTTCAGCATATTTGGGCCAATTAGCACCCATGTTCAGTTTTTTCACCTCTTTGGCTTCCATTGGTGACAGCCACCTGGGGGTTTTGCTTTCCAGCAAATCTTTATACCGTATCCAAACATTAAACAATGCTTTCCTAACCATATGGTTCTTAAAGCCTTTATGCGATTTTACCTTGTCATACCATATATATGCATGCCAACCGAATCTGTTATCATATCCCTCAAGATCCAAAATGTCTGTGTTCTCAAGGAGCAGCCAATCTTTCAACCAGCAGAACGCTGCTGATTCATAGTAAAGTTTTAAGTCCGGCAGGGCAAAGCCTCCTCTATCTTTCGCATCTGTTAGTGTCTTAAATTTTATTCTTGGCTTTTTGCCCTGCCAGACAAATTTCGATATATCTTTCTGCCACCTCTTGAAACAGTCCATTTTGTCTATTATTTGTAGTGTCTGAAACAAAAATAACATTCTAGGCAATACATTCATTTTGATAACAGCAATTCTGCCTAACAAGGAAAGTTTTAGCCTTGACCATATGTCTAGATCTTTCTTGACTTCTGTCCAACATTTATCATAGTTGTCTTTAAATAGATTCACATTTTTCGGTGTCAAATTCACCCCAGGTACTTCACTTTTTTTGCTATCCCCAAACCTGTTTCATTCTGAAATCTCTCTTTTTCCTCACTTGTTAAATTTTTTTCCAACACTTTAGTTTTTTGTTTGTTCAATTTGAATCCTGCAACTTGGCCGAATATCTCGATCAATTCTAAAACTCTTTTGGTACTAGTGTTTGGCTGCTGTAAGGTTAAAACTAGGTCATCTGCAAATGCTCTTAATTTATATTCTTTCACTCCGACCTGAATTCCTTTAACCAACTGGTCCTTTCTAATCATGTTTAACAAAACCTCCAGAACCGATATAAAAAGTAGAGGGGATATAGGGCATCCCTGTCGTGTTCCTTTCTCTATAGCTATCTCTTCCGTTACCACATTATTCACAATTAATTTTGCTTTCTGCTCAGAGTATATCGCACCTATACCATTTTCAAAACCTTGGCCTACCCCCATCCCTTGGAGATTCTTTTTCATGAAACTCCAACAAATATTGTCAAAGGCTTTCTCCGCGTCCACAAAAATCAAAACAGCTTTTCTATTAATGTTCGTTTCCAACAGTTCCACAATGTCTATTATGTTCCTCACATTGTCCGACATGTGTCTTCCCGGAAGAAAGCCAGCTTGGTCCTTGTGAATCTCACCTATCAGTACTTTCTTAAGTCTTTTTGCTAAAATGTCTGCAAATATTTTGTAATCCACATTTAATAATGAAATCGGGCGGTAGTTCTTGACCTGGTTCTTTTCAGTCTCAGTTTTTGGTATAAGTGAGATGAAAGCCTCTTTCCACGATTCAGGTGCCTTTTTCCCCTCCAATATTTCGTTGCAAACTTCTTTCAATGGTTGCACTAAGCCTTCTTTCAAAGCCTTGTAATATCTGGCCGTCAAGCCATCTGGTCCTGGAGATTTTCCCAATTGTGTTTTTTGAATGGCATCCTCTATTTCTTGTTCTGTTATTTTTTCATTAAGTATCAGCTTGCTCTGTTCTGAAATTTTAGGTAATCCATAATTTTTAAGGAATTCATCTATTTCTTGTTCCTTCACAGGCCCTTGTGTGTATAGTTTCCTGAAAAAACTTTGAAAGCAATTACTTATCTCATTTGGCTTATAGATATTCTTTCCATCTACCTCCAAACAGGTGACTGTATTCAATTTTTGCCTCTTCTTCAATTGCCATGCAAGGAGCTTCCCACATTTGTCTGCTGACTCAAATGTCCTTTGTCTCATTTGCTTAATTTTCCATTCTATCTCTTGATTTGTCAGTTCCATATATTGCATCTGGTAGTACTTTATTTCTCTCAAAATTTCATGAGACTTTGGTTTGGACCTTAATTTCTTTTCTCCTTCCTTCATTTTTTCAAGAATTCTCTCTTTCTTTTCATTTTGCTTCTTCCTCTTAATTGAATTCTGTTGTATCAGGAAGCCTCGCATCACGGCTTTACTGGCGTCCCAAATTGTTCTTTTTTCAACTTTAGTTCTTAAATTTATCTCAAAGTAATCTTTCAATGTCTTTAGGGCCTTTTTGCAAATTTGTTCGTCTCTAAATAGGGAGTCATTCATTCTCCATCTAAAGGATCCAGTTGTTGTCAGTTTCATTTCCATCCTTACTGCATTGTGGTCGGAGCAGGTTTTCGGGCAGATTTCTACTTTCTTTACCTTTGTAGCCATCACACTAGATACCCAGATTTGATCAATTCGTGTCCATGTCATCTTCGATTCTGAGAAAAAAGTTCCCTCCCTCTCAAGAGGGTTCCTAGTTCTCCAAATATCTATCAGGTCCATGTTTTCTGTCATCTCAAAGAAAATTTTCGGTAGTCTTCCTTCTTTAGAAATTACTTGTCTTTGTGCCTTATCCATATTTGTGGAGACTACTCCATTCATGTCTCCCATCATTATTACTTTGCAGTCGAGGTAATCCAGTAAAGTCTCATGCAACTTCTTAAAAAATTCTGCCTTCCCATCATTTGGTGCATAGATTCCAATTATTAAATATTTTTCTCCCTGGATCTGTATTTCAATTGCCAAATATCTTCCTTCTTCGTCCTTAAATTTCATTTTTGGGTCCAGCTTTTCTTTTGCATAAATCACTACTCCTCTCTTTTTTACTTTGTCTGAAGATATAAATTCTTGTCCTAATCTTTTATTCACAAGTAACTTTCTATGTGCTCTCGTTATATGGGTTTCCTGCAGACATATCAGATCCAGTTGTTCCCTTTTCAAAATATGGAAAACTTGGCGTCTTCTCCTGGGAAGGTTCAAACCATTACAATTCCAGCTAAGAAGTTGCAGAGACATTTTGTTTGTTAAACGTTAGACCCTCCGACTGCCCCAAGTTTTTCTTCTTCTTCAGTTGGCAGTTGTGGTAATCCGAATGATAGGTTTGCAACGTCCACTAGTTCTCCTCCTTCTGGTGTTGATCCTTGTCTTTCTTTTGCCAAGTCCACTGTACCTTTCTGTAGGTCCTCTAGATTTCTCTCCAAAAAGTATTCCTTTTCTTGTACTCTTCTTATTCTTACCTTCTTGCCTCTGTAATTGAAGGACAACCCCTGTGGGAATTCCCACCTGAAGAGTATAAAGTTCTTCTGCAGCAAATTGGCCAAGTCTCTATAAAAAGTTCTCACTTCCAAGATGTATCTAGGAATGTCCTTGAAGATTTGAACTTGAATATTTTCAATTACCAAGGCTTTTTGGTAGTGCAGGTTCAATATCTTGTCTCTTTCCTCTTTTGTTCTTAACGTAATCAGACAATCCCTTGCCTTCTTGCTTTGCTTTCTGCCAAGTCTGAAAGCAGTTGTTATCTCTACTTCATCTTCTTCCAAATCTGGCCAATTTTCAAAAATTGCCTGTGTGAGAAATTCCTTCAGGTTGTCCTGTTCACTCTCCGGGACCTGCCTTAGTTTCAAATTCCGTTCTTTCCTCTGAAGTTCCAGTAAGGAGAGGGCTGCTTCGTGCCCATTCACCTTTTTCTCTATCGGCTCGAGCCTTCCCTGTGTCTCATTTGCAATAGATTTCGCACTTTCTGCAATTTTCCTAGTTTCTGAAGATTCTTGAATTAATCTGTTTATAGATTCTGTGTTAGTAGCCACTGACGTGGTATTCAAGTCCAATCTTACTGTAAGTTCTGTCAATTTCTTTGAATTTTCTGTAGATTGCTTTGTTAAGGCCTCTAGGGATTGATTTATTTTGAGCAGTGCCTGCGTCATAGAATCCATTGAGACTGTTGTTGCACTTTCCGGTGCAGGCACTGTGTTACCAGAGATAGAGCCTCTCTTCTTTTGAGCTGTTTTGCCTTTAGATCTGGTTCTATACTCCTCCGCCGTGCCACTCATATCCCAAGGCCTTTCCCACAGGAAAAACTTACAATGGAAAATCCCACAGTCAAGCAGTCTCAAAGTTTTTCCCTCTTGATCCTCAAGAGGGAGCAATTAATTGTATCCACGTTAAGGGAAACAAAGAAGCACAAAGCCAGATGTGAAAAGTCTAAAGTCCGCCATTAAAGTTGCTTATCACTTCTTTTCAAATAACTTTAAATAGTCCCATTCCTGTAACAAAGTCCAGTTCAAATCTTAAAGTTTTCACCATTTAAATATATAGTCTATGTCCACTCCGTGTCCTTTTTTAAAGAACAAATTATTCCGGTGTTAGCTCCTGGCAGATCGTCCCCAGGGGATCAGGGCAGTGGGAAACCTTGTTTCTTTTTCAATTTAAAAAGTATCTTCGCAAGACTGTCTTTTTTTCTCCCCCCCTTCTCCTGCCGATCGGGGGGGAAGAGATACATTTGACAGGTCAGGGTTAAGAGTTCAGCAGTAACTTTCTTGCAACTGCAGCGAGGTCTGTCGTTGCTTTAAATTTCTGCAGTCCGGGGGGGGGCAGACTTCCTTATTTTATACCCTCCCGTTTTCAGCCAAATTTTCTAGATTTTAGTTGTCCCGTCTTTTTTTCCGCTCTTACTCACGGGTATTCAGTCCAAATTTTCTTTCAGGAAGGAATCGGCGCTCTCCGCTTATGGCGACGCGGCTTCGCTCCGCAGGCTGGGTAGCGACTCTCAGCACCGCGCTCACTCCCGATGCCACCCTAGAGCAGTATCGGGGGGGCGCAAAGGTGCCCACCGAGTCTCCTTGTTCTCAGGCTTCAGCGCCTGAGATTTTAAGGGTCCCCCGCTCGCCGTAGCGGGTAAGACCCGAACTTACGGAGCAGTCCTTCTCCGGAGCTCGGAGAAAGGACCGCCATTAAGCGCTGGCGCCGACCGGAAGTCCTCCATAGTGTCGTTTTTTTGGAGATGAAGATGGCGCCGGCAGCAAGCCTTCTGTGAGCCTCAACAGAGTGAGTAGGAACTTTTCACGGAATAATAACAATAATACAGAAAGACACCCAGAAAAAATCAAAGTTTAGCCTGATAAAGAATCCGGGAGCTACCAGGAGGTATCTTTAAACCTCCCCTTTCTCCTCTCCTCGCCTGAGCTTTTATCTGCCCTTTGTAATCCCGTGGAAGCCACTCAAATTTCCCAAGGCCATCCAGTGCTATTCTGAGGCTATTCTGAGGCTAATTACAACCTCTGAGCTCTTCGAAAGCGCACGGCCTGAGAAGATAACTCAAATGGTACTTACAAGACAGAACTATAAAGAACTGGGGATTCCTCTAGCTCAAGCACAAGCTGTTGAACCCCCTGCCCCAAAGGAAAAGCAGGCAAAAATTCCATATTATTTTAAACCAAAAGCAGAAGAAATAAAAAGAAATAAAAACACAGAGAGCCTGCATCTGCACGAATGGTCTGTCGACCGTACCTCGTTCGGAAGGGGCATGGCAGCAGAGGGAGGGAGGAGGAAAAGGAGTCGACCTGGCAACCGAGTTAAAGCAGGCAACTACAGAAAACACAGCCCTTAAGGCCCGACCGGAACAAGAGCCTCAATTGGGAAATCCAGAAACCAAGCCAAAAGAATCCACTCATCAATCTATGTTTAGAGGAAAGGGGGGGTCTCCTGCCCCGACTGAGGTGGAGGAGTGGCTAAACGACACAAGAGTTCGACACCCAGACCTGGGCAGTTATAATTACATAATGACAGGGTTGTACAAAGATCTGATGGAAGAACATCAAACTCAGCTAATTAAAGAACTGGGGCCAATTAAAAACTTTCTTTCAGAATGTTTGGGTTTGCTCACCTCCCTGACTGAACTAATCAGGAGGAAGAGGACTGCCACTCTCATAATGAAGTCAGCAACAAGCCAAATGGAAATAAAATTCACCCCAACATCAGGAATAGAAAGGAATACAAGCAGAGCCAAACTAGCCCAAGGGAAAGTACTGGCCACTAGGAAACCTTCCTTAAAGGGAAAGAGCTCAACGCACAAGAAGAAGCCGAAGATGGGTCGAAAGTCTAGGCTGCCCTCTCGGACTGGGAAAATGAATTTCTCAAAGCTATTCAAGATTCTGGAGAACTCAAGCACAAAGAGCCCCAGCATAACAACGCCAAATAAGAGCCAAAGCCCAAACATTTTAAATAAACATCAGGTGACTAGCCCTCCAAGGCTAGCAAAACAATCGCTGCCCTCTAGTGGAAAACTAAAGAAAACTTCAGATCCAAAGCAAGAAACTCCCCAGAAGGGAGCACAAAAGAGTCAGAATTTAATTTTAATTAAACATAAATTAGTCCTCCTCCCTCTCTTCAAGCCTTTCCACACCAGCACAACAGAGAATTTATATACTTAAGAAAACTGACTTAGTCATCAGAGGACTTATTCCAGCAGAAAATATTGTCAGCATGAAATTTCTTCCTTTTGATAAGGCCCAAAATAGAGTTGAGGTGACCTTTAAGGACTGGTCGGTAACTAAACAAATCCTGGACCAAGAGGGACAGGCTCCAGAGGGCCGGCCTGTTGGTGACCCGCCTATTTGAAGAGTCCGGTGTTCCACCATCCCTCTTAGGAACACGCAAGCCTACTAGTCTGCGTGCAGAATTGGAAATGGCTTCTGAAAACCACAAACAAGGCCAACTGGAGGCAGTCAAAATTTCCAAACAGAATGCCAAGCTCCAAAAAACCTTACTCCCTTCCAATGAACCCAAAAAAGAGATCTTAAACGAAAAGGAGTTGTTCTTTTTAGCCTCCCTTGAGCAGATTCAACAGTCCCAGGATGCGTTAATAGCTAGGTTACAAACCATAAAAAAATCCTTACTCCTCCAAGGCTTTTCTGCTCCTTTGGAATTTAATTTTGCTACTAACACAACAAAGCCCTTATCCAATGAAGACTGGACGCAGTGCCGGTCCCTGTCCCCCGAAGAAGTGGGTTCTCCCACACAACCCTTAATACCTCAAACAACAATGCACCGGGTGGACCTTGCCATGTCGATGAATACGGAACCACCTATAACAAAGAAAACAATAACACATCAAGCTGAAATAGCGGTACCACCAAGTAAGAACGGTTCAATCTTTATGGACAACCTAGGAGCCCTAGACACCATTCACTTGGATGACTGAAATAAGGTCACGGGGAAAGAACGCCCTTCCGGGACACTAAAATATGCCCAAGAACACGCCGTGCCAAAATGTCCCACTACACACCCCAAAAGGGATATAATGAATGATAGACCCCAAATTGGCCATAAACCTAAGTTTGATTGTCCCTTGAGATGTCTGACAATCAAAAACCACAAGCTGACCACCTGTACGTGGAACATCGCAGGGTGGCGAGCTAAAAGCAAAGGCCCCAATTTAATGGATTTCCTCACTAAATTTGATATCCTGTTCATCCAGGAAACCTGGTCGATAGACGAGCTCTACCTGGATAATTACCACTCTTGTATAAAAAGAGCAACACCCAGTCAGAGAGGGGGCAGACCCAAAGGAGGCTTAGCCTTACTGTTCTCAACGCAGATACAAGCTAATATTACCCAATTACCCTCCAATGATGAATGGTCTGTAGCAGCAGTTTTAGATTTTGGACAAATCAAACTGCTATGCATAAACTTATACCTATCTACATGTCGACGGCAGGCACAAGTAGAACAACTATGGAAAGAAGTGGAAGCCCACATGGTGCAATGGAGGAGACAACATCCGTCAGCCATGATACTACTAGCTGGTGACCTAAACGCAAGAGTGGGCCCCAACGACAACGCCCTATACGCACATTTTCACCAAGGGCCTCCAGAAATGGAAATTATCCCTCCCCTGATGACAAGATCATCCCACGATAAGACATGCAACATTGGAGGACTACAGCTAGCACAGATGGCCTACAGACAGAATCTACACTTACTGAATGGGGCAATACAAGGAGATTATCCTGGACAATATACATACTGGTCAGGACATAAACTGTCAACGATAGATTATTGCATTGTTTCCCAGGACCTGATCCCTAGGATATCAAAATTCACCATTACAGCAAGAACTGAAAGTGATCACCTACCTCTATCCCTTGTGTGCGATTTACCCTTTGATCTGCCCAAGCCACAACACAGATATCAACCAGATCTAACACCCGGAACAGGCCTCAAGAAAATCAGATGGAATGGACAAGTGAGTGAGCGGATATCTAACTGGTACAAATCTGAGGAGAGCTACTGTCTCTCAAAAGCAATTATGGAAGGGTGCTCAGAAATAGAGGAGAGCGCCCCGAACATGATGGCAACATATGAAATGCTTATACAAAAAATTCAAGAGTTTGTTGTAAAACCGAATTCCAAGCCTCCCCACCATAGGAAAACTTCCAGGGAGTGGTTCGATCATGAGTGTATAACCTCCAAGAAATCATTGATCCACTTCTTTATCTGCCACAAGGATAATCCAACAGAGGATAACAGACAAAAGATGCTTGAAGCTAAAAGAAGTTACAAAAAACTCCTGACACAAAAGAAAAGGTACGCAATGAAGTTATTATGGCAGCAACTGATAGAGGCCTCCAAATCAAGTAATCCATCATTATTCTGGAGAATCGTAGCTGTACAGCCGGATAGGGGCCTATCACAACTATCCTGCTGCATATCAATGAAAGCTTGGGAGACACACTTCCATAATCTTTACGAGGAAGCTAACGATGAGTCCTATGCAATAGACATACCGGAAGATCAGATACAGCCATGGCCACCAGTCTCAATAATAGAGACTCACTTGCTGATTGACCAACTAAAGAACGGGAAAGCCCCTGGAATTGACTGTATACCAGTGGAACTCTTTAAAACCAATGCGAACTGGTGGGCCCCCTTGCTAGCCTCTCTGTTCACATATATAGATAGAACCGCACAGATTCCATACGACTGGGGGACTTCCATCATTATTCCCATTTACAAAAAAGGCTTGAGGGATGATCCCTCCAACTATAGACCTATAAGCCTTCTGAATATAATAAGTAAATTATACGCTAAACACCTCAGTGAGAAACTGTGCGATTGGATAGAAAGAGCGAAGATCCTCAATGATGCACAGGCAGGATTTAGACAGGGGAGATCCACAATGGATCACTGCCTGATTTTACAGCACCTAGCTGAGAAATACACGTCGCACCACAATCACCACCTATTCGCAGCACTTGTAGATTTTAAAGCTGCCTTTGACTCCATCTCAAGAACCCGACTCTGGGACAAACTCAACAAATCATCCATAGACCGACGTCTGCTGCTACTAATATACAAACTGTACAACAACACACGACTCCGTATAAGATGCAGCCAAGAAGGTCAACTCTCTAATTTTATTAGAACAACAAAGGGAGTTAAACAAGGATGCATCCTGGCCCCCTTTTTGTTCAACATCTATATAAATTCCCTAATAGACCACCTACAAGGAGCGGATACACACGCCCCAAAACTAGCAGGCAAAAAACTTCCTATTCTACTCTACGCAGACGATGCGGTCATACTGTCCCAGACTCAGATGGGCCTCAAAAGAGCTCTTAACAGCTTATCCCAATATTGTAGAGAAGAGAAACTAGCAGTGAACTACCAAAAAACAAAAATCATGGTCTTCTCTAACAAAAGAAAAGTATACAGATGGAATCTAGATAATCACGAGATCGAACAAGTGACATGCTTTAAATATCTAGGAGTGATATTCCAAGCATCAAGGAAGAAAACTGCCCATATAAATTACAGCTCCTCTACAGCACAAAAAAGTACAACAGCAATCCTAAGATTCCATCGTACAAAGGGAGGAAATTTCATTCCCGCTACAATTGAACTATTTGTTGCAAAACCAACAGCACAAATACTATACGGCGCACCACTCGTCTCCCTCTCTAATCTAGACCCATATGAAAAGATACAATCAGGTTTCCTTAGATCACTCCTGCAAACACCTAAATGCGTCCCAAATGCTGCCCTACGACTGGAAGCGGGCTTATACAGCATTAAAGCCAAAGTATGGATAAGAACCTTATGCACTTGGCTAAGACTTAACAACTCGCCGGTTGGACTACTTTCCCTGATGCTTCTTGACAAATTCCAATCTAGTTGGCTGAAGGGCACTCTCAGAAAACTGACCACATATGGTCTCTCCCCAGAGTATTTATTAAGTCTAGAAAGGGGAAGGGCCAAGAACATAATCAAAGAAAGACTCAGGGACATTGAAGCCCAAAATGACTTTAATCAACTTCCGATATCTTACAAACTTCTATACAATCCCCAAAGGCCCCATCTAGCAAACTATCTCAAAGTTCTAGACAACGCTAAACATCGATGGGCATTTTCTAGGGCCCGCTTTAACGCTCTTCCTTCAGCTCTTCTAGAGGGAAGATACCATAAAATACCAATCGAACAAAGATTATGTCCCTGTAACAACAACGAAATCGAAACCACTGGGCATGTCATCTTATACTGCCCATTATATCGAGACTCAAGAAAAGAGCTGATCGAACCGATTCTGAGGAAAATACCTCGCAGTACAGACGACGCCTATATCAGACACCTCTTAGCTGACAAAGAGCCCGAAATTAACAGGCCCGTGGCAAAGTACTGCTACATTGCAACAAGAATAAGACGAGCAATGATGTCAACGACGGAGTCCAAATTGTAAACATCGAAGGAACGATAATAAACAGTAGCGACACCTGAACTGAGATTTTTTTAAAACCTTAAAAGTCAAAACCTGGCCATAAATATAAGCAACAATTCTGTGAATTGGCCATATTTTTATTGTTATTCGTAGCACAATACTACTTTTAATGTCATAACTCTTTTATAAAGTGTTTTCTGGTCACTGACCGTAATAAAGATATTTGATTTGTTCCATAGTGTCGTGGGGATTAAGCAACCCCCCCCAGTCCCTCAGAGTTCACAGTGACCTAAAGCAGTGAAGATTTGTTTTGTATTTTGAGATTTTTTTATATTTTGATTTTGAAATTTTGACAGCTTTTGAAATTTTGAATATTTCCAAATTTTTGAATTTTGAGATGGCCAGTGTAGCTTTTGATAGTCATGCATGGCAAGAAATGCCTATGCTGAATGAATAAAATTTTGTGCACTGGAAGCAACATTTAATAGCACTTCTAAATGCAAAAGGAGTCTCCAGAGGGCTAGGGACAAAGGTGAGAGCTGTTCCCGAGTTCTGCTGGATCTCTCAGCGGCTTTTGATACCATCTACCATAACATCCTTCTGGACCGTCTTGAGGGGCTGGGAGCTGGGGGCACTGTCATACAGTGGTTCCGCTCCTTCCTCCTGGGCCGTGTTCAGAAAGTGGTGGTGGGGGATGAGTGTTCAGACCCCTGGACCCTCACTTGTGGGGTGCCTCAGGGTTCTGTCCTCTCCCCCATGCTTTTCAACATTTACATGAAGCCGCTGAGAGAGATCAACAGGGGATTTGGGCTGGGTGTTCATCAATATGTGGATGACACCCAGCTCTACCTCTCTTTTAAATCAGAACCAGTGAGGGCAGTGAAGGTCCTGTGTGAGTGTCTGGAAGTGGTTGGAGGATGGATGGCAGCAAACAGATTGAGGTTGAATCCTGAACTGTTCTTGGGGGACAGGGGGCGGGCAGGTGTGGAGGACTCCCTGGTCCTGAATGGGGTAACTGTTTCCCTGAAGGACCAGGTGCACAGCCTGGGATTCATTTTGGACTAACAGCTGTCCATGGAGGCGCAGGTCAATTCTGTGTCCAGGGCAGCTGTTTATCAGCTCCATCTGGTACGCAGGCTGAGACCCTACCTGCCCGCGGATTGTCTTGCCAGAGTGGTGCATGCTCTGGTTATCTCCTGCTTGGACTACTATAATGCGCTCTATGTGGGGCTACCTTTGAAGGTAACCCGGAAACTGCAATTAATCCAGAATGTGGCAGCTAGAGTGGTGACTGAGAGTTTAATAGGGAAATGCAAAACTCTGCTAAGTTATAGAACTTCATAGCACAAGTTAGATAGGATATTATTAAACAATATATCCTCTTCTGTCTCCCTGAAGATTCACACATAGACCACAGTGCCACCCGCGTCCTCCCTGATCTTTTATTAATAGACCTTCTGCAGCAGGGTCTCAAGGCACTCACACAGGAGGAAGGGAGGGGAAACTCTGAAAAAAAGAAAGACCATACTTTTATAAATGTCAGAAAAGGTTGTCCACCCCACCTTATACCGCCTTCGTAGATCTGTCACGGAGGACGTCAGAGAGGAGGTGCCCCAGCGTGTGTCCGATTGGGACCAGGAGAAGTCAGTCTTTATTTGTGAAAGGTTGTTACTTTGTTTGAAGAATGGCTTATTCAATAAATGTGCCTTAGTCATGAATGGGTGTGTTTTTCACTGTGGAGCCACTGGATGGCAGTGTGGGGTGGTCTATATTGGGTCTGTCATGACAGCAACATGTATCTGAAGAAGTGTGCATGCACACGAAAGCTCATACCAAGAACTAACTTAGTTGGTCTTTAAGGTGCTACTGGAAGGAATTTTTTTTGTTATGACAGCAACAGTTTCACTTAGTTCCAGTTATTTTGTACAAAGTTTTACAAAGTCTCTTTCAGTAGCACATTCAAAGCATTACACAGTACTATTTTGTATGAACATGACCACGTTAGAGCCAAGGCTTTACACTTTTGGGAGCATACATTTCTTAATAACAATCACAGAAACATAACCGAGAACCCCCCCATTTCCCATATACATAAATGGGAAATGTAGTCAGGCCCTCGAGGTGGCTCTGGCAAGTGAGCCCAGCTGCATGTGGCAAGGGTGGGGAGGAATTCCTTCCTGGCCGTCGCCTTTGAGTATAGGGGTCACTGCCCCTATTCCTCTAGCACAGGGGTCAGCAACCTTTTTCAGCCGTGGGCCGGTCCACCGTGTTACGATATAGAAGCAATGTGGCTGCGAGCTGCTAACTTCAAAGCAAAACATAATGGGAATGTTGGGACTGTTCCGTTGAAAACAGAGGGACAGTCTATTCACAGTGCGAAGCACCGGAATTAGCTCAGAGTGTAATATGAGCTGTACAGGATGTACAGGAGGTGGAGTTTGTCTCTCTGCTGTTGGAGTTTGAAGAGAGCAGACGTGTTTCTCTGTAACGCTGCAAAGACAGAAATAGGTAAAAGGTAAAGGTACCCCTGCCCGTACGGGCCAGTCTTGACAGACTCTGAGGTTGTGCGCCCATCTCACTCAAGAGGCCGGGGGCCAGCGCTGTCCAGAGACACTTCCGGGTCACGTGGCCAGCGTGACATCGCTGCTCTGGCGAGCCAGAGCCGCACACGGAAACACCGTTTACCTTCCCGCTAGAAAGCGGTCCCTATTTATCTACTTGCACCCGGGAGTGCTTTCGAACTGCTAGGTTGGCAGGCGCTGGGACCGAATGACAGGAGCGCACCCCGCCGCAGGGATTCGAACCGCCGACCGTTCGATCGGCAAGTCCTAGGTGCTAAGGCTTTAACCCACAGCGCCACCTGCGTCCCAAAGACAGAAATAAAGGCATGTAAATACCTTTCTGTCTATCTCTTTCCCCTGCCTGGGGGGGGGGCAGGAAAGAGTGGTGTGTTCTTCTGACGCATGAGGAGGATCGCCGATCGCGACCTAGCCTGGATTCTGCTGGAGAATGCAGACAGGGAGGTCAACCGGAGATTCAAGCCGGGTGCCTGGAGAGTGGCCAGTTTTCCCCTATTAAAGGCTTGAAAAATCCTAACATCTGGTAGCAGAGGATGGTTTTGATCCATGTAAACTGCTAGAGAGGTTGATGGATCGTACTTCATCCTCTGCACCAAGAGAAGGAAGATATTAGCTATTTCAGCAAATCCTTTCCATCTTTCTCAGTTTTTGTCCCATAATTTATCTTAACACAATCTGACCTTATTTTTTCCCCCTTTAGCCCATTAACAGTCTATTTTTACTTGATTCTTTATAACATTTCTGCTAAAGCCATATAACTTCATTCCAGCATCCTTCTAACATTCATTAATTTTACAGTGTTTCTGTAAATAGTATTTAAATTTTTTCCAATCTTCTTCCACCGACTCTTCTTCCTGGTCTCGGATTCTGCCAGTCATTTCTGCCAGTTCCATGTAGTCAGAGCTTTAGGGTAGCAGCTGAAGAAGGAACAAAAAGGGTTTTCTTGTGTGAGTTTCTTGTGGCTGATTAGTTTGATCCATATTTTAGATTTAGGGGAGCTAGTCTCAAACATTTGTTGGAGAGACCTAGGTTTTCTGGGGGGATCTATTTGTCCTGTCTTCACGCTTTTTATGATGGAGGACCGCTGTAGTCACCCTGTCAGGGAACTGCCATCGGAAGGACAGGAGGTGGAAGGGCTCAATCAGGTTGAGAGAGACTTAGCAGCTGGAGAGGGAACCAGCAGGGGGAGTGAAGGAGCTCCAAGGGAAAGTGAGTTGGAGGGATGGCTCAGAGACACTTCCAGCGAAAACAGTGGGGAGGTTTCAAGACCTCCTATAGGGACACCCACTCCTCGCCGGAAACTGTCGCGCAGAGAGTCCAGAAGACGTGTGTCAGGGCCACCCGAGGTCCCAGCTCACAAGAGACCAACGCCCACTCCAGCTTATATACAAAAGCTTTTATTGAAGAACAACATTGTCAGTTCACAGCCGGGGCGCGTGACCCCACATCTGTAGGCTTAGACCGCTGAAGTCCCCTCTGAATCAGTCCCGCCTCTACACCAGTTTAAGAGGCTTGTGCTGGACCACCTTTTCCTGTCCTTCCTTTTCCGCAGGGTCTTCCTGCCCCCCTGGGTTCCCTCCCTCCGGGATTCCCCAGAAGCTGAATCCCCTGACGCCTGCTCCCCCCCCTTCGTGCTTTGGGACCAGGCTCCTCCTCCGGGCTCTCCTCACTTCCGCGCGCCTCCACATTTGAACTTGGCGCGCGTACGCTGCTTCTGACCTTCCTTTTGACAGTTACACTGCTCTCAGTACTACTCTCCGCCCCTTCCAGCAGGACGTCTTGCCCCAATCTCCTTCCCCTCTCTGCTTCCTGCTCTGCTCCGTCTGACACACTGGGAACTCCACCCCCTTCACTCCGTTCCGGCGGAGAAGCCGGTCCCGATCTCCAACTTCCACTGGGGGTTTCCCTGCTGCTGCCCTGCTCCTGGCTACTCCCCCCTGTGGCTCCCCTTGGCCTGACCAGGGACGCCCCCTTTTGGGAATCCTCCGATTCACTGGAAAGACTCATGGAAGTCCTCGAGTCATTGTCATCCTCTTCCTCGTCGCCCTGGGACCCTTCCCCCTCGCTCTCAGTCTCCTCCCTCATCTGCGCCTCTCTCCCTGAACCCCTGACATCCATACCCCCTCGAAGCCCCCCCTTCCCCCCTCCCGCCCCTCGGGCGCAGGTTGTGGGAGCTGCGTCTCTTCGGAGGTAGATGCAGGATACAGTTCGTCTACTTCGATGTCCTCTGCTAGCAGTTCAGTGTATGTGTGCTCGAACTCGGGTTCGTCACCCAAAGTGTTCTCAGCTCCCTCTCCCATAGTTACTTCGTCTGGTGCTGTTGCCCAAGGCCCCGTCATCCACCTCTTGCGCCAGTCCTCCTCTGGTAGCTCGTCCCACCAATAAGAGGGTTCCGTCTCCACCCCCGAGCACGATCCCCTGGGCGGGCTCGAGTGTGGCGTTCCCTCCTCGGCGGAAGAAAAGCCCCGGAAAGTGCTGGCTGAAAGTGTGGGCGTAAAGAGCCAGTCATCAAAGTACTCGGCTGGCATGGGCCTATGTGGGAAAAGGGCATGGAACTCGTCTTTGAGAAGAGGCTCATCCAAAGCGTAGTCCGGCACCCAACTGTTGGTGCTGGCTGGGGTACCCTCTCTGGCGAGAAAATATTCTACTCCCTCTTCCCCCCATCTCGAGTCCAGGATCTCTGTGACCTCGTTAAGTGGTTCGGCCCTAGGTGACCCCCCCTCTTGGGTGACTCTCTGCGTGGGTCTGGTGCCGTCCCTGGCTCCTGAAATCTGTGTGGGGCCTTGTAAGGGGTGAGCACCGACCTATGAAAGACCGGGTGCATTCTGGAACCTTCGGGGAGGGCCAGTCGAAACGCTACGGGATTGATCTTGGCCTCAACTTGGTATGGCCCTAGCTGCCTGTGTCCTAGCTTCTTCTTAGCTAACGACTTGGCTGGCATCGCTTGGGCTGCTAACCATACCCAGTCCCCCACCTGGATGTCTTCTCCCGCCCTCCTGTGTCTGTCCGCCTGCACCTTATAGGCTTGTTTAGCTAGTTCCAAATGTCTCCGCAGCTCTGCGTGCACCTCTTGCAGTTCTGCTGCGAAACGGTCGGCCTCTTGCGGCACCCCCTCCCCCGTTGCTACGAACCCCGGGAAGGTTCTGGGATGTCGCCCATTGTTCGCGAAGAACGGCGTCACCCCCGTCGACGCGTGCTTCATGTTGTTGTAGGAAAACTCAGCCATCGGCAGGTAGTCCACCCAAGCTGCGGGTCGCTGATTGGCGTAACATGTCAGGTACTGCTGCATGATCGCGTTGACCCTCTCTGCTTGGCCGTTGGTCTGTGGATGTCTCGCCGACGCTAGGTTGATCTTGACGTGCAGGATACCTAGGAGCTTCTGCCAAAAACTGGAAACAAACTGGTGCCCCCTGTCGGACAGGATGGACCGTGGCAGCCCATGCACTCTGAACACGTGGTCGATGAAGAGTTTGGCGGTCTGTTCCGCTGTCGCCACCTTCGCGCAAGGAATGAAGTGCGCCATCTTGGTGAACATGTCCACAACCACCAGTACCGCCGTCTTGCCTCTGGAGCTGGGCAGATCAGTAACAAAGTCCAGCGCTACCCGCTCCCACGGTTGCTGTGGCGTCTCCAGCGGTTCCAGTAATCCCGCTGGCTTCTGGTGTACTGGCTTGGACCTCTGACAGGTGTCACACCTGGCGACGTAATCCGCGACCTCTCCTCGCATCTGGGGCCACCAAAAGTCCCTGGCCACCAGTTCCGTCGTCTTCTCCTTGCCGAAGTGGCCCGCGCTGGGGGCGTCGTGCAACTGCTGCAGAACCTTTGCGCGGAGCTCGTCCCCTGGCACGTAGAGGGCACCTTTGCGAGTTAACAGCCCGTCGCGCAGCTGGAACTCATCGTCTCTCGCTGTACCCCTACGCAGCTCCTCCATCTTGGATTGTGCAAACTGATCAGTTTGCAACGCGCGTCGCACCGCGTCCAGGTCGACGGCGATGGCAGCGCACGCCCACGCCTGCGGTGCGAAAATGTGCTTGGCTGCTACTGTTGCCGCTTCCTCGAGATATAGCGGTTTCCTTGAGAGCACATCGGCTATGACGTTGGAATCTCCCGGGATGTACTCTATTCGGAAGTCGAAATCCGTGAAGAATTCCGCCCAGCGCATGTGCCTCTGGCTCTGGAGCTTCGCCGTGCGCCAATACTCTAAGTTCTTGTGATCCGTGCGGACCTGCACGGTGTGTTTGGCTCCTATGAGGAAGTGCCGCCACGCTTTGAAAGCTGCGTGAATGGCCAACAGCTCCCTGTCCCAGATAGTGTAGTTTTGCTCCGCCTTGCTGAGTTTCCGGGAGTAGAAAGCACAGGGTCTCCAATTCCCTTGCGGATCTTCTTGCAGAAGGACGGCGCCAACCGCTCTGTCTGACGCGTCAGTTTCGACTCGCATGGGCCTGCCGGGATTCACGTGCAGCAGCTGCTCCTCGGAGGCGAAGAGGCTTTTAAGCTTTTGAAAAGAGCGCTCCGCCTGGTCTGTCCAAACGAACTTCTTCTTCTTGGAACTGAGAGTGTCCGTGATTGCTGCCGTCTCCTTCGCGAAACCTCTGATGAACTTGCGGTAAAAATTGGCGAAACCGATGAATCTCTGGACCTCCTTCCGATTGTGCGGGCTCTTCCAGTCCAACACCGCGCGGACCTTGACGCTGTCCATGGCCAGCCCCTTGTCAGACAGCTTGTAGCCCAGGAAATCCACCTCCGTCACATCGAACTGGCACTTCTCCAACTTGGCGTAGAGCTTGTGCTCCCGTAGTCTCTGCAGGACCTCCTTTACGTCTCTCTCGTGAGTTTCTGGCGATTCCGAGAAGATCAGGATGTCGTCGAGGAAACATACACACTTCCTGTAGAGGAGTCCCGCTAGCACGTGATGCATAAAGGCTTGGAAAACGTGAGATCCATTTTGGAGACCAAACGGCATAACTCTGTATTCATACGTGCCCAGAGGCGTGAACATGGCCGTCTTCCACTCATCGCCCTCCCGCATGCGTATGAGATTGTACGCTCCGCGCAGATCCAACTTGGTGAAAATCTTCCCCTTCCGCACGGTAGCTAGGAGGTCGTCAATCTTGGGCATGGGAAAGGCCTTGGGCTTAGTCATCGAGTTTATGGCCCGGTAGTCCACGATGAGTCTCTTCTGGGGCGTGTCCTTCCTCTTCACAAAAAACACAGGACTGCCCCCCACTGCTTTGGATTCCCGGATGAATCCACGCTTCAAATTGTGCTATATGAACTCCCTGAGTTCTTGTAACTCATCTTCAGACATGGAATACAGCTTTGCAGTTGGCAGCTTCGCCCACGGCAACAGGTCGATTGCACAGCCGTAAGGCCTGTGGGGTGGCAGCTGGTCAGCTTCCTTCTCGCAGAAAACCTCCAAAAATCCCTCGTACTTGCGGGGAACTGCCTGCACCATGCCGAGTTGCAGCTGCTGCCCAGCTTCCTCCTCTTGGCTGGACTGGATGCAATGTTGAGCACAGTACGATGAGCAAAAGGTGATCTGCCGTTGGTACCACGCTACAGCTGGACTGTGTCTCTCTAGCCAACTCATGCCTAATACTATAGGCGTGTCTGACAGGCGGGTGACGTTGAAGCTAATGACCTCTCGGTGATCTCCAATCCGCATCACCATGGGCGGCGTCTGTTGCACCACTTGCCCTCCTAGTAACTTCCTGCCATCAACTGTGACTACGTTCAGGGGATTTGTAGCTGGCAGAAGCGCTATGCGATGCTGCTTGACGAACTGCACCCCCACAAAGTCCGCGTTGCTACCTGAGTCGATGGGAGGGAGCTGTTGGGAGGAGAAGTTAGCCAACAGACTGTCCCGATGATAATGAGGGTGGCAAGGCACACCGAACTGATAGTGTTTAATGTGGCCACCTTGGGAGGAGCTCCCATTATTTTGGGGATGAGCTGGCTGGCGCTACACGATCCGCTTGTGGGCTGGCATCAGAGAGTGGTCTCCTTTGGGTCAGCGCATTGTCTAGAACATTGCAAAGAGGGGAAGGCTGCGGAAGGGGCCAGAGTCACACTAGCAGGGACAGAAGTAACAGACAAAGGGAAGGTGCCCCCACAATACGCCGATCTGAGTAACGTATTCAGTGAAAAGGAAGCAGACAAACTGCTACCGCATAGACCGTTTGACTGTCAAATCAATCTACTCCCTGGGGCCCAACTCCCAGTGGGCAAGCTGTACGCTATGTCAAACAGGGAGATGCAGGAGTTAAGGGAGTTCATTGACAAAAACCTGAAGCGAGGTTTCATCAGAGAGTCCCGAGCGGTGGGGGGTAGCCCAGTGTTTTTTGTGGACAAAAAAACACACAGATAAACCGAGTCTTGTAGTGGACTTTAGGGCC
This sequence comes from Podarcis muralis, assembly GCF_964188315.1. NCBI lineage: Eukaryota > Metazoa > Chordata > Lepidosauria > Squamata > Lacertidae > Podarcis > Podarcis muralis. The sequence continues at coordinate 77,093,692 of NC_135664.1, read as the reverse complement.
CTGAATGCAGTGTCGGAACCTCTGGCTTTCCCTATGCCCCGAATTGATGACATTCTGACTAGGGTGAGGAAGGGAAAGATTTTTACAAAACTGGACCTGCGGGGGGCGTATAACCTCATACGAATAAGAAAGGGGGATGAATGGAAAACCACCATGTTCACCCCTTTGGGGGCATTTGAATACCTCGTTATGCCCTTCGGTCTACAAGCAGGCTCAGCGTGTTTTCAATTGTTTATGAACCACGTCCTGGGACCTTTGCTCTACCAGAATTGTGTAGCCTTCTTAGACGACGTGTTGGTATATTCAGAGAATGAGGAGCAGCATGTGAGGGACGTCCGAGAAGTGTTGGGGAAGCTGCAAGCCAACCGGCTGTGGGTGAAACTGGAGAAGTGTCAGTTTCATACCAAGGAGGTGGAATTCCTGGGGTACCGCTTGTCAGACAAGGGATTGGCCATGGATCCAGGCAAGGTCCAAGCGGTACTGGAATGGAAAACACCGAAAACGAAGAAGGATGTGCAAAGATTCCTAGGGTTTGGAAACTTTTATCGGAAGTTCATCAAGAACTTTGCCCACTTGACGGCTCCCATCACAGAGTGTCTCAGCAGCAAAAAGAAATTTGTTTGGACGGCGGAGGCGGAGCGAGCATTTGAAAAACTGAAAGAGGCGTTCGCCTCGGAAGAACAACTCCTGCATGTGGATTTACAAAAACCTATGAGAGTGGAAACTGATGCATCAGACCGGGCGGTAGGGGCGGTGCTTCTACAACCGGGGAGGAGTAAGTCGGAGTGGAGACCGTGTGCCTTCTTCTCGCGGAAGCTGAATAAATCTGAGAGGAACTACACGGTGTATGACCGAGAACTACTCGCCATTCACGAAGCGTTCCGGAGATGGAGACATTTATTAATTGGTGCGCAACATAAGGTGCAAGTGTGCACAGACCACAAGAATTTAGAGTATTGGAGAACGGCATGAGTGCTCAACCAACGACAAGTGAGATGGGCCCAGGAGTTCTCCAAATTCCACTTTGAAATTTGTTACGTGCCAGGCCCAGAAAACGTTAGGGCGGATGCTCTCTCACGCAAACCTGAGTATTTGGAGGGGGAGGGAGCAACCGAAGAGAGACATGTCATCCCAGAGGACCGCTGGGTGTGTGGGGCGGCACTGGTGGGGCAAAGAGAACTGGTAGAGGAAACGGAGAATGATGAATACGCCCAGGACAAGCTCAGAGGTCTCGGGGGGGGGGGGGAGAGAGCCCCGGGGGCTTTGAGGAAAGAAATGGGGCATTGTATTATAAAGGGGCACTGTATATACCCGAGGGAGAATTGAGGGGGAGAGTACTCAAGCAGTTGCACGACAGCCCCACAGCAGGGCATTTTGGGCAACACAAGACCATGTGGCTGGTTACCAGGGAATTTTGGTGGCCCAAGGTGAGGGAAGATGTAAGGGAGTATGTAAGAAGGTGTGACCAATGTCAGCGAGCCAAAGGGGAAAGGCGGGCACCAGCAGGGTTATTAGAACCATTACCCACACCAGAACGGCCATGGGAGGCGGTATCGATAGATTTTATGACAGATCTGCCGAAATCCAAGGGGAAAACAGCCATCATGGTAGTAGTAGACCTGTTAACAAAAATGTGCCACTTTGTAGCATGCTCACATGCAGTCACAGCGGAAGAGACAGCAAAATTGTAGAACACATTTTTCGGTTGCATGGCGCCCCCTTGAGGGTGGTTTCAGACAGAGGGAAACAATTTACGTCAAGGTTCTGGAGGAAGCTCATGAGCTTACTGCACGTGGAGGTCAATTTTTCGACAGCCCGGCACCCCGAAACCAACGGGCAGGCGGAAAGAGCAAACGGTATCCTCCAACAATATCTGAGGTGTTATGTCAATGACAGAGAGAACGATTGGGTCGAAAAGTTGGCACTAGCAGAATTTGCCTACAATAATGCGGAGAATGTGTCTACAGGGATGAGCCCCTTTTTGGCTAATTATGGGTGTCACCCCAGGGCATTTCCAGGGGGAGGAGGGGAGAGATGGAGTGTCCCGGCGGCCGAACATTTTGTAGAAGAGATGGAAGCGATCCATCGTCAGCTCCAGCTCAATTTAGAAAGAGCCAAAGAAGAATATAAGAGGCAGGCAGACAAGAACAGAAGGGAAGGTGAAACCATAAGGGTGGGGGATCAGGTGTGGCTGTCAACCCAAGGGTTGCCGTTCAAAGGGGGTTGTAAGAAATTGAGACCCAAAAGACTGAGACCCTTTGAGGTCATTCAGCAGGTCAACCCAGTGGCTTTCAAACTCTGGTTACCCAACCACATGAAATTGCACCCGGTATTCCATAGGTCTTTACTGTTACCGTATAGGGGGGGATGTGAAGGGGAGTCCACCAGGGGACCAGCTTTAGAGGAAAGGGAACGCAGCAGCTATGTGGCAGAAATCATCGATTCCAGGTGGAAGGGGAATCAGGTGGAGTATTTGGTGGCGTGGGAAGGGGAACCGGAGTCAGAAAACACCTGGGTGACCGCAGAGGATGTCCAGGATGAGGTCTTAATAGAAACATTCCACCAAAGGTTCCCGAGGAAACCTCAGCCTGTAGCAAGGTTTAGGAGGGAGTACTTCGGCACCACCGACGAGGAGGAAGAACTGGAAGGATTCGCGGAATTGGAGGGGGAAGAAGGAACTGGCTCTGATGACGAGCAGTACCTGGAGACCAGGAACAGCAACAGGTGGAGGGAAGTGTTCGAGACTTCGGAAGATGAGGGAGGTTCTTTCAGGGGTTTTGCCTCCTCACCGCCCATAGAGGAGGGGACGGGAGGGGGTGAAGGGGGCCCTGGAGGGGAGGTGGATGTCAGGGAACTGCCATCGGAAGGACAGGAGGTGGAAGGGCTCAATCAGGTTGAGAGAGACTTAGCAGCTGGAGAGGGAACCAGCAGGGGGAGTGAAGGAGCTCCAAGGGAAAGTGAGTCGGAGGGATGGCTCAGAGACACTTCCAGCAAAAACAGTGGGGAGGTTTCAAGACCTCCTATAGGGACACCCACTCCTCGCCGGAAACTGTCGCGCCGAGAGTCCAGAAGACGTGTTTCCGTAAAGGAGCTTTTATGTTGGAAAAGATTCCGTAAGTGCCTACTTTCGGATTCTGCTAGCGACTGACGGAGCCATGCCTGAGGGGCTCCGTCGTAGGCAGAGGTTTGCGTACTTGATCAAACTCTGAGGGACTAGGATTTTACGCACAAGCAGCTCATCATCCCATCACACACCCCCAACGACACGTTCTCAAGATGGAGGGTGAGGGAACAGCTGCAGTCGCCTGTGGTTCCTGCACAATGTTTGCCATCTTGCCAAAGGTTGCAGGCAGCTTTACCTGCAGCAATTGCATGTTGATTGCCCTCTTAAAAGACAAAGTCCAGCAACTGGAGGAACGTGTAGCTACGCTCCAAAGAATTAGAGAGCTGGAACTCTTCTTGGAAGCAACAGAGCACACCATCTCCACCAAGGAGGAGACAGGGGACTCCCCTGAGAAGGAGGCTAGTTCACCAACACAGGAGCCAGATATATGGAGAAACGTGACTCAAAGAAGTAGGAGGCCCAGGGTTCGCTCTGATTGTTTAGAAATACACAATCGCTTTGAGCTCCTTTCCCCTAGCATGGAAGACGAAGAGCAGACTCCATTTGAGGATCTCTCCCTCATTACAGTCGATCAGGTATATGAAGACGAGCAGCAAAGGCAGTCCTCAGGGAATGTCCAGGCGACCTTGGAACGGACAGCTCACAGAAGAACCCCGACCAGACCTAAGAGGAGGCGTGTAGTGGTGATAGGGGATTCCCTACTGAGGGGAACAGAAGCAGTGATCTGTGGGCCTGACAAGATGTCTCGGGAAGTGTGCTGTCTCCCCGGGGCTAAGATCCAAGATGTAACTGAACGACTGCAAGGAATCATAAAACCCACTGACAAACACCCCTTCCTCTTGGTTCATGTGGGAACCAATGACACTGCAAGCAATAGCCTCCAGAAGATCAAAAGAGATTACGAGGCTCTGGGCAGGAAATTGAAGCAATTAAATGCACAAATTGTCATCTCATCTGTCCTCCCAGTTGAACGACGTGGCCCAGGGAGAGAGGGGAAAATAGTGGAAGTGAACAACTGGCTTCGCAAATGGTGTAAACAGGAACGGTTTGGATTCTTAGATCATGGAATGCAGTTTCTTGAAGATGGACTTCTGGCAAGCGATGGGCTGCACCTCACAACGGTTGGGAGGAATGTTTTTGCAAAAAATCTCAGAAACCTCATCAGGAGGGCTTTAAACTGACTAATGTGGGGGAGGGAGACAGTGCTCCTGAAGGTAGGAGTCTATCAATTGATGAAGATGATCATCCAAATGTCATAGACCGAATGGAGCAAAGAGCATGCAGACCTAGTGGTGGGAGGAAAAAATCCTTAAATAAGAGACACGGGGGAATGATTAATGGACTTCAATGTCTGTACACTAATGCACAAAGCATGGGAAATAAACAAGATGAGCTTGAGCTCCTGGTACAGCAAACTAAATATGACATAATAGGAATCACTGAAACCTGGTGGGATAAATCCCACGATTGGAATGTAATAATGGAGGGATACAATCTATTTCAAAGAAACAGACCAGACAAGAAAGGAGGAGGAGTGGCGTTATATGTCAGGGATGTGTATACCTGTGAAGAGATCCAAGATTTAGAACCTCAAAGCCAAAGTGAGAGCATTTGGGTCAAAATTAAGGGAGAGAAGAATAACAGAGACCTCATTGTGGGAGTTTACTATAGATCCCCAAGCCAAATGGAGGACATAGATGATGCCTTCCTGGAACAGATGGCCAAGCATGCAAAAGGAAGGGAGATAGTAGTAATGGGGGACTTCAATTACCCGGATATTTGTTGGATGTCAAACTCAGCCAAGAGCATAAGGTCAAACAGATTCCGCACTGGCCTTGCAGACAACTTCATTGTCCAGAAAGTGGGAGAAGCAACAAGAGGAACAGCCATTTTAGATCTGGTCCTAACCAATGTTGATGACCTGGTTAGTGGGGTAGAAGTGGAAGGATCATTAGGCGCGAGTGATCATGCTCTTCTGAAGTTTACTATACAGCGGAAAGGAGCAGCCAAGCATACTAGGACTCAATTTCTCGACTTTAAGAAAGCCGACTTCATAAAACTTAGGGAAGTGCTGGGTGAGATCCCATGGACAGTAATACTAAAAGGAAAGGGAGTTCATGATGGCTGGGAGTTTGTTAAGAGGGAGATAGTAAAAGCACAACTTCAGGCAATACCAATGAGACGGAAACATGGAAGGTGCCTAAAGAAGCCAGGGTGGCTATCTAAAGAACTTTTAACTGAGTTAAGATTAAAAAAGGATGTGTACAAAAAATGGAAAAGGGGGGAAACCACCAAAGAGGAATTCAAACAAATAGCCAGCACGTGTAGACACAAAGTCAGAAAAGCTAAAGCACAAAATGAACTCAGGCTTGCTAGAGAGGTTAAAAGCAACAAAAAAGGCTTTTATGGGTATGTTCGTAGCAAAAGGAAGAACAAAGAAACCATGGGGTCACTCAGAGGAGAAGATGGTGAAATGCAAACAGGGGACACAGAAAGGGCTGAACTCCTCAATGCTTTCTTTGCCTCAGTCTTCTCCGATAAAGAAAACAATGCCCGACCTGAAGAATTTGGAGCAAATGATTCAGCAGAGGAAACACAGCCCAGAATAACTAAGGAGATAGTACAAGAATACTTGGCTAGTCTAGATGTATTCAAGTCTCCAGGGCCAGATGAACTGCATCCAAGAGTATTAAAAGAACTGGCAGATGTGATCTCAGAACCACTGGCAGTCATCTTTGAGAATTCCTGGAGAAAATGCGAAGTCCCGGCAGACTGGAGGAGGGCAAATGTTGTCCCTATTTTCAAAAAGGGGGAAAGAGAGGACCCAAATAATTACCGCCCAGTCAGTCTGACATCAATACCAGGGAAGATTCTGGAGCAGATCATTAAGCAAACAGTCTGTGAGCACCTAGAAAGGAATGCTGTGATCACCAATAGTCAGCATGGATTTCTGAAAAATAAGTCATGTCAGACTAACCTGATCTCGTTTTTTGACAGAATTACAAGCCTGGTAGATGAAGGGAACGCAGTGGATGTAGCCTACCTTGATTTCAGCAAGGCATTCGACAAGGTGCCCCATGATATTCTTGTAAAGAAGCTGGTAAAATGCGGTCTTGACTATGCTACCACTCAGTGGATTTGTAACTGGCTGACTGACCGAACCCAAAGGGTGCTCATCAATGGTTCCTCTTCATCCTGGAGAAGAGTGACTAGTGGGGTGCCACAGGGTTCTGTCTTGGGCCCGGTCTTATTCAACATCTTTATCAACGACTTGGATGATGGACTCAAGGGCATCCTGATCAAATTTGCAGATGACACCAAACTGGGAGGGGTGGCTAACACCCCAGAGGACAGGATCACACTTCAAAATGACCTCGACAGATTAGAGAACTGGGCCAAAACAAACAAGATGAATTTTAACAGGGAGAAATGTAAAGTATTGCACTTGGGCAAAAAAAAAATGAGAGGCACAAATACAAGATGGGGGACACCTGGCTTGAGAGCAGTACATGTGAAAAGGATCTAGGAGTCTTGGTTGAGAACAAACTTGACATGAGCCAACAGTGTGATGCGGCAGCTAAAAGAGCCAATGCAATTCTGGGCTGCATCAATAGGAGTATAGCATCTAGATCAAGGGAAGTAATAGTGCCACTGTATTCTGCTCTGGTCAGACCTCACCTGGAGTACTGTGTCCAGTTCTGGGCACCACAGTTCAAGAAGGACACTGACAAACTGGAACGTGTCCAGAGGAGGGCAACCAAAATGGTCAAAGGCCTGGAAACGATGCCTTATGAGGAACGGCTAAGGGAGCTGGGCATGTTTAGCCTGGAGAAGAGGAGGTTAAGGGGTGATATGTTAGCCATGTTCAAATATATAAAAGGATGTCCTATAGAGGAGGGAGAAAGGTTGTTTTCTGCTGCTCCAGAGAAGCGGACGCGGAGCAATGGATCCAAACTACAAGAAAGAAGATTCCACCTCAACATTAGGAAGAACTTCCTGACAGTAAGAGCTGTTCGACAGTGGAATTTGCTGCCAAGGAGTGTGGTGGAGTCTCCTTCTTTGGAGGTCTTTAAGCAGAGGCTTGACAACCATATGTCAGGAGTGCTCTGATGGTGTTTCCTGCTTGGCAGGGGGTTGGACTCGATGGCCCTTGGGGTCTCTTCCAACTCTAGGATTCTATTATTCCAGTGAGCACTCAGGGCTGATTTCCTTCAGAATGGAGAGGTTGGATCTTCTTTTTTTTTTTTTTTAATAAATTTTTATTAGTTTTCCATAAATAGAAAAAACACAACAAAAACATAAACAAACATAAAATGGACCTCCCCATACCACCCCTTCTCTGCATCCTTATTTCAAATTTTTCCAGCAACCCTTTAATCATCAACTTATTTAACTCATTTCATAGATTTAACTTCCTTAACTTATTAATAACAGCTGTAGTTCTTTGTCTCTTATCTCCCTGACCTCCTAATTTTCATCCAAATGACAACAATTTTTTAAATATGTTTTAAATTTACTCCAATCTTTCTCCACTGCATCCTTCCCCCGGTCTCAAATTCTGCCAGTCATCTCTGCCAGTCCCATGTAGTCAATCACCTTCGTCTGCCATTCTTCCAACGTGGGTAGTTCTTGTGTCTTCCAATACTTTGCTAGAAGAATTCTTGCTGCTGTTGTGGCGTACATAAAAAATGTCTTATCCTTCCTTGGTACCATTTGGCCCACCATACCCAAGAGAAAGGCCTCTGGTTTCTTAGAAAAGGTTCTCTTCAGAACTTTCTTAATTTCATTATAGATCATTTCCCAGAACGCCTTAATCTTCGGGCAGGTCCACCAAAGGTGGTAGAAGGTTCCCTCCATTTCATTACATTTCCAACATTTGTTATTGGGCAAATGATAAATCTTCGCTAACTTAGCAGGAGTCATGTACCACCTATAGATCATTTTCATAATGTTTTCTCTTAAGGCATTACATGCCATGAATTTAACACCGGTGGTCCATAACTGCTCCCAGTCAGCAAGTTCAATGTCATGTCCAATATCCTGTGCCCATTTAATCATACTAGATTTCACCATTTCATCTTGTGTATTCCACTTCAACAGCAAATTATACATTCTTGACAAATTTTTAGTATTGGGTTCTAACAATTCTGTTTCTAGTTTTGACCTCTCCACCTGGAAGCCTTTCTTTCTGTCCTGCTTAAATACTTCATTTATCTGACGGTAATGTAACCAATCTTTAACTTTATACTTCAGTTTCTCAAAGCTCTGCAGTTTTATTTTTTCACCCTCCTGTTCCAAAATTTCAGAGTATTTGGGCCATTTAGAACCCATATTAAGTTTTTTCACCTCTTTAGCTTCCATTGGTGACAACCACCTGGGAGTTTTACTTTCCAATACGTCTTTATAGCGTGTCCAAACATTATACAATGCTCTCCTGACAATATGGTTCTTAAAACCTTTATGCGATTTTACCTTGTCATACCATATATAAGCATGCCATCCAAATCTGTTATCAAACCCTTCTAAGTCCAAAATGTCTGTGTTCTCAAGAAGCAGCCAGTCCTTCAACCAGCAGAACGCTGCTGATTCATAATAAAGCCTTAAGTCCGGCAGGGCAAAACCCCCTCTATCTTTCGCATCTGTTAGTGTCTTAAATTTAATTCTGGGCTTTTTGCCCTGCCAGACAAATTTAGATATGTCTTTCTGCCACCTCTTGAAACACTCCATCTTGTCCATTATTTGTAATGTCTGGAACAAAAACAGCATTCTAGGTAATACATTCATCTTGATAACAGCAATTCTGCCTAACAAGGAGAGTTTCAACCTTGACCATATGTCTAGATCTTTCTTTACTTCTGTCCAACATTTATCATAGTTGTCTTTAAATAAGTTCACATTCTTTGTTGTCAAGTTCACCCCCAGGTATTTCACTTTCTTTGCTATCCCCAAGCCTGTTTCACTCTGAAATCTCTCTTTTTCCTCACTTGTTAGATTTTTCTCCAACACTTTAGTTTTTTGCTTGTTCAGTTTAAATCCTGCAACCTGACCAAATATCTCAATCAGTTCTAAAACCCTTTTCGTACTAGCGTCTGGCTGTTGTAGGGTCAATACCAAGTCGTCTGCAAATGCCCTTAATTTATACTCTTTAACTCCGACCTGAATTCCTTTAACCAACTGGTCCTTTCTAATCATATTTAACAAAACCTCCAGGACCGATATAAAAAGTAGAGGGGAAATAGGGCATCCCTGTCGTGTCCCTTTCTCTATAGATATTTCTTCCGTTACCACATTGTTTACAATTAGTTTTGCTTTCTGTTCAGAATATATTGCACCTATACCGTTTTCAAAACCTTGGCCTACCCCCATCCCTTGGAGATTCTTCTTCATGAAGCTCCAGCAAATATTGTCAAAGGCTTTCTCCGCGTCCACAAAAATCAATACCGCTTTTCTATTAATGTTCACTTCCAACAGTTCCACAATGTCTATTATATTCCTCACATTATCTGACATGTGCCTTCCCGGGAGAAAGCCAGCTTGGTCCTTATGAATCTCGTCTACCAATACTTTCTTCAATCTTTTTGCTAAAATGTCTGCAAATATTTTGTAATCCACATTTAGTAATGATATCGGGCGGTAGTTCTTGACTAGATTCTTTTCAGTCTCAGTCTTTGGTATAAGTGAGATAAAAGCCTCTTTCCACGATTCAGGTGCCTTTTTCCCCTCCAGTATTTCGTTGCAAACTTCTTTCAATGGTTGCACTAACCATTCTTTCAAAGCTTTATAATATCTGGCCGTCAAGCCATCTGGTCCTGGAGATTGTCCCAGTTGTGTTTTTTGAATGGCATCCTCTATTTCTTGTTCTGTTATTTTCTCATTCAATGTCAATTTACTTTGTTCTGAAATTTTAGGCAGTCCATATTTTTTAAGAAATTCCTCTATTTCTTGTTCATTCACTGGCCCTTGTGTGTATAGTTTCCTGAAAAAACTTTGGAAACAATTACTTATCTCATTTGGCTTATAAGTGTTTTTCCCATCCACCTCTAAACTGGTCACTGTATTCAACTTCTGCCTCTTTTTCAGTTGCCATGCAAGAAGCTTCCCACATTTGTCTGCTGATTCGAATGACCTTTGTCTCATTTGCTTAATTTTCCATTCTATTTCTTGATTTGTCAATTCCATGTATTGCATCTGATAATACTTTATTTCTCTCAAAATCTCATGAGACTTTGGTTTTGACCTCAATTTCTTTTCTCCTTCCTTCATTTTTTCTAAAATTCTTTCTTTCTTTTCATTTTGTTTTTTCCTCTTGATCGAGTTCTGTTGTATCAGGAAGCCTCGCATCACAGCTTTGCTTGCGTCCCAAATTGTTCTTTTTTCCACTTTTGTTCTTAAATTTATCTCAAAGTAATCTTTCAATGTCTTTTGGGCCTTTTTATAAATTTCTTCATCTCTAAATAAGGAGTCATTCATTCTCCATCTGAAGGATCCAGTTGTTGTCAGTTTCATTTCCATCTTTACCGCATTATGGTCGGAGCAAGTTTTTGGGCAGATTTCTACTTTTTTTATCTTTGGCGCCATCACACTAGATACCCAAATTTGGTCGATTCTTGTCCATGTCATTTTTGCTTCAGAGAAAAAAGTTCCCTCTCTCTCGAGAGGGTTCCTAGTTCTCCAAATGTCAATCAAGTCCATGTTTTCAGTCATTTCAAAAAAAGTCTTTGGTAGTCTTCCTTCTTTAGAAATTACTTGTCTTTGTGCTTTATCCATATTTGTAGAGACCACTCCATTCATGTCTCCCATCATTATCACTTTGTAGTCAAGGTAGTCCATTAAAGTCTCATGCAACTTCTTAAAAAATTCGGCCTTCCCATCATTTGGTGCATATATTCCGATTATCAAATATTTTTCTCCTTGGATTTGTATTTCAATTGCCAGATATCTTCCTTCTTCGTCCTTAAATTTCATTTTAGGATCCAATTTCTCTTTTGCATAAATCACTACTCCTCTTTTTTTTACTTTATCTGAAGAAATGAATTCTTGTCCTAATCATTTGTTGACGAGCAATTTTCTGTGTATTCTAGTTATATGAGTTTCTTGTAAACATATCAGATCCAACTGTTCCCTTTTCAAGATATGGAAGACTTGACGTCTTCTTCTGGGAAGGTTAAGGCCATTGCAGTTCCAGCTAAGAAGTTGCAGAGACATTTTGTTTAGTGGGTACTTGTCCCTCCGACTGCTCCAAGTTTTTCTTCCTCTTCAGTTGGTGGTTGTGGTAGTCCAAATGATAGATTTGCAATGTCCGTTAGTCCTCCTCCTTCTGGTGTTAGTCCTCCTCTTTCTGTTGCTGGGTCAACTGTTCCTTTCTGTAGGTCCTCTTGATTTCTCTCCAGAAAGTATTCTTTGTCTTGTACTGTTCTTATTCTCACCTTCTTTCCTTTATAGTTGAAGGACAGTCCCTGTGGAAATTCCCACCTAAAAGGTATAAAATTCTTCTTCAACAGGTTGGCCAAATCTCTATAAAAAGTTCTCACTTCCAAGATGTATTTAGGGATGTCTTAAAAAATTTGTATTTGAATATTCCCAATTACCAAAGCTTTTTGGTAATGCAGGTTTAGTATTTTGTCTCTCTCCTCTTTGGTTCTTAAGGTGATCAGACAATCCCTTGACTTCTTGCTTTGCCTTCTGCCAAGTCGGAAAGCAGTTGTTATCTCAATTTCTTCGTCCTCCAAGTCTTCTTGCCAATTTTCCAAAATTGCCTGTGTGAGAAAATCCGCCAGACTGTCCCCTTCGTTCTCTGGGACCTGTCTCAATTTTAAATTCCTTTCCTTTCTCTGAAGTTCCAACAAAGAAAGGGCTGCCTCGTGTTCAGTCACTTTTTTCTCTATCGGTGCAAGTTTCCCCTGTGTATCATCTGCAATAGATTTCGCACTTTCTGCAATTTTTCTAGTTTCTGTATTTTCAGTCTATTTATAGATTCTGTGTTAGAGGTCACACTCGTGGTGTTCAGGTCCAATCTTGCTGTAAGTTCTGTCAATTTCTTTGAATTTTCTGTAGATTGCTTTGTTAGAGCTTCTAGGGATTGATTTATTTTAAGCAATGCCTGTGTCATAGAATCCATTGATGCTGTTGTCACTTTTTCCGGTGCAGCTGGCGTAATTCCCGAGATTGAGCCTCTTTTCTTTTGTGGTGCTTTAGCTTTGGATCTAGTTTTTATCTCATCTCCCTGGCCGCTCATGTCCCAAGGACGTTCCCACAGGAAATAACTTGCAAATGGAAAATCCCACTGTTAGCCAGCCCCTTTACAACTTTTTTCTCTCTTAGCCCTCAAGAGGGAGCAGTTAATAGTATCCAAGTTAAGGGAAACAAAGAAGCATAAAGCCGAATGCAAAGAGTCTAAAGTCCACCATTAAAGTTGTTTACAACTCTTTTTCCAAACTAGTTTTGCTGTCAAAGCTTCAATGAAAAAGTCCCATCCAAATCCTGTAACTTTATCACAAGTTAAGGTACACTCTGTATCCACTCTGTATCCACTTTTTTTAAAAGGACAAATCACTTTCCCGGTGTTTAATCCTGGCAGGTCGTCCCAGGGGATCAGGGCAATGGAAAACTTTGTTTCCTTCTTAGTTAAAAGTATCTTCACAAGACTGTCTTTCCCCCCTTCTCCTACTGATCGGGGGGGGAGATACGTTCAGCTGTCAGAGTTTGACAGTTCACCGCTATATCTCTTGCAACTGCAGCTGGATCTTTCGTTGCTTTAGTTCTCTGCAGTCCGGGGGGGGGCAGACTTCCTTATTTTATGCCCTCCCGTTTTCAACCAATTCTTCAATTTAATTTTAAAAGTCCCGTTTCCTTTTTCGTTCTTACTCACGGGTGCTCCAGTCAAATTTGGCTTTCAGGAAGGAATCAGCGCTCTCCGTTTATGGCGACGCGGCTTCACTCCACGGGCTGGGTAGCGACTCTCAGTACTGCGCTCACTCCCGATGCCGCTCCGGAGCCTTTAAAAAGTACCGGGGGGCACAAAGGTGCCCACCAAGTCTCCTTGCTCTCAGGCTTCAGCGCCTGAGATTTTAGGGGTCCCCCGCTCGCCGTAGCGGGTCAGACCCGAACTCGCGGAGCAGTCCTCCTCCGGAGCTCGGAGGGAGGACCGCCATTAAACGCTGGCGCCGACCGGAAGAATGGAGAGGTTGGATCTTCTTGCAGTCCATGGGACTCTCAAGAGTCTCCTCCAGCACCAAATTCAAAAGCATCAATTCTTCGGCGATCAGCCTTCTTTATGGTCCAGCTCTCACTTCCATTCATCACTACTGGGAAAACCATGGCTTTAACTATACGGACCTTTGTTGGCAAGGTGATGTCTCTGCTTTTCAAGATGCTGTCTAGGTTTGTCAAGTATTTGATAGTGGTTGCTTTTTTTATAGTTGACGGGATTTAAGAGGGGGCTTTGAGCTATGTGTGCTGCCCTTATACTGGAGCAGAGGGAAGGAAGTTGCCCTGCAGAAGGGGCAGGCCAGCCTCTCCCAGCGGACAGAGAGAAGTCCAAAGTTTGGAGTAATGAATAACCTGGTTCAATACACTCTTTTGGATCCCTGGGAGTCCCTTTCACTGAGACACTTTTCTGGAAGGGTCACCTGGAGGCTGCAAAACTTAAAGCGCAGGAAGCTTGTGGGGCACTAATGAAATTCTGCCTCATTGTGGATGGACACCTGTGCTGAAAATTAGAAGCTGAGCTGACGGAAGTCTTTGGGGGAGGGGAGGGTGGGTGGGAGGGGGGAAGGTGGTAAATAATGAATATGATATGTTTGGATTTGTTGTTGAATTGCTAATAAAAATATTTTTTAAAAAAATAAAAGTATATAAAAGAGTTTACTCACATTCTGTTCACAGAAGGATCCCAGAAGGCAGACTTATGTTACAAAATATACACACCTGGAATCTATCCCATAAGGAGATAGTTCCTTTGTCCTCTCTTGAAGCCAAGAGAGCATCTCAGGCTAAGGAAATGTTGCTGCTTCGAGGAATGGAGTCAGAGAGAGAGAGATGGCTGCCTCCCCTGTGCTCTTTTGTTACCTGCACAGGTGAGGTCACACCCACCTCTGGCCACATGTAGAGGAAGTTTGTCCCAGCCCAGGAGGAAACAGGATGTTCTTGAGGCAAGGAAGAAGGGCTACCCCTATGCTATCCATATAATCAGTTATCAGAAAACAATATATTCAATATATATCCATATATGCTTACACAAATCAAGGATTACAGTACTTTATAATCCATTTTGAATCAAAAGGGAAGCTGTGCCTTAGCTAACTGCAAACTGCTTGAAACAGCAAAGTTAGGAACCGACCTTTCCCCTAAACATCTGTGCACCCCGGACAAGGGGAAAGACATGAATCAGAGATTCTGGTACAAATTCCCCTCAGATACAGGCTAAATTAATCTACAGAACAGGAAGAGCAAAGCCACAAAATGTCCAAGCTCCCTGTCCTGTCATAACTAGGGGAAAGGTTAGACAAAGCATCACTGCAGGCATCGGAAAGCAGAACTAGAATCCGGTGCTTGACCAAGGGTCGGGTAGCGTGACAACAGCTTGCTGATTGGCTGATTCTCGCTGACAATATTGTGAGTCCCTCATGATTGTCTTATGATCTATGATTTGCTGTGATTTACTCAGGTATAAAGACCTCTGGATTTCTGTCAATCGGGGTCCCAGTTCTTTGGAATATATTCCAACTGGGTCCTTATTGCCTGGCAATAAACCTCACCTTCATATTCTCCAATTGCTGTCTCTGGCTGATCCTTATTTTAAACTCTTGGCAAGTACCCACTTGCTTCATTCTGAGTGGATGGTCCAGACATCTCCTTTTATGTCCACTCTAGGAATGTTGTATTTGACTGCTCTGTGTTTCATACCCCACAGTTCAAAGAAAGAGAGATTGCAAGGAGCTCCAAAAAGCCAACTTTTTTTGTTCAAATTATATGCCTCCATTATTTGATAATAATGGAGCCAATCTCGACTTCCAGGTTGGCGCCTCTGGCAATGGCGGATTTCCTCCGATCGGAAGGAACCCGCTCCATGGAAAACAGGGTCTGAACTGTCACGGCGAGGCGGAGACCCATCAAAAACCACAGGCAGGAGAAGCCTGTGGACGTGGGATTCGGCTGGCACCTTTGCGCCCCCCCCACTCGCGGGGAAACCCTGTTTTTGTGGAGAGAATCAGAACTTACAGGGTTAAGAAGTTCTGAGTGACGTCTCACATTCTGAGGCGTGGCTTTGTCCACAGAGGGGAGTGTTTCTCTGTGCGTCTTTGTTCCTTCTTCTTCCGTTTTTATGGCGGTGAGGAGGCATGATGAGTGCTCTCTCACCGGGTCTGATTTATGATGTTTTTTCTACACGAATAAAGACTGTTGGAGGTAAATGAGACAGCCTGCGTGCAGCTTATTACACACACAGAGGGCAACAGATTTCTCCCGCTGCGTCGATATTCTGCTACAAGTAGCTGACGGAGAGCAGAGCGGCACAGAGGAAGTGTGCCAGGCTCCAATCCAAAAAGCTACAGGTCATGGGTGGTCAGCAAACGCTTTGAAACTGTTGCCAAGAAGTGCCGCTGTGTGTTGATGCCAGCTGGAGAGACGCTGGTGCCAGCTTGGAGTCCTGCCTAACGTTTGAAAGGCAGAAGAGCTCGCTGGGAGGAGCTGATCTGCTGAGCCGGGTGCTGGAGAGCTGCTGCTGTTTACGTGAGTACGCTGGGCCCCGGGGGAGAAGATGGCAGATGGCCAGGAGCTGTACGAAGTACCGTTTGAAAAGCTCACTACCCAGTCATGGCATACCTGGGCCAGAAAAGTGAGAGGGTGGTTTTTAGCCACAGGGCTTTGGAGCATAGCCCAGAAAGAGCCAGTTGCTGCTGGAGATGCAGAACTGTTGGACAGAAAGCAGAGAAAGAGGAGCTCTGCATGTTGAAATCAAGCATGCACTCTACGCTGTTGCCTCATTTGGAGGGGGTTGAATCGGTTTATGCTGCCTGGGAAGTGCTGAGGCGTTTGTGTGAAAGCTCAGCAGAAGGCCAGAGCCAGGAGGAAGCCAAAAGCCCTGAAGTTACAGCCTCAAGGAGAGCTGTTGGCAGAGTTGGGGGGGCACAGAAGCCCAAAAGCAAGTTTGGAAAGTTTTCCACTGTGTGTGACGAGAAGGAACGTCGTTTCAGAGGGGGTGGGGCTGGCAGGAAGAGCCCAGGAGCCAAGCCAGCTGGAAGCTCACCCGTGTTTTTCCACTCGTCGGTGTTTTATTTGCAAGTCAGTTGACCATCTGTGTCGCTCCTGCCCCCAGAGAGCCAGGGAGGCTGGGCAGGATTTATCCAAGGTCGCTTCCCATGGGAATCAGCCAGGTTTCCATGGCAACCAGTCCAGGAGAGGAGGCAGGCGTGGGAAAGCGCAGAGTGTACATGACTCAGAGAGTGAGGACGGCGCTTATCAGCTAACTGCCTCCATGACAACACTTGAGGACTACTCCAGTGAGGACAGAGTGCTGCACTGGATAATTGACTCTGGAGCCAGCAGGCATCTGATAACAGCGACACCTGGTGTCGAGATGTGGAACTGCAGAGCTGTTTCAGCTGGGAAAACAGTTGTATTTGTTGATGGGTCAAAAAAGCCTTTGTCTAACGTGGGAAATGTTTATGTTTCTGTCTTGCAGGTGCAGCTGGAAGTTTACGTGGCACCTGGGATAAAACATTGTCTTTTATCTGTCCCTTGTCTCTTACAGGAGGGGTATAAGGTGTGCTTTGAAAACAATGTCTGTACAATTTCCAGAGGGGGGAAGCAACTGGTCAGTGTTGCAAAAGGGCAGAACAACCTCTTTGTTCTGGAAACACCTCTGAAGGGTAAGGGGGACGCTGAAAATGCACAGGCGAAGTGTGCAACTGTTCCCACTCATGTTTCATGTGCTTGCGTGTGGCACAAGAAAATGTCACATGGTTCTTGGGAAGATATCCAGATGTTACCGGAGTGCACTAAAGGTTGCAAAATAAAGGAATGTGGCAAATCCCTAAATTGCAGGGCATGCAGAACGGCAAAGGTAAAAGGGTGCAGTTATCCCAGGGTGGAGAGGGTAACCACGAAGCCTTTTGAGCTTGTGCACACAGACCTTTTTGGGCCCATGCCAAAGCCAAGTCTGGGCGGGGCCAGGCATGTGCTGACACTGCAGGATGATTTTAGCAGAGTTAGCTGGTGTTATCTGCTGAAAAAGAAAGAAGATGCAACGCAACTGATCAGAGACTGGATTGCAGAGGTGGAACTACGGTTCTCCACCAAGGTGCAGGGGTTCAAAAGTGACCGATGTGCAGAGTTTACTGGGTCTGCTCTGCAGAAGTTCTTTTGCCAGAAAGGGATACGTCACAAGGTGACGGGTGCTGCTTCTCCTCAGGAGAGGGGAGTGGCAGAGCTTAGGAGTAGAGCTCTGGTTCAAGCAACAGAGGTTCTACTGTGTGACTCTGGTTTACCTCAAAGCTTTTGGGGGGAGCCGATGAGAATGGTGAATTTTACGATGAACAGGTCCTACAATTCAGTAGTAGGTGAAACCCCATATTATGTGCTCCATGGAGAGAAACCAAAGGTGCATTTCTTCCGTGTATTTGGTACGAAAGCCTGGGTGCCTGTACCAAAGGCTCAACAGAAGGAGGGTGGCCCGAGGTCCCAGAAAATGATCTGGATATGAACCTGCGACAAAGGGGTGGAGGTTTGCATATCCAGAAGGTGATCAGACCAAGCTTCTGATCAGTAAACATGCTGAGTTCTGTGAACAGGATGGTTGGTCAAGGATCCAAGGGAATCCTGACGTTCTCTCAGAATGTCTGTCTGATTCTGAGGATGAGGGAGAGCCAGAGGCTGGACCTGTTGATGAGGACCAGGTCGATGACCAGGGTCAAGAACAGGATTGGGCGTCTCCACAGGCTGTTAAAAGAGAGCCCAAGAGTGAGCCTTCATCTCCTGTTAGCATAACGCAGAAGGCTCACAGGCGCAGTAAGTCAGAGGGGGAGTCGTCTGACGTAGAAGACACACTTGCTGGCCCCAGTGGGTCAGAAGGAGCATCTGAGTTTGTACTCAGACGGTCCACTCGAGCAACGAAGGGAGTTCCACCTGAAAGGTTTCAGGTCACTACTGCGTGGGTTGGTTTCGCACAGTGCGAACCTGGGAGTTTTGAGGAGGTTCAACAGTTGCCTGACACAGATGCCAGGAAGGGGCGAAAGGCAATGAAAAAGGGGTTGAACTCTCAGAGGTCTGTAAATGTGTGTTCACAGTTTCCCTCAGAATGCAAGACGAGAGGGGGTGTGGAGAGAATCAGAACTTACAGGGTTAAGAAGTTCTGAGTGATGTCTCACATTCTGAGGCGTGGCTTTGTCCACAGAGGGGAGTGTTTCTCTGTGCGTCTTTGTTCCTTCTTCTTCTTCCATTTTTATGGCGGTGAGGAGGCATGATGAGCGCTCTCTCACCGGGTCTGATTTATGATGTTTTTTCTACACGAATAAAGACTGTTGGAGGTAAATGAGACAGCCTGCGTGCAGCTTGAGTTATTACACACACAGAGGGCAACAGATTTCTCCCGCTGCATCGATACTCTGCTACAAGAAGCTGACGGAGAGCAGAGCGGCACAGAGGAAGTGTGCCAGGCTTCAATCCAAAAAGCTAGTTTTGGGGATCCGGAGCGACGTGGGGTGAGTGGCGCAGTGCTTTGAATCGACTGCTTCTTTCATGGAGTGAAGCCGCATTGCTGTTGCCGGAGAGCGCTGACTTTTTCCTGTGGACAATTGGATTTCAAACAACTGCCCGTGAGTAGAACGGAAAATTGGACTGTGAAAATTTTTTAATTAGGCACCGAAACGGTAAGGTTTTTAACAGGAAGTCCACCTTCCTTTTTTGTAAATAGATTGAAGCAAAGACGTTACAAGCTAAAGCCTCGGAAAGCCTTTGGCAGAGGATTAAATTTCCATCGGTTAAAACTAGCAAACCCCCCTTGGAAGCAGGAGAAGAGGGGGGAACCTTTTTTAGACTGTTTAAACCTGCAGAAGAGAGAGTAAAGAAAGGTAATTTTCCACCGTCTTGAACCTGGGAGCAGGATGTCAAGACAGACGTTTTGGAGAAGTTCATTGACTATGGACAAACGTTTTTGACAGATAGTTAAAAGAACAGAAACATATTGATTCCATTGTTCCCTTTCGCTTTTAAAAGGAACAAAATATTGACAAAATATCTGAAAAAGGAAACTTTGTTGCTAAATATGCCTTTAAAAAAAAAGAGGGAAAAAAGATGGATACAAATAGAAATTGTTTCTCCTAGAGGGAGCTTGTGAAACTGTTTTTAAAGAAGAAGAAGAAGAAGAAGAAGAAGAAGAAGAAGAAGAAGAAGAAGAAGAGTTTGGATTTGATATCCCGCCTTTCACTCCCTTCAGGAGTCTCAAAGCGTCTCACATTTTCCTTTCCCTTCCTCCCCCACAACAAACCCTCTGTGAGGTGAGTGGGGCTGAGAGACTTCACAGAAGTGTGACTGGCCCAAGGTCACCCAGCAGCTGCAGGTGGAGGAGCGGAGACGCGAACCCGGTTCACCAGATTACGAGACTACCGCTAAGGTAATTTATTGACAGAATATTGTGAAAGATGGAAAGGATTTGCTGAGATAATTAACAACTAGAATACAAAAAAGGGAGGTGTGAGGAGGTCGATGAAATAATGAAAGTTAAGGATTTGGGAATATTGGATTTGTTTTTAAATTTGTTGTATATTCTTGTTTTTGAATTGTGTTGTATTGTGTGTTTTGTTTTTTCTTTTTTCTTTTGGTTTCTATTGATTTGTATTGTTTAATTGGTCCTTTATCTACTGTTGTCTTTCTTTTTCTCTTTTTATTGTTTTTTCCTTCTTTTTTCTTTGTAATTTTAAAATTTTCAATAAATATCGTTTAAAAAATAATAATAATGGAGCCAATCTCGCACTTTGTTTTTCAATTTTTCAAAACTCTGCAGTTTTATTCTGTCTCCATCTTGTTCCAGAATTTCCCAATATTTTGGCCATTTGGCCTCCATATTGAGTTTTTTCTGTGCCTTCGCTTCCATTGGTGACAACCACCTTGGGGTTTTCTTTTCTAACAAATCCTTATATCTTATCCAAACATTAAACAATGCTTTTCTAACAATATGATTTTTGAATGCTTTATGTGCTTTTACCTTATCGTACCACAAATATGAATGCCAACCAAATGCATTATTGAAACCTTCTAAATCCAACACGTCAGTGTTTTCAAGAAGCAGCCATTCCCTCAGCCAGCAAAAAGTCGCTGATTCATAATAAAGTTTAAGGTCTGGCAGGGCAAATCCACCTCTTTCTTTAGCATCAGTTAATATCTTAAATTTTATTCGAGGCTTCTTGCCCTGCCAGACAAATCTGGAAATATCTTTCTGCCACTTCTTGAAACAATCCATCTTATCCAGAATTTGCAATGTTTGAAACAAAAACAACATCCTTGGCAACACATTCATTTTTATCACACCAATTCGGCCTAACAATGATAACTTCTAATTTGTCCATATTTCTAAATCCTTTTTCACTTCAACCCAACATTTTTCATAATTATCCTTAAATAAATTCACATTTTTGGCAGTCATATTAACCCCTAAATATTTCACTTTCTTGACCAATGTTAGTCCTGTCTCCTCCTGGAACTTCTCTCTCTCATTCCCAGTTAAGTTTTTCTCAAACTTTAGTTTTCATCTTGTTCAACTTAAAACCTGCTACCTGTCCAAATTCTTGAATCAGTTCCAATACCCTTTTCGTACTGGATTCTGGTTCCTGTAAAGTCAATACTAAATCATCAGCAAATGCTTTCAGTTTGTACTGTTTAGCTCCCACTTGTATACCTTTAACCTCTTGGTCCTTTCTAATCATATTTAGCAAAACCTCAAGGACCGATATAAAAAGCAGTGGAGAAATTGGGCAACCTTGTCTTGACCCTTTCTCAATCTTAAACTCTTCTGTCACTACATTCTTCACAATTAATTTTGTCTTTTGTTCTGAATAAATTGCATCTATACCATTTTCAAAACCTTGACCTACCCCTATCCCCTGTAAGTTTTTCTTCATAAAACTCCAAGAAATGTTGTCAAAGGCTTTCTCCACATCCACGAATATCAAAACTGCCTTAGTATTGATATTCACTTGTAGTTTTTCTAGAATATTAATTATATTCCTCATGTTGTCAGACAAATGTCTGCCCGGGAGGAAGCCCGCTTGGTCTTTATGAATTTCTTCTGCTAACACCTTTTTTAATCTTTTAGCCAAAATGTCTGCAAAAATTTTGTAATCCACATTAAGCAGCGATATGGGGCAGTAGTTTTTAAGCTGTGTCTTTTCAGTCTCTGTTTTCGGTATAAGTGTGATATAAGCTTCCTTCCACGACTCTGGTGCCCTTCTCCCTTCCAATGTTTCATTACAGACTTCCTTCAGTGGTTGTACTAACCATTCTTTCAAAGTTCTGTAATATCTTGAAGTCAA
Source organism: Podarcis muralis (assembly GCF_964188315.1). NCBI lineage: Eukaryota > Metazoa > Chordata > Lepidosauria > Squamata > Lacertidae > Podarcis > Podarcis muralis. The sequence continues at coordinate 77,072,044 of NC_135664.1, read as the reverse complement.
ACTATCTGGTCCTGGAGATTTACCTAATTGCATATTCTGGGTGGCCCCTTCCACCTCCTGATCCATTATTTTGTAATTCAACATTAACTGTTTTTCCTGAGAGATTTTGTAGTCCATTTATTTTCAGAAATCAATCAATGTCCATTTCTTTTTGCTTCTCCTGTGTATAAAGTTGTTTAAAATATCTCTGGAAATACTTCCTAATCTCCACTGGGTTCTGTATATTCTTTCCTTCCACTTCCAAATTCGTAATAGTATTGAGTTTTTGTCTTTTTTTCATTTGCCAGGCCAACAATTTCCCACACTTATTTGCCGATTCAAATGTCTTTTGTCTCATCTGTTTAATCTTCCATTCTATTTCCTGATTCATATATTGTACTTGATATAACTTTATCTCTTTCAGGATCTCCTGTGACTTTGGTTTTGCTCTCAGTTTCTTCTCTCCTTCCTTTATTTTCCCCAGGATTTTATCCTTTTTTTCATTCTGTGTTCTCTTCTTAATTGCATTCTGTTGTATTAAGAATCCTCTCATAACAGCTTTACTTGCGTCCCAAATTACTCTTTTTTCGACTGTAGTGTTCATATTTGTCAGAGACTGCCTCCAGGTCCCAGCTCACAGAGGACCAACGCTAGCCAGAAGAACTGTACAAAAGTCTTTATTGAAGTATAGTTTCCATTTTCAAACCCTAGCGTGCGTCTCTACGTCTAGACCCTAGATCAGCGAAGCCTCGTCTGAGTCTCCGCCCCCTGTACACCAGCTTAAGACTCTAGCCTTACTCCACCTTCTCCGTTTCTCCTTCCGCCTCTGGGTCCTACCACCCCCCGGGGTGCCCTCCTTCCTGGACGCTTCGGAGGCGGACCCCTCAGATTCTTCCCCCTCCCTTCGGCGGGCTTTAGGACCTGGCTCCCTATCCGGGATGCTCATTGTGCCACCCTCTTGTACATTTGAACTTGGCGCGCGCGCGCTGCCCCCGACCTTCCTTTTGACCGTTTCCTCGCTCTCTGATGCAGGCGTGGCTAACCCTGACTCCTTTCCTTCCGCTGACGGAAAGCTGCCTGCTGCCGATGCCTGGGACTCCTCCCCCTTACTGCTCTCCGGTGGGGAAGCTGGTCCCGATTTCCAGCTGCTGCTCTCTGAGTCCCCTCTGGCCCCTCCTTCCTGGGGTGTTCCCTCTGGCAACCCCCTAGCTCTGATCACGGGAACCCCTTTCTGTGAATCCTCCGATTCGCTGGAGAGACTTAGAGACCTCGGGCGGCTATCATCGCTGACCTCTCCCTCGGATTCCTCTCCCTCGGTCTCTACTTCCTCCCTTTCCTGTCCCTCTGCTCCTGAACCCCTGACAATATTTATCTCAAAATAGTCTCTTATAATTTTTTGGGCCTTCTTGGTCACCTCTTCATTCCTAAACAAAGTATCATTCATCCTCCATCTAAAGGACCCAATTGGCATCAATTTCATTTCCATCTTCACAGCGTTATGGTCAGAGCAAGTTTTGGGGCAAATCTCCACTTTGCTGATCTTCGGAGCCAATCCCCTGGTTACCCAGATTTGGTCAATTCTTGTCCATGTCATTTTAGCCTCAGAGAAGAAAGTTCCCTCTCTTTCCAGAGGGTTCTTCATTCTCCAAATGTCAACTAAGTCCATATTTTCAGTCATGTCAAAAAAGGTTTTTGGTAGTCTACCATCTTTGGTGACTACCTGTCTCTGTGCCTTGTCCATATTTGTAGACACCACTCCATTCATATCTCCCATCAGGATCATATTATAGTCCATTTAATCCATCAGAGTCTCATGTAACTTCTTTAAAAACTCAGATTTTCCTTCATTTGGTGCATAAATACCTACAATCAAGAATTTCTCTCCTTGTGATTGTATTTCAATTGCAACAAATCTTCCTTGATCATCTTTAAATATGAATTTCGGTGATAGGCTCTCCTTTGCATAAAGGACCACTCCTCTTTTTTTCAACTTTGTCTGATGAAATAAATTCTTGGCCCAATCTTTTATTGCTCAATATCTTCCTGTGTAGCCTTATCACATGTGTTTCTTGCAAACAAATCAAGTCCAAATGTTCTTTTCTCAATAAATGAAAGACTCTCCGCCTTTTTTCTGGAGAATTCAGTCCATTAACATTCCAGCTCAAAACCTGAAAAACCATCATGTAATTATGCTGATGTTCCTCCAACTGCACCCAATGCTTGCTCTTCTTCTGTTGGTAGTGGTGGTGAAACGTTCACTGGGGGATCCAGTCCAAAAGATAATGTTGCTATATCCAATATTCCCATTTGGTGATCTTGTATCCGATGCTCTTGGCTCTTTTCCAAGTCCCTTCTCCAGATGTTCTTCGTATTTATATAAAAACTTTATTTTGTCTTCTACTGATCTTATTTTTATTTTCTACTGATCTTATTTTTATTTTCCTTCCTTTGAAACTGAAGGATAGACCTTGGGGAAACTCCCACCTAAAGATGATTTTGTTCCTTCTCAGCAGGGCAACCAAATCTCCGTAGTTAAGCCTAAGATCCAAAATATATTTCGGGACGTCTTTAAAAATTACCACTCGTCTTTAAAAATTACCACTCTTGACTGTTCTTCTGGTAGTGCCAACCCAATATTTTGTCTCTCTCCTCTTTAGTTTGAAGTGTGATCAAGCAGTCTCTTATTCTGTTCTTCTCTTTTTTCCCTCCTCTTCCAAGTCTGAAGACCCTCACAATTCTAAACTCTTCTTTACCCAAGTCCAGGTCCCCAAAGTCTGCAAATTCCTGTGTGAGAAAGTCTGTGAAACTTTCCTTCTCCAATTCAGGTAGGGCTCTGATCCTCAAATTCGTCTGTTTTTCTTTAAATTCAATCATCGAAAGCGTCAACTTATGCTCATCAAGTTGCCTCTGTAGGTCTGGGACTCTCTCTCTCTCTCCAGTTGTGTTACTTTACATTCAGCGGCAACGGCTTTCTCCCTGGCTTCCTTCGCAGTCTGACGTATCAAAGTAGATTCCTGTATCATTTTCTGAATAGTTTCTTTATTAGTATTCACCTTTTGTCCCAAATTATTTATACTTTCTGTATTTAAGTCAATTTTAGTATTTGCAACATCCACTTTCTTGTTAAGCTGTTCCAGTGAGTCATTTCTCTTATTTAATGCAACCGCTAAGGCCTCTTCTGTCAACATTCCTCTTGGTTTTGAGTGTACTGGTGCAGAAGCCCCGGCAGACGAGGCAGAGGGGCCGGATGTTGAATTTCTCCTGGATTGCTGCCAAGTCCTCCCAGACCTTAATTTTTTTTCAGCAGTTGACTGGTCTGTTTTTTCCTTTCCATTTGCCATAACACTTAAAAGATTCAAGGTCAGTCCCAAAGTCTCACAGCTGGAAATTCCCCTTGCCCAGCTCTTGTAAAACAGCCAGTTTCAAAGGCTTCCACTAGGGGGAAACAGTTTCTATTTGTATCAATCAATAATGTCCTCTTTTAAACACAGTTCCAACAATCTAAATTTAGTTTCAATTTTCAGTTACTTTAACTCCTTTTTTCATTTAAAAGCAGCCGGAGACCGTAGAAACAATGTATTTCTCTTATTTAGCTAGCTGTCAATGAACGTTCTAAACGCTGTCAATGAACATTCCAAAAGACGTCAGTCCTGCTAGCAACCAAGGGGGGGGGGGTTTAGTATTTGTTACCAATGAAAAATTAGTCTTTTACAATAGGTGTTCCAAGACTTCAGCTTGCAGCCTCATTGCTTTAGTCTATTTACAAAAGGGGAAGGCGGACTTCCTGTTTTGAACCTCCCTGTTGCGATACCTAATTAAATGTTTAAAGATCCAATTTTCCCGCTTCGGCACTACTCATGGGTAATTACTTTAAAATCAAATTGTCCACAGGAAAAAGTCAGCGCTCTCCAGCAACAGCTATGCGGCTTCGCTCCGTGGAAGAAACAGACGATTCGATGCACCGCGCCACTCACCCCACATCGCTCCAGATCCCCGAAACCGGGTTTCCCCGTGAGTAGGGGAGGTGCAAAAGGTGCCCGCCGAATCCCACACTCACAGACTTCTCCTGCCTGTGATTTTTTTACGGGTCTCCACGTTCGCCGTGGCAGCAAGACCCAATTCCCACGGGGCAAATTCCTCCCGATCAGAGGAATTCCGCCATTGCCGGAGGCACAAACCCAGAAGTCTTCAAGAACACTGTCCCACCATCTCATCCTCTGTCGTCCCCTTCTCCTTGCGCCCTCCATCTTTCCCAACATCAGGGTCTTTTCCAGGGAGTCTTTTCTTCTCATGAGGTGGCCAAAGTCTTGGAGCCTCAGCTTCAGGATCTGTCCTTCCAGTGAACACTCAAGTTTTTTTGGAAAATCAATAAAAATGATTAAAAATAAAATAAAATCCACACCCCAGGATATTTTCCCTATCACCTCTTTTCCACCTTTCCCCCCACCTTTTTTCACCCCCATACCTAAAAAACAGACATCCTGCAGTGTGCCAGGATTGTGACTCCTGCCCTCAGCAAACAAAATAGCTCCCCCCCGATGCTTAGGTGCCCTGAGGGCTGTGCGGGACCCCCAATCCTTGAAATGAAAAAGGGAGGGGCTCAGGAACCCTGAAGGGAGCAGGCAGGGAGGGGGCTGCTCAGGATCCAGAAGCTCCTTCTTACTGATCCCCCCCATGAAGTTCCTTTAAGACCCCACGTTGCAGGGGGCAGCCTCACCTGCAGCAAAACAAAATGCAGCTGCCCTGGCCGAGTGGAGCCAGGCTGGGGGGCACCGTGGGGACCCCGGAAATGCGCCCCTAGAAGAAATGCGCCTCCCCAGTTGGAGGCAGCCCTCCTTCTGAAACACCAAGAGAGTAAACGGACAGTTCTCTGAATGGAGAGAAGCAGAAAGCGGAGTCCCCTCAAGATCAGTATTGGGACCTGTGGCTTTTCAACTTGTTCATAAATGATCTAGACTTCAGAGGGAGCAGGGAGGGGGCAAAGTTTGCTGAGGGCAGTAAATTGTCCCGGGGTACATGAGTGAACGTGGGGCCCCCAGGAGACTTCCCTAGCACCTGCACCCCTCCTTCTCTCTCTTGAAATTAGGCTTGGGGGGAAATATTCAATTTCAGTATTCCAAGTTTTCTTCAGAACGAGCATGGCAGGAGGCAGCGATGAAGTTCTGGTGAAGAAGCAGGGCTGGGAGATCATGCGGTGGGGGGGGGGTGACAGGAGTTTAGTGCAAAAACCAAAGGTACTTTACATCTAAAATTATACTCACTATTGTGAGATGTTCCCTTCATTATTTCATTATTATAGTTTTACATAAAAACACCAGAACTTCACAAATACCTCATGCTTTTCGGAATGATTTCCTGCTGAGTTCATTGCTCAGAGTGGACTCTGAGAGGAAGACGTCCCACACTCCATACATCTAAATGGGTTCTCCCATGTGAGAGTCCTGGGATGTTCCTTAATCACTCCATTATAAATAAAGCACTTCTTGCAATCTTTTCATTTAAACTGCTTCTCCTCTCTGATTTTGTTGATGATTTGAAGGATTTCAACTCTTAAAGTTCTTCCTGTCCGTGAGTCTATTGATTCTGAACTTCCACTAAGAGTGAACCTCTATCTACTTTCCTGATATCTATACGGTTTGTCTTTTGTGTGAGTTTGTTGACAAAAAACCAAGGGTTCCACTCTGACTGAAGCTCCTTCCACAGTCCATACCTTTAAATACTTTCTCCCCTGTGTGTCTGCTGATGTTTTCTAAGATTTCCACTCTGAGTGAAGCAGTTACTGTACTCCATACATTGAAATGGTTTCTCCCCTGTGTGTGTCCGTTGATGTGATCTAAGCTTTCCATTATAACCAAAGGTCTTTCTGCACGCCATACATTTATATGGTTTCTCTCCTGTGTGAGTCCGTTGATGTTTCCTAAGGCTTCCATTTTCACTAAAGCTCTTTCCACACGATACATTTAAATAGTTTCTTACCGATGTGAGTCTGTTGATGTATTCTCAGGTTTCCACTATAACTGAAGCTCTTTCCACAGTCCACACATGTAAATGGTTTCTCTCCTGTGTGAGTCCGTTGATCTGATCTAAGGCTTGTATTACAACGGAAACTCTTGCTCTGTAGGGGTACTCTGTAGTCGCTTGGTAGGGGTACTGTTAAACTTGACTCTTTAAACATTACTATAGCAAACTGCATTTACTGCCCATCAGCGGACAATTTATTATCAGTAAGGTGCTTTGCTCGTCAAGGCATATCTGTGCGTTTCTTAAAGTCAATGTGTGAGTTTTTCGAGGGGAACAAATGTCTATTGTATGCCCGGGAATCTGATGGTTCATATAGACTGTACTTTTGCACCTACTCACAATCGCCTATAAATTGCAGAGCAGCACAGTCAAGCCAGGGGTTGAGGAATGTAAGGCCACATTCCGGGTGTGTCCATGAGGCACACAGAATTCTGGGACATCTGAAATTTGCTGATGTAATTAATGTCAGGTTTGGAACTTAACAGGTTAAGAAGTTCCCATGATGCCTCAACATTCAGACGTCAGCTTGTAGAAGCTGGGAGGAGTCTGGGAGGAGTTTCTGTTCTGTTCCCCTCTGGTCGTTGAGGGGGAAAGACGTGGCCGGTAATGGCTGAAAGGAGCCCAGGAGATCCCTGGGGGAATGTCGGAATAAAGAGCTGAAATGGACAAACCTGGACTCTGTGTTTGTTTGGAAGCTAAGTGAAGGACGACAGTTTCACACCGCTGTGTTTATCTCTGCTACTGGCGTGACTGGAGCTGACTGAGCAGCGTGCGCAGGGGAAACGCGCCGGACCCAGCTGCGGTAATAAAAGCTAATTGTGGACCAATAAATCAATTAGCGGGGGTCGCGCCAAAATACCAATTTGCCACAGGTTATGGGTAATTACCGCTTGTAAAACTGTCACGAGAGGCTGCCGGAATGCGTCTGAAGTCTGCGGTCGAAGGCAGAGAAATACGGCAGGAGTTTGGCGGAGTTTTTTGCCTGGTGTTAAAAGGCAAGGAGAGCTGCGGAGTTTAAAAGCGGCTGGCAAAAGGACACAAAGTGGCTGCCTGTGTTGCTGAGTGCTGGGACCAGCTAGAGCTCTGGAGCTCTGGGAGCTGAAGGCAGCAAGGAAACGTTTCTCCACGGGTGCCAGAGGAGCTTGGGAACTGTAAGTACAGCTTGGGGCCCCTTGGGAGAACGGAAGAGGATGGCAGGCTGCCAGGTCTTGGAGGACATTCCATGCTCACTTTAAGAAGCTGGGCAACCTGGCTGCTGATCTGAAGTCTATTGTTCTGGGTGCCAGGAAGCCAGAGGCCACTTGGCTAGTGCTCCAGGGAGTTTTATGAGGCTGGAGGCGGAAAGCAAGGGCCGGGAGATGGCTGCTTCAGAACAGAAGGCAAGATGGCGCTGACCACCTTCGTGAGAGCCGGTGCACAGCTGGGAAGGGCTGTGGGCCCCAGAGGGGGGGCGAAAGGGCTATCTGGGATTGTGCTGCATTTGCTGGGAAGCTTCAGCAAAAGGCCAGAGCCCTGGAGACGGAATACAAAAGCCTAGAGACGGCTGGAGCCCCTGTCCCTGATGCTTTAGCCACAAGGAGTGCTGCTGAGCAGGTGGGGGGGGCGGACTTTTCCAAAGGCACGTTCAAAAGTTTTCCACTGTACGTGCTGGAATGAAGTGGAGGTTCAGAGGGGGCGGAGCTGGCAAGGAGTGCTTTTCCGGAAGAAGGAGAAGGAGGCCAGCGGGAGGAGCCCAAGGCAAGCTGCTGGGAGCCCAAGCAGTGATTTTCCACTGGAGTTCGTCTTTGCTACGTGTACAATTTGACGGGACGCTTGCGACGCTGTTGCCCCCACCGGAGCAGAGGGGCAAGACAGGATGTTGCCAAGGTCAGCCAGCTGGGTTTCCAAGGGAACCAGTCTGGGAGAAGAAGGCCAGCGTGGGAACGCAAGGGAAAGACGTGTCTCGGACGCTGGGGAGGGTTGTTTTCTCATCACTGCTTCTATGGCAACTGTGCAGAACAACTCCAGCCAGGACACAGTGACACGCTGGGTGTTTTGGTTTCTACTATCAGGCAGCACCTGATAGGCAAACTGCGGAACTGCAGGGCTGTTTTCAACAGGAACAATTGTTGTGCCGGGACTGAATTGTTGTCGGTTATCTGTATCTGCTCTAATGACGCAGGGGTTCAAAAATTTGCTTTGAAAATGATACCTGTTCCATTTTCAGAGGGGGGCGACAACTGATCAACATGGCGAAGAGCAAGAACACTTTCTTTGTTCTGGAGACACCTCTGGAGGGTGGTGGGAATGCTGGGGAAGCACAGGTGCAGTGTGCTAAGGTTCCCAAAGGTGTGCAAAAGTTGCACAGGTGCACAAAAGGGTACAAACTCCGGAAATGTGGGAGGTCCCAAGGGTGCAGGGCATGCAAAGGTGCAAAGGTGCTTGGTTTTCCCGGGTTTTTGGGAGGGTAGCCAAGGAAGCTTTTGAGCTTGTTCACACACAGATCTGTCAGGACCCATGAGGTGAGAGTCTGGGTGGGGCCAGGTATGTGCTATCGCTGACAGATGACCACAGCCAGGTTGGCTGGTGTCTCTCTCTCAAATCACAGGGGGAGGCGGCGCAACTGATCCAGGTTTGGGTTGCGGAGGTGGAACTAAGGTTTTCCACCAAGGTGCAAGGGTTCAAGAGCGACCGAGGGTCACAGTTTACTGGGTCTGCTCTGGAGGAATTTTTTCAAGGAAAAGGGAATACGTCACGGGTGCAAAGTCTTCTCAAGGGAGAAGGGAGGCTGTGGCTGAGCCCGGTGACGGGGATCAGGTCCAGAATCAGGGTTCAAAACCCGGTGATGGGGACCAAGTCCAGGGTCAGGGTTCAGGGCAGGTTTGGGCATCTCCAAGGGTTGTGAAAGGAGTGTCCAGGTGTGAGGCTTCATCTCCGGTAATGGAGAAAGCTCACAAACAGGGTGTCAAGTCAGAGGGGGAAGAGTCTGACGGAGAAGACACAACTGCTGGCTCTAATGGGTCAGTAGGGTATCAGGTCACAGGTGCGTGGAAAAGTGTCGCACAGTGTGATTCTGGGAGTGTTGAAGGGGTTCAACAGGTGCCTGGGAAAGATGCCGGGAAGGGGCACAAGGCAAAGGGGAAGGTGTTGAACTCAAAAAGGTCTTGCCAGAATGTGAGGCATAGAGGGGGTGTCAGGTTTGGAACTTAACAGGTTAAGAAGTTCCCATGATGCCTCAACATTCAGACGTCAGCTTGTAGAAGCTGGGAGGAGTCTGGGAGGAGTTTCTGTTCTGTTCCCCTCTGGTCGTTGAGGGGGAAAGACGTGGCCGGTAATGGCTGAAAGGAGCCCAGGAGATCCCTGGGGGAATGTCGGAATAAAGAGCTGAAATGGACAAACCTGGACTCTGTGTTTGTTTGGAAGCTAAGTGAAGGACGACAGTTTCACACCGCTGTGTTTATCTCTGCTACTGGCGTGACTGGAGCTGACTGAGCAGCGTGCGCAGGGGAAACGCGCCGGACCCAGCTGCGGTAATAAAAGCTAATTGTGGACCAATAAATCAATTAGCGGGGGTCGCGCCAAAATACCAATTTGCCACAATTAAGACAAAGAATATTGTTAATGGCCTCAATTTAAAACCATGTAAATTCTTTATAGGGGACGCAGGTGGCGCTGTGGGTTAAAGCCTCAGCACCTAGGACTTGCCGATCGAAAGGTCGGCGGTTCGAATCCCTGCGGCGGGGTGCGCTCCTGTCATTCAGTCCCAGCGCCTGCCAACCTAGCAGTTCGAAAGCACCTTTGGGTGCAAGTAGATAAATAGGGACCGCTTACTAGCGGGAAGGTAAACGGTGTTCCGTGTGCTGCGCTGGCTTGCCAGAGCAGCGATGTCACGCTGGCCATGTGACCCGGAAGTGTCTGCGGACAGCACTGGCTCCCGGCCTATCGAGTGAGATGAGCGCACAACCCTAGAGTCTGGCAAGACTGGCCCGTACGGGCAGGGGTACCTTTTGTTGTTGTTTAGTCGTTTAGTCGTGTCCGACTCTTCGTGACCCCATGGACCAGAGCACGCCAGGCACTCCTGTCTTCCACCGCCTCCCGCAGTTTGGTCAGGCTCATGTTTGTAGCTTCGAGAACACTATCCAACCATCTCATCCTCTGTCGTCCCCTTCTCCTTGTGCCCTCCATCTTTCCCAACATCAGGGTCTTTTCCAGGGAGTCTTCTCTTCTCATGAGGTGGCCAAAGTATTGGAGCCTCAACTTCACGATCTGTCCTTCCAGTGAGCACTCAGGTCTGATTTCCTTAAGAATGGATGTGTTTGATCTTCTTGCAGTCCATGGGACTCTCAAGAGTCTCCTCCAGCACCATAATTCAAAAGCATCAATTCTTCGGCGATCAGCCTTCTTTATGGTCCAGCTCTCACTTCCATACATCACTACTGGGAAAACCATGGCTTTAACTATACGGATCTTTGTTGGTAAGGTGATGTCTCTACTTTTTAAGATGTTGTCTAGATTTGCCATCGCCTTTCTCCCAAGGAGCAGGCGTCTTTTAATTTCATGGCTGCTGTCACCATCTGCAGTGATCATGGAGCCCAAGAAAATAAAATCTCTCACTGCCTCCATTTCTTCCCCTTCTATTTGCCAGGAGGTGATGGGACCAGTGGCCATGATCTTCGTTTTTTTGATGTTGAGCTTCAGACCATATTTTGCGCTCTCCTCTTTCACCCTCATTAAAAGGTTCTTTAATTCCTCCTCACTTTCTGCCATCAAGGTTGTGTCATCTGCATATCTGAGGTTGTTGATATTTCTTCCGGCGATCTTAATTCCGGCTTGGGATTCATCCAGCCCAGCCTTTCGCATGATGAATTCTGCATATAAGTTAAATAAGCAGGGGGACAATATACAGCCTTGTCGTACTCCTTTCCCAATTTTGAACCAATCAGTTGTTCCATATCCAGTTCTAACTGTAGCTTCTTGTCCCACATAGAGATTTCTCAGGAGACAGATGAGGTGATCAGGCACTCCCATTTCTTTAAGAACTTGCCATAGTTTGCTGTGGTCGACACAGTCAAAGGCTTTTGCATAGTCAATGAAGCAGAAGTAGATGTCTTTCTGGAACTCTCTAGCTTTCTCTATAATCCAGCGCATGTTTGCAATTTGGTCTCTGGTTCCTCTGCCTCTTCTAAATCCAGCTTGCACTTCTGGGAGTTCTCGGTCCACATACTGCTTAAGCCTGCCTTGTAGAATTTTAAGCATAACCTTGCTAGCGTGTGAAATAAGTGCAATTGTGCGGTAGTTGGAGCATTCTTTGGCACTTCCCTTCTTTGGGATTGGGATGTAGACTGATCTTCTCCAATCTTCTGGCCACTGCTGAGTTTTCCAAATTTGCTGGCATATTGAGTGTAGCACCTTAACAGCATCATCTTTTAAAATTTTAAATAATTCAGCTGGAATATCATCACTTCCACTGGCCTTGTTATTAGCGATGCTTTCTAAGGCCCATTTGACTTCACTTTCCAGGATGTCTGGCTCAAGGTCAGCAACCACACTACCTGGGGTATACGAGACATCAATTTCTTTCTGGTATAGTTCCTCTGTGTATTCTTGCCACCTCTTCTTGATGTCTTCTGCTTCTGTTAGGTCCTTTCCACTTTTGTCTTTTATTATGGAAATCTTTGTACAAAATGTTCCTTTCATATCTCCAATTTTCTTGAACAGATCTCTGGTTCTTCCCATTCTATTGTTTTCCTCTATTTCTTTGCATTGCTCGTTTAAGAAGGCCTTCTTGTCTCTCCTTGCTATTTTTTGGAAATCTGCATTCAATTTCCTGTATCTTTCACTATCTCCCTCACATTTTGCTTGCCTTCTCTCCCCCGCTATTTGTAAGGCCTCGTTGGACAGCCACTTTGCTTTCTTGCATTTCCTTTTCATTGGGATGGTTTTAGTTGCTGCCTCTTGTATAATGTTACGAGCCTCCATCCATAGTTCTTCAGGCACTCTGTCCACCAAATCTAAATCCTTAAACCTGTTCCTCACTTCCACTGTGTATTCATAAGGGATTTGACTTAGATTGTATCTTACCGGCCCTGTGGTTTTTCCTACTTTCTTCAGTTTAAGCTTGAATTTTGCTATAAGAAGCTGATGATCTGAGCCACAGTCAGCTCCAGGTCTTGTTTTTGCTGACTGTATAGAGCTTCTCCATCTTTGGCTGCAGAGAATATAATCAATCTGATTTCGATGCTGCCCATCTGGTGATGTCCATGTGTAGAGTCGTCTCTTGTGTTGTTGGAAAAGCGTGTTTGTGATGACCAGCTTGTTCTCTTGACAGAACTCTATTAGCCTTTGCCCTGCTTCGTTTTGAACTCCAAGGCCAAACTTGCCAGTTGTTCCTTTTATCTCTTGATTCCCTACTTTAGCATTCCAATCCCCTATTATGAGCAGAACATCCTTCTTTGGTGTCATTTCTATAAGGTCTTGTAAGTCTTCATAGAATTGGTCAATTTCAGTTTCTTCAGCACCAGTAGTTGGTGCATAAACTTGGATTACTGTGATGTTAAAAGGTCTGCCTTGGATTCGTATCGAGATCATTCTATCATTTTTGAGATTGCATCCCATTACAGCTTTCACCACTCTTTTGTTGACTATGAGGGCCACTCCATTTCTTTTACGGGTTTCTTGTCCACAGTAGTAGATATGATAGTCATCCGAACTGAATTCGCCCATTCCCGTCCATTTTAGTTCACTGATGCCCAAGATGTCAATATTTATTCTTGCCATCTCATTTTTGACCACATCCAACTTACCCAGGTTCATGGTTCTTACATTCCAGGTTCCTATGCAATATTTTTCTTTACAGCATTGGACTTTCCTTTCGCTTCCATGCATATCCGCAACTGAGCGTCCTTTCGGCTTTGGCCCAGCCGCTTCATCAGCTCTGGATCTACTTGTACTTGTCCTCCGCTCTTCCCCAGTAGCATGTTGGACACCTTCCGACCTGAGGGGCTCATCTTCCAGCGTCATAACTTTTATATGCCTGTTGTCTTTGTCCATGGAGTTTTCTTGGCAGGGATACTGGAGTGGCTTGCCAGTTCCTGCTCCAGGTGGATCACGTTTGGTCAAAACTCTCCACTATGACCTGTCCATCTTGGGTGGCCCTGCACGGCATAGCTCATAGCTTCTCTGAGTTATTCAAGCCCCTTCGCCACGGCAAGGCAGTGATCCATGAAGGAGGGGGTACCTTTACCTTTACCTTTAAATTCTTTATGCAATGTCTATCCTGTTGCAAGAATAAGATTAAGGTTGCACGCAAGGGTAAGTGCTCAGATAGGAAAGTAACTGAGCCATTTGAGCGTGTACATTGTGATTTAGTTGGACCACTCCCGCCATCATTAGGAGGTTCTAAGTACTGGCTTACCCTGATAGACCAGTATAGCAGATATTGTTGGACTGTTGCAATAGTTGAAAAGTCCCAAGCATTTGAGAAGTACAAAGTTTTTTGCAACTGGGTAAAAACACACTTTAACAAACCTATTAAGAACCTGTTTTCTGACTGGGGCGGGGAATTTGTTTCCGAGGATTTTGAGAAATTCCTGGAAGTGCAGGGGACTACTCATGAGTTATCTTGCCCCCGAAGGCCCTGGCAAAATGGGCTTGTTGAAGTTGTGCAGCGTGACCTGCAGGCAGGGGTTAAAACTTATCTGCACAATGCTAATCTGCCCAAAGTCTTTTGGGCTGAAGCGCTGAATGCTTTTTGTTATGTTAGAAATCGTAGTTATCATTCTGGCTTAGATGTCACCCCCTATGAGAAGCTGTTTAAAAAACGCCCTAATCTGAAATACCTATGTATTTGGGGTTCAGATGTAATTATGCATTATCCCGCTAAGCAGAAATTGGGTGAGCGTAGTGTTCAGGGAAAATTAATGGGCTACCAGCAGGGGGCGTACAGAATTTACATACCAGCAACTGGCAAATTTCATATTACCAGAAGCATGATACAAACTGTAAATTGGAATGGAGTTGCTGTTTTCCAAGATACTAATGGTATAGATAATACAGAGGAAGAAGCAGCAGCAGCCGCAGGAAATGGTGCTTCTGAATTAATGGGAAAAGACAAAAAGCCTGTTGAATTTGATAATTTGTTTGATGATTTAAAGTCACAGGCACCCGAGGGGAGGTTAGATTCTCTTGAGTTTTCTGACCGTGGGCTTAGCCCACAGGCATCTCTTCAGCCTGACAATGATGATTTACAACCTGAAACTAGTAGTTCACTTAGTCCCATTAAGTCTGAGGAGTTCAGATAGAAAGAGGCAGAAGCCACAATGTTTTGCAGATGAACATTTTAATACTGTGTATGCCAATAAGGCGGTTTTTGAGCCAAAAAGCTACAATGATGTTCAGAATTTACCTAAGCACCAAGCTGTAAGTTGGTATAAAGCTATGAACTCCGAGATAGCTTCTTTAAAAGAGCATAACACTTGGTCTCTTGTACCACAAACCCCAGACATGAGACTTATTGATTCAAAATGGGTTTATAGAGTTAAAATTAATGACAAAAATGAAGTTGTAAGGTACAAGGCTAGATTAGTTGCTAGGGGTTTTCAACAAATTCCAGGCGAAGATTATGATTTGTGTTATTCACCAAGTGTAAAATATGAAACAGTTAAGCTTTCGTTAAAAGATGCATCACAACGTGGACATTCTGTTTATCACCTAGATATAAAAACTGCAGATTTGTTTGCAGATTTAAAAGAACAAATTTTTATGCGTGCTCCTGAAGGCATAGATGCCGCTGAAGGTTTGGTATGCAATTTAAATAAATCCCTTTATGGTCTGCACCAAAGTGGAAGGAATTGGCACCAAACTTTAGCAAAAGAATTGCTGGATATTGGTTTTTCACAGGGAAAGGCAGACAATTGTGTGTTTATAAAGGAAAGGGCAAACTCTGTAGCAAAAATATGTGTGTATGTAGATGACGTGTTAATTTCTACAAAAACTAAACAGGAATATGAACAGGTAGTAACACAGTTACAGAAGAAATTTGATGTGGTGGAATTAGGCATAGCTAAAAATTACTTATCCATGCAAATTGAGAAAGGCAAAAATGGATCTTTTCTGGTTCATCAAACTGCAAAAATTGATGATCTTGTTGAAATGCTATGTTTAGAAAATGTAAATGGGAAGCAAACGCCTATGGTGTGTGGTTTCACCTTTACAGGTGAAGATAAGCCATTTCCTAACAAATCTTTGTATCATTCTGCTATAGGCAAGCTAAATTTTATTCAAAGAATCTCAAGACCAGATATAACTTATGCTTTTCACTTTCTGGCAAAATTTGTGGAAAAGCCCACTACGCAATGTTTCTCTGCTCTTAAGAGAGTGGTGATGTACCTTAAACATACCAAACATTATAGGTTGCAGTTTACATCAAGTATTGACAAAGGTTTTGAAATTTTCTGCGATGCATCTCATGCAGTGGTACAAAATAATTGCAGGGGTGTGTCTGGTATGGTGTTTTGTTATAACGCTTGTCCATTTGAATGGAAGTCCCAGACACAAACCATTATTTGCCTCTCCACAACTGAGAGTGAATTATGTGCATGCATTCAGGCCACTCGTGATGTAGAATGGTATCTGCAAGTATTCGCAGACGTACAGATGCAAGTAACACTACCAGTAAAAATTTACCTTGATTCCCAGAGTGGACTTGCTATCCTGTGTTCAGAGACCAATACGCAGCGCACTAGAGTCTTAAGATTACGTTTACAGTTTGTAAAGAAACTAATTGCTGACAAAATGGTTGTATTTGAATATGTTCCAGGTGACAATCAAATTGCAGACATTTTTACAAAAGCACTTCCAAAGGTTACACATGAAAGACATGTACAAAATATGCTTTATGTTTTTGTTCCACAATGATGAACCACAGGGGAAATGTTGAATGGTTACTTTAAATGTAAAGGTTCATCATTGTTCCACCCGATGTGTATGTCTTTAAGGGGCCAGAGCAAAATAATGAGACCCAGCTTTACAGCTGTGAAACATAGCAGGTGCTGCTGAGTTGTATTGATTAAGCTGTGTTGACAATTGGGTGTACTATATAAGGAGCAGCACCTAGCTCTCCCATTACCCTGGGGGATGGGGTGGTGGTTGGGTCATGTTTGTTTGTTGATGTATTTAGTATATAAGGAGTTTTTGTTTTTGTAATTAAAACCTTGTTTAAGTTATTTTTGAGTCCTTTTTTTAATGCATGGTCTCCCCAGCAAGCTCTCTGCAGGGCTACCATACTGCAAATAGCCAACACTTTCCACACTCTATACATTTATATGGTTTCTCCCCTGTGTGAGTCTGTTGATGATTACTAAGGTGTGCACTCTGACTGAAGCTCTTTCCACACTCCATGCATTTAAATGGTTTCTCCCCTGTGTGAGTCCATTGATGATTTCTAAGGTGTGCACGCTGACTGAAGCTCTTTCCACACTCCATGCATTTAAATGGTTTCTCCCCTGTGTGAGTCCGTTGATGTCTTCTAAGGTTTCCACTTTCTTTAAAGCTCTTTCCACACTCCATACATTTATATGGTTTCTCCCCTGTGTGAGTCCGTTGATGTGATCTAAGCTCTCCACTCTGACCGAAGCTCTTTCCACACTCCATACATTCATATGGTTTTTCCCCTGTGTGAATCCTTTGATGATTTCTAAGGTGTGCACTCCGACCGAAGCTCTTTCCACACTCCATACATTTATATGGTTTCTCCCCTGTGTGAGTCCGTTGATGTCTTTTAAGCTCTCCACTCTGACTGAAGCTCTTTCCACACTCCATGCATTTAAATGGTTTCTCCCCTGTGTGAGTCCGTTGATGATTTCTAAGGTCTGCATTCTGACTGAAGCTCTTTCCACACTCCATGCATTTAAATGGTTTCTCCCCTGTGTGAGTCCGTTGATGTCTTCTAAGGTTTCCACTTTCTTTAAAGCTCTTTTCACACTCCATACATTTAAATGGTTTCTCCCCTGTGTGAGTCCGTTGATGTCTTTTAAGCTCTCCACTCCGACCGAAGCTCTTTCCACACTCCATACATTCATATGGTTTCTCCCGTGTGTGAATCTGTTGATGATTTCTAAGGTGTGCACTCTTGCCGAAGCTCTTTCCACACTCCATACATTTATATGGTTTCTCCCCTGTGTGAATCCGATGATGATTTCTAAGGTTTTCATTAAAACGGAAGCTCTTTCCGCACTCCATGCATTTATATGGTTTATCCCCTGTGTGAATCCGATGATGATTTTTAAGGTCTGCATTCTGACTGAAGCTTTTTCCACATTCTATACATTTATATGGTCTCACCCCTGTGTGAGTCTGTTGATGTCTTCTAAGGCTTCCACTATTACTAAAACTCTTTTCACACTCCATACACTGAAACGGTTTCTCCCCTGTGTGAGTCCATTGATGTTGTCTAACTTGTCCACTCTGACTGAATCTCTTTCCACACTCCATGCATTGAAATGGTTTCTCCCCTGTGTGAGTCCGTTGATGTTGTCTAATGTGTCCACTCTGACTGAATCTCTTTCCACACTCCATGCATTGAAATGGTTTCTCCCCTGTGTGAGTCCGTTGATGTTGTCTAAGGCTTCCACTATCATTAAAGCTCTTTCCACACTCCATACATAAATATAGTTTTTCCCCTGTGTGAGTCCGCTGGTGTGTTCTAAGTTTTGCATTGAAAGAGAAGCTCTTTCCGCACTCCATACCTTTAAGTGGGTACTTTCCTTTTTGTGTTTGTTGATGTGAACTATGTGTGCTCATTCAGTGAAGCATATTCCACATTTCACACATTTTAATGGCTATTCCTAATGAAACAAAAGGTGCCTTGTCCCCTGCAATTCTGTCTTCTCCATCCCCTTTTTCAGAGTGGGCAGAAAGGAAATCCTGTTTGGGCTTCACGAAAAAGAACACACACACAAAAAAAAGGATACATCAATTGCCATTAGCACCTTCTCTTATTTCAACATCACCTACATTCTCCCATGTCCTACCCATGTTCCCAATTTTTGGAAATGAAAATGGTATAATGTCAAATGGTAGTAATCATCAGCAAACTTTCATAATCCTCAATCATCTTTAATAACACAGCATGATCTTGAAATACTGTTGTCTTGTGGGACTGCCTATCAAATCAAGTGGTTGCCCCCATTTCCACCTCTAGATGTTCATGAATCACCTGCACAGTCCCACTGACTTCAGGAGGTCCATATGGACTATTTTGGGAGACCCAGGTCTACGTCTTTTCTGGGGACTGTGGTCTGGGTCAGTCAGAGAACTAGTGACAAGGCTTGGTGCTTGGGGTCAGCTGAATGGGTGCTCAGGGAAGCTCCTGTTCTTGGAGATGGACCTCCCTCTACATGCCTCACATTGCATGGAGAGAGCAGGAGAAGCAGAAGGAGAGCAGTTGGCCAATGGGAATCCCAGACGGAAACACCCACCCCAATGGTTCCTTAAAATGATGATGTGCTGCCTGATCCTGTGCTTGTCTTCTGACAGAGGACTATCCTAATCTGGCACTGAAAAGCAGGATATTCAAGGCAAGGAGATAACTGTACTTAATGGTAGGTAGACATATTGGTCAGACATGGTGGAAGTAAAAAAATTAACAAAAATAGTCCAGAAATAGTCCAGTAGCAACTTAGGGTCTTGGGGAAAAAGTAATGACAAACCTAGACAGCATCTTAAAAAGCAGAGACATCACCTTGCCAAGAAAGGTCCTTAGAGTTCAAGCTATGGTTTTCCCAGTAGTGATGTATGGAAGTGAGAGCTGGACCATAAAGAAGGCTGATCGCCAAAGAATTGATGCTTTTGAATTCTGGCGCTGGAGGAGACTCTTGAGAGTCCCATGGACTGCAAGAAGATGAAACCTCTCCATTCTTAAGGAAATCAGCTCTGAGTGCTCACTGGAAGGACAGATCCTGAAGCTGAGACTCCAATACTTTGCCCACCTCAAGAGAAGAGAAGACCCCCTGGAAAAGATCCTAATGTTGGGAAGATGGAGGGCACAAAGAGAAGGGGACGACAGAGGACGAGATGGTGGGATAGTGTTCTCGAAGCTGCCAGCATGAGTTTGACCAAACTGCAGGAGGCAGTGGAAGACAGGAGTGCCTGGCGTGCTCTGGTCCAGGGGGTCACGAAGAGGCGGACACGACTAATCGACTAAAAAACAATAGCAACTTAGGGAACAACTAAGTTTGTTCTAGGTATAAGCTTTCGTGTGCATGCACACTTCTTCATATAGTGAAGGGTAGTAGGAGATGGTAGTAGGAGTACCCTTCAGAGAAAAACCCCACCCCACCCTCCACGATATACAAGGGTCTGGTGACATCTGTGTCAGTGTATCTGAAGCAGTGTGCATGCACACGAAAGCTTTTATCTAGGACAATCATAGTTGTTTTCTAAGGCAGTGTTTCCCAACTGGTGTTCCGCGGCACACTAGTGTGCCGCCGGACGTTGCCTAGTGTGCCGTGGGAGGGAGGCGGGCGAGTCGGGCTAATCCTCCGACGAGCTCCACCTCCAGACCCATTGCTCAAATCCTTTAACCCAGGAGGGCGGGGAGGGGGGGAGAAAGAGAAAAAAGAAAGGGTGGAAAAAAGAAGGGGAAGAGAAAATATTTTTTTTAAAAAAGGAAAGAGAGGGGAAAAAGCGAGGGATGGAGGAAGGGAAATAAACAGAAGGGGAGGACAATGAAGAGGGGTGGGGCTTGGCAGGCAGCAGATAACTGGGGAGGGGGGCACGGCTGGCGGCGGCTCAAGGCAGGAAGGGAGGAGCTGCCTCGCGGAGAGTCTTGGGCTGCAGAGATTTCCCGTTCAGGAGCGCGGGAGGCCACGCCGTGGATGGGTATCTCCTCCTCCTCTTCCTCCTCCTCCAGGAGAGAGGGTGGTTTGCCCCACCGAGTCGGGCCTGCTCAAGCATGGGAGCCTATAGTTAGAGCTCAGCTCCTTTTCTTGCCTTCCCCGCCCCCCCACGGAGCACATTTTCCTCGCCCCCCAACCCCCGCATGTAGAATAGAAGCCCTCCAGCCTCCACGGTGCACAAACTCTCCCCTCTGCAACGAAGCGCTTTGTTGCATATCTTTGGTGAGGTTTTTAGGCAGTCTTGGTGCACCTTAAATCAGCGCTAATTGCGCCTGGACGCAGTATTTACTTCCAAGTAGGCCCCCTTCTCCCCCCCCCCCCCGTAGCACCTGACGTTGCTATTCGTATCATCAGGTTTGTTTGTTGATAATTTAATTGTTTTAAAAGCATCATGCTAAAGAGCTCTCTCCCACCCCCAGACCCTTGGGCAAAACAGAAACACACACATACACAAACACAGAGATTGAGCCCTGCAGGTTTTATGAAGTGAATGGATTCTGAATGCCTGTTTCGGTGGCTTGTCCGCCTTAGGCTGCTGGGCCAGACACCTGTTACACGGTGCAGTCCGTAAGCTGTGAGCGCTGCTACCTGCCGCCGAGACCACGTAACGACAGTCTTGAAAGACCTACATTGGCTCCCAGTACCTTTCCGAGCACAATTCAAAGTGTTGGTGCTGACCTTTAAAGCCCTAAGCGGTTTCGGTCCAGTATACCTGAAGTAGTGTCTCCGCCACCATCGTTCAGCCCAGACACTGAGATCCAGTGCCAAGGGCCTTCTGGCAATTCCCTCACTGTGAAAAGTGAGGTTACAGGGAACCAGGCAGAGGGCCTTCTCGGTAGTGGTGCCCGCCCTGTGGAATGCCCTCCCATCAGACATCAAAGAGATAACCATTACCTTCTATGCTGTTACTATTTTTTTATTTTTTTTTTACATAAGTAAAAAGTGACCTTTCCCCATCTGGCATGGTGGTGTGCCTCGAGATTTTTTTCATGAAACAAGTGTGCCTTTGCCCAAAAAAGGTTGGGAAACACTGTTCTAAGGTGCTACTGGACTATTTTTTAATTTTTTATTTCAACTGCATCAGACCAATACGGCTACCTACCTGAATCTGGATGTCATTGGGTGTTGGGGAGCAGTAGTTCCTTTGGTGGGGAACATGTCCTGCACCTCCTGGGGTCATTTTTCCACCCTTGGTGCCCACCCTGCACTCAGCTCTCACCTGTGGCTTCCAGAAGCTGTCAGCATGCAACAGGGCTTCAAGCAACGGCTTCAACCGGCCGGCTAAACCAGGTGAGGAAAGCTGATGGGTCTCAAATCCTTGGGGGGCTGGGGAATTCTGCTGCACCTGAAGTCAAGCCCTGGTGGATGGAGAGGAGGAGAACAACCGTGAATCCCACAGTCCAGAAGGCAGATTCTGCCCGTGCGGAAGAGGAAAGAGAAGGGCAGGTGGGGCACGTCCACCTGGAGGCTTGTTATCTAGTCCCAGGATTACTCTGACAGTGAATTATATATAAATTGCAGTATTGAAATGTGCCTGCTCCCACTTCATAGTCTGATATTACTCTACTCTGCTTGTCTGTTTCTTACTTGAGTGCTGTTTTGGCCCCTGCCTCGGCCCTGTGGCCCTGAAGGAGCATCTTCACCCCCATCGCTCAGTCCGGACAGGGAGGTCCGCCTCCGAGGGTCTTCTGCTGGTTCCCTTGCAGTTAGAAGTGAAGTTCCAGGGAACCAGGCAGAGGGCTTCCTGCCCCATGGAACGCCCTCCCTTCAGAGGGCTAGGAAACAGGCAACTATCTGACATTTAGAAGACAGCTGTATCAGGAGGCTTTTAATTTTTGGATGTTTTACTGTCTTGTATATGTACTGTACTGTCGGGAAGGTAAACAGCCTTTCCGTGCGCTGCTCTGGTTTGCCAGAAGCGGCTTAGTCTTGCTGGCCACATGAACCGGAAGCTGTACGCTGGCTCCCTCGGCCAATAAAGTGAGATGAGCACCGTAACCCCAGAGTCGGCCACGCCTGGACCTAATGGTCAGGGGTCCCTTTACCTTTACCTATATGTACTCTAAGCTGCCCAGAGTGGCTGAGGGGAAAGACGAATACTAGAACTTCTACAGTGGTACCTCGTGTTACAGGCGCTTCAGGTTACAGTCTCTGCTAACCCAGAAATAGTACCTTTTGTTAAGAACTTTGCTTCAGGATGAGAACAGAAATTGCACGGCGGCGGCAGGAGCCCCATTAGCTAAAGTGGTGCTTCAGGTTAACAGTTTCAGGTTAAGAACGGACCTGCAGAACAAATTCAGTTCTTAACCCGAGGTACCACTGTACTATTATTATTATTATCATGCGATTTTTTGTAGTTAATTTGGAATTCGTACTGCAATATCAGCTTACGAAATGTTATGGGTGGAGAAAATCACAGGGTTGCTGTAAAATATAATCCCACCCACACACTCTCATTTATATAGAGTTTGTAAATCGGGGGGGGGGGGGAGAAGTCACGCACCTCACCTGTGCTAATACTGGCAGTCTTTGGCCTGCACAGGCACACCCAGTGTGTAGAGCCTCCAGCCCCAGGCACTGTCTATCATGAAAATGGGTCCTTTGACTGGGAAGATTCATGCAGTCGCTGTCATCGGATGATGATGGGTTGTATCTCAGCTTGTCAGTCCCTCTGACATTGGCTACAAAGAATAAGAGGAACAGAAATGCTTTTGAAGTGCAACTTCTCTATCAGCCCTGAGAGCCATTCCATGGACTCTGCACCCCTGTTTCTGAGGACAGGTGTGCATTATCCTCACCCTCAGTGGAAAAGACAATAAAGATGGAAGCCTGAGAGAGGGAAAGGTTTCTGGCTCCTTCCTGGGTGGGATTTCGGAAACCAAGAGCCGCTTCTGAGAAGGCCTCCCCCCTCCCCCTCGGGATTTCCTCTTCTCTCCAGGGGACCAGTGGTTGGACTGGGCAGGTCAGGGGCTTATGGGGTGGAAGGAGGATGGAGATTGCAGGAAAGAAGGGTGGGAAGACAGGACCCCCCACTTTCCAGGGATCCCTCTCTGGTCGCCTTGAAGGGGTGGCCAATTCCTAGGTGGGAGAGAGAGGCCAAGGCGGCCTCTCTGGAGGCCCACAATGGAGACGCCCTCCCTCCCAGAGACTGGTCTTCCTATCTCCTCCCCCCCCGCCAATGCTGCCCTTCCCTGACCCGGGGATGCTCCCCCTGCCCCCTTCCATGACCCCCTCTCTTTCTCCCGGAGTCTCCCCTGCATCCAGAGGCTCCCTTGGTCCGGCTCACCCCTCGCCCTGCGCGCCCCACCTCTCCATTCGCAGCCCCCCCAACAGGAGCAAGGGAGGGACTGGTGGGGTCTCTATCCAGGCGTCTCTCGCGCCCCTTAACCCTTTCATGGGACGCGCGGAGCCTGGGAAACGGGGCGAGGGGTCCGCCCTGCGAGGAAAGCCCCCTTGGCAGCTCGCGTGCCAGGATCTATGCCCCACGGAAGGCGCTTGGGGGAGCTGGCGGGGGTCTCTGGGTCTTTCCTCTCCGCCCCCCCGCGACCCCTTTACCTCTTTCTCCTCGCTCCCGATTCTCCTTTCCTGCAACATCCACGGGGGGGTCCGCTGCCTCCTCCCTCCCCTTTCCGAAAGCGTCCCCCCCCCCCCCGAGCTACGGGACAGAGCAGCAATCCGGAGTGGAAGCTCCACTTCCGGGAGAAGCAGGCAGGGTGGGAGGGGGGGCTGCCCGCCCCACATTTCTGGAGCAGAAACCGGATTGGAGGAGGAGGAGGAGGAGGAGGAGGAGGAGGAGGAGGAGGAGGAGGAGCAATGTATTGGGGGTGTGATTTGGGATTGTGTGGGCGGGATGAGAGAAGGATGTGCCGGGAGGGGAGGGAAAGTGTTGAGCGGGTGGGGGGGGGAGGAGGAGGAGAGGAAATCCCCCCCCCCCGTCTTCCTTCTGGGATCAGGAGAGGGGGGAGGGGCTGATCCCGACAATCCAACAGCGAAGTCACAAAATGAGTTCTGCATTTAAATCAGATCAGACTCCGAGTTCGTGTTTTGGCAACATGACCGGTCTGTCCGTCGGGATGCCTGAGGATTCCTGCTCGCTGCCTTTTCCTGGCCAGCCTGAGAGATCACTGGAAAGGGAGGATTTCTTGACTCCAGAATCCATCTTGGCAGACCCGTTTCATCCAGGCCTAGAGATCTGCTCTTTGGACAAGTCTGTTTGGATCATGGGGATCACCAATGGATCATATATTATAGATCATCAATGGATCATCCATGATGTCATACCCATCTCACGTGGGGGGGGGGGCTCAGGATGAATCTCCTGCCACGTGACTGGGGGAGTCTGGGGGCTGACGGGGGTCATACAGGGCTGCTGTTTTGCTCTCCTTACTATTTCAGCTCAGGTTTTACTGAAATGGGTGGATTCATTGAGGAAACGGGGCTACGTTGCAAAGAGGCAAATGTGTATACTTTGTTACCACCCAGTGAGTTGTGTTGCAAAGGCCATTTGCAGAAAGGCTCCTATTGTATCACCTGCGGCTACATGCTGGAGTTTGGGTGTTTTGTGGAAATGTGTCTCTATAAATGCACTTATCCCCGTGCATTTATAAAGACATTAAATCCCATGAGATGTGCAAACTGGCTTCTCTTGGAAGCACCACTCTGCAGCCCTGCCTGATGCACGCTTACTTAGGAGTAACCCCTACGCGGTCCAAAGGGATTTGCCGTTCCATCTGATGCACGCTTACTCAGAAGTCCCTGCTGGCTGGTCACATCTTCCACGCCAAGAAACTGGGCAGAGCCTTTAGGAGCCTCTGGCTGAACCTGCTGCTCTTCTCTATGGCACCGCCATCTCCACGCAGGTGCCCCCTAGGCAGGTTGGCCTGCAGTTCCCCTCAGTGCCAGCCAGCACGATGCCTGCACTCAGAACACCTGGAGGGCACTGGCTGAAGTCTGGGAGCCCTCGGTGCCAATGCGCAGCTGCTTTGCTTTTACTCAGCCTGGCGGACATCAACACAGCACCCTACAGGGGGGGGCCCTTCTTCAGATGCCCTCCCTGGGGAAGAGTCGTTGGCCACAGGGAAGTGTGCCAGGAGGGGCCATTGAGAGGGCAGTACAGCACAGCCAGTGGGGAGAGTGCCTTCCTTGGGTGGGGTGGGGGGAGCTTGGATGGCCCCCTCCCTGTGATGCTTAGCTGAGATTCCTGCTATGCTGGGGGGTTCAACGATGACTCAGGAGGGCCCTCCCTACTTTACAGTTTGAAGCCCCCGCACTGCCCCCTCCACACCACCCAGATGGGACTCTCTTGTCCAACCCCACAAGGCCATTCCTCTGTCTGGACGGGGAGGGGGAGAGAAGGTTCGCCAGCACTGCAGCCCCTAACACGTTTCAAGCTGGGGCAGAGATGCAGATGCTCCAGGGTCTGGGCTGGCCACAGGCACCCATGGGCGTGGATGTTGAGCCTGTCTTTGGGAGGGGGGGTGTTACAGAAAAATCTAGGTGCGAGGCTGCTCAGTCCCCCAGCTCGTCGGGCTGAGCCTGCGGGTCCCTGTGGAATAAAGGGAGGAGTCCAGCCAACCGGAGCAAATAAAGAGAGATTGCAAGGAGCTCCAAAGGGACTTCTCCAAACGGGGTGAATGGGCCGAAAATACGGTTCATTGTCAATGAGATTAAAGTGATGCATGTTGGGACAAAAAAACCCTACGCCCATTAATATCATGTACAGGCTCATGGGTCTGAATTGGATTTCTCTGTGTGCTCTGGGAGACCAGGGGAGAGGGGAGCTGGTCACAGCAGGAGGGGGAGTCTCCCTGGATGCTTCAGCAGCCGGCCTCCTCTGGGTCTTCTGGACCCCTCCTCTCCCCTCTCTGAGCCTGAACTGCTCTCTGCCCCAGCCTCTTCCCGCTCACCAAACCCTGTTTCCTCCTCAGCTTGCAACACCTCCCCTCCCGGTCTGCTCCCTTTCCTCCCTCTTTCTGCTCACTGCCATCCCCCCACCAGTCCCCAGGATCTAAGCCTTCTCCCCTTGTAGGTCCCCCAACTGGTGCCTTCCCCCCCCCTGCACCCAGCTGTTCCATGACAGCAAAAGCAGAAACAACAGTAAAATCAGTATGATAGCAGTATGAACTGTGGGCCTCTGGTAGGAAAACTCCCTAGCAGCATGACTGAATAAAAACTTCTGGGACTATGGAAAAATACTACCTTCCCCAAACCCCAGAATAAGGAGGAGCTCTGGGGTTGCCCCATGGGGTTCAAGAGTGAAGATGGGCCCATCAGGAGACTTCCCGGGTCCCTGCAGCCCCTCCATTCCCCTCTTGCAATTAGGCTTGGGGGGAAATCACCCATTAACTTACAGTATTATCAGTTTTCTTCAGAATGCTTAGGAGGCAGGGATGAAGTTTGGGTGAAGAAGCAGTGTTTGGAGATCATGGGGTGGGGGGGATGACAGAGTTTGGTGCAAAAACCGTCTTGCATGCTTGAGTAGAGCAACTCCAGGGCATGGGCCAAGTAGCAGCAGGGTAGGGGCCACGTGCAGAGCAAGTCCCACACTGAGGTCAAAAACACACACAGAGGCAGCAGGACTTCTTCAGTAATAGTTTACTGAGCTTTCAAAGCATACATTCTCACTGGGTCCCCAGTGAGGCACAAAACTTTGCTCCTGAGAGCAAATCCAGTTTCAGCAATAGAAAAATACAGCACACAGGATATCCAAGTCAGGCACACAAACCGGCAGAAGGGAGCAAGGGAGGAAAGAGGCTTGGAAGGACACAGGGCAATGGATGTGCGACTTTCGCTTCCTGTCGTCTGGGAGGGAAGTCAGGAACTCGGCATCTGCAGGGGCTTCACGAAGAAAAGCTTTCTGCCAGCTGCCTCCAGGCAAATGAGCATCCCAGAAATCCAGATTCACCAACTCCCCCTCACTATCAAAAGGTACCTTACATCTAAAATTATACTCACTAGAGTGAGATGTTACCTTCATTATTTCATTACTATACAATTTTACATATAAACACCAGAACTTCAAATACATGACATGCTTTTAAGATGGATTTCCTGCTGAGTTCATTGCTGGGAACAAAAGAGTGGACTCTGAAAGGAACATGTCCCACACTCCATACATCTAAATGGGTTCTCCTCTCTGAGTCCTTAGATGTTCCTTAAACACTCCATTATCACTAAAGCACTTTCTGCAATCTTTCCCTTTAAACAGCTTCTCCTCTTTGAGGGTTGATGGGTTTGTAGGGTGTCAGCTGTTAAAGTTCTTCCTGTCCATGAGTCTGTGGATGTAGGACTTCCACTAGGACTGAACCTCTGTCTACTTGACATTTATAGGGTTTCTCTCATGTGGGAGTTTGTTGATGTAAATCAAGGGTTCCACTCAGACTGAAGCTCCTTCCAAACTCCATACATTTAAATGGTTTCTCCCCTGTGTGAGTCCGATGATGTCTTCTAAGGCTTGCATTGAAACTGAAGCTCTTTGTATTGATGGAAGAGATTCATAAAGACCAAGCGGGCTTTCTCCCGGGAAGACACTTGTCTGATAATTTGAGGAACATAATTGATATTTTGGAAAAACTAGAAGTGAATATAAACACTAAAGCAGTTCTGATATTTGTGGATGCGGAGAAAGCTTTTGACAACATCTCTTGGAGTTTCATGAAGAAGAACCTACAGGGGATGGGGGTAGGCCAAGGTTTGAAAATGGTATAGGTGCAATATACTCAGAACAAAAGGCTAAATTAATTGTAAATAATGTGGTGACGGAAGAATTTAAGATAGAAAAAGGGACACGACAGGGGTGCCCAATCTCCCCACTGCTTTTCATATCGGTCCTGGAGGTTCTGCTGAATATGATTAGAAGGGACCGGTTGGTTAAAGGTATACAGGTCGGAGCCAAACAGTACAAACTGAGAGCATTTGCAGATGACTCAGTATTGACGTTCCAGGAGCCAGAATCTAGTACTAAAAGGGTTTTAGAATTAATTCAAGAATTTGGTCAAGTGGCAGGATTTAAACTGAACAAGCTAAAAACTAAGGTTTTAGAGAAAAATTTAACACCAATTGAAAGAGAGAGGTTTCAGAATGAGACAGGCCTGACTGTGGTTAAGAAAGTGAAATACTTGGGGATTAATATGACAGCCAAAAATGGTAACTTATTTAAAGATAATTATGAAACATGTTGGACAGAAGTGAAAAAAGATTTAGAAATTTTGTCAAATTTGAAGCTTTCACTGTTGCGTCGTATTGCTGTGATAAAAATGAATGTATTGCCTAGAATGTTGTTTTTGTTTCAGACCTTGCAAATTGTGGACAAGATGGACTGTTTCAAGAAGTGGCAGAGAGATATCTCTAGATTTGTCTGGCAGGGCAAGAAGCCCAGAATAAAATTTAAGATATTAACTGATGCAATGGAAAGAGGTGGATTTGCCCTGCCAGACTTTAAACTTTACTATGAATCAGCAGCTTTTTGCTGGTTGAAAGAATGGCTACTTCTTGAAAATACTGACATTTTGGATCTAGAAGGCTTTAACAACGTATTTGGATGGCATGCATATTTATGGTATGATAAGGTCAAAGCACATAAAGCATTCAAAAATCATATTGTCAGGAAAGCATTGTTTAATGTTTGGATAAGATACAAGGATTTATTGGAAAATAAAACCCCAAGGTGGTTGTCACCGATGGAAGCGAAAGCTCTGAAAAGGCAATGGACAATGGTTCTGGGATCGAAACCGGGGAAGGGAGGGTGGCGTTTGGAAATCCAAAGGCTGTTTGATTTTTTTTAATTTTTTGTTGTTATTAGTATAAAAATGGGGAATCCGTGGAAGGGAAACTGGGTTGACCTTTGAAAAAAATTTTTTAAGTATAAATGATTGATGTATATAAGTTAAAAGTTGATATGTAAACTGAATTAAATATGATAACAAATTAAGGCTAAAAATTTAGGGATAAGAACTTGTTGGATAAATATTTGGACATGGAATACAAGAAGGGGAGGTGAGGGGAAGTTCTGGAAGAAAGTTATTGAAAATTTGGATTATAAAGGGGGAAATTTTCTTTTTTGTTCTTTTTTCTTTTTATCTTTTGTACTACTTGAAACTTTAATAAATATTATTTAAGGGGAAAAAAGAACATTGGCTTCCAGGTGGAAAAATCAAAATTAGAAACAGAACTGTTAGAACCCAAAACTAAGATTTTGTCAAAGATGTATAACTTGCTGTTGAAATGGAATACTCAGGATGAAATGGTGAAATCTGCTATGATTAAATGGGCACAAGATGTTGGACATAATATTATGTTTGCTGACTGGGAACAGTTATGGACCACAGGTATGACGTTTACGGCATGTAATGCCCTAAGAGAGAATATTATGAAAATGATATACAGGTGGTACATGACCCCAGTCAAGCTTGCAAAAATTTATCATTTGCCCGATAATAAATGCTGGAAATGTAAAGAAACTGAAGGTACATTCTTTCACCTTTGGTGGACGTGCCCAAGGATTTATTTATTTTTTAAAGATATTTATTGAAATTTTAAATAATAAAACTAACTTTATAATCAACCAGAAAAAAAGAAAACATTATCACATTCAAACAGAAACAGAAAAATACAGCAAAAAAACATACAAAAAGTAAATAAAAGTAAAACAGAAAAACAGAAAAAAAGAAACATGAAAATCCAATTTTTTACTTATTATTTTTATAACCTTCTTTCCTGACTTCCTCACACCTCCCTTTTCTGTGTTCCCTTTTACACACTCATATTCAGCAGTACCTTACCTTCTTTCAAATCTTATTCTATATTTATACTTTCCAACCTATTACCGGTATGTCTCCAATTTTCCTTTCCTTGTAAGTCCATTTTTACCTGTTCTTTATAACTTAATCCCTTTGTGCCATTTAGTTTAAATTTGACATAATATTATTCAATTCTTTTTCACCCTTATTCTTTTAAAACATTTTTTACATATTCCTTTCAAATATGTCACTAATGCCATATTATCTTTATAGCCTGAACATCATTTTAACATTCAAACACTTTGCAATGTTTTTGCAGGTAGTCTTTGAACTTCTTCCAATCCTCTTCTACTAACTCTTCTCCCAGGTCTCGGATTCTGCCAGTCATTTCTGCCAATTCCATGTAGTCTATCACTTGCATCTGCCATTCTTCCAGGGTGGGCAAATCTTGTGTCTTCCAGTACTTTGCGATGAGTATTCTTGCTGCTGTTGTTGCATACATAAAAAAAGTTCTGTCCTTCTTTGGCACCAATCGGCCGACAATGCCCAAAAGGAAGGCCTCTGGTTTCTTAAGAAAGGTATATTTAAATACCTTTTTCAGTTCATTGTAGATCATTTCCCAGAAAGCCTTGACCTTTGGGCACGTCCACCAAAGGTGCAAGAATGTTCCCTCATTTTCTCTACATTTCCAACATTTATTATCAGGCAAATGATATACTTTTGCAAGCTTGACTGGTGTCATGTACCACCTATATATCGTTTTCATAATATTTTCTTTTAAGGCATTACATGCCGTAAATTTCACACCGGTGGTCCATAACTGTTCTCAGTCAGCAACATAATGTTATAACCAATGTCTTGCGCCCACTTAATCATAGCTGATTTGACCGTTTCATCCTGAGTGTTCCATTTTAACAGCAAGTTATACATTCTTGAAAGTACCTTAGTTTTAGGTTTCTGTTTCTAATTTCGATTTTTCCACCTGGAAGCCTATTTTTTAATCCATATTAAAAAGCTCTCTAATTTGATAATAATGTAGCCAATCTTGCACTTTATCTTTTAATTTCTCAAAACTCTGCAATCTCAATGTGTCTCCATTTTGTTCTAATATCTCCAAATATTTCGGCCACTTGGCCTCCATATTGAGTCTTTTCAGAGCCTTAGCTTCCATGGGTGATAGCCACCTTGGGGTCTTGTTTTCTAATAAATCTTTATATCTTATCCAGACATTAAACACTGCTTTCCTGACAATATGGTTCTTGAATGCTCTATGAATTTTAACCTTGTCGTACCACAGATATGCATGCCACCCAAACGCATTGTTAAACCCTTCCAAATCCAAAATGTCAGTGTTCTCCAGAAGTAGCCAGTCTTTCAACCAGCAGAATGCTGCTGATTCATAATACAACTTCATGTCAACTTCTCGGTAGTGGCGCCCGTCCTGTGGAACGCCCTCCCATCAGATGTCAAAGCGATAAACAACTACCTGACATTCAGGAGACATCTGAAGGCAGCCCTGTTCAGGGAAGTTTTTAATATATGACATTTTAGTGTATTTTTTATCTTTGTTGGAAGCCGCCCAGAGTGGCTGGGGAAACCCAGCCAGATGGGCGGGGTACAAATAATATATGATGATGATGATGATGATGATGATGATGATGTCTGGCAGGGCAAACCCCCCTCTTTCTTTAGCATCAGTCAATATTTTAAATTTTATTCTGGGCTTTTTGCCCTGCCAGACAAACTTAGAAATGTCTCTCTGCCACCCCTTGAAACAGTCCATCCTGTCCACAATCTGCAAAGTTTGAAACAAAAACAGCATTTTTGGCAGTACATTCATCTTTATGGCAGCAATTCAACCCAACAAGGAAAGCTTCAATTTTGACCAAATTTCTAAATCTTTTTTAACCTCTGACCAACATTTTTCATAATTATCTTTAAATAAATTCAAATTTTTGGCCGTCATATTAATCCCTAGATATTTCACTTTCTTCACCACATTTAAATCTGTCTCCTTCTGAAACCTTTCTTTTTCCATTGTTGTCAAATTTTTCTCCAAAACCTTAGTTTTTTGCTTGTTTAATTTAAATCCTGCCACCTGACCAAATTCTTGAATCAGTTCTAAAACTCTTTTCGTACTAGATTCTGGCTCCTGTAATGTCAAAACCAGGTCATCTGCAAAGGCCCTGAGTTTATATTGTTTAGCTCCGACCTGGATTCCTTTAATCAACCGGTCCCTCCTAATCATGTTCAAGAGCACCTCCAGGACCGAAATAAATAGCAATGGAGAGATAGGGCAACCCTGTCGTGTTCCTTTTTCAATTTTAAACTCTTCTGACACCACGTTATTAACTATCAATTTTGCTTTTTGTTCTGAATAGATTGCGTCTATACCATTTTCAAACCCCCGTCCCACTCCCATTCCCTTAAGATTTTTCTTCATAAAATTCCAAGAGATATTGTCAAAGGCCTTCTCCGCATCAATAAAAATCAAAACTGCTCTTGTGTTAGTGTTCGTTTGCAATAACTCCAAAATATCAATAATGTTCCTTGTATTGTCAGACAAATGTCTGCCTGGGAGGAAGCCTGCCTGGTCTTTATGGATCACTTCATTTAACACTCTTTTTAATCTGTTAGCTAAAATATGTGCAAAAATTTTATAATCCACATTTAAAAGGGAAATGGGACGGTAGTTCTTGAGTTGTGTCTTTTCAGCTTCAGATTTTGGTATAAGTGTGATGAAAGCTTCTTTCCATGACTCCGGTGCCTTCTTCCCCTCCATAATCTCGTTGCACACCTCCTTTAATGGTTGAATTAAATAGTCTTTCAAAGTCTTATAATACTTGGAGGTTAACCCCTCCGGCCCTGGAGACTTGCCCAGTTGCATGTTCTGAATGGCACCTTCAATCTCCTGTTCCGTTATCTTATGGTTCAATATTGTCTTGTTTTCTTGAGATAGTTTTTGTAATCCATTAGTTCTTAAAAATTGGTCTATATCCGTCTCTTTCTGCGGCCCCTGGGTATAAAGTTGTTTGAAGTATCTCTGGAAGCATTTTCTAATCTCCACAGGATTTGGATATTTCTCCCCTCAATCTCAAGATTGGTAACCGTGTTCAACTTCTGTCTTTTTTTCAACTGCCATGCTAGCAGTTTTCCACATTTATTAGCCGATTCAAAGGTCTTTTGTCTCATTTGTTTGATTTTCCATTCGACTTCCTGATTTATCAATTTCATATATTGTACTTGATATAATTTAATTTCTCTCAGAATCTCCTGTGACTTTGGTTTCAATCTTAATTTTTTCTCTCCTTCTTTTATTTTCTAAAAAATTCTGTCTTTCTTCTCATTTTGGGTTCTCTTTTTTATTGCATTCTGTTGTATCAGAAACCCCCTCATCACCGCTTTACTTGCATCCCAGATTATTCTTTTTTCCACTGTGGTTTTCAAGTTTACTTCAAAGTAGTCCCACAGGTTCTTTTGGGCCTTCTTGACAATCTCTTGGTCTCTTAATAAGGTGTCATTCATCTTCCATCTGAAGGAGCCAGTTAAATTTAATCTCATTTCCATCTTTACTGCATTATGGTCGGAGCAGGTTTTTGGGCAGATTTCCACCTTTCTAGTCTTGGGAGCCAATCCTCTAGTTATCCATATTTGGTCAGTTCTTGTCCGTGTCATTTTGGCTTCAGAGAAGAATGTCCCTTCTCTTCCTAAGGGGTTTTTTGTTCTCCAAATGTCAATCAGATCCATGTTGTCAGTTAGTTCAAAAAAAGTTTTTGGTAGCCTGCCCTCTTTTGTTATGCTTTGACTTTGCGCTTTATCCATATTTGTAGATACCACCCCATTCATGTCACCCATCATGATGATGTTATTATAGTCCACATAATCCAGCATTGTCTCATGCAACTTCTTGTAAAATTCCGACTTCCCCTCATTTGGTGCATAAATTCCCAAAATCAAAAAAAATTCTCCTTGTATTTGAATTTCAATTGCCAAAATTCTTCCTTGCTCATCTTTAAAAAGAAATTTTGGTGATAGGCTTTCTTTTGCATAGATAGCAACTCCTCTCTTCTTCACTCTATCAGATGAAATAAATTCTTGACCCAGTCTCTTATTGATTAAAACTTTCCTATGGAGCCTAATCACATGTGTTTCCTGTAGGCAAATTAAGTCTAATTGTTCCTTTTTTAATAAATGAAAAATCTTCTTCCTTTTCTCAGGGGAATTAAAACCATGAATGTTCCAACTTAGTAGTTGCAGAGACATGTTGAGATAGTTCTATTCTCCCTTTGGCGGTGGTATCACTTTCTCAGGCTCATCAGAACCCAAAGGTGTAGGTATAAAGTGGTGGGGTATAAAGGTATAAAGAAGGTGGGGAGGGTATTACTCAGAAGGGTGGTGGGAATGGGTGATTGGCAGATAGCTGTGATGAGCCTGTTGACGACTCTAAACGACTGCAATAGGTCTTACAGGAAAAAGCAAGGGGTGAGAAGGTGAAAAATGGCTTTGTCATGTATAGTGAGATAAGAATCCAATGTCTCTGTTCAGGCCAGGTCTCTCCATGGTTTTAAGTTTGGTAATGAGTTGCAATTCAGCAGCTTCTCTTTCCAGTCTATTTCTGAAATTCCTTTGTAGTAAAACAGCTACTTTGAGATCTTGTATAGAATGTCCTGGGAGATTGAAGTGTTCTCCTACTGGTTTCTCTGTCTTGTGATTCCTGATGTCAGATTTATGTCCGTTTATTCTTTGGCGTAAGGTTTGGCCTGTTTGTCCAATATAGAGAGCTGAAGGACACTGTTGGCATTTGATGGCATATACAATGTTAGCCGATGAGCAATTAAATAGTCCCGAGATGGTATGTGTGATGTTGTTGGGGCCAGTAATGGTGTTGTCCGGGTGTATGTGGCAGCAAAGTTGGCATCTGGGTTTATTGCAGGCTCTGGTGCCAGTGTCCGTGTTAAGTCTGGTTGTAGTATTATTGTGGGTTAGGAGTTGTTTAAGATTGGGTGGCTGTCTGTAGGCAATGAAAGGTCTTCCTCCCAGAGCTTGAGAAAGAGAACTGTCATTGTCCAGGAGAGGTTGTAGATCTCTGATGATGTGTTGTACTGTTTTAACTTGGGAGCTGTATGTGATGACTAGAGGTGTTCTGTTATTTTCTTTTTTGGGTCTGTCTTGCAGCAAGTTCTCTCTGGGTATCAGTCTGGCTCTGTTGATCTGTTGTCTAACTTCATCTGCTGGGTATTTTAGTTCTAAAAAGGTTTGCTGTAGATCTCTTAGGTGAGAGTCTCTGTCTGTAGAATTGGAACAGATACGGCTGTAACGTAGTGCCTGGCTATATACAATGGACTGTTTGGTATGTTTGGGATGGTAGCTAGAGGCATGTAGATATGTTTGTCGGTCAGTTGGTTTACGGTATAAGGTGGTGTCTATGCGCCCATCCTGTATTTTTATAGTAGTGTCAAAAAAATGTATTTCTTGCATAGATTGATTCATTGTTAGGTTGATTGTGGGGTGAAATCATTGAATTTCTGGTGGAAGGTGTCCAGGGTCTGTTGACCATGTGTCCAGATGATAAAAATATCATCAATGTATCGCAGGTACAAGAGAGGTTTGAGTGGGTAGGAGTTTAGGAAACATTGTTCTAAATCTGCCATGAAGATGTTGGAATACTGTGGGGCCATGCGGGTGCCCATTGCTGTGCCGCTGATCTGAAGGAACAGGTCATCACCGAATTTGAAGTTGTTGTGGGTAAGGACAAATTGGCAGAGTTTGGTGGCAAAGTCCGCTGTGGTTTTATCTGAAATGGTGTTCTGAAATGGTGGGAACACACTACAGCACTGTGGTCCTCTGGTGGGAAAACTCCTGAGAAGCATGATTGAATCAAAAATTCTGGGACTATGGAAAAATACTATCTTCCTCAAACCCCAGAATGAGCAGGAGCTCTGGGGTTGCCCCATGGGTTTCATGAGCGAAGATGGGGCCCCCAGGAGACTTC
Organism: Podarcis muralis; assembly: GCF_964188315.1. NCBI lineage: Eukaryota > Metazoa > Chordata > Lepidosauria > Squamata > Lacertidae > Podarcis > Podarcis muralis. The sequence continues at coordinate 77,036,441 of NC_135664.1, read as the reverse complement.
TCTGATACCTGCAGCCCCTCCTTCCCCCTCTTGAAATTAGGCTGGGGGGGAAATCCCCCATTCAATTTCAGTATTTCAAGTTTTCTTCAGAACGCGCAGGGCAGGAGGCAGCGAAAAAGTTCTGGTGAAGAAGCAGTGCTGGGAGATCATGCGGTGGCAGAATGACAGAGTATGGTGCAAAAACCAAAGGTACTTTCATCTAAAATTATACTCACCATTGTGAGATGTTGCCTGATTTCATTATTATAGTTTTACATATAAACACCAGTTACAGATAGGTAGCCGTGTTGGTCTGCCATAGTCAAAACAAAAAAAATTCCTTCCAGTAGCACCTTAAAGACCAACTAGGTTAGTTCTTGGTATGAGCTTTCGTGTGCATGCACACTTCTTCAGAAGAAGAAGTGTATCTGAAGAAGTGTGCATGCACACGAAAGCTCATACCAAGAACTAACCTAGTTGGTCTTTAAGGTGCTACTGGAAGGAATTTTTTATATATAAACACCAGAACTTCACATATACCTCATGCTTGTAGGAATGATTTCCTGCTGAGTTCATTGCTCAGAGTGGACTCTGAGAGGAAGACGTCCCACACTCCATACATCTAAATGGGTTCTCCCATGTGAGAGTCCCTAGATGTTCCTTAAATAAAGGTAAAGGTAAAGGGACCCCTGACCATTAGGTCCAGTCAAAGACGACTCTGGGGTTGCGGTGCTCATCTCACTTTATTGGCCGAGGGAGCCGGGCTACAGCTTCTGGGTCATGTGGCCAGCAGGACTAAGCCGCTTCTGGCGAACCAGAGCAGCGCATAGAAGCGCCGTTTACCTTCCCGCCGGAGCGGTACCTATTTATCTACTTGCAATTTGACATGATTTCAAACTGCTAGGTCGGCAGGAACAGTGACCGAGCAACGGGAGCTCACCACGTTGTGGGGATTCGAACCACCGACCTTCTGATCGGCAAGTCCTAGGCTCTGTGGTTTAACCCACAGTGCCACCCGTGTCCCTGTTCCTTAAATACTCCATTATAAAGAAAGCACTTTTTGCAGTGTTTTCATTTAAACTGCTTCTCTTCTGAGTTTGTTGATGGTCTGAAGGGTTTCAACTCTTAAAGTTCTTCCTGTCCATAAGTCTGTTGAATTTGAACTTCCACTAAGAGTACTTTCCTGATTTTACCGTATTTTTTGCTCTATAAGACTCACTTCTTCCCTCCTAAAAAGTAAGGGGAAATGTGTGTGCGTCTTATGGAGCGAATGCAGGCTGTGCAGCTATCCCAGAAGCCAGAACAGCAAGAGGGATTGCTACTTTTGCTGCGCAGCAATCCCTCTTGCTTCTGGGATGCAGAATATTTTTTTTCTTGTTTTCGTCCTCCAAAAACTAGGTACGTCTTGTGGTCTGTTAAGTCTTATAGAGTGAAAAATACGGTTATATGGTTTGTCTTTTGTGTGAGTCTGTTGACATAAATCAAGGGTTCCACTCTGACTGAAGCTCCTTCTACAGTCCATACCCTTAAATGGTTTCTCCCCTGTGTGAGTCCGTTGATGTGTTCTAAGGCTTCCATTTTCACTAAAGCTCTTTCCACACTCGATACATTTAAATGGTTTCTCCCCTGTGTGAGTCGTTGATGATTTCTAAGGCTTCCACTATTACTAAAGCTCTTTCCACACTCAATACATTTACCGTATTTTTCGCCCTATAGGACACATTTTTCCCCTCCAAAAATGAAGGGGAAATGTGCGTGCGTCCTATGGGGCGAATGCAGGCTTTCGCTGAAGCCTGGAGAGCGAGAGGCATCTGTGTGCACCGACCCCTCTCGCTCTCCAGGCTTCAGGAAGCTATCCGCAAGCCTCGCGCGCCCAGCGGCAGCTCCCACCGGGTTCGCAAGGCTTGCAGGCGGCAGCCTGCAGCCCGAATCATGGGGCACGCTGCAGAGCCCGCCCCGTGCTTCGGGCAGATGTCCACAAGCCTTGCGCACCAGGTTCGCAAGGCTTGCAGGCAGCAGCCTGTTCTGGGGGATGGGGTCGGGGGAAGCCAGCCAGGAAAAAAATATTTTTTTCTTTATTCCCCCCCCCCCCAAAAAAAACCTAGGTGCGTCCTATGGGGCGAAAAATACGGTATCTGGTTTCTCCCCTGTGTGAGTCCGTTGATGTGTTCTAAGGCATCCTCTGTTACTAAAGCTCTTTCCACACTCCATACATTGAAATGGTTTCTCCCCTGTGTGAGTCCGTTGATGATTTCTAAGGTCTCCACTCTGACTGAAGCTCTTTCCACACTCCATGCATTTAAATGGTTTCTCCCCTGTGTGAGTCCGTTGATGTCTTCTAAGACATCCACTATCACTGAAGCTCTTTCCGCACTCTATACATTTATATGGTTTCTCCCCTGTGTGAGTCCATTGATGGTTCCTAAGCTTTCCATTTTCACTAAAGCTCTTTCCACACTCGATACATTTAAATGGTTTCTCCCCTGTGTGAGTCCGTTGATGGTTCCTAAGCTTTCCATTTTCACTAAAGCTCTTTCCACACTCGATACATTTAAATGGTTTCTCCCCTGTGTGAGTCCGTTGATGTGATCTAAGGCTTCCACGATCACTAAAACTCTTTCCACACTCCAGACATTTATATGGTTTCTCCCCTGTGTGAGTCCGTTGATGGTTCCTAAGATCTCCACTCTGACTGAATTCCTTTCCACACTCCATGCATTTAAATGGTTTCTCCCCTGTGTGAGTCCGTTGATGTCTTCTAAGATCTCCACTCTGACTGAATTCCTTTCCACACTCCATGCATTTAAATGGTTTCTCCCCTGTGTGAGTCCATTGATGTGATCTAAGGCTTCCACGATCACTAAAGCTCTTTCCACACTCCATGCATTCAAATGGTTTCTCCCCTGTGTGAGTCTGTTGATGATTTCTAAGGTTTCCACTCCGACTGAAGCTCTTTCCACACTCGATACATTTAAATGGTTTCTCCCCTGTGTGAGTCCGTTGATGTGTTCTAAGGAATCCTCTGTTACTAAAGCTCTTTCCACACTCCATGCATTTAAATGGTTTCTCCCCTGTGTGAGTCCGTTGATGTGTTCTAAGGTTTCCACTCAGACTGAAGCTCTTTCCACACTCGATACATTTAAATGGTTTCTCCGCTGTGTGAGTCCGTTGATGTGTTCTAAGGCTTCCATTTTCACTAAAGCTCTTTCCACACTCCATGCATTCAAATGGTTTCTCCCCTGTGTGAGTCTGTTGATGATTTCTAAGGTTTCCACTCTGACTGAAGCTCTTTCCACACTCGATACATTTAAATGGTTTCTCCCCTGTGTGAGTCCGTTGATGTGTTCTAAGGCATCCTCTGTTACTAAAGCTCTTTCCACACTCCATACATTGAAATGGTTTCTCCCCTGTGTGAGTCCGTTGATGGTTCCTAAGATCTCCACTCTGACTGAATTCCTTTCCACACTCCATGCATTTAAATGGTTTCTCCCCTGTGTGAGTCCGTTGATGTGATCTAAGGCTTCCACTCTGACTGAATTCCTTTCCACACTCCATGCATTTAAATGGTTTCTCCCCTGTGTGAGTCCGTTGATGTCTTCTAAGAGCTCCACTCTGACTGAATTCCTTTCCACACTCCATGCATTTAAATGGTTTCTCCCCTGTGTGAGTCCATTGATGTGATCTAAGGCTTCCACGATCACTAAAGCTCTTTCCACACTCCATGCATTTATATGGTTTCTCCCCTGTGTGAGTCCGTTGATGTATATTGAGGTGTCCACTCTGACTGAATTCCTTTCCACACTCCATGCATTTAAATGGTTTCTCCCCTGTGTGAGTCTGTTGATGATTTCTAAGGTTTCCACTCCGACTGAAGCTCTTTCCACACTCGATACATTTAAATGGTTTCTCCCCTGTGTGAGTCCGTTGATGTTTTCTAAGGCTTCCAATATCACTAAAGCTCTTTCCACACTCGATACATTTATATGGTTTCTCCCCTGTGTGAGTCCATTGATGTGATCTAAGTTGTGCACTCTGACTGAAGCTCTTTCCACACTCCATGCATTTAAACGGTTTCTCCCCTGTGTGAGTCCGTTGATATCTTCTAAGGCTTCCACTATTATTAATGTTCTTTCCACACACCATACATTCATATGGTTTTCCCCCTGTGTGAGTCCCTTTGTGCAATTTAAGGTTTCCACTCTGACTGAAATTCTTCCCACACTCCCTGCACTTAAAACGTTTTCTCTCTGTGTGAGTCCGCTGGTGTGTTCTAAGTTTTGAGTTGAAAGAGAATCTCTTTCCGCACTACATACCTTTGAATGGCTTCTTTCCTTTTTGTGTTCGTTGATGTGAACTATGTGTGCTCATTCAGTGATGCATATTCCACATTTCACACATTTTAATGGCTATTCCTAATGAAACGAAAGGTGCCCTGTCCCCCACAATTCTGTCTTCTCCATCACCTTTTTCAGAGTGGGCAGAAAGCAAATCCTGTTTGGGTTTCAAGGAAGAGAACAAAGGGAAAGAGAACACATCAACCGCCATTAGCACCTTCTCTTATTTCAACATCTCTTACATTCTCCCATGTCCTACCTATGTTCCCAATTTTTAGGAAATGAAAATGGTATGATGTCAAATGGTAGTAATGCATCAGGAACCTTTCAAGATCCTCAATCATCTTTAATAACACAGCATGATCTTGGAATACTGTTGTCCTGTGGGACTGCCTTTCAAATCAAGTGGTTGCCCCGTTTACACCTCTAGATCTTCATGAATCACCTGCACAGTCCCACTGACCTCAGGAGGTCCATATGGATTATTTTGGGAGACCCAGGCCTACATCTCTTCCAGGGACTGTGGTCTGGGTCAGTCAGAGAACTAGTGACAAGGCTTGGTGCTTGGGGTCAGCTGAATGGGTGCTCAGGGAAGCTCCTGTTCTTGGAGATGGACCTCCATCTACATGCCTCACATTGCATGGAGAGAGCAGAAGAAGCAGAAGGAAAGCAGATGGCACATGGGAATCCCAGACGGAAACACCCACCCCAAAGGTTCTTTATAATGATGATGTGCTGCCTGATCCTGTGCTTGTCTTCTGACAGAGGACTATCCTAATCTGAAAGGCAGGATATTCAAGGCAAGGAGATAACTGTTCTTCATGGTAGGTAGACATATTGGTCTGACACAGTTGAAGTAAAAAAGTAAAAAAATAGTCCAGTTGCACCTTAGGTTCTAGATATAAGCTTTTGTGTGCATTCACAGTTCTTCATATAGTGGGAGATGGTAGTAGGAGTACCCTTCTGAGAAAAACCCCACCCCACCCTCCCACGATATACAAGGGTCTGGTGACATCTGTGTCGGTGCATCTGAAGAATTGTGCATGCACACGAAAGCTTATACCTAGAACAATCTTAGTTGGTCTCTAAGGTGCTACTGGACTATTTTTAAATGTTTTATTTCAACTGTGTCAGACCAACACAGCTACCTACCTGAATCTAGATGTCATGGGGTGTTGGGGAGCAGTAGTTCCTTTGGTGGGGGACATGTCCTGCACCTCCTGGGGTCATTTTTCCACCCTTGGTCCCCACCCTGCACTCAGCTCTCACCTGTGGCTTCCAGAAGCTGTCAGCATGCAACAGGGGTTCAAGCAACGGCTTCTACCAGCCGGCTAAACCAGGTGTGGAAAGCTGATGGGTCTCAAATCCTTGGGGGGCTGGGGAATTCTGCTGCACCTGAAGTCAAGCCCTGGTGGATGGAGAGGAGGAGAACAACCGTGAATCCCACAGTCCTGAAGGCAGATTCTGCCCGTGCGGAAGAGGAAAGTGAAGGGCAGGTGGGGCACGTCCACCTGGAGGCTTGTTATCTAGTCCCAGGGTTACTCTGACTTTGAATTATATATAAATTACAGTATTGAAATGCGCCTGCTCCCACTTCATAGTCTGATATTACTCTACTCTGCTTGTCTGTTTCTTACTTGAGTGCTGTTTTGGTTTGCTAAGTCAGGGTTTTACTGTGAGTTACATTTTTGCTATTTTTTGGGTCCTGTCATGCTTATCTGTCTTCAGTAATAAATTTCTCAGCTGATTTCCCCCCCCCCCGCCTCTGAGTGTTTTCTCCTACTCTGCTACCTATACATCAATCATTATGGAGGAGCAAGATCTGCAACCTAAAGCCCTCCTCAGCCTCGGCCCTGTGAACCTGACGGAGCATCTTTACCCCAGTCGTTCAGTCCCGACAGGGAGGTCCGCCTCCGAGAGTCTTCTGCTGGTTCCCTTGCAGTTAGAAGTGAAGTTCCAGGGAACCAGGCAGAGGGCTTCCTGCCCCATGGAATGCCCTCCCTTCAGAGGGCTAGGAAACAGGCAACTATCTGACATTTAGAAGACAGCTGTATCAGGAGGTTTTTAATTTTTGGATATTTTACTGTCTTGTATATGTACTGTAGGGACGCAGGTAGCGTTGTGGGTTAAACCCCAGAACTTAGGACTTGCTGATCAGAAGGTCGGCGGTTCAAATCCCTGCGACAGGGTGAGCTCCTATTGCTCAGTCCCTGCTCCTGCCAACCTAGCAGTTCGAAAGCACATCAAAGAGCAAGTAGATAAATAGGTACTGCTCTGGCGGGAAGGTAAACGGCGTTTCCGTGCTCTGCTCTGATTCGCCAGAAGCGCTTAGTTCTGCTGGCCACACGACCCGGAAGCTGTACGCCGGCTCCCTCGGCCAATAAAGCGAGATGAGTGCCGCAACCCCAGAGTTTCCCGCAACTGGACCTTCCGGTCAGGGGTCCCTTTACCTTTACCTATATGTACTGTAAGCTGCCCAGAGTGGCTTGGGGAAGATACTAATAGTATAACATCTAGAGTGGTGCCTCGGGTTACAGGCGCTTCAGGTTACAGACTCTGCTAACCCAGAAATAGTACCTTGGGTTAAGAACTTTGCTTCAGGATGAGAACAGAAATCCTGCTCTGGTGTGTAGGGATATTGCGGAGTGGACAGTGGGGTCCGGAGGGAGACACTTTCCACCAGCAGGCAGCCACAATCTGCCTGCACGCGTGACCTTGGGGTGCAGGGCAACCCCCCCCCCGGACAAGCCACAGCTGTCTGTACATCGTTCCACCTCTGCCTGACCTTTTGCGATCTCAGCAGTTTGCGGTGTCCTGTCAATAAAAGGAGGCTCCACAGGAATGGCAGCAGCTCGCTTCAGCCCACCTGTGCCCAGCTCACATGATGATCAACACCTGTCTTGGGCAGCAGGAGGCCCCATTAGCTAAAGTGGTGCTTCAGGTTAAGAACAGTTTCAGATTAAGAACAGAGCTGCAGAACGAATTCAGTTCTTAACCCGAGGTACCAGTGTACTATTATTATCATCTTGTGATTTTTTGTAGTTATTTTGGAATTCGTACTGCAATATTAGCTTACGAAATGTTATGGGTGGAGAAAATCACAGGGTTGCCGTAAATTATAATCCCACCCACAAACTCTCATTCACACACAGTCTGTAAATTTGGGGATGTCACACACCTCACCTGTGCTAATACTGGCAGTCTTTGGCCTGCACAGGCACACCCAGTGTGTAGAGCCTCCAGCCCCAGGCACTGTCTATCATGAAAATGGGTCCTTTGACTGGGAAGATTCATGCAGTCGCTGTCATCGGATGATGATGGGTTGTATCTCAGCTTGTCAGTCACTCTGACATTGGCTACAAAGAATGAGAGGAACAGAAATGCTTTTGAGGTGCAATTTCCATTTCATGGACTCTGCACCCCTGTTTCTGAGGACAGGTGTACATTATCCTCATCCTCAGTGGAAAAGACAATAAAGATGGCAGCCTGAGAGAGAGGAAAAGGTTTCTGGCTGCTTCCTGGGTGGGATTGCGGAAACCAAGAGCCACTTCTGAGAAGGCCTCCCCCCTCCCCTCTTCTTCTCGGGATTTCCTCTCCTCTCCAGGGGACCAGTGGTTGGACTGGGCAGAATCGCTGTGTCTGGACAGGGCAGGGGCTTATGGGGTGGGAAGAGGATGGAGATTGCAGGAAAATAGGGGTGGGGGGACAGGACCCCCACTTTCCAGGGATCCCTCTCTGGTCGCCTTGAAGGGGGCATTCCTGGGCGGGAGGGAGAAGCCAAGGCGTCCCCTCCGGAGATTCCCCGAGGAAGGCACGATGGAGACCCCCCCAAGAGTGGTCTTCCTATCTCCCCCCCCTGCCAATGCTGCCCTTCCTCCCCCCCCAAGTCCTTGACCCCCTCCCTCTCTCCCGGAGTCTCCCCTGCATCCGGAGGCTTCCTTGGCACCACTCCCCCCACGTCCTGCGCCCCCATCTCTCCAGCCGGAGGGGCCCCCCAAGACGAGCCAGGAAGGGACAGGGGGGGTCTCTATCCCTCGTGCCCGTTAACCCTTTCGTGGCCCACCTCTCTCTAGGAGCCCCTAGCGCTCCGGTTATTCCCAGCGGGCGCCACGATGGAGACTTCTCCCCAAAGACTGGTCTTCCTATTCCCCCCCCCCGCTGCCCTTCTCTGACCCAGGGATGCTCCCCTCCCTCCCCCCATTCCTCGACCCCCTCCCTCTCTCCCGGAGTCTCCCCTGCACCCAAAGGTCCCCTTGGCTCGGGTCACCCCTCGCCCTGCGCGCCACACCTCTCCATTCCCGCCCCCCCCGACAGGAGCAAGGGAGGGACAGGGGGGTCTCTATCCAGGCGCCTCCCTCACCCCTTAACCCTTTCCTGACCCGTTTCTCCGCGCCCCAGGGAGTCCTCGTAGGTGGGCGCCCCATCTCCGCCCCTTCGCAGCACGCGTGCCGGGATCCAGGCCCCACGGAAGGCGCTTGGGGAGCTGGAGGGGTCTCTGGGTCCTTTTCTCCCCTCTCCCCCCCCCCCCCCGGACCCCTTTACCTCTTTGTCCTCGCTCCGATTCTCATTTCTTTCCTGCAACATCCACGTTGGGCGGGGATCCTCCTCTTCCCGTCCTCCTCCCCCCCCCCCCAGCTACGCCGCAGAGCAGCAATCCGGAGTGGACGCTCCACTTGCGGGAGAAGCAGGCAGGTTGGGAGGGGGGCTCCCCCCTCATTTCCGGAGCGAAGCAGGATTGGAGGAGGAGGAGGAGGAGGAGGAGGAGGAGGAGGAGGAGGAGGAGCAATGTATTGGGGGTGTGATTTGGGATTGTGTGGGCGGGATGAGAGAAGGATGTGCCGGGAGGGGAGGGAAAGTGTTGAGCGGGTGGGGGGGGAGGAGGAGAGGAAATCCCCCCCCCCGGTCTTCCTTCTGGGGGATCAGGAGAGGGGGGAGGGGCTGATCCCGACAATCCAACAGCGAAGTCACAAAATGAGTTCTGCATGGAAATCAGATCAGACTCCGAGTTCGTGTTTTGGCAACATGACAGGTCTGTCCATCGGGATCCCTGAGGATTCCTGCTCGCTGCCTTTTCCTGGCCAGCCTGAGAGATCACTGGAAAGGGAGGATTTCTTGACTCCAGAATCCATCACCGCAGACCCGTTTCATCCAGGCCTAGAGATCTGCTCTTTGGACAAGTCTGTTTGGATCATGTGGATCATCAATGGATCATATCGATCATCCAGGATGCCGTACCCATCTCGGGGGGGGGGGCTCAGGATGACTCTCCTGCCACGTGACTGGGGGAGTCTGGGGGCTGACGGGGGTCAGACAGGGCTGATGTTTTGCTCTCCTTACTATTTCAGCTCAGGTTTTACTGCAATGGGTGGATTCATTGAGGAAACGGGGCTACGTTGCAAAGAGGCCAATGTGTGTATTTTGTTACCACCCAGTGAGTTGTGTTGCAAAGGCCATTTGCAGAAAGGCTCCTATTGTATCACCTGCGGCCACATGCCGGAGTTTGGGTGTTTTGTGGAAATGTGTCTCTATAAATGCACTTATCCCCGTGCATTTATAAAGACATTAAATCCCATGAGATGTGCAAACTGGCTTCTCTTGGAAGCACCACTCTGCAGCCCGGCCTGATGCATGCTTACTTAGGAGTAACCCCTACGCGGCTCAAAGGGATTTGCCGTTCCATCTGATGCACGCTTACTCAGAAGTAAGTCCCCATAGTCGCCTTTGGCTGGACTTGACCAGGGGTCCTTTACCTTGGGTAACAGGGGCCAGGAGGGGCCAGCCCCAGCCCCTGCTGGCTGGTCACATCTTCCACGCCAAGAAACTGGGCAGAGCCTTTAGGAGCCTCTGGCTGAACCCGCGGCTCTTCTCCCTGGCACCGCCATCTCCACGCAGGTGCCCCCTAGGCAGATGGGCCTGCAGTTCCCCTCAGTGCCAGCCAGCACGATGCCTGCACTCAGAACACCTGGAGGGCACTGGCTGAAGTCTGGGAGCCATCGGTGCCAATGCGCAGCTGCTTTGCTTTTCCTTAGCCTGGCGGACATCAACACAGCACCCTACAGCGGGGGGTCTCTTGTTCAGATGCCCTCCCTGGGGAAGAGTCGTTGGCCACAGGAAAGTGTGCCAGGAGGGGCCATTGAGAGGGCAGTACAGCACAGCCAGTGGGGAGAGTGCCTTCCTTGGGTGGGGTGGGGGGAGCTTGGATGGCCCCCTGCCTGTGATGCTTAGCTGAGATTCCTGCTATGCTGGGGGTTCAACTAGATGACTCAGGAGGGCCCTCCCTACTTTACAGTTAGAAGCCCCCGCACTGCCCACTCCACACCACCCAGATGGGACTCTCTTCTCCAACCCCACAAGGCCATTCCTCTGTCTGGACGGGGAGGGGGAGATAAGGTTCGCCAGCACTGCAGCCCCTAACTTCCCCTCCTCACGTTTCAAGCTGGGGCAGAGATGCAGATGCTCCAGGGTCTGGGCTGGCCACAGGCCCCCATGGGCGTGGATGTTGAGCCTTTCCTTGGGAGGGGGGGGGTGTTATAGAAAAATCTAGGTGCGAGGCTGCTCAGTCCCCCAGCTCGTCGGGCTGACCCTGCGGGTCCCTGTGGAATAAAGGGAGGAGTCCAGCCAACTGGAGCAAATAAAGAGGGATTGCAAGGAGAGAGATTGCAAGGAGCTCCAAAGGGACTTCTCCAAATGGGGTGAATGGGCCGAAAATACGGTTCATTGTCAATGAGATTAAAGTGATGCATGTTGGGACAAAAAAACCCTACGCCCATTAATATCATGTACAGGCTCATGGGTCTGAATTGGATTTCTCTGTGTGCTCTGGGAGACCAGGGGGGAGGGGAGCTGGTCACAGCAGGAGGGGGGAGTCTCCCTGGATGCTTCAGCAGCCGGCCTCCTCTGGGTCTCCTGGCCCCCTCCTCTCCTCCCTCTGAGTCTGAACTGCTCTCTGCCCCAGCCTCTTCCTGCTCACCAAACCCTGTTTCCTCCTCAGCTTGCAACACCTCCCCTCCCGTTCTGCTCCCTTTCCTCCCTCTTTCTGCTCACTGCCATCCCCCCACCAGTCCCCAGGATCTAAGCCTTCTTCCCTTGTAGGTCCCCCAACTGGTGCCTCCCCCCCTGCACCCAGCTGTTCCATGACAGCAAAAGCAGAAACAACAGTGCAATCAGTATGATAGCAGTATGCACTGTGGGCCTCTGGTAGGAAAACTCCCTAGCAGCATGACTGAATAAAAACTTCTGGGACTATGGAAAAATACTACCTTCCCCAAACCCCAGAATAAGGAGGAGCTCTGGGGTTGCCCCATGGGGTTCAAGAGTGAAGATGGGCCCATCAGGAGACTTCCCTGGTCCCTGCAGCCCCTCCGTTCCCCTCTTGCAATTAGGCTTGGGGGGAAATCACCCATTAACTTACAGGATTATCAGTTTTCTTCAGAATGGTTAGGAGGCAGGGATGAAGTTTGGGTGAAGAATCAGTGCTTGGAGATCATGCGGTGGGGGGATGACAGAGTTTGGTGCAAAAACCGTCTTGCATGCTTGAGTAGAGCAACTCCAGGGCATGAGCCAAGTAGCAGCAGGGTAGGGGCCACGTGCAGAGCAAGTCCCACACTGAGGTCAAAAACACACACAGAGGCAGCAGGACTTCTTCAGGAATAGTTTACTGAGCTTTCAAAGCATACAGTTCTCACTGGGTCCCCAGTGAGGCACAAAACGTAGCTCCTGAGAGCAAATCCAGTTTCAGCAATATTAAAATACAGCACACAGGATATCCAAGTCAGGCACACAAACCGGCAGAAGGGAGCAAGGGAGGAAAGAGGCTTGGAAGGACACAGGGCAATGGATGTGCGACTTTCGCTTCCTGTCGTCTGGGAGGGAAGTCAGGAACTCGGCATCTGCAGGGGCTTCACGAAGAAAAGCTTTCTGCCAGCTGCCTCCAGGCAAATGAGCATCCCAGAAATCCAGATTCACCAACTCCCCCTCACTATCAAAAGGTACCTTACATCTAAAATTATACTCACTAGAGTGAGATGTTACCTTCATTATTTCATTACTATACAATTTTACATATAAACACCAGAACTTCAAATACATGACATGCTTTTAAGATGGATTTCCTGCTGAGTTCATTGCTGGGAACAAAAGAGTGGACTCTGAAAGGAACATGTCCCACACTCCATACATCTAAATGGGTTCTCCTCTCTGAGTCCTTAGATGTTCCTTAAACACTCCATTATCACTAAAGCACTTTCTGCAATCTTTCCCTTTAAACAGCTTCTCCTCTTTGAGGGTTGATGGGTTTGTAGGGTGTCAGCTGTTAAAGTTCTTCCTGTCCATGAGTCTGTGGATGTAGGACTTCCACTAGGACTGAACCTCTGTCTACTTGACATTTATAGGGTTTCTCTCATGTGGGAGTTTGTTGATGTAAATCAAGGGTTCCACTCAGACTGAAGCTCCTTCCAAACTCCATACATTTAAATGGTTTCTCCCCTGTGTGAGTCCGATGATGTCTTCTAAGGCTTGCATTGAAACTGAAGCTCTTTGTATTGATGGAAGAGATTCATAAAGACCAAGCGGGCTTTCTCCCGGGAAGACACTTGTCTGATAATTTGAGGTACATAATTGATATTTTGGAAAAACTAGAAGTGAATATAAACACTAAAGCAGTTCTGATATTTGTGGATGCGGAGAAAGCTTTTGACAACATCTCTTGGAGTTTCATGAAGAAGAACCTACAGGGGATGGGGGTAGGCCAAGGTTTTGAAAATGGTATAGGTGCAATATACTCTGAACAAAAGGCTAAATTAATTGTAAATAATGTGGTGACGGAAGAATTTAAGATAGAAAAAGGGACACGACAGGGGTGCCCAATCTCCCCACTGCTTTTCATATCGGTCCTGGAGGTTCTGCTGAATATGATTAGAAGGGACCGGTTGGTTAAAGGTATACAGGTCGGAGCCAAACAGTACAAACTGAGAGCATTTGCAGATGATTGACGTTACAGGAGCCAGAATCTAGTACTAAAAGGGTTTTAGAATTAATTCAAGAATTTGGTCAAGTGGCAGGATTTAAACTGAACAAGCTAAAAACTAAGGTTTTAGAGAAAAATTTAACACCAATTGAAAGAGAGAGGTTTCAGAATGAGACAGGCCTGACTGTGGTTAAGAAAGTGAAATACTTGGGGATTAATATGACAGCCAAAAATGGTAACTTATTTAAAGATAATTATGAAACATGTTGGACAGAAGTGAAAAAAGATTTAGAAATTTTGTCAAATTTGAAGCTTTCACTGTTGCGTCGTATTGCTGTGATAAAAATGAATGTATTGCCTAGAATGTTGTTTTTGTTTCAGACCTTGCAAATTGTGGACAAGATGGACTGTTTCAAGAAGTGGCAGAGAGATATCTCTAGATTTGTCTGGCAGGGCAAGAAGCCCAGAATAAAATTTAAGATATTAACTGATGCAAAGGAAAGAGGTGGATTTGCCCTGCCAGACTTTAAACTTTACTATGAATCAGCAGCTTTTTGCTGGTTGAAAGAATGGCTACTTCTTGAAAATACTGACATTTTGGATCTAGAAGGCTTTAACAACGTATTTGGATGGCATGCATATTTATGGTATGATAAGGTCAAAGCACATAAAGCATTCAAAAATCATATTGTCAGGAAAGCATTGTTTAATGTTTGGATAAGATACAAGGATTTATTGGAAAATAAAACCCCAAGGTGGTTGTCACCGATGGAAGCGAAAGCTCTGAAAAGGCAATGGACAATGGTTCTGGGATCGAAACCGGGGAAGGGAGGGTGGCGTTTGGAAATCCAAAGGCTGTTTGATTTTTTTTAATTTTTTGTTGTTATTAGTATAAAAATGGGGAATCCGTGGAAGGGAAACTGGGTTGACCTTAGAAGAAAAAATTTTTAAGTATAAATGATTGATGTATATAAGTTAAAAGTTGATATGTAAACTGAATTAAATATGATAACAAATTAAGGCTAAAAATTTAGGGGTAAGAACTTGTTGGATAAATATTTGGACATGGAATACAAGAAGGGGAGGTGAGGGGAAGTTCTGGAAGAAAGTTATTGAAAATTTGGATTATAAAGGGGGAAATTTTCTTTTTTGTTCTTTTTTCTTTTTATCTTTTGTACTACTTGAAACTTTAATAAATATTATTTAAGGGAAAAAAAGAACATTGGCTTCCAGGTGGAAAAATCAAAATTAGAAACAGAACTGTTAGAACCCAAAACTAAGATTTTGTCAAAGATGTATAACTTGCTGTTGAAATGGAATACTCAGGATGAAATGGTGAAATCTGCTATGATTAAATGGGCACAAGATGTTGGACATAATATTATGTTTGCTGACTGGGAACAGTTATGGACCACAGGTATGACGTTTACGGCATGTAATGCCCTAAGAGAGAATATTATGAAAATGATTTATAGGTGGTACATGACCCCAGTCAAGCTTGCAAAAATTTATCATTTGCCCGATAATAAATGCTGGAAATGTAAAGAAACTGAAGGTACATTCTTTCACCTTTGGTGGACGTGCCCAAGGATTTATTTATTTTTAAAATATATTTATTGAAATTTTAAATAATAAAACTAACTTTATAATCAACCAGAAAAAAAGAAAACATTATCACATTCAAACAGAAACAGAAAAATACAGCAAAAAAACATACAAAAAGTAAATAAAAGAAAAACAGAAAAACAGAAAAACAGAAACATGAAAATCCAATTTTTTACTTATTATTTTTATAACCTTCTTTCCTGACTTCCTCACACCTCCCTTTTCTTTTACACACTCATATTCAGCAGTACCTTACCTTCTTTCAAATCTTATTCTATATTTATACTTTCCAACCTATTATGTCTCCAATTTTCCTTTCCTTGTAAGTCCATTTTTACCTGTTCTTTATAACTTAATCCCTTTGTGCCATTTAGTTTAAATTTGACATAATATTATTCAATTCTTTTTCACCCTTATTCTTTTAAAACATTTTTTACATATTCCTTTCAAATATGTCACTAATGCCATATTATCTTTATAGCCTGAACATCATTTTAACATTCAAACACTTTGCAATGTTTTTGCAGGTAGTCTTTAAATTTCTTCCAGTCCTCTTCCACTAACTCTTCTCCCAGGTCTCGGATTCTGCCAGTCATTTCTGCCAATTCCATGTAGTCTATCACTTGCATCTGCCATTCTTCCAGAGTGGGTAAATCTTGTGTCTTCTAGTACTTTGCGATGAGTATTCTTGCTGCTGTTGTTGCATACATAAAAAAAGTTCTGTCCTTCTTTGGCACCAATCGGCCGACAATGCCCAAAAGGAAGGCCTCTGGTTTCTTAAGAAAGGTATATTTAAATACCTTTTTCAGTTCATTGTAGATCATTTCCCAGAAAGCCTTGACCTTTGGGCACATCCACCAAAGGTGAAAGAATGTTCCCTCATTTTCTCTACATTTCCAACATTTATTATCAGGCAAATGATATACTTTTGCAAGCTTGACTGGTGTCATGTACCACCTATATATCGTTTTCATAATATTTTCTTTTAAGGCATTACATGCCGTAAATTTCACACCGGGGGTCCATAACTGTTCTCAGTCAGCAACATAATGTTATAACCAATGTCTTGCGCCCACTTAATCATAGCTGATTTGACCGTTTCATCCTGAGTGTTCCATTTTAACAGCAAGTTATACATTCTTGAAAGTACCTTAGTTTTAGGTTCTAACAATTCTGTTTCTAATTTCGATTTTTCCACCTGGAAGCCTATTTTTTTATCCATATTAAAAACCTCTCTAATTTGATAATAATGTAGCCAATCTTGCACTTTATCTTTTAATTTCTCAAAACTCTGCAATCTCAATGTGTCTCCATTTTGTTCTAATATCTCCCAATATTTCGGCCACTTGGCCTCCATATTGAGTCTGTTCAGAGCCTTAGCTTCCATGGGTGATAGCCACCTTGGGGTCTTGTTTTCTAATAAATCTTTATATCTTATCCAGACATTAAACACTGCTTTCCTGACAATATGGTTCTTGAATGCTCTATGAATTTTAACCTTGTCGTACCACAGATATGCATGCCACCCAAACGCATTGTTAAACCCTTCCAAATCCAAAATGTCAGTGTTCTCCAGAAGTAGCCAGTCTTTCAACCAGCAGAATGCTGCTGATTCATAATACAACTTCATGTCAACTTCTCGGTAGTGGCGCCCGTCCTGTGGAACGCCCTCCCATCAGATGTCAAAGCGATAAACAACTACCTGACATTCAGGAGACATCTGAAGGCAGCCCTGTTCAGGGAAGTTTTTAATATGTGACATTTTAGTGTATTTTTTATCTTTGTTGGAAGCCGCCCAGAGTGGCTGGGGAAACCCAGCCAGATGGGCGGGGTACAAATAATATATTATTATTATTATTATTATTATTATTATTATTATTATTATTATTATTATTATTATTATTATTATTATTATGTCTGGCAGAGCAACTCCCCCTCTTTCTTTAGCATCAGTCAATATTTTAAATTTTATTCTGGGCTTTTTGCCCGGCCAGACAAACTTAGAAATGTCTCTCTGCCACCCCTTGAAACAGTCCATCCTGTCCACAATCTGCAAAGTTTGAAACAAGAACAGCATTTTTGGCAGTACATTCATCTTTATGGCAGCAATTCAACCCAACAAGGAAAGCTTCAATTTTGACCAAATTTCTAAATCTTTTTTAACCTCTGACCAACATTTTTCATAATTATCTTTAAATAAATTCAAATTTTTGGCCGTCATATTAATCCCTAGATATTTCACTTTCTTCACCACATTTAAATCTGTCTCCTTCTGAAACCTTTCTTTTTCCATTGTTGTCAATTTTTTCTCCAAAACCTTAGTTTTTTGCTTGTTTAATTTAAATCCTGCCACCTGACCAAATTCTTGAATCAGTTCTAAAACTCTTTTCGTACTAGATTCTGGCTCCTGTAATGTCAAAACCAGGTCATCTGCAAAGGCCCTGAGTTTATATTGTTTAGCTCCGACCTGGATTCCTTTAATCAACCGGTCCCTCCTAATCATGTTCAAGAGCACCTCCAGGGCCGAAATAAATAGCAATGGAGAGATAGGGCAACCCTGTCGTGTTCCTTTTTCAATTTTAAACTCTTCTGACACCACGTTATTAACTATCAATTTTGCTTTTTGTTCTGAATAGATTGCGTCTATACCATTTTCAAACCCCCGTCCCACTCCCATTCCCTTAAGATTTTTCTTCATAAAATTCCAAGAGATATTGTCAAAGGCCTTCTCCGCATCAATAAAAATCAAAACTGCTCTTGTGTTAGTGTTTGTTTGCAATAACTCCAAAATATCAATAATGTTCCTTGTATTGTCAGACAAATGTCTACCTGGGAGGAAGCCTGCCTGGTCTTTATGGATCACTTCATTTAACACTCTTTTTAATCTGTTAGCTAAAATATCTGCAAAAATTTTATAATCCACATTTAAAAGGGAAATGGGACGGTAGTTCTTGAGTTGTGTCTTCTCAGCTTCAGATTTTGGTATAAGTGTGATGAAAGCTTCTTTCCACGACTCCGGTGCCTTCTTCCCCTCCATAATCTCGTTGCACACCTCCTTTAATGGTTGAATTAAATAGTCTTTCAAAGTCTTATAATACTTGGAGGTTAACCCATCCGGCCCTGGAGACTTGCCCAGTTGCATGTTCTGAATGGCACCTTCAATCTCCTGTTCCGTTATCTTATGGTTCAATATTGTCTTGTTTTCTTGAGATAGTTTTTGTAATCCATTAGTTCTTAAAAATTGGTCTATATCCGTCTCTTTCTGCGGCCCCTGGGTATAAAGTTGTTTGAAGTATCTCTGGAAGCATTTTCTAATCTCCACAGGATTTGGATATTTCTCCCCTCAATCTCAAGATTGGTAACCGTGTTCAACTTCTGTCTTTTTTTCAACTGCCATGCTAGCAGTTTTCCACATTTATTAGCCGATTCAAAGGTCTTTTGTCTCATTTGTTTGATTTTCCATTCGACTTCCTGATTTATCAATTTCATATATTGTACTTGATATAATTTAATTTCTCTCAGAATCTCCTGTGACTTTGGTTTCAATCTTAATTTTTTCTCTCCTTCTTTTATTTTCTCAAAAATTCTGTCTTTTTTCTCATTTTGGGTTCTCTTTTTTATTGCATTCTGTTGTATCAGACACCCCCTCATCACCGCTTTACTTGCATCCCAGATTATTCTTTTTTCCACTGTGGTTTTCAAGTTTACTTCAAAGTAGTCCCACAGGTTCTTTTGGGCCTTCTTGACAATCTCTTGGTCTCTTAATAAGGTGTCATTCATCTTCCATCTGAAGGAGCCAGTTAAATTTAATCTCATTTCCATCTTTACTGCATTATGGTCGGAGCAGGTTTTTGGGCAGATTTCCACCTTTCTAGTCTTGGGAGCCAATCCTCTAGTTATCCATATTTGGTCAGTTCTTGTCCGTGTCATTTTGGCTTCAGAGAAGAATGTCCCTTCTCTTCCTAAGGGGTTTTTTGTTCTCCAAATGTCAATCAGATCCATGTTGTCAGTTAGTTCAAAAAAAGTTTTTGGTAGCCTGCCCTCTTTTGTTATGCTTTGACTTTGCGCTTTATCCATATTCGTAGATACCACCCCATTCATGTCACCCATCATAATGATGTTATTATAGTCCACATAATCCAGCATTGTCTCATGCAACTTCTTGTAAAATTCCGACTTCCCCTCATTTGGTGCATAAATTCCCAAAATCAAAAGAATTTCTCCTTGTATTTGAATTTCAATTGCCAAAATTCTTCCTTGCTCATCTTTAAAAAGAAATTTTGGTGATAGGCTTTCTTTTGCATAGATAGCAACTCCTCTCTTCTTCACTCTATCAGATGAAATAAATTCTTGACCCAGTCTCTTATTGATTAAAACTTTCCTATGGAGCCTAATCACATGTGTTTCCTGTAGGCAAATTAAGTCTAATTGTTCCTTTTTTAATAAATGAAAAATCTTCTTCCTTTTCTCAGGGGAATTAAAACCATGAATGTTCCAACTTAGTAGTTGCAGAGACATGTTGAGATAGTTCTATTCTCCCTTTGGCGGTGGTATCACTTTCTCAGGCTCATCAGAACCCAAAGGTGTAGGTATAAAACTTAGTGGTCCAGATCCTGAGGCTCTTGATTCTCCTTCTGTCCCTTTCTGAAGGTCTTCTCCGTAGTCAAAACAAAAAAAAATCCTTCCAGTAGCACCTTAAAGACCAACTAAGTTAGTTCTTGGTATGAGCTTTCGTGTGCATGCACACTTCTTCAGATACACTGAAACAGAAGTTGCCAGATCCTTCTATATAGTGAGAAGGTGGGGAGGGTATTACTCAGAAGGGTGGTGGGAATGGGTGATTGGCAGATAGCTGTGATGAGCCTGTTGACGACTCTAAACGACTGCAATAGGTCTTACAGGAAAAAGCAAGGGGTGAGAAGGTGAAAAATGGCTTTGTCATGTATAGTGAGATAAGAATCCAATGTCTTTGTTCAGACCAGGTCTCTCCATGGTTTTAAGTTTGGTAATGAGTTGCAATTCAGCAGCTTCTCTTTCCAGTCTATTTCTGAAATTCCTTTGTAGTAAAACAGCTACTTTGAGATCTTGTATAGAATGTCCTGGGAGATTGAAGTGTTCTCCTACTGGTTTCTCTGTCTTGTGATTCTTGATGTCCGATTTATGTCCGTTTATTCTTTGGCGTAAGGTTTGGCCTGTTTGTCCAATATAGAGAGCTGAAGGACACTGTTGGCATTTGATGGCATATACAATGTTAGACGATGAGCAATTAAATAGTCCTGAGACGGTATGTGTGATGTTGTTGGGGCCAGTAATGGTGTTGTCCGGGTGTATGTGGCAGCAAAGTTGGCATCTGGGTTTATTGCAGGCTCTGGTGCCAGTGTCCGTGTTAAGTCTGGTTGTAGTATTATTGTGGGTTAGGAGTTGTTTAAGATTGGGTGGCTGTCTGTAGGCAATGAAAGGTCTTCCTCCCAGAGCTTGAGAAAGAGAACTGT
This sequence comes from Podarcis muralis, assembly GCF_964188315.1. Taxonomy (NCBI): domain Eukaryota; kingdom Metazoa; phylum Chordata; class Lepidosauria; order Squamata; family Lacertidae; genus Podarcis; species Podarcis muralis. The sequence continues at coordinate 77,016,066 of NC_135664.1, read as the reverse complement.
CATTGTCCAGGAGAGGTTGTAGATGTCTGATGATGCGTTGTACTGTTTTAACTTGGGAGCTGTATGTGATGACTAGAGGTGTTCTGTTATTTTCTTTTTTGGGTCTGGGGTCTGTCTTGCAGCAAGTTCTCTCTGGGTATCAGTCTGGCTCTGTTGATCTGTTGTCTAACTTCATCTGCTGGGTATTTTAGTTCTAAAAAGGTTTGCTGTAGATCTCTTAGGTGAGAGTCTCTGTCTGTAGAATTGGAACAGATACGGCTGTAACGTAGTGCCTGGCTATATACAATGGACTGTTTGGTATGTTTGGGATGGTAGCTAGAGGCATGTAGATATGTTTGTCGGTCAGTTGGTTTACGGTATAAGGTGGTGTCTATGCGCCCATCCTGTATTTTTATAGTAGTGCCCAAAAAATGTATTTCTTGCATAGATTGATTCATTGTTAGGTTGATTGTGAGGTGAAATCATTGAATTTCTGGTGGAAGGTGTCCAGGGTCTGTTGACCATGTGTCCAGATGATAAAAATATCATCAATGTATCGCAGGTACAAGAGAGGTTTGAATGGGTAGGAGTTTAGGAAACATTGTTCTAAATCTGCCATGAAGATGTTGGAATACTGTGGGGCCATGCGGGTGCCCATTGCTGTGCCGCTGATCTGAAGGAACAGGTCATCACCGAATTTGAAGTTGTTGTGGGTAAGGACAAATTGGCAGAGTTTGGTGGCAAAGTCCGCTGTGGTTTTATCTGAAATGGTGTTCTGAAATGGTGGGAACACACTACAGCACTGTGGTCCTCTGGTGGGAAAACTCCTGAGAAGCATGATTGAATCAAAAATTCTGGGACTATGGAAAAATACTATCTTCCTCAAACCCCAGAATGAGCAGGAGCTCTGGGGTTGCCCCATGGGTTGCATGAGCGAAGATGGGGCCCCCAGGAGACTTCTCTGATACCTGCAGCCCCTCCTTCCCCCTCTTGAAATTAGGCTGGGGGGGAAATCCCCCATTCAATTTCAGTATTTCAAGTTTTCTTCAGAACGCGCAGGGCAGGAGGCAGCGAAAAAGTTCTGGTGAAGAAGCAGTGCTGGGAGATCATACGGTGGCAGAATGACAGAGTATGGTGCAAAAACCAAAGGTACTTTCATCTAAAATTATACTCACCATTGTGAGATGTTGCCTGATTTCATTATTATAGTTTTACATATAAACACCAGTTACAGATTGGTAGCCGTGTTGGTCTGCCATAGTCAAAACAAAAAAAATTCCTTCCAGTAGCACCTTAAAGACCAACTAAGTTAGTTCTTGGTATGAGCTTTCGTGTGCATGCACACTTCTTCAGAAGAAGAAGTGTATCTGAAGAAGTGTGCATGCACACGAAAGCTCCTACCAAGAACTAACCTAGTTGGTCTTTAAGGTGCTACTGGAAGGAATTTTTTATATATAAACACCAGAACTTCACATATACCTCATGCTTGTAGGAATGATTTCCTGCTGAGTTCATTGCTCAGAGTGGACTCTGAGAGGAAGACGTCCCACACTCCATACATCTAAATGGGTTCTCCCATGTGAGAGTCCCTAGATGTTCCTTAAATAAAGGTAAAGGTAAAGGGACCCCTGACCATTAGGTCCAGTCAAAGACGACTCTGGGGTTGCGGTGCTCATCTCACTTTATTGGCCGAGGGAGCCGGGCTACAGCTTCTGGGTCATGTGGCCAGCAGGACTAAGCCGCTTCTGGCGAACCAGAGCAGCGCATAGAAGCACCGTTTACCTTCCCATCAGAGCGGTACCTATTTATCTACTTGCAATTTGACATGATTTCAAACTGCTAGGTCGGCAGGAACAGTGACCAAGCAACGGGAGCTCACCACGTTGTGGGGATTCGAACCACCGACCTTCTGATCGGCAAGTCCTAGGCTCTGTGGTTTAACCCACAGTGCCACCCGTGTCCCTGTTCCTTAAATACTCCATTATAAAGAAAGCACTTTTTGCAGTCTTTTCATTTAAACTGCTTCTCTTCTGAGTTTGTTGATGGTCTGAAGGGTTTCAACTCTTAAAGTTCTTCCTGTCCATAAGTCTGTTGAATTTGAACTTCCACTAAGAGTACTTTCCTGATTTTACCGTATTTTTTGCTCTATAAGACTCACTTCTTCCCTCCTAAAAAGTAAGGGGAAATGTGTGTGCGTCTTATGGAGCGAATGCAGGCTGTGCAGCTATCCCAGAAGCCAGAACAGCAAGAGGGATTGCTACTTTTGCTGCGCAGCAATCCCTCTTGCTTCTGGGATGCAGAATATTTTTTTTCTTGTTTTCGTCCTCCAAAAACTAGGTGCGTCTTGTGGTCTGTTAAGTCTTATAGAGTGAAAAATACGGTTATACGGTTTGTCTTTTGTGTGAGTCTGTTGACATAAATCAAGGGTTCCACTCTGACTGAAGCTCCTTCTACAGTCCATACCCTTAAATGGTTTCTCCCGTGTGTGAGTCCGTTGATGTGTTCTAAGGCTTCCATTTTCACTAAAGCTCTTTCCACACTCGATACATTTAAATCGTTTCTCCCCTGTGTGAGTCGTTGATGATTTCTAAGGCTTCCACTATTACTAAAGCTCTTTCCACACTCAATACATTTACCGTATTTTTCGCCCTATAGGACACATTTTTCCCCTCCAAAAATGAAGGGGAAATGTGCGTGCGTCCTATGGGGCGAATGCAGGCTTTCGCTGAAGCCTGGAGAGCGAGAGGCATCTGTGTGCACCGACCCCTCTCGCTCTCCAGGCTTCAGGAAGCTATCCGCAAGCCTCACGCGCCCAGCGGCAGCTCCCACCGGGTTCGCAAGGCTTGCAGGCGGCAGCCTGCAGCCCGAATCATGGGGCACGCTGCAGAGCCCGCCCCATGCTTCGGGCAGATGTCCACAAGCCTTGCGCACCAGGTTCGCAAGGCTTGCAGGCAGCAGCCTGTTCTGGGGGCTGGGGTCGGGGGAAGCCAGCCAGGAAAAATATATTTTTTCTTTATTCCCCCCCCCCAAAAAAACACTAGGTGCGTCTTATGGGGCGAAAAATACGGTATCTGGTTTCTCCCCTGTGTGAGTCCGTTGATGTGTTCTAAGGCATCCTCTGTTACTAAAGCTCTTTCCACACTCCATACATTGAAATGGTTTCTCCCCTGTGTGAGTCCGTTGATGATTTCTAAGGTCTCCACTCTGACTGAAGCTCTTTCCACATTCCATGCATTTAAATGGTTTCTCCCCTGTGTGAGTCCGTTGATGTCTTCTAAGACATCCACTATCACTGAAGCTCTTTCCGCACTCTATACATTTATATGGTTTCTCCCCTGTGTGAGTCCGTTGATGTGTTCTAAGGTTTCCACTTTTACTAAAGCTCTTTCCACACTCGATACATTTAAATGGTTTCTCCCCTGTGTGAGTCCGTTGATGGTTCCTAAGCTTTCCATTTTCACTAAAGCTCTTTCCACACTCCATGCATTTAAATGGTTTCTCCCCTGTGTGAGTCCGTTGATGTCTTCTAAGATCTCCACTCTGACTGAATTCCTTTCCACACTCCATGCATTTAAATGGTTTCTCCCCTGTGTGAGTCCATTGATGTTTCCTAAGGCTTCCATTTTCACTAAAACTCTTTCCACACTCCAGACATTTATATGGTTTCTCCCCTGTGTGAGTCCATTGATGTGATCTAAGGCTTCCACAATCACTAAAGCTCTTTCCACACTCCATGCATTCAAATGGTTTCTCCCCTGTGTGAGTCTGTTGATGATTTCTAAGGTTTCCACTCCGACTGAAGCTCTTTCCACACTCGATACATTTAAATGGTTTCTCCCCTGTGTGAGTCCATTGATGTTTCCTAAGGCTTCCATTTTCACTAAAGCTCTTTCCACACTCCATGCATTCAAATGGTTTCTCCCCTGTGTGAGTCCGTTGATGATTTCTAAGCTTTCGATTTTCACTAAAGCTCTTTCCACACTCCATGCATTCAAATGGTTTCTCCCCTGTGTGAGTCCGTTGATGTCTTCTAAGATCTCCACTCTGACTGAATTCCTTTCCACACTCCATACATTGAAATGGTTTCTCCCCTGTGTGAGTCCGTTGATGATTTCTAAGGTCTCCACTCTGACTGAAGCTCTTTCCACACTCTATGCATTTAAATGGTTTCTCCCCTGTGTGAGTCCATTGATGTGTTCTAAGGCATCCTCTGTTACTAAAGCTCTTTCCACACTCCATACATTGAAATGGTTTCTCCCCTGTGTGAGTCCATTGATGTTTCCTAAGGCTTCCATTTTCACTAAAGCTCTTTCCACACTCCATGCATTCAAATGGTTTCTCCCCTGTGTGAGTCCGTTGATGATTTCTAAGCTTTCGATTTTCACTAAAGCTCTTTCCACACTCCATGCATTCAAATGGTTTCTCCCCTGTGTGAGTCCGTTGATGTCTTCTAAGATCTCCACTCTGACTGAATTCTTTTCCACACTCCATACATTGAAATGGTTTCTCCCCTGTGTGAGTCCGTTGATGATTTCTAAGGTCTCCACTCTGACTGAAGCTCTTTCCACACTCTATGCATTTAAATGGTTTCTCCCCTGTGTGAGTCCGTTGATGTGTTCTAAGTATTGCACTCTGACTGAAGCTCTTTCCACACGCGATACATTTAAATGGTTTCTCCCCTGTGTGAGTCCGTTGATGTCTTCTAAGATCTCCACTCTGACTGAATTCCTTTCCACACTCCATGCATTTAAATGGTTTCTCCCCTGTGTGAGTCCGTTGATGATTTCTAAGGTCTCCACTCTGACTGAAGCTCTTTCCACACTCTATGCATTTAAATGGTTTCTCCCCTGTGTGAGTCCGTTGATGTGTTCTAAGGATTCCACTCCGACTGAAGCTCTTTCCACACGCGATACATTTAAATGGTTTCTCCCCTGTGTGAGTCCGTTGATGTCTTCTAAGATCTCCACTCTGACTGAATTCCTTTCCACACTCCATGCATTTAAATGGTTTCTCCCCTGTGTGAGTCCGTTGATATCTTCTAAGGCTTCCACTATTATTAATGTTCTTTCCACACACCATACATTCATATGGTTTTCCCCCTGTGTGAGTCCCTTTGTGCAATTTAAGGTTTCCACTCTGACTGAAATTCTTCCCACACTCCCTGCACTTAAAAGGTTTTCTCTCTGTGTGAGTCCGCTGGTGTGTTCTAAGTTTTGAGTTGAAAGAGAAGCTCTTTCCGCACTACATACCTTTGAATGGCTTCTTTCCTTTTTGTGTTCGTTGATGTGAACTATGTGTGCTCATTCAGTGATGCATATTCCACATTTCACACATTTTAATGGCTATTCCTAATGAAACGAAAGGTGCCCTGTCCCCCACAATTCTGTCTTCTCCATCACCTTTTTCAGAGTGGGCAGAAAGCAAATCCTGTTTGGGTTTCAAGGAAGAGAACAAAGGGAAAGAGAACACATCAACCGCCATTAGCACCTTCTCTTATTTCAACATCTCTTACATTCTCCCATGTCCTACCTATGTTCCCAATTTTTAGGAAATGAAAATGGTATGATGTCAAATGGTAGTAATGCATCAGGAACCTTTCAAGATCCTCAATCATCTTTAATAACACAGCATGATCTTGGAATACTGTTGTCCTGTGGGACTGCCTTTCAAATCAAGTGGTTGCCCCGTTTACACCTCTAGATCTTCATGAATCACCTGCACAGTCCCACTGACCTCAGGAGGTCCATATGGATTATTTTGGGAGACCCAGGCCTACATCTCTTCCAGGGACTGTGGTCTGGGTCAGTCAGAGAACTAGTGACAAGGCTTGGTGCTTGGGGTCAGCTGAATGGGTGCTCAGGGAAGCTCCTGTTCTTGGAGATGGACCTCCATCTACATGCCTCACATTGCATGGAGAGAGCAGAAGAAGCAGAAGGAAAGCAGATGGCACATGGGAATCCCAGACGGAAACACCCACCCCAAAGGTTCTTTATAATGATGATGTGCTGCCTGATCCTGTGCTTGTCTTCTGACAGAGGACTATCCTAATATGAAAGGCAGGATATTCAAGGCAAGGAGATAACTGTTCTTCATGGTAGGTAGACATATTGGTCTGACACAGTTGAAGTAAAAAAGTAAAAAAATAGTCCAGTTGCACCTTAGGTTCTAGATATAAGCTTTTGTGTGCATTCACAGTTCTTCATATAGTGGGAGATGGTAGTAGGAGTACCCTTCTGAGAAAAACCCCACCCCACCCTCCCACGATATACAAGGGTCTGGTGACATCTGTGTCAGTGTATCTGAAGAATTGTGCATGCACACCAAAGCTTATACCTAGAACAATCTTAGTTGGTCTCTAAGGTGCTACTGGACTATTTTTAAATGTTTTATTTCAAGTGCGTCAGACCAACACGGCTACCTACCTGAATCGAGATGTCATGGGGTGTTGGGGATAAGTAGTTCCTTTGGTGGGGGACATGTCCTGCACCTCCTGGGGTCATTTTTCCACCCTTGGTGCCCACCCTGCACTCAGCTCTCACCTGTGGCTTCCAGAAGCTGTCAGCATGCAACAGGGGTTCAAGCAACGGCTTCCACCAGCCGGCTAAACCAGGTGAGGAAAGCTGATGGGTCTCAAATCGTTGATGGGCTGGGTGGGGAATTCTGCTGCACCTGAAGTCAAGCCCTGGTGGATGGAGTGGAGGAGAACAACCGTGAATCCCACAGTCCTGAGGGCAGATTCTGCCCGTGCGGAAGAGGAAAGAGAAGGGCAGGTGGGGCACGTCCACCTGGAGGCTTGTTATCTAGTCCCAGGATTACTCTGACTTTGAATTATATATAAATTGCAGTATTGAAATGCGCCTGCTCCCACTTCATATTCTGATATTACTCTACTCTGCTTGTCTGTTTCTTACTTGAGTGCTGTTTTGGTTTGCTAAGTCAGGGTTTTACTGTGAGTTACATTTTTGCTATTTTTTGGGTCCTGTCATGCTTATCTGTCTTCAGTAATAAATTTCTCAGCTGATTTTTTTTTCTGCCTCTGAGTGTTTTCTCCTACTCTGCTACCTATACATCAATCATTATGGAGGAGCAAGATCTGCAACCTAAAGCCCTCCTCAGCCTCGGCCCTGTGAACCTGACGGAGCATCTTTACCCCAATCGTTCAGTCCGGACAGGGAGGTCCGCCTCCGAGAGTCTTCTGCTGGTTCCCTTGCAGTTAGAAGTGAAGTTCCAGGGAACCAGGCAGAGGGCTTCCTGCCCCATGGAATGCCCTCCCTTCAGAGGGCTAGGAAACAGGCAACTATCTGACATTTAGAAGACAGCTGTATCAGGAGGTTTTTAATTTTTGGATGTTTTACTGTCTTGTATATGTACTGTAGGGACGCGGGTGGCGTTGTGGGTTAAACCCCAGAGCTTAGGACTTGCTGATCAGAAGGTCGGCGGTTCAAATCCCTGCGACAGGGTGAGCTCCCGTTGCTTGGTCCCTGCTCCTGCCAACCTAGCAGTTCGAAAGCACATCAAAGAGCAAGTAGATAAATAGGTACCGCTCTGGCGGGAAGGTAAACGGCGTTTCCGTGCTCTGCTCTGATTCGCCAGAAGCGCTTAGTTCTGCTGGCCACACGACCCGGAAGCTGTACGCCGGCTCCCTCGGCCAATAAAGCGAGATGAGTGCCGCAACCCCAGAGTTTCCCGCAACTGGACCTTCCGGTCAGGGGTCCCTTTACCTTTACCTATATGTACTGTAAGCTGCCCAGAGTGGCTTGGGGAAGATACTAATAGTATAACATCTAGAGTGGTGCCTCGGGTTACAGGCGCTTCAGGTTACAGACTCTGCTAACCCAGAAATAGTACCTTGGGTTAAGAACTTTGCTTCAGGATGAGAACAGAAATCCTGCTCTGGTGTGTAGGGATATTGCGGAGTGGACAGTGGGGTCCGGAGGGAGCACACTTTCCACCAGCAGGCAGCCACAATCTGCCTGCACGCGTGACCTTGGGGTGCAGGGCAACCCCCCCCCCGACAAGCCACAGCTGTCTGTACATCGTTCCACCTCTGCCTGACCTTTTGCGATCTCAGCAGTTTGCGGTGTCCTGTCTGTAACCCTTTCCCATGAGACGTTTGTCTCCATTCATCATACATTGAGCAAGGGGGAAATGACGCTGTGGAACAGGTGCCAAAATAACTTTGTACCACCCCACGATTTTGGGACGGAAGATGTAAAGGCCACAGCCCAAAAATGTATTTGCCTGGCTTGCATACTTGTGTCAATAAAAGGAGGCTCCACAGGAATGGCAGCAGCTCGCTTCAGCCCACCTGTGCCCAGCTCACATGATGATCAACACCTGTCTTGGGCAGCAGGAGGCCCCATTAGCTAAAGTGGTGCTTCAGGTTAAGAACAGTTTCAGATTAAGAACAGAGCTGCAGAACGAATTCAGTTCTTAACCCGAGGTACCACTGTACTATTATTATCATCTTGTGATTTTTTGTAGTTATTTTGGAATTCGTACTGCAATATTAGCTTACGAAATGTTATGGGTGGAGAAAATCACATGGTTGCCATAAACTATAATCCCACCCACAAACTCTCATTCACACACAGTCTGTAAATTTGGGAATGACACACACCTCACCTGTACTAATACTGGCAGTCTTTGGCCTGCACAGGCACACCCGGTGTGTAGAGCCTCCAGCCCCAGGCACTGTCTATCCTGAAAATGGGTCCTTTGACTGGGAAGATTCATGCCGTCACTGTCATCGGATGATGATGGGTTGTATCTCAGCTTGTCCGTCACTCTGACATTGGCTACGAAGAATAAGGGGAACAGAAATGCTTTTGAGGTGCAACTTCTCTATCAATCCTGAGAGCCATTCCATGGACTCTGCACCCCTGTTTCTGAGGACAGGTGTACATTATCCTCACCCTCAGTGGAAAAGACAATAAAGATGGCAGCCTGAGAGAGAGGAAAAGGTTTCTGGCTGCTTCCTGGGTGGGATTGCGGAGAAGGCCTCCCCCCTCCCCTCGGGATTTCCTCTCCTCTCCAGGGGACCAATGGTTGGACTGGGCAGAATCGCTGTGTCTGGACAGGGCAGGGGCTTATGGGGTGGGAAGAGGATGGAGATTGCAGGAAAATAGGGGTGTGGGGACAGGACCCCCACTTTCCAGGGATCCCTCTCTGGTCGCCTTGAAGGGGGGGCATTCCTGGGCGGGAGGGAGAAGCCAAGGCGGCCCCTCCGGAGATTCCCCAAGGAAGGCACGATGGAGACCCCCCCAAGAGTGCTCTTCCTATCTCCCCCCCTGCCAATGCTGCCTTCCCTCCTCCCCCCACTTCCTCGACCCCCTCCCTCTCTCCCGGAGTCTCCCCTGCATCCGGAGGCTTCCTTGGCACCACTCCCCCCACGTCCTGCGCCCCCATCTCTCCAGCCGGAGGGGCCCCCCAAGACGAGCCGGGGAGGGACAGGGGGGTCTCTATCCCTCGTGCCCGTTAACCCTTTCGTGGCCCACCTCTCTCTGCGCGGAGCCCCTAGCGCTCCGGTTATTCCCAGCGGGCGCCACGATGGAGACCTCCCCCCCCCCCCGCTGCCCTTCTCTGACCCAGGGATGCTCCCCTCCCCCCCCATTCCTCGACCCCCTCCCTCTCTCCCGGAGTCTCCCCTGCACCCAAAGGCCCCCTTGGCTCGGGTCACCCCTCGCCCTGCGCGCCACACCTCTCCATTCCCGGCCCCCCCCCGACAGGAGCAAGGGAGGGACATGGGGGTCTCTATCCAGGCGCCTCCCTCACCCCTTAACCCTTTCCTGACCCGTTTCTCCGCGCCCCAGGGAGTCCTCGTGGGTGGGCGCCCCATCTCCGCCCCTTCGCAGCACGCGTGCCGGGATCCAGGCCCCACGGAAGGCGCTTGGGGGGAGCTGGCGGGGGTCTCTGGGTCCTTACCCCCTCCCTCTCCGCCCCCCGCGACCCCTTTACCTCTTTCTCCTCGCTCCGATTCTCATTTCTTTCCTGCAACATCCACGTTGGGCGGGGATCCTCCTCTTCCCGTCCTCCTCCCCCCCCCCCCCAGATACGCCGCAGAGCAGCAATCCGGAGTGGACGCTCCACTTGCGGGAGAAGCAGGCAGGTTGGGAGGGGGGCTCCCCCCTCATTTCCGGAGCAGAAACCGGATTGGAGGAGGAGGAGGAGGAGGAGCAATGTATTAGGGGTGTGATTTGGGATTGTGTGGGCGGGATGAGAGAAGGATGTGCCGGGAGGGGAGGGAAAGTGTTGAGCGGGGGGGGGGGAGGAGGAGAGGAAATCCCCCCCCCCGGTCTTCCTTCTGGGGATCAATAAAGGGGGGAGGGGCTGATCCCGACAATCCAACAGCGAAGTCACAAAATGAGTTCTGCATGGAAATCAGATCAGACTCCGAGTTCGTCTTTTGGCAACATGACAGGTCTGTCCGTCGGGATCCCTGAGGATTCCTGCTCGCTGCCTTTTCCTGGCCAGCCTGAGAGATCACTGGAAAGGGAGGATTTCTTGACTCCAGAATCCATCATCGCAGACCCCTTTCATTCAGGCATAGAGATCTGCTCTTTGGACCAGTCTGCTTGGATCATGGGGATCACCAATGGATCATATGGATCATCCATGATGTCATACCCATCTCACGGAGGGGGGGCTCAGGAAGAATCTCCTGCCACGTGACTGGGGGAGTCTAGGGGTGACGGGGGTCAGACGGGGCTGCTGTTTTGCTCTCCTTACTATTTCAGCTCAGGTTTTACTGAAATGGGTGGATTCATTGAGGAAACGGGGCTACGTTGCAAAGAGGCCAATGTGTCTACTTTCTTACCACCCAGTGAGTTGTGTTGCAAAGGCCATTGGCAGAAAGGCTCCTATTGTGTCACCTGCGGCTACATGCTGGAGTTTGGGTGTTTTGTGGAAATGTGTCTCTATAAATGCACTTATCCCCGTGCATTTATAATGGCAAGACATTAAATCCCATGAGATGTGCAAACTGGCTGCTTTTGGAAGCACCACTCTGCAGCCCTGCCTGATGCACGCTTACTTAGGAGCAACCCCTACGCCGTTCCATCTGATGCACACTTACTCAGAAGTAAGTCCCCATAGTAACCTTTGGCTGGACTTGACCATCCAGGGGTCCTTTACCTTGGGTAACAGGGGCCAGGAGGGGCCAGCCCCAGCCCCTGCTGGCTGGTCACATCTTCCACGCCAAGAAACTGGGCAGAGCCTTTAGGAGCCTCTGGCTGAACCTGCTGCTCTTCTCCCTGGCACCGCCATCTCCACGCAGGTGCCCCCTAGGCAGATGGGCCTGCAGTTCCCCTCAGTGCCAGCCAGCACGATGCCTGCACTCAGAAAACCTGGAGGGCACCGGCTGAAGTCTGGGAGCCCTCAGTGCCAATGCGCAGCTGCTTTGCTTTTACTCAGCCTGGCAGACATCAAAACAGCACCCTACAGGGGGGTGGTCTCTTCTTCAGATGCCCTCCCTGGGGAAGAGTTGTTGGCCACAGGAAAGTGTGCCAGGAGGGGCCATTGAGAGGTCAGTCTGGCACAGCCAGTGGGGAGAGTGCCTTCCTTGGGTGGGGTGGGGGGAGCTTGGATGGCCCCCTGCCTGTGATGCTTAGCTGAGATTACTACTATGCTGGGGGTTCAACTAGATGACTCAGGAGGGCCCTCCCTACTTTACAGTTCGAAGCCCCCGCACTGCCCCCTCCACACCACCCAGATGGGACTCTCTTGTCCAACCCCACAAGGCCATTCCTCTGTCTGGACGGGGAGGGGGAGATAAGGTTTGCCAGAACTGCAGCCCCTTACTTCCCCTCCTCACGTTTCAAGCTGGGGCAGAGATGCAGAAGCTCCAGGGTCTGGGCTTACCACAGGCCCCCATGGGCGTGGATGTTGAGCCTTTCTTTGGGAGGGGGGGTGTTACAGAAAAATCTAGGTGCGAGGCTGCTCAGTCCCCCAGCTCGTCGGGCTGAGCCTGCGGGTCCCTGTGCAATAAAGGGAGGAGTCCAGCCAACCGGAGCAAATAAAGAGAGATTGCAAGGAGAGAGATTGCAAGGAGCTATAAAGGGACTTCTCCAAACGGGGTGAATGGGCCGAAAATACGGTTCATTGTCAATGAGATTAAAGTGATGCATGTTGGGACAAAAAAACCCTACGCCCGTTAATATAATGTTACGGCTAAATCTGGGTGCAGGGCTATTCTGCCACCCAGCTCGTCGGACTAAGTAAGTCCGCGGGTCCCTGCGGAAGAAAATGAGCTCAGCCGGACAGGAGCAAACTGCAGAAGATCCAAGTTTATTGCGCAACAGGTTCAAGGCGAGATTGAACAGCGAAAAAGGGGTGACATGAACTTTTGAAACTCCCTCCATGTCCCAGAATACAGTGCAAAATACATCCCAGTTACATCATGAATACATTAAGGAAAGGTTGGGTTACACAGATTACATCATGCATACATTAAGGAGAGGTTGGGTTACACTGGATTAACATATGGAGGAGGGAGGGGGGAATATGCAGAGAGCTGGAGATATGGAGGAGGGAGGGGGGAATATGCAGAGCTGGAGATATGCGCAGATAAGCGCTTCCTGAGAAGACAATGGTCCATGTATGCGTAGTCTGTCACCTGGCATTGCCCGGAGGAAAGGTTTGGCAGAGTGATTTTGACAGGATTAGGGTCTTGACACCTTGAGGCATTATGGAGGACAGGGGAGGGGTGATGGAGTCCTAGAGAAATTGAGCAAATATTTGTAGTGAAGAGCCTTAGGGCAGCGGCTGAAGAAGGAACAAAAAGGGTTTTCCTGTGTGAGTTTCTTGTGGCTGTTTAGCTGCTCTCTCTGGGCAAAGGTCAGAGGGGGCAGGGCTTCTGTTGAGAGGACCACTGTAGTCACCCCCAACGACACGTTCCCAAGATGGAGGGTGAGGGAACAGCTGCAGTCGCCTGTGGTTCCTGCGCAATGTTTGCCATCTTGCCAAAGGTTGCAGGCAGCTTTACCTGCAGCAATTGCATGTTGATTGCCCTCTTAAAAGACAAAGTCCAGCAACTGGAGGAACGTGTAGCTACGCTCCAAAGAATTAGAGAGCTGGAACTCTTCTTGGAAGCAACAGAGCACACCGTCTCCACCAAGGAAGAGACAGGGGACTCCCCTGAGAAGGTGGCTAGTTCACCAACACAGGAGCCAGATATATGGAGAAACGTGACTCAAAGAAGTAGGAGGCCCAGGGTTCGCTCTGATTGTTTAGAAATACGCAATCGCTTTGAGGTCCTTTCCCCTAGCATGGAAGACGAAGAGCAGACTCCATTTGAGGATCTCTCCCTCATTACAGTCGATCAGGTATATGAAGACGAGGAGCAAAGGCAGTCCTCTGGGAATGTCCAGGCGACCTTGGAACCGACAGCTCACAGAAGAACCCCGACCAGACCTAAGAGGAGGCGTGTAGTGGTGATAGGGGATTCCCTACTGAGGGGAACAGAAGCAGTGATCTGTGGGCCTGACAAGATGTCTCGGGAAGTGTGCTGTCTCCCCGGGGCTAAGATCCAAGATGTAACTGAACGACTGCAAGGAATCATAAAACCCACTGACAAATACCCCTTCCTCTTGGTTCATGTGGGAACCAATGACACTGCAAGCAATAGCCTCCAGAAGATCAAAAGAGATTACGAGGCTCTGGGCAGGAAATTGAAGCAATTAAATGCACAAATTGTCATCTCATCTGTCCTCCCAGTTGAACGACGTGGCCCAGGGAGAGAGGGAAAAATAGTGGAAGTGAACAACTGGCTTCGCAAATGGTGCAAACAGGAACGGTTTGGATTCTTAGATCACGGAATGCAGTTTCTTGAAGATGGACTTCTGGCAAGCGATGGGCTGCACCTCACAACGGTTGGGAGGAATGTTTTTGCAAAAAATCTCAGAAACCTCATCAGGAGGGCTTTAAACTGACTAATGTGGGGGAGGGAGACAGTGCTCCTGAAGGTAGGAGTCTATCAATTGATGAAGATGTTCATCCAAATGTCATAGACCGAATGGAGCAAAGAGCATGCAGACCTAGTGGTGGGAGGAGAAAATCCTTAAATAAGAGACACGGGGGAATGATTAATGGACTTCAATGTCTGTACACTAATGCGCAAAGCATGGGAAATAAACAAGATGAGCTTGAGCTCCTGGTACAGCAAACTAAATATGACATAATAGGAATCACTGAAACCTGGTGGGATAAATCCCACGATTGGAATGTAATAATGGAGGGATACAATCTATTTCAAAGAAACAGACCAGACAAGAAAGGAGGAGGAGTGGCGTTATATGTCAGGGATGTGTATACCTGTGAAGAGATCCAAGATTTAGAACCTCAAAGCCAAAGTGAGAGCATTTGGGTCAAAATTAAGGGAGAGAAGAATAACAGTGACCTCATTGTGGGAGTTTACTATAGATCCCCAAGCCAAACGGAGGACATAGATGATGCCTTCCTGGAACAGATGGCCAAGCATGCAAAAGGAAGGGAGATAGTAGTAATGGGGGACTTCAATTACCCGGATATTTGTTGGATGTCAAACTCAGCCAAGAGCATAAGGTCAAACAGATTCCTCACTGCCCTTGCAGACAACTTCATTGTCCAGAAAGTGGGAGAAGCAACAAGAGGAACAGCCATTTTAGATCTGGTCCTAACCAATGTTGATGACCTGGTTAGTGGGGTAGAAGTGGAAGGATCATTAGGCGCGAGTGATCATGCTCTTCTGAAGTTTACTATACAGCGGAAAGGAGCAGCCAAGCATACTAGGACTCAATTTCTCGACTTTAAGAAAGCCGACTTCATAAAGCTTAGGGAAGTGCTGGGTGAGATCCCATGGACAGTAATACTAAAAGGAAAGGGAGTTCAAGATGGCTGGGAGTTTGTTAAGAGGGAGATAGTAAAAGCACAACTTCAGGCAATACCAATGAGACGGAAACATGGAAGGTGCCTAAAGAAGCCAGGGTGGCTATCTAAAGAACTTTTAACTGAGTTAAGATTAAAAAAGGATGTGTACAAAAAATGGAAAAGGGGGGAAACCACCAAAGAGGAATTCAAACAAATAGCCAGCACGTGTAGACACAAAGTCAGAAAAGCTAAAGCACAAAATGAACTCAGGCTTGCTAGAGAGGTTAAAAGCAACAAAAAAGGCTTTTATGGGTATGTTCGTAGCAAAAGGAAGAACAAAGAAACCGTGGGGTCACTCAGAGGAGAAGATGGTGAAATGCAAACAGGGGACACAGAAAGGGCTGAACTCCTCAATGCCTTCTTTGCCTCAGTCTTCTCCGATAAAGAAAACAATGCCCGACCTGAAGAATTTGGAGCAAATGATTCAGCAGAGGAAACACAGCCCAGAATAACTAAGGAGATAGTACAAGAATACTTGGCTAGTCTAGATGTATTCAAGTCTCCAGGGCCAGATGAACTGCATCCAAGAGTATTAAAAGAACTGGCAGATGTGATTTCAGAACCACTGGCAGTCATCTTTGAGAATTCCTGGAGAACAGGCGAAGTCCCGGCAGACTGGAGGAGGGCAAATGTTGTCCCTATTTTCAAAAAAGGGAAAAGAGAGGACCCAAATAATTACCGCCCAGTCAGTCTGACATCAATACCAGGGACGATTCTGGAGCAGATCATTAAGCAAACAGTCTGTGAGCACCTAGAAAGGAATGCTGTGATCACCAATAGTCAGCATGGATTTCTGAAAAATAAGTCATGTCAGACTAACCTGATCTCGTTTTTTGACAGAATTACAAGCCTGGTAGATGAAGGGAACGCAGTGGATGTAGTCTACCTTGATTTCAGCAAGGCATTTGACAAGGTGCCCCATGATATTCTTGTAAAGAAGCTGGTAAAATGCGGTCTTGACTATGCTACCACTCAGTGGATTTGTAACTGGCTGACTGACCGAACCCAAAGGGTGCTCATCAATGGTTCCTCTTCATCCTGGAGAAGAGTGACTAGTGGGGTGCCACAGGGTTCTGTCTTGGGCCCGGTCTTATTCAACATCTTTATCAACGACTTGGATGATGGACTCAAGGGCATCCTGATCAAATTTGCAGATGACACCAAACTGGGAGGGGTGGCTAACACCCCAGAGGACAGGATCACACTTCAAAACGACCTTGACAGATTAGAGAACTGGGCCAAAACAAACAAGATGAATTTTAACAGGGAGAAATGTAAAGTATTGCACTTGGGCAAAAAAAATGAGAGGCACAAATACAAGATGGGTGACACCTGGCTTGAGAGCAGTACATGTGAAAAGGATCTAGGAGTCTTGGTTGACCACAAACTTGACATGAGCCAACAGTGTGACGCGGCAGCTAAAAAAGCCAATGCAATTCTGGGCCTCATCAATAGGAGTATAGCATCTAGATCAAGGGAAGTAATAGTGCCACTGTATTCTGCTCTGGTCAGACCTCACCTGGAGTACTGTGTCCAGTTCTGGGCACCACAGTTCAAGAAGGACACTGACAAACTGGAACGTGTCCAGAGGAGGGCAACCAAAATGGTCAAAGGCCTGGAAATGATGCCTTATGAGGAACGGCTAAGGGAGCTGGGCATGTTTAGCCTGGAGAAGAGGAGGTTAAGGGGTGATATGATAGCCATGTTCAAATATATAAAAGGATGTCACATAGAGGAGGGAGAAAGGCTGTTTTCTGCTGCTCCAGAGAAGCGGACACGGAGCAATGGATCCAAACTACAAGAAAGAAGATTCCACCTAAACATTAGGAAGAACTTCCTGACAGTAAGAGCTGTTTGACAGTGGAATTTGCTGCCAAGGAGTGTGGTGGAGTCTCCTTCTTTGGAGGTCTTTAAGCAGAGGCTTGACAACCATATGTCAGGAGTGCTCTGATGGTGTTTCCTGCTTGGCAGGGGGTTGGACTCGATGGCCCTTGTGGTCTCTTCCAACTCTATGATTCTATGATTCTATGATTCTATGATTCTAAGAAGACATGCCCCCCCCTTTCCGTAACATTCCCCCATTCGGAGATAGATTTGCATTAAAGTTCTGCAAGAACTTGCAAATCTTTTCTCCGCACCCTAAATCTCGGTGAATGTGGGGGTGCCCTGTGAGTGGGAATAGGCTCTAATGGAAAAGGAGGTGGGTGGGCAGCAAAAGAGGGAGCAACACGGACGAATAAAATTACTTGTGGCACCCTAGCTCTTTCAAACACTTTCAATAGTGGTGTATGCTTTACATTTAGCAGGAAGGTCCACTACTGACTGAAAAAAAAATGCAGTTTGCTTTTTTAGCCCCACCGTTTTTGTGTTTTCAGGTGCCAAGCTAGCTCTTCTGTGGTCTCACACCGGCATAGTGGTACAGTAACACATCCTGCTGAATCCCCTCAGGGCTTTCATTTAACCATGTCGCCTGGCAACCACCATAGCTGGCACAGGCTTGGGCACATCATGAGAGATATGTCTTCGCCTTGGTCTTTCTATGGGGTTTTTTCATTATTGCAGGCTCTGGTCTCACACTCATGGAAAGTTGTCCGCTCGCTCGTAAAGGACCAAGAGCTAGTTGCAGCCTGGATACACGTGCCCAATTCCAGTAGAGTCCAGTTTGAATTTATCTTGCCCCGTGGTTCTCAACTTTTCAAAACCAATATGTTAAAACCAAAGCCATTCCTAAGGGGGCATTTGTCCAAATGAGTCAATTTAACTCTATAAGGGACCATTCTTGCTACATCAAGGCATATACACGTTTCTTGTTATCAATAATAATATTACGTATGGTAGTCGTGTCCTCAAATAAATAATTAAAATTTGGGACATGATCTACACCCAATTTCATCTGGCATCCTAATCAAACATCTCAAATAATAATAAGGAGTGTTGCTTCAAATCTATCTGATAAAATATGGTTCCGATAATAATACTTGGTTGTGGTAGATTAATTTCGCAGCTATACGGGAAAACCAAGATTAATAAGTAAATAAATGCAGAACAATTGCTACTGGAAGACAGTACTGAATCTGCAAGAGATGCAGAGAAATCATAGAAAAGATTTTAAATAGTTTTCTGGAACAGAAAGAAAGAAATAGTAAAATCTGGGAACTTCATATATAGGAAAACATTGAATGCATAAATAAATAGGTAGGGAAGGTTGGCAATCTTCAGAGTGCCAGGTGGGACAAGGAAATATGATCATCAGTTGACTTAATCTAAGTATAGTCTGCTCTATTGGAAAGCATTGTAATATATGGGAGTCCTCCATGAAGACTTGGGGTGTAAGCCATATCCTTCTGCTGTTCATAGTTATGTATGTTACATTACACAGAAATTTTTCCTTTGTGGAGATAACACATAATCAGACACACTTCAACATTCCTACATAATAACACATAATACACAAAACAAACTAATTAAATATCAGTTGCATATTGACACAATTGTGATCTTTTACGCATGTATCTTTTGAATCCCTGGAGCACAGAGGCTTGAGGTTCAAGTGAAAAAAAAATGTCCTCGCAATTCAACTCCTCCCCGTCAGTCTATATCCTTTGAAAGAGATAGCTGTGGGCACTCTGGCGTCTGTTGTGCAGGTCTTGTGATCGCGAAGAACCGAGTTGAGGGAGGGGTTGTTGCCGCTTTTCATCATTGCACATCTGTATCAGTGATATCCTGTAAGGGGGCAGGGTTTTGGGGACTTAAAACACGGTTAGTCTAGAAAGAGAACTGTAAAAATACAAAGGTTAAAAAAATAAAATAAAAAAATAAAAGGAAAGGAAAAAATTAGATTACCAGCCAGATGAAACCAGGCTTGACACAAAGACATCAGACTTAGAAAGGAATTATTATTAAATAATACAAAGATAGAAGTCACTAATATAACAAGGATTCAGGCTTGTTTCACGGAATAGAAAGAAAGTCGCTGTGGGAGGAAAAAAGGGACAAACACTTTGTTATCGGGGTTCACATATCCTGTTAAAAGGGAAAATTATTTCATGTGAGAAGCCTGTCAGGAAATGCTGTTCCTAAAATGCACACAAACAAAGTCTGTGATTTAAATCCCATTGAGGGGGGAATGCTTTGATATTTACCTGTGAAAAGAATTTGGCATGTTAAGATTTGAAACTTGGCAACCGCTTGACTTTTGATGGTCCAGTACTTAACCTTTTTTTTTTTTGTAGCCCCTGGAGCAAGACACATTAATGGTTCCAAGTTTTTACATAAGGAAATTTGGATAAGTTTTCTCCCTGCAGTACACACCCTCCAAACCTCCTTCCTCTCTCTCTCTCTCTCTCTCTCTCTCTCTCTCTCTCTCTCTTTTTGACTGATCTAGCCTTTTTTTTTTTTGACTGATCTAGCCTCTGTGCGTGTGCAGAGTTCATGTCTCAGCGAACCTTTTATACTATTGAAATGTTGCATCCTTTGGCTAAATTACTATTTGAATAAAGGAAATGAAGGGTAGGGAGTAGATTTTAAAATAGGGTTAGATTTTAAACAAAACAAGAAATTCAGCAATTCAAGTATTTTTCTTTTCTTTTCTTTTTTCTTCTTTAAGGGATCATGTTCTTGCAGCTCAAGCAAAGGGAAGTCTGATTTTTAAATAGTAGACAAAATGATAAACGCTGTAATCACTCAAATGCTTGATATTTCCAGTTGTGCTTCAAAACATCACAGCTTCACCTCTCACCTTTTAAAACTAAAGAGCAAAGCTAGGCTGAATTTCAACTCCATCACCACACCAGAATTTAAGAATTACCCTCCAAGCCACAAATTGGGAGAGTTGAATGGGACCCTGGGGTCATCTAGTCCAACCCTCCAAAATATAGGGTTCACAGCAAGATTTCACAGCAAGATTTGTACTACCAAAGAGACACACACATACTTATGTACACAGGCACTACTGGGGAAGAGAGCACAATCAATGCTCCTATCATGTACTAAGGAAGAGGAAAATAAAGTACCCAGCTTTATACAGAACCCTTTTAGCAGATCTTGAAGCTAGTTTGAGTGAGAGTTTACTTCCTTAGACTAAAGAATGGAAGTTCCTAGTGAAATGATATTTAAAGGAGGATTGAAATGATATTTAAAGGAAGATTGAAGAAGAAGAAGAAGAAGAGTTTGGATTTGATATCCCGCCTTTCACTCCCTTTAAGGAGTCTCAAAGCGGCTAACATTCTCCTTTCCCTTCCTCCCCCACAACAAACACTCTGTGAGGTGAGTGGGGCTGAGAGACTTCAAGGAAGTGTGACTGGCCCAAGGTCACCCAGCAGCTGCAAGTGGAGGAGCGGAGACACGAACCCGGTTCACCAGATTAGGAGACTACCGCTCTTAACCACTACACCACACTGGCTCTCAACTGTTGAAGCGAACAGTTTTCTTTTTCTAAGATAGGGAGAGGATCCTTTGATAAAGCAAAGTTAATTCAATTGATATAGCCCCTCACAAATAATTAAAACAGCCATAGATTTGATTTAAAAGGAATACAAAGGGAACAATTTTTCCTGAACTTGCAGAGGAATAGTAAGACTAATCTATGCCCCCCCCCCCTTTGCAGTTTCCTTTAAAGGAAGCTTACTCGGGAGTAAATTTACCTGGCACAGAAGTAAGAAGGAAAAGAGAAGAAGAAAAAAAACCTGAAAGACATTGGACTGATAAGGTCCCGCATGGCTTCCTTAGATTTGAAATTTCGAAGCAAGCTTGCAGTTTAAACTATGCACACTGATACGGACCGGAAGGGGGGGGTACCTCTTTCCCCCCTCTCCCTTGGACAACCGAGGCGATGACCTCGTGGGTACCCACGATACACCCATCCAGTCCCCTCACCGTTGCACAAGCACCACACTTCTCCCACAACCCCCTTTCTTCTTCCTTTCACGAGCGAAATAAGCTCATATATATATATATTCCCCTATCTCTCCCTATGCCTATTTGCGCTCTATACTTAGAACGAGTGGACCGGGTGTCCCTGTATCCCCGCTTATTCCTATGCCTGCGCTTTAGCCAATCACAGCCATGCATTCATCCTGCAGAGGCTAGCTCAGGGAGCTACTGCACGCCTCATTACCCTCCTGACAAGCTGCTGACGGCCCCCCACTGCGAGAACAATGGATCCAAAACCAGAGACCTCGTAAAACTGTCAAAATCCTGTTACAATGTATCCATTCTTGCAACAATATATCCGTTCTGTTTCCGATCTTGGTCAACGGTACGGAATGGGTCAGAAGGCATAGAAATCTTTGGAAATTGATATAAAATCAACCGTAACTCCGATTTCTTTGCTTTTGGTGTCATTCTACTCAGCTCCCTTTGGACTCCATGATGTGACCCCTACCTCCATAATCCCCGAAGCGACAGGACACGTACACAGGAACTTCTTAATCCTGTCAGATCGCTTCGCCTAACCCTTCCTCCGGGCAATATTAGGTGGCAGACGATGCATATCTCTGGCCCATTGTCTTGCCACCACCGGTATTCAATAAATGTTTACCCATGTATATCTCTCACTCTGCATATTCCCCCCTCCCTTATCTCGAATGTTAATTAGTGTAACCCCACCTTTCCTCTGAGATATTCATGACGTGTGTAATATATTCATGATGTAATCCATGAAACCCAACCTTCCCAAAATGTATTCATGACGTTTCGTGCACTGTATTCTGGGACTTGGAGGGAACTTTTAAAAGTCTATGTCGCCCCATTCTCGGGGTTCAATCTCGTCTTGAACCTGTTGCGCAATAAACTCGGATCTTCGTACTTTGCTCCTGCGTCCGGCTGAGCTTCCTTTCCTCCGCAAAGACCCACGGACTCTGTCCGATTGGCTGGGTGGCAGGGTAAATACGCACCCAGATTTCCGTAACAGTTTGGCGCCCCACGTGGGGCTTTCAGCGGTTCTCCCGAGTTGCTGACCGGGGCCCCCGAGATCTTCAGCCGGCTCCGGGCCACTTTGCCTGGGAAGACCCTTTTGGACCTCCGGCCATCTTCCGGGCGGTAATCGAAAGCCCCAGGAGTTCAGCCGGGGAGCAAAAGGGATCCAGCCGGCTTGTTCATCGATCCCGGGATCGGATCAACAGAGAAGACTCGTGAGTATAGGAAAGAAACCCAATGCACTGGTGGGAAAGGGGGTGGAATTCTCCTGGCAACCGAATTCTCTGCCCTCCTCTCTATCGCTTCTTCTCACCTTTCTCTTGGTCTGGTTAGTGAGAGAGACCGTGGACCGCTGCTCGACCCGAAGGGGGGTTCTGAGCTCTATCCCTTTCTCTAAACTCTCCAGCCAGCCGCACCAATTGGGAGCCCGAAGGGTAAGACAGAGAGACCCGACTTGAAAGATAGCCGACTCTCCGCAACGGGCATCCCAGTTGAAAGCAAGGGGTTGGAGCTCTTTTTCCGATCTTCCCGAGCGTCCTTTCTAGGGGGCAGGAAGTGGTCTTGCTTTCTATCCTAATCCCAGCCGCACCGGTCGGGCTACGTACCCCGTGTATCGTAAGCCCGCTTCCGAAAGCAAGGGGGATTTTCGACCCGAAATTCTATCCAGGGACCACCCGATCTGGCACCGCACGGCGCGGGCGTTCAGTAGGGCCCCTTTTCCTGAGAGTGATCGATAGGTAGGAGGTTGCCAGGGGGGGAATAGCCCATGAGGAATTGGGCGGGACCGGCAGAGTGGGAAAAGGGACCCCAGGTAAATGGTTAAGAAAAAGAAGGAAGGAAATACCGGATAGCTAGAGCTCTTTAAAACCTCCCTAGGAAGTTGCCAAGCGACTAAAGACCTTTCCTTTTTACAAGTCCTTTGTCGAACAGCCCTAGACCCACAAATCCTTATCGACCCCCTCCTCTCTCCTCTTTCCTATCTAGACACGCGTGAAATATACTATGGGTACCCAGGCTTCCAAACACGAGCGGACTCACTCTGGGAGGAAGGCTTCCAGGAAGCCATCCCGTTCCCAGAAGGATCCCGACTCTCCTCTCCAATTCGTCATCACGTATTGGAAGTCGATTCCTGGCCACAAATTGTTATCTAAGGAGAAATTAGAGGACCTCTGCTCCGAAACCTGGCCCGCCAGTACTGCCTCCGCCAAACCCGAACTGCGGTGGCCACCGGGGGGTTCGTTTAATGAAGAACGCTTGAACCACTTAAGGAAAGCCTTGATGGAAGAAAAACCCCGCCAGTTGGAATACCTGGCCACCTTTGAGGCAGTAAGGAGAATGCTCCAAGCCCCAAAGGGAACAACTTCTTATCAACTACCTATATTAAATCCCAGGCGACAGCCAATGCCCCCCCCTTATGAAGATGACGACGTACAACAGACCCTGGTCCCCTTTTACTATCAAGGACCGCCGCCGCGAGCCCCGACACCCAGCGACAGCAACTCTAGTAGTGGAGAGGAAACGGGGGAAGATGAGGCACAAGGCACTGAGAATAGAAGGGTCACACGACTACAAGCAAAAAGGGACAAGGGGGACACCAAACACGTTAAACACCCCGGGCAAGCTAGAACTAAAATCCCCTCCTCTACGCTCCACAACACCATTGAGGACTCTACCCAAATCGGGAATAAACCCGCCTCCACGGAACCTCATGGCTCCGCAACGGGGACCCTGGGCTACGACAAAGAGGCCCCAGGGACTTCTGACCAAGTGAGCTCCACCGTGAGTTCTACTGCGGTCCAGATGCCCTTAAGGGCCCTGCCCATTCCTCCTCTCGTACCTGATGGGCCCCCGCGGATGGTTTACACGCATCAACCCTTCTATACCTCAGACCTGGTAACTTGGTCAAATCAGATGCCCTCACTGAGGGACGACCCGGACAAATGCCACCACCAGGTCAGCGCTATCTTCTCCACTCACAATCCCACCTGGCCAGATGTCCACGTCCTTCTGAATGCTCTCTTCAACGAGGCGGAGAAAGCGGACATTCTAGCTAAAGCCGGGGAAGCCATAGAACTACCCGACTACCAAAGGGGACGGCCTCAGGGATTGGAGGCGCTCACAGCACAATGCCTCAGAGTAGAACCAGCATGGGATTATAACACCACCAACGGGATTTGGTGCTTAAACCTATTTAAGAAGGCAATTTTGGACGGAGTAAAGGCTGCCGGACAACGCACCGTTAATTGGACCAAAGTCCAGTCGGTCATGCAGGGGCCAAACGAACACCCGTCCGACTATTACACTAGATTGGTCTCTGCCATTAAAACATGGGGAGGAATAGACCCCGAAAACCCACAGCATGAAGTAATCGTTAAAGGGTTCTTTAAGGATCAGGCTTGCCCAGATATTAGAAAAGCCCTGAATCTCCAAATTGGATACGATGGAAAGAGCGTAAGTGAAATCTTGTCCATCGCGAAATCTGTTTACAACTCTCGGGATGAAAGAAAGAAAAAGGAAACAAAACCCGAGGTTGAACAAATATTAGCCTTAAGTATGGAAACTGCCTATGGTCCTAATCGAGGCAGGGGACTCCCTCGAGGAAAGGGGATCCGGGGAGGAGGACCCCCAAATCCCTATAGGCAATGGGGACCGGGGACGGGAGGATGCTACTACTGCCAGGAAGAGGGACACATAAAAAGATTCTGCCCCTACCTAAATACGCCATCCTACGGGGGACAGGAGCCCAAGCCTTTCCCTGTTCGGACCACCCACTCTCCTTTCTCCCCGCAAGCCAACGTAACTCCAGGCTACAGCAACCACAACCCAGCGGCTTATACCCCACCAACGGCCTCGAACCCGATACCTCAAATCCGGCCCCAACCGGGACCCCGGACCCAAATGCCAGCCATAGACCAGCCTGCCCACCCTTGGGCGAATGCTACTGCTCCTCCCTTACACCCTCCAAACCAACCACCGCCCGACGACCACGACACTTATTGACAATTAAAAGGGGATCCCAGTCAGACCCAAACCATCTGCCCTGTCCTTGCGTTGTCGCCTGAGGACCCAGTCTGCACTATTGAGGTTGACGGCCACCCCTATCAATGTTTACTGGACACAGGGGCTACTTATTCGACCCTAACCGACAGCCACCTGGAACCAGGGACAGTGACCAAGAAAGTAATGGGACTGGATGGGATACCCCGCACTTGCCCACTCTCGCGGCCGGCCAAGGTCACCCTCGGACCATTACTAGCGGAACACACTTTCCTTCTAACTAGCAGCCCCGTTAATCTTTTAGAAAGGGATCTCCTCTGCAAACTTAACGCCACCATAAAATGTTCCTCGGATGGTATCTACCTACATATGCCAGGGGACTCCATCCCCACGTTCCAAGGTATCGTTGAAGAAGCTAAATCGGACCGGCAGTTCCCCGAAATTCCCTTGGATCTGGAGAACGAATTGCCCCCCTCCCTATGGGGCACCGAATCAACCTCAGTCGGGCTCTTACTCTCCGCTACCCCGGTTAAAATCACCTACCGAACTGACCTACCCTTCCCATGCACCAAGCAATACCCTCTGCCCAAAGAAGCCGTAGACGGCCTAACACCCATGATTGAAGACTTCCTCGAAAAGGGGATCCTAGTTTCCTGCTGTCAGAGTTGCTTCGAGATCCTAGCTCACAGAGGATCACGCTAGCCAACGGTCATTAAGTAAAGTCTTTATTGAGTTACAGTTTCCATTCTCAAGCTGCTGCGTGCAACTCTACGTCTAGTAGCTAGATCGGCGAAGCTCCGTCTGAATCTCCGCCCCTTGTACACCAACTTAATATCCTAGCCCTGCTCCACCTTTTCCGCCTGACTGTTCTTCTCTGGGTCCCTCTGCCCCCCTGGGTCTCTTCCTTCCGGGATTCTTCTGACGCTGACCCCCCGGACCCTCCTGTCTCCTTGCGCCGGGCTTTAGGACCTGGCTCCCTTTCCGGGCTGCCTACTGCGCCGCCTTCCTGTGCATTTGAACTTGGCGCACGCGCCCAACCTTCCACCTTCCGTCTAACCGTCTCTTCGCTCCCAGATGGAGGTGTGGCCACCCCTGACTCGTGCCCTCCCTCCTGTTGTGAGCTGCCAGCGCTTGCCCCCTGGCTCCCTTCCTCTTCCCTGTTCTCTGGCGGTGACGCTGGTCCCGATCTCCAACTGCTCTCCTCTGAGTCCCCTCTGGCTCTATCTTCCTGGGGTGCCCCCCTAAACTCCCCCCTTGCCTTGGCCACTGGTGCTCCTTTCTGTGAATCCTCCGATTCACTGGAAAGACTCGGAGATCTCGGGTCGTCGTCATCACTCATCTTTTCTTCTGCCTCCTCCCCTTCGCTCTCTGTTTCCTCCCTTGCCCTTGCCTCTGCTCCTGAACCCCTGACATCCATCCCCCCCTCGAAGCCCCCCACTCCCCCTTCCCCTCCTTCCGGTGCTGGAGCTGGGTGCTGCTGTGTCAAGGGGACGAATGTCGGGTACCGTTCGCTTCCCGTAGCGGGCCTCCATCCGAAGTCTTCCGGTTCTTCCTCCCTGCTCTCGTCGACGACGGTCACCTCTGCTTCCATCTCTGTGCCGCCGTGCTCGAAACCTGGGTCGTCCCCGAAAACGTCCATGTCCGTCTCTCCCTCACTTCCTCCTGGCGGCGTTGCTCGTCCTGGACCTTCTTGCCACTTCCTGCGCCACTGCTCCTCTGGTCTGTCGTCCCACCAATACGAGGGTTCTGAGGCAGATCCCGAGGGTGACCCCTCCGGGGAACGGACGTCTCGTGTCGGGTCCTCGTCCGAGTCGAACCCCCGGAACGTGCTGGCCGAAAGCGTGGGCGTGAAAAGCCAGTCGTCGAAAAAGTCTGCTGGCATCGGTCTATGTGGGAAGAGGGCATGAAACTCGTCTTTGAGCAGAGGTTCGTCCAAGGCGTAGCCCGGCACCCAGCTGTTCGCACTGGCCGGGGTGCCCTCCTTGGCGAGAAAGTATTCTACCCCTTCTTCCCCCCATCTGGAATCCAAAATTTCTGTGACTTCGTTGATGCGCTCCTTCTGTGCCACTCCTGCGTGCCCTGTTCTGTCTCTGACCGGACCCGGCGCCGTTCCGGGTTCCTGAAACCTGTGCGGTGCCTTGTAGGGAGTGAGCACCGATCTGTGGAACACCGGATGCATTCTGGAACCCTCCGGAAGCGCCAGCCTGAAGGCCACCGGGTTGACCTGCTCTACGACTTGATAGGGCCCCAGTTGCTTATGCCCTAGTTTCTTCTTGGCCAACGACCTGGCCGGCACTGCGTGGGCTGCTAACCAGACCCAGTCTCCCACGTGGAGCTCTTCGCCAACCCTTCTGCGTTTGTCCGCTTGTACCTTGTATGCGTGCTTGGCCAGCTCCAGGTGGCGCCTCAGCTGATCGTGGACTTCCTGCAGTTCCGACGCGAACGCATCTGCCGTCTGCGGCTCCCCCTCCCCCAGCCTTTCCAGTCCCGGGAAGGTTCTGGGGTGCCTCCCGTTGTTGGCGAAGAACGGCGTGACCCCCGTGGACACGTGCTTCGTGTTGTTGTAGGCGAACTCGGCGAGCGGCAGGTAATCCACCCACGTCGCAGGCTGTTGATTTGCATAACACCTCAAGTACTGCTGCATGATGGCATTGACCCGCTCCGCTTGCCCGTTGGTCTGCGGGTGTCTCGCCGACGCCAGGTTGATCTTGACGTTCAGGAAGCCCATCAGCCTCTGCCAGAAATTCGAGATGAACTGCCGCCCCCGGTCGGACAGAATAGACCGTGGCAGACCGTGAACCTTGAACACGTGGTCTATGAACAGTTTGGCGGTTTGCTCCGCCGTGGCCACCTTCGCACACGGAATGAAATGTGCCATCTTGGAGAACAAGTCCACCACCACCAGCACTGCCGTCTTGCCCCTCGAGCTGGGCAGATCCGTGACAAAGTCCAGGGCCACTCTCTCCCAAGGTTCGACCGGAGTTTGCAGCGGTTCCAACAGTCCGGCCGGCGGTCTAAGCACTGGCTTCGCCCTCTGGCAGGTGTCACACCTCGCCACGTAGTCCGCGACCTCCCCTCTCATTCCAGGCCACCAGAAATCCCTGGCGACTAATTCCACCGTCTTCTCCTTGCCGAAGTGCCCTGCAGTGGGCGCGTCGTGCAGCTGCTGCAGCACCTTGGCGCGAAGTTCGTCTCCCGGCACGTAGATGGCCCCTTTACGGATGAGCAATCCATCTCTTAGCTGGAAACCGTCGGCTGCTGCCTTGCCCCTTTGCACCTCTGCCATCTTTGCTTGCGCGAAGGGGTCCCCCTGCAACGCTCGTCGCACCGCCTCCAGATCCACGGTTGCCGCGGCGCACGCCCACACTGTTGGTGCGAAGATGTGCATGGCGGCCGCTGGCGTTGCGTCCTCCAGATACTGTGGCTTGCGAGAGAGAGCGTCCGCCATGATGTTGGTGTCCCCCAGGACATACTCTATTCGGAAGTCGAAGTTCGCAAAGAACTCAGCCCAACGTATCTGCCTTTGGTTCAGGAACTGTGCCGTGCGCCAGTGCTCTAGGTTCTTGTGGTCCGTGCAAACCTGCACCGTGTGCTTGGCGCCGATCAGAAAGTGCCTCCACGCCTTGAACGCTGCATGAATGGCCAGCAACTCCCTGTCCCATATGGTGTAGTTCTGCTCAGACTTGCTGAGCTTCCTGGAGTAAAACGCTCCCGGTCGCCACACCCCCTGCGGGTCTTTCTGCAGCAGGACCGCCCCCACGGCTCTGTCCGAGGCGTCTGTCTCCACCCTCATCGGCTTGCTGGGGTTGACATGAAGCAGCTGCTCTTCCGACGCGAAGAGACGCTTGAGTGCCTGAAAGGACTGTTCCGCCTGCTCTGTCCAAATGAACTTCTTTTTCTTGGAGCTAAGCGTGTCAGTGATGGCCGCCGTCTGCATAGCGAAGCCCTTGATAAACTTGCGATAGAAGTTCGCAAAGCCGACAAACCGTTGGACCTCCTTCCGGTTGCGCGGGCTCTTCCAATCCAACACCGCTCGAACCTTGGCGCTGTCCATGGCGAGCCCCTTGTCAGACAGCTTGTAGCCCAGAAAATCCACCTCCGTCACGTCAAATTGGCACTTCTCCAGCTTGGCGTAGAGCCTATGTTGCTTTAGCCTGTTCAGCACTTCCTTGACGTGTTTGTCATGCTCCTGTTGCGACTCCGAAAAGATCAGGATGTCATCTAAGAAACAGACGCACGTCTTGTAGAGAAGTCCCGCCAACACGTGATGCATGAATGCTTGAAAAACGTGGGAGCCATTTTGCAATCCAAAAGGCATAACTCTATATTCGTAGGTCCCCAGTGGCGTGAACATGGCTGTTTTCCACTCATCTCCCTCCCGCATGCGAATGAGGTTGTACGCCCCTCGCAGGTCCAACTTGGTGAACACTCTGCCCTTCCGCACCTTTGCGAGGAGGTCGTCAATTCGGGGCATGGGGAAGTCCGACGGCTTAGTCACACTGTTCAAGATCCTGTAATCCACTACGAGTCTCTTTTGGGGCGTATCCCGCTTCTTAACGAAGAACACCGGGCTGCCTCCCGCCGCCTCGGACTCTCGGATGAAACCGCGCTCCAAATTATGATCTATGAACTCTTTGAGTTCTTGCAGTTCGTCCTCTGACATGGAATACAGTCTCCCCTTAGGCAGCGCCGCCCCTGGCAGCAGGTCAATCTTGCAGTCATATGGCCTGTGAGGGGGTAGCCTGTCTGCCTCCTTCTCGCAGAAAACTTCCAAAAATTCTGCGTACTTGTGGGGAATTGCTTGCAGCGTGCCTAGCAGCAGCTGTGACTCTTCTTCCTCTCCTTCCAGCCTGGGCACGATGCAGTGTTCAGCACAAAAGGAAGAGCCGAAGGTCAGCTGCCTCTGGTACCAAGCCAGCGTTGGGCTGTGCTTGTCCAGCCAACTCATGCCCAACACAATGGGCGTGTCCGACAATTGAGTGACGTTGAAGCTGATGACTTCTTTGTGATTCCCAAGTCGCATCACCATTGGTGGCGTCTGCTGCACCACTTGCCCCCCTAGCAGCTCCCTGCCATCCACCGTGACAACCTGCAGGGGCAGTGTGGCCGGCAGCAACTGTATAGCATGCTTGTTGACAAAGTCCTGCCCTATAAAGTCCGCATTGCTGCCTGAGTCAATGGTGATTGGCACGTCCATGGTGATGCCATTGGGCAGCTGGAGCGATGCGGTGAGCCTCACCACTGGTTTGGGCGGGAGGGGGTTCACGGGCTGTAAAATCTCTGGGGACTGCATCATTAATACGTCTGGCTGGGCCCCAGTGCCTCTTCCTCCAGCCAGACTGCGTCGTTTCCCTGCTGTGGTTCTCCTTGCTGCGTTGCTGCAGTCGCCATTGCTGAGGCTGCAGTGAGCTTGCGGAGCCTCTGGGGACACTCTTTCGCCATATGCCCTGGCTCCTCACAGACGTAACACTTCCTGTTCCCTCTAGGAGGCTTCGCTTTCACTGCTGCTGGTGCTAGGGCTCTGGTTGCTGACTGAGCCCTGGCACCTCCAACCTCCATCGGTTCAGCTCCTCCTCCTGGCGGAGGCGTGGATTGCGTACGTGCTGCTTCTCTGGGAAAGAAGGAGGAGCCCCTGGCTGGTTCGCGCCCTCCACGCCCTTCGTCCCTGCTCCACGGACGTCCTTCCAGCCGTACCCCCACTGCCAGCGCCCTCTGCACGACCTCCTGGGTGGTCCGGGGTCTCTCCCCCCTCGCAATTTCATCTTTCACAGAGCTGTTTAATCCCTCCCAGAACAGGTCTCTTACAGGAGTCGCATCTTTGTCCCATTCTAGGGCACTGGCCAAGGCGAAAAAGCGGGCATGGTACTGCCGTACGCTGGCCCTTCCCTGCTTCAGTCCATGAATCTGTTGCCGAGCAAGATCCACGTCAATGCTTGATAAAAAACACCCATCCATCGCTTTAATAAAGGCATTCGCATTTTGGAGCGCCGGATCGTTATCCCTCCACAAATTGCGCAGCCATGCCCTGGCATCCCCATGCAAATAGGACATGATGAATCCCACTTTCTCCTGCTCATCTCTAAAATCTTTATTCAGCAGTTGCAGTGCACACAGCACGTCTGCTCTAAAATTGGGATACTGTTGCAGGTTCCCATCGAAGTGAGAGACCAGACCACCTGTGCGTCTCCCCAAACCAATCCCCTCTGGTTTGGGTGTCTGTTGCCCTTGCTTCGTAAGCACTTCCAACCTGACCTGGAGATCCCTGTAGGCGGCAGCTGCGTCCTCCTCTCTCTTCCTGGATGCGAGCGCCTCGGCATTCAGCTGTGACACTGCTTCTCTGAGTTCCGCTATTTGCTGTTCAGCCGTCATGTCGGCTGCCATTCGTGAGCTCGCTAGTGGGCACCTGCTTCTCTCCTCTCCTCGAGGCTGTATATGCCCACAATTCTTTGAGACGGAGCTTACTGTCAGAGTTGCTTCGAGATCCTAGCTCACAGAGGATCACGCTAGCCAACGGTCATTAAGTAAAGTCTTTATTGAGTTACAGTTTCCATTCTCAAGCTGCTGCGTGCAACTCTACGTCTAGTAGCTAGATCGGCGAAGCTCCATCTGAATCTCCGCCCCTTGTACACCAACTTAATATCCTAGCCCTGCTCCACCTTTTCCGCCTGACTGTTCTTCTCTGGGTCCCTCTGCCCCCCTGGGTCTCTTCCTTCCGGGATTCTTCTGACGCTGACCCCCCGGACCCTCCTGTCTCCTTGCGCCGGGCTTTAGGACCTGGCTCCCTTTCCGGGCTGCCTACTGCGCCGCCTTCCTGTGCATTTGAACTTGGCGCGCGCGCCCAACCTTCCACCTTCCGTCTAACCGTCTCTTCGCTCCCAGATGGAGGTGTGGCCACCCCTGACTCGTGCCCTCCCTCCTGTTGTGAGCTGCCAGCGCTTGCCCCCTGGCTCCCTTCCTCTTCCCTGTTCTCTGGCGGTGACGCTGGTCCCGATCTCCAACTGCTCTCCTCTGAGTCCCCTCTGGCTCTATCTTCCTGGGGTGCCCCCCTAAACTCCCCCCTTGCCTTGGCCACTGGTGCTCCTTTCTGTGAATCCTCCGATTCACTGGAAAGACTCGGAGATCTCGGGTCGTCGTCATCACTCATCTTTTCTTCTGCCTCCTCCCCTTCGCTCTCTGTTTCCTCCCTTGCCCTTGCCTCTGCTCCTGAACCCCTGACACCTGCGCTTCACCATGTAATACCCCAGTTCTCCCGGTCAAGAAGCCCGCTAAGGAGGGAGCACCTATATGGTACCGATTCGTGCAGGACTTGAGATTAGTGAACCAATTCGTAATACCACGACACCCGGTAGTGGGTAACCCGAACTCCCTCCTAAACGCAATTCCGGCAGGGACGACCTGGTACTCCGCTGCGGATCTGTGCTCAGCCTTCTTTAGCATACCCCTGGATCCGACGAGCCAATTCCTTTTTGCATTTACTTGGGGACCCGGCCAACTAACCTGGACAAGACTGCCCCAAGGCTATGTTGAGTCACCCGCAATTTTCTCAGCCGTATTACATCAGGACTTAGAGGACATCCACCTACCAGCCAGCTCCGTTTTGCTTCTCTACGTGGATGATATTTTATTATGCTCCACCAGTGAAGAGGCGTGTAAGATAGATACTAAACACCTTCTAGCAGAGTTAGCAAAGAAAGGACATAAAGTGTCCCCAAAGAAACTCCAATACTGTAAACAGGAGGTCAAGTATTTGGGGCACATCTTGGGAGTAGGGACCCGGAGCCTGGCAACTGACAGGATCGAAGCAATCACTAAAATCCCTCTCCCAAAAACAAAACGACAGCTACGCGGCTTCCTGGGCATGGCCGGCTTCTGCCGAGCATGGATCGCTGGTTACAGCGAAATAACAAAGCCCTTAACTGTCATGACGCGTCAAGACCACCCAGACACCCTGGTCTGGGAGGAAGAAGCTTACAGTTCCTTTGAACGATTAAAACGAGAACTCAGGTCCGCTCCTGCCCTAGGGTTACCCGACTACCGGATTCCCTTTAATTTGTTCATCCACGAACAAATGGGGGTAGCCTCCGGTGTCCTAACCCAACCCTTCCGAGATCAAGAGAGACCAGTAGCGTACTACAGCCTGCAACTTGACAACACTGCTAAAGGGGCTGTCAGTTGCCTGAGAGCCATTGCAGCCGCTGCTGTCCTCCTCGAGAAAGCCCAAGAAACAGTTCTCGGCCACGAAATCACCCTTCACGTTCCCCACTCAGTCTCAACCCTCCTAACCCTGAAAGGATGCCACCATTTCTCAAACTCCCGCCTCAACCGGTATGAAGCCCTCCTACTAACCCCAACAAATGTCACCATTAAACGCGTCAACTCACTAAACCCGGCTACCCTGCTACCCCTTCCTGACGATGGCACCCCAAATCATGACTGTACCACTATAGTCAGGCAAGCCGAAAAGCCCCGGGAAGACTTAGATCATCTTCCCCTGGAGAACCCAGACTTGATACTATATACTGATGGCAGCTCCAAAGTAATCGACGGGGTTAGAAAAACTGGGTATGCAGTGGTCTCTGACTTCGAAGTACTGGAATCAAACCTGATCAACTCCCAGTACAGTGCCCAAGCCGCCGAGTTAATTGCGCTAGTGCGTGCCTGCGAGATTGGTGAAGGAAAGCGGATAACCATCTATACGGACAGCAAATACTGTTTCGGCCTGGTGCACACAACCGGCCAAATTTGGCTCCAGAGGGGCTTCCTTACAGCCGCCGGGTCTCAAATCTCGCACGCCGCCCTAGTTGAGCGACTTCTCACAGCGATCCATCTACCCGCCGCCATAGCCGTTGTCCACTGCAAAGCCCATACCAAAGGCAGGGACTCAGTCTCTAAAGGAAACAGACGAGCCGATAAAGCCGCACAGACGGCTGCCCTACGCATCCCCAACAACGAATCCGAATTCCAAGCCTTGCAACTACCAGCAGAATTAGACCTTACAGAAATGTACAAATCTGCCCCAGGAGATGAAAAGGCTATGTGGGAATCGATAGGTGCCACCCAACAGCAGGGCATCTGGGTCCTCCCCGATGGAAGAACCGTCCTTCCAAAGGCCTGGACTCCAAAACTAGTGAGAATTATCCATCAGCGTACACACTGGGGCAAAGGGAGATTAATGGAACATGTCATCAGATCTTGGTATGCACCAGGGATAGCCGCCGCAGCGGCGGCAGCATCAAAAAATTGCATTACCTGTCACCGCTTCAATCCCAAACGGGAACCCAGGAGACCACCAGGAGCTAGACCCTGGGCCTTTGTCCCCTTTGAGAACTTGCAACTTGATTTTATAGATCTACCCCAATGCCAAGGCTTTAAACATGCTCTGATTGTAGTGGACCAATTTTCCTCGTGGGTGGAGGGATTCCCTTGCCGGACAGCTACCGCATCTGTAGTTGCTAGGGCCCTCCTACAGGACATTATTCCCCGCTACGGCATACCCCGTCGCTTAGACAGTGACAGGGGAACTCACTTCACCGCCGAAATAGTGCAACTAGTAGCCAAGGCCCTCCGAATTAAATGGGACCTCCACACACCATACCATCCGCAATCTTCTGGCCAAGTAGAACGTATGAACCAGGAGATAAAGACGCAGTTAGGAAAACTTTGCAAGCTCACGGGTCTAAAGTGGGTTAATGCACTGCCACTAGTTCTCCACAATATACGCTGTGCCCCAACCGAACGCCTCAAGCTCTCTCCATTTGAACTTTTGTTTGGGAGACCTCCTCCCGTCTACCATACCCAATTCCCACTCTCAGAGCTTGAACTGGGAGAAGCAGAACTTACTAATTATGTTATCCAGCTCCAGACACACCTGCAACGTCTCCACCACTACGCGGCCATCGAGGGACAGAACCTTCCCATCAACGTCCACGCTCACTCCTTCCGCCCTGGTGACTGGATCCTCGTCAAGGTTTACCAGAAGGAACCCCTCCAACCCGCGTGGGAAGGTCCCTACCAAATACTCCTGACATCGCCAACTGCCGTGAAAATAGGTGAGAAGAATTCTTGGTTACACCACACTAGGTGCAAGTCCTCCCCTCCTCCCCAGGAGACCGAAGAAAATAACGGCGAGGACTTCACCTTTTCAACTCCACCCGCTCTACCGACCTCATACGTTGACGACGACGAACAACAGACCGGACCAGCAGATCGGGGCCAAGGTCGGGCTCAACAGACCGGACCAGCAGATCGGGGCCAAGGTCGGGCTCAACAGACCGGACCAGCAGATCGGGGCCAAGGTCGGGCTCAACAGACCGGACCTGCGGATCGGGGCCAAGGTCGGGCCCAACAGACCGGACTAGACACCGCGACATCCAACTGGACGTCTGAGATCATCCCAGACACAAACGACATCAAGCTACGTCTCAAACGCGTTGACAGCTCCGTTGACAGCTCCATCTGACAGCTCCATCTGACAGCTCCGTTGACAGCTCCATCTGACAGCTCCATCTGACAGCTCCATTGACAGCTCCATCTGACAGCTCCACCTGACAGCTCCATCTGACAGCTGCGTTGGCAGCTCACCCTGACAGTTCGTCTGACACCTACGCCTGACAACTTCGACTTCACCGCTACGCTCCTTCATTTGGCAACTTGCGCTCCCCTTACACACTTCCAAGCTATGGGCTTTGTCCACACTGCCTTCCTTCTCGCCACCCTACCCTGGGCCCTGTCCACTTCATCGGATCACTGCACAGGATTACAAACGGACTATCATTTTTTGGACTACCACGAGGTCGAGACGGGTAGGTCTAACCCTGATCGAATGGGGGACTTCGACTTCTGCCTTCCTGAGTCCCGGACCTTACTGCGCCATTCCCTAGTACCCCAACTCGCCGAAAACGAATATTGGGAACTTTTCATCTGAAACAAGGATTTACGCCGCATCGGCTCTGCGGCTCTCACTCTTGACCACTCCTCTTACCGGCTGACCTGAAGAAATGGGACTTATCTTCTTTACGAGAGTGGAGCGGTCTCGCAAACCCCAAACTGGACCGAAGTCGAGATAGGAGGGGCCACTCACGCTTATACGGACTCAAACCACCCCTCTGGAAACTTGATTTTCGGGTTCCAGTGCCTCCGCTCCACCCCAGAAACCCGGAAGCCCCAACTCCAAGGACTCTGCCTGCGACGGTTCTGCTGCTTATGGGACTTAGGGGTCACTTATGAGTGGAAAGGAGCTGAATATCTCGAAGGGTGGTGTCAGAGACTGCCTCCCGGTCCCAGCTCACAGAGGACCAACGCTAGCCAGTAGAACTGTACAAAAGTCTTTATTGAAGTTTAGTTTCCATTTTCAAGCCCTAGCGTGCGTCTCTACGTCTAGACCCTAGACCAGCGAAGCCTCGTCTGAGTCTCCGCCCCCTGTACACCAGTTTAAGACTCTAGCCTTACTCCACCTTCTTCGTTTCTCCTTCCGCCTCTGGGTCCTACTACCCCCCGGGGTGCCTTCCTTCCTGGACGCTTCGGAGGCGGACCCCTCGGACTCTTCCCCCTCTCTTCGACGGGCTTTGGGACCTGGCTCCCTATCCGGGCTGCTCATTGCGCCACCCTCTCGCACATTTGAACTTGGCGCGCGCGCGCTGCCTCTGACCTTCCTTTTGACCGTTTCCTCGCTCTCTGATGCAGGCGTGGCTAACCCTGACTCATGTCCTTCCGCTGACGGAAAGCTGCCTGCTGCCGATGCCTGGGACTCCTCCCCCTTACTGCTCTCCGGTGGGGAAGCTGGTCCCGATTTCCAACTGCTGCTTTCTGAGTCCCCTCTGGCCCCTCCTTCCTGTGGTGTTCCCTCTGGCAACCCCCTAGCTCTGACCACGGGAGCCCCTTTCTGTGAATCCTCTGATTCGCTGGAGAGACTTAGAGACCTCGGACGGCTATCATCGCTGACCTCTCCCTCGGATTCCTCTCCCTCAGTCTCTAATTCCTCCCTTTCCTGTCCCTCTGCTCCTGAACCCCTGACATCCATCCCCCCCTCGAAGCCCCCCTTTCCCCCCTCCCCTCCTTCCGGTGTGGGTACTGGGTGCTCCGTCGTAGCGGGGGTGCGTGCAGGATACAGTTCATCCCCCATGTACTCGTCGACGTCGCTCTCCTCTGCTTCCATGTCTCTGCCTTCGTGTTCGAACCCCACGTCTTCCCCCAACACGTCCATGTCCGTCTCGCCTCCGTTCCCCTCTGCGGGTGATGCCTGCCAAGGACCCCCCAGCCACTTCCTGCGCCACCGCTCCTCTGGTCGATCGTCCCACCAATACGAGCGGTCTGAGGCAGACCCCGGTGGCGAACCCTCCGGGGAGCTTGTGACTGGTGCCTGTTCCTCGTCCGATGCGAACCCCTGGAATGTGCTGGCTGAAAGTGTGGGTGTGAAGAGCCAGTCGTCGAAATACTCGGCTGGCATGGGCCTGTGTGGGAAGAGGGCATGAAACTCCTCTTTGAGCAGAGGCTCCTCCAAAGCATAGTCCGGTACCCAGCTGTTGGCACTGGCCGGGGTACCCTCTTTGGCTAGGAGATATTCTACTCCCTCTTCCCCCCATCTCGAGTCTAAAATCTCTGTGACCTCGTTGATGTGCCCCCTTCTTGGCGACCCCCCCTTTCTGGGCCCTTCTCTGAGCGGGTCTGGTGCTGTGTCTGGCTCCTGAAATCTATGAGGTGCTTTGTAGGGCGTGAGCACCGATCTATGGAACACCGGATGCATTCTGGAACCCTCCAGAAGAGCCAACCAGAAAGCCACTGGATTGACCTGTGCCTGGACTTGGTAAGGTCCTAGCTGCTTATGTCCTAGCTTCTTCTTCGCTAACGATCTGGTCGGCACTGCTTGTGCTGCTAACCAGACCCAGTCTCCCACCTGTATGTCTTCCCCAACTCTTCTGTGTCTGTCGGCCTGCACTTTGTATGCGTGCTTTGCTAGTTCTAACTGCCTCCTAAGCTGTTCGTGAACCTCCTGCAACTCCGACGCTAAGGCTTCCGCTGCCTGTGGCTCCCCCTCCCCCACTCTCTCTAAACCCGGGAAGGTTCTGGGATGCCTCCCGTTGTTGGCGAAGAACGGCGTCACCCCCGTCGACACGTGCTTCGTATTGTTGTAAGCGAACTCGGCGAGTGGCAGGTAGTCCACCCATGTCGTGGGCTGCTGATTGGCGTAGCATCTCAGGTACTGCTGCATGATGGCGTTGACCCTCTCCGCTTGTCCGTTGGTCTGTGGGTGTCTCGCCGACGCCAAATTGACTTTGACGTTCAGAATGCCCATCAGCTTCTGCCAGAAGTTCGAGGTGAACTGTCGCCCCCGGTCGGACAGGATAGACCGTGGTAGACCGTGGACTTTGAACACGTGGTCTATGAACAGTTTGGCGGTCTGCTCTGCCGTGGCTACCTTTGCACACGGAATGAAGTGTGCCATCTTAGTAAACATGTCCACCACCACTAGCACTGCTGTCTTTCCCCTCGAGCTGGGCAGATCCGTGACGAAGTCCAGGGCCACCCTCTCCCACGGTTCAGACGGTGTCTGCAGCGGTTCCAGCAGTCCCGCCGGCGGTTTGTGAACTGACTTGGCCCTTTGGCAGGTGTCACATCTCGAGACGTAATCCGCTACTTCCCCCCGCATCTTGGGCCACCAAAAGTCTCTGGCTACTAGTTCGACAGTCTTTTCTTTGCCAAAGTGCCCGGCGGTGGGAGCGTCGTGTAGCTGCTGCAGTACCCTTGCGCGGAGGTCGTCTCCCGGCACGTAGAGTGCTCCCTTGTGGAGGAGCAACCCATCGCGTATCTGGAACTCGTCGGCCTTCGCTGTGCCCCTGTGCACCTCCTCCATCTTGGCCTGTGCGAAGGGGTCTTCCCGCAGCGCGCGACGTACGGAGTCCAGGTCCACGGTTGCCGGCGCGCATGCCCACGCTTCCGGTGCGAAAATGTGCTTGGCCGCCGACGGTGCCGCCTCCTCAAGGTATTGCGGCTTTCTGGACAATGCATCCGCCATCACGTTGTTGTCACCTGGAATGTACTCTATCTTGAAGTCGAAGTCCGCGAAGAACTCTGCCCATCTAATGTGTCTCTGGTTGAGGAACCTAGCCGTGCGCCAGTACTCCAGATTCTTGTGGTCCGTGTGG
The DNA here is from genome assembly GCF_964188315.1 of Podarcis muralis. Classification (NCBI taxonomy): domain Eukaryota; kingdom Metazoa; phylum Chordata; class Lepidosauria; order Squamata; family Lacertidae; genus Podarcis; species Podarcis muralis. The sequence goes on along the minus strand of NC_135664.1, from coordinate 76,977,130 downwards.
ACCTGCACTGTGTGTCTGGCTCCGATAAGGAAGTGCCGCCATGCCTTGAACGCTGCATGGATGGCTAGCAACTCCCTGTCCCAGATGGTATAATTCTGCTCCGACTTGCTGAGCTTCCTCGAGTAGAAGGCGCACGGCCTCCAGTCCCCCTGCTGGTCTTGTTGCAACAGGACGGCTCCCACGGCTCTGTCTGAGGCGTCTGTCTCCACCCTCATGGGTCTGCTGGGATTCACATGCAGCAGCTGCTCTTCGGACGCGAAGAGGCGCTTGAGTTTCTGAAAGGACTGCTCCGCTTGCTCCGTCCAGATGAATTTCTTCTTCTTGGAGCTGAGCGTGTCGGTGATGGCCGCTGTCTGCATGGCAAATCCCTTGATGAACTTGCGGTAAAAGTTGGCAAAGCCGACAAACCGCTGGACTTCCTTCCGATTGCGTGGGCTTTTCCAGTCTAAAACTGCGCGAACCTTGGCGCTGTCCATGGCGAGCCCCTTGTCCGACAACTTGTAGCCCAGGAAATCCACCTCCGTCATGTCGAACTGGCACTTCTCCAGCTTGGCGTACAGCCTGTGCTCCTTCAGTCTCTGCAGAACTTCCCTGACATCCCTCTCGTGCGCCTCTCGCGATTCTGAAAAAATCAGGATGTCGTCCAGGAAGCATACACACTTCTTGTAAAGGAGTCCCGCCAGCACATGATGCATAAAGGCTTGAAAACAGTGAGAGCCATTTTGTAATCCGAAGGGCATAACTCTGTATTCGTAGGTGCCCAGTGGCGTGAACATGGCCGTCTTTCACTCGTCGCCTTCGCGCATGCGAATCAGGTTGTACGCCCCTCGTAGATCCAACTTGGTGAAAACGCGTCCTTTCCTCACCGTCGCGAGCAGGTCGTCTATCTTGGGCATGGGGAAGGCTGAGGGCTTGGTTTTCGAGTTTAAAATTCGATAGTCCACCACCAGCCTCTTTTGGGGCGTGTCCCGCTTCTTCACAAAGAATACTGGACTGCCTCCCACAGCTTTTGACTCCCGGATGAACCCGCGCTTCAAATTGTGATCTATGAACTCCCTGAGTTCCTGCAGTTCATCCTCAGACATGGAATACAGTTTCCCAGTTGGCAGCGTCGCCCCCGGCAGGAGGTCAATCTTGCAGTCATAGGGTCTGTGAGGAGGTAGCTTGTCCGCCTCCTTCTCGCAGAATACCTCCAAAAACTCCGCATACTTGAGGGGTACTGCTTGCAGCGTGCCCAACTGTAACTGCGGGTCTTCCTCTCCCCCTTCTGGGCTAGGTATAATGCAATGTTCCGCACAGTAGGAGGAGCCAAAAGTCAGTTGGCGCTGGTACCAAGCCAATGCTGGGCTGTGCCTGTGCAGCCAACTCATGCCTAATACTACAGGCGTGTCCGACAGTTGGGTGACATTGAAGCTGATGACTTCCCGGTGATTCCCAATTTGCATCACCATCGGCGGCGTCTGCTGTACCACCTGCCCCCCCAGCAGTTCCCTGCCATCCACCGTGACAACCTTCAGGGGCAGCGTGGCTGGCAGTAGCGCTATGTTGTGTTGTTGAATGAACTCCAGTCCTATAAAGTCTGCATTACTGCCAGAGTCAATTGTAATAGGCACTTCTAAGGTGAGTCCATTGGGCAGCTGGAGCGATGCGGTGAGCTGCACCACTGGTTTGGGCGGGAGGGGGTCTGTGGGCTGCAAAATCTCTGGGGACTTCTTCACTGACTCGTTTGGCTGGGCCCCAGTGCCTCCGTTTCCAGCCAGACTCCGTCGTTTCCCTGCTGTGGTTCTCTCTGCTGAGTTGTTTCCATTACTGTCACTGAAGCTGCAGTTTGCTTGTGGATCCTCTGGGGACACTCTTTCGCCATGTGCTCTTCACTCTCACATATATAGCACTTCCTGTTCCCTCTAGGCAGCTTCGGTTTTACTGCTCCCGGTGTTAAGGCTCTGGTAGCTGAGTGAGCCCTAGCACCGCCAATTTCCATCGGCTCTTCGCCCCCTCCCTGTGGAGGCGTGGACTGCGCACGCGCTGCATCCCTGGGCAAGAGGGGGGCCCTCTCGCTGGTGTGCGTCCCCAACGCCCTTCTTCTTTGCTCCATGGGCGTTCTTCCTGCCTCACCCCAATCGTTAGCGCTCTTTCAACCACTTGCTGAGTGGTTTTGGGTCTCTCTCCCCGTGCCATCTCATCCTTGATCTGTGGGCTCAATCCCTCCCAAAAAAGGTCTCTAACTGGCGGAGAATACTTATCCCAATTCAGCGCGTTGACCAATGCAAAAAACCGGGAATGATACTGCCTTACACTTGCTTTCCCCTGTCGTAGCCCATGTATGTCCTTCCGGGCAATGTCAATGTCTATGTTTGATAAGAAACAGGAATCCATTGCCTTAATGAATGCATTTGCGCTTTGGAGCGCTGGATCCTTATCCCTCCACAGATTGCGCAGCCATGCTTTCGCGTCCCCATGCAAATGGGACAAGATAAACCCCACTTTCTCTTGCTCATCTCTAAAGTCTTTATCCAGCAGCTGCAGCGCAAACAGCACGTCTGCTCGGAAATTGGGGTACTGCTGTAAATTCCCATCAAAATGAGATACAATGCTGCCTCCTCTCTTCCCCAACCCAATCCCCTCGGATCTGGGTCCCGGTAGCCCCTGCTTCACAAGCCCTTCCAACCTGGCTTGAAGATCTTTGCAGGCAGCCGCCGCTTCTTCTTCTCTCTTCCTGGATGCGATTATTTCAGCGCTGAGTTGTGTCACCGCTTCTTGCAGGGAAGCTATTTGCTGTTCTGTAGTCATCTCGCCTGACTTTTGTGAGCTCGCAAGGCACCAGTCTTCTTCCCTCCCTGCCTCGCTCCCGTAGCGATGCTTGAGGCGAAGAAAACCGATGAAATGTGAGACGAGGCTTACTGTCAGAGACTGCCTCCCGGTCCCAGCTCACAGAGGACCAACGCTAGCCAGCAGAACTGTACAAAAGTCTTTATTGAAGTTTAGTTTCCATTTTCAAGCCCTAGCGTGCGTCTCTACGTCTAGACCCTAGACCAGCGAAGCCTCGTCTGAGTCTCCGCCCCCTGTACACCAGTTTAAGACTCTAGCCTTACTCCACCTTCTTCGTTTCTCCTTCCGCCTCTGGGTCCTACTACCCCCCGGGGTGCCTTCCTTCCTGGACGCCTCGGAGGCGGACCCCTCGGACTCTTCCCCCTCTCTTCGGCGGGCTTTGGGACCTGGCTCCCTATCCGGGCTGCTCATTGCGCCACCCTCTTGCACATTTGAACTTGGCGCGCGCGCGCTGCCTCTGACCTTCCTTTTGACCGTTTCCTCGCTCTCTGATGCAGGCGTGGCTAACCCTGACTCATGTCCTTCCGCTGACGGAAAGCTGCCTGCTGCCGATGCTCGGGACTCCTCCCCCTTACTGCTCTCCGGTGGGGAAGCTGGTCCCGATTTCCAACTGCTGCTTTCTGAGTCCCCTCTGGCCCCTCCTTCCTGTGGTGTTCCCTCTGGCAACCCCCTAGCTCTGACCACGGGAGCCCCTTTCTGTGAATCCTCTGATTCGCTGGAGAGACTTAGAGACCTCGGACGGCTATCATCGCTGACCTCTCCCTCGGATTCCTCTCCCTCGGTCTCTAATTCCTCCCTTTCCTGTCCCTCTGCTCCTGAACCCCTGACAGGTGGCACCATCCTATACACCCCTCGCGCTCCCCCTCATGGGACCATGTCGGACCCCTGCGATGCGGCGGTATCGCCAGGGATAGGCGACTACTGAACACCACCGACCCCCTCCATCCGGTCGGCACGGCACCCCGACAATTCTGCACTGACTCTGCACTCCCGGGAGAAGACCTCCTGTCATCCTGGGAACAAAACTCCTACATTAAGCTTCTCAGCCAGGTGGCAAAGGAGGCACCCTACCCGGACTGCTGGATTTGTGCTCACGCACCCAGCCATCTCCAACAGAGCCTTCCACTGGTCCCAGTGCCGGTGACCCTAGAACAGTTCCGTTCTGGAAACGTCACCTCCTGGAACTTGACCGCACTCAACTTGACACACCAATACCTCTACCTCACCGGCCCTACAAAGGGACCCCTTTGCCGCAGCTTCTCAGGGGAAGGAACCTTCATCAGGTCCAGTACATGCACCAACACTCTGGAGATCCTACCAACTGGACTGGTCACTGTCTCCAACACAAGGGACTCCCGGACTTTTCCTAACCTTACTGTTGCCTGGGCCACTGCCGTCGGACACCCCTTCGACTGGAAGCCACAACCCACAGACACCATGCTGCTGCAAACCTTTGCCTCAGGCAGAATGGAGTCTTACCTTAGCGGCCTATTCTGGGTGTGTGGACACCGCGCTTATACATGGGTGAGCCCACACATGTCCGGATCCTGCTTCATTGGCTACATTGTTCCCGGAATTAGAATAATCCCACACCTACCCCCTGGAAGACAACGGAACAAAAGGGAGCAAAGGGAAGGGAGATAGTAGTAGTAATGGGGGACTTCAATTACCCGGATATTTGTTGGATGTCAAACTCAGCCAAGAGCATAAGGTCAAACAGATTCCTCACTGGACTTGCAGACAACTTCATTGTCCAGAAAGTGGGAGAAGCAACAAGAGGAACAGCCATTTTAGATCTGGTCCTAACCAATGTTGATGACCTGGTTAGTGGGGTAGAAGTGGAAGGATCATTAGGCGCGAGTGATCATGCTCTTCTGAAGTTTACTATACAGCGGAAAGGAGCAGCCAAGCATACTAGGACTCAATTTCTTGACTTTAAGAAAGCCGACTTCATAAAACTTAGGGAAGTGCTGGGTGAGATCCCATGGACAGTAATACTAAAAGGAAAGGGAGTTCATGATGGCTGGGAGTTTGTTAAGAGGGAGATAGTAAAAGCACAACTTCAGGCAATACCAATGAGACGGAAACATGGAAGGTGCCTAAAGAAGCCAGGGTGGCTATCTAAAGAACTTTTAACTGAGTTTAGATTAAAAAAGGATGTGTACAAAAAATGGAAAAGGGGGGAAACCACCAAAGAGGAATTCAAACAAATAGCCAGCACGTGTAGACACAAAGTCAGAAAAGCTAAAGCACAGAATGAACTCAGGCTTGCTAGAGAGGTTAAAAGCAACAAAAAAGGCTTTTATGGGTATGTTCGTAGCAAAAGGAAGAACAAAGAAACCATGGGGTCACTCAGAGGAGAAGATGGTGAAATGCAAACAGGGGACACAGAAAGGGCTGAACTCCTCAATGCTTTCTTTGCCTCAGTCTTCTCCGATAAAGAAAACAATGCCCGACCTGAAGAATTTGGAGCAAATGATTCAGCAAAGGAAACACAGCCCAGAATAACTAAGGAGATAGTACAAGAATACTTGGCTAGTTTAGATGTATTCAAGTCTCCAGGGCCAGATGAACTGCATCCAAGAGTATTAAAAGAACTGGCAGATGTGATCTCAGAACCACTGGCAGTCATCTTTGAGAATTCCTGGAGAACAGGCGAAGTCCCGGAAACTGGAGGAGGGCAAATGTTGTACCTATTTTCAAAAAGGGGAAAAGAGAGGACCCAAATAATTACCGCCCAGTCAGTCTGACATCAATACCAGGGAAGATTCTGGAGCAGATCATTAAGCAAACAGTCTGTGAGCACCTAGAAAGGAATGCTGTGATCACCAATAGTCAGCATGGATTTCTGAAAAATAAGTCATGTCAGACTAACCTGATCTCGTTTTTTGACAGAATTACAAGCCTGGTAGATGAAGGGAACGCAGTGGATGTAGCCTACCTTGATTTCAGCAAGGCATTTGACAAGGTGCCCCATGATATTCTTGTAAAGAAGCTGGTAAAATGCGGACTTGACTATGCTACCACTCAGTGGATTTGTAACTGGCTGACTGACCGAACCCAAAGGGTGCTCATCAATGGTTCCTATTCATCCTGGAGAAGAGTGACTAGTGGGGTGCCACAGGGTTCTGTCTTGGGCCCGGTCTTATTCAACATCTTTATCAACGACTTGGATGATGGACTCAAGGGCATCCTGATCAAATTTGCAGATGACACCAAACTGGGAGGGGTGGCTAACACCCCAGAGGACAGGATCACACTTCAAAACGACCTTGACAGATTAGAGAACTGGGCCAAAACAAACAAGATGAATTTTAACAGGGAGAAATGTAAAGTATTGCACTTGGGCAAAAAAAATGAGAGGCACAAATACAAGATGGGTGACACCTGGCTTGAGAGCAGTACATGTGAAAAGGATCTAGGAGTCTTGGTTGACCACAAACTTGACATGAGCCAACAGTGTGACGCGGCAGCTAAAAAAGCCAATGCAATTCTGGGCTGCATCAATAGGAGTATAGCATCTAGATCAAGGGAAGTAATAGTGCCACTGTATTCTGCTCTGGTCAGACCTCACCTGGAGTACTGTGTCCAGTTCTGGGCACCACAGTTCAAGAAGGACACTGACAAACTGGAACGTGTCCAGAGGAGGGCAACCAAAATGGTCAAAGGCCTGGAAACGATGCCTTATGAGGAACGGCTAAGGGAGCTGGGCATGTTTAGCCTGGAGAAGAGGAGGTTAAGGGGTGATATGATAGCCATGTTCAAATATATAAAAGGATGTCACATAGAGGAGGGAGAAAAGTTGTTTTCTGCTGCTCCAGAGAAGCGGACACGGAGCAATGGATCCAAACTACAAGAAAGAAGATTCCACCTAAACATTAGGAAGAACTTCCTGACAGTAAGAGCTGTTCGACAGTGGAATTTGCTGCCAAGGAGTGTGGTGGAGTCTCCGTCTTTGGAGGTCTTTAAGCAGAGGCTTGACAGCCATATGTCAGGAGTGCTCTGATGGTGCTTCCTGCTTGGCAGGGGGTTGGACTCGATGGCCCTTGTGGTCTCTTCCAACTCTATGATTCTATGATTCTATGAACTGTCAGACCTGTCAGACGTTGCCGCGAATGGAGAGACCGTAGGCCGAGCACTCTTCCCTGCCTACGGTGCTGGATCAAACCACGTAGATATTCTCCAACTCACCGACATCCTCCTTAAATTTATGCAAGAGGCAACCCAGATCACAGATTCCCTCATGTCCGAACTATCCGAGGTAAGACAGTTGAGCCTACAGACGAGGATTGCGACCGACTTCCTCTTGTCCAGTCAAGGAGGCACCTGTGCCTTAATAGGCACAGAGTGTTGCACATATGTGACTGACCAGACTTTAAATATAACCGGACATTTAAACAACATTCACGAGTTAGCAGGGAGGCTACACAATATCCAGCATGAGGGGCTATCCGATGTGGACTTGTGGGGATGGTTACCCAAGCTAGGATGGCTCCGACAGTTATTGAAAGTCATGCTGCTCCTCGTCTTGACCGCTGTTTTTTGTGTCTCTATCTTATGTTGTACCGTGCACTGTATTAGCCCCTGCTGTTCCCTCCTCCGCCAGTCTACTTCTTCTACCTCATTCTCTCTTCGAGCCTATTCCCGTTCCCAACACACCCCTACCTTTCCAGACTACGTACAGATGAGGCATCTGGGGGAAGGGGAATACGAAATCACTTAAATTTAGCGTTTCTGTGGTGCGGAGAAAAGATTTGCAAGTTCCTACAGAACTTTAATGCAAATCTATCTCCGAATGGGGGACTGATACGGACCGGAAGGGGGGGGTACCTCTTTCCCCCCTCTCCCTTGGACAACCGAGGCGATGACCTCGTGGGTACCCACGATACACCCATCCAGTCCCCTCACCGTTGCACAAGCACCACACTTCTCCCACAACCCCCTTTCTTCTTCCTTTCACGAGCGAAATAAGCTCATATATATATATATTCCCCTATCTCTCCCTATGCCTATTTGCGCTCTATACTTAGAACGAGTAGACCGGGTGTCCCTGTATCCCCGCTTATTCCTATGCCTGCGCTTTAGCCAATCACAGCCATGCATTCATCCTGCAGAGGCTAGCTCAGGGAGCTACTGCACGCCTCATTACCCTCCTGACAAGCTGCTGACGGCCCCCCACTGCGAGAACAATGGATCCAAAACCAGAGACCTCGTAAAACTGTCAAAATCCTGTTACAATGTATCCATTCTTGCAACAATATATCCGTTCTGTTTCCGATCTTGGTCAATGGTACGGAATGGGTCAGAAAGCATAGAAATCTTTGGAAATTGATATAAAATCAACCGTAACTCCGATTTCTTTGCTCTTGGTGTCATTCAACTCAGCTCCCTTTGGACTCCATGATGTGACCCCTACCTCCATAATCCCCGAAGCGACAGGACACGTACACAGGAACTTCTTAATCCTGTCAGATCGCTTCGCCTAACCCTTCCTCCGGGCAATATTAGGTGGCAGACGATGCATATCTCTGGCCCATTGTCTTGCCACCACCGGTATTCAATAAATGTTTACCCATGTATATCTCTCACTCTGCATATTCCCCCCTCCCTTATCTCGAATGTTAATTAGTGTAACCCCACCTTTCCTCTGAGATATTCATGACGTGTGTAATATATTCATGATGTAATCCATGAAACCCAACCTTCCTAAAATGTATTCATGACGTTTCGTGCACTGTATTCTGGGACTTGGAGGGAACTTTTAAAAGTCTATGTCGCCCCATTCTCGGGGTTCAATCTCGTCTTGAACCTGTTGCGCAATAAACTCGGACCTTCGTACTTTGCTCCTGCGTCCGGCTGAGCTTCCTTTCCTCCGCAAAGACCCACGGACTCTGTCCGATTGGCTGGGTGGCAGGGTAAATACGCACCCAGATTTCCGTAACAACACTTAAGAAAGGTAGTCTGTCAAAGACAGAAGGAACAGACAACACACATAACAGACAACATGTAAACATACATATTCTACATATATGTATTAACAGACAACACACATAACAGACAACATGTAAACATATATATTCTCATCCTTTAGTTGGTTATTGCATGGAGTTGGGCCGCTTCCTTTGGCTTCATCAAGTGAAATTAGTAGGAAGGTCCCACATGGTTTTATGAAACTCCTTGCCTCTTCAAACACACCACCAGTTAATCAAACTGGCAGGGCTCACAACGCTTGGTTGACGGGGTACCCCTTTATATATGCATGCTTTGCTGTTGTTGCTTTTTGTTTGTTTGTTTGTTTGTTTTATCCTAAGGGGGAACGAGAAGGGTTGATTAGGATCTGGGTAACTTGTAGTGCAGGGATATATAGTAAAGAAAGAGAAGGGGTCTCTAGTTGCTTGGCAACTTCCTTAGTGGGTTTTTAGAGAGCTCTAGCTATCCGGTTCCTTGTGTTCCTTTTCCTATTTCCTTAGTCAATAACCTGGGGTCCTTTCCACTCTGCCGATCCCGCCCAATTCCTCATGGGCTATCCCTCCTGGCAACCTCCTATCTATCGTCAAAATCTCAGGAAAAAGGGGCCCTACTGGACGCCCGTGCCGTGCGGTGCCAGATCGGGTGATCCCTGGATAGAACTTCGAACTGAAAATCCCCCTTGCTTTTGGAAGCGGGCTCACGCACGATACACGTGTTACGTGGCTCCGACCAGTGCGGCTGGGATTGGGATAGAAAGCAAGACCACTTCCTGCCCCCTCCGTAGGGGCGCTCGGGAAGTTCGGAAGAAGAACTCCAACCCCTTGCTTTCAACTGAGATGTCCGTTGCGGAGAGTCGGCTGTCTTTTCAAGCCGGGTCTCTCCGTCTTACTTTCGGGCTCCCAATTGGTGCGGCTGGCTGGAGGGTGTTAGAGAAAGAGAAGAGCTCAGAACCCCCCTTTCGGGTTGAGCAGCGGTCCATGGTCTCTCTCACCACTTGGACCAAGAGACAGGCGAGAAGGAGCGATAGAGAGGAGGGCATAGAATTCGGTTGCCAGGAGACTTCCACCCCCTTCCCACCAGTGCACTGGATTTTTTCCTTTTCCTTATACTCACGCGTCTTCTGTGATGATCCCGGGATCGATGAATAAGCCGGCTGGATCCCTCTTTGCTCCCCGGCTGAACTCTTAGGGCTTTCGATTACCGCCCGGGAGATGGCTGGGGGTCCAAAAGGATCTTCCCAGGCAAAATGGCCCGGAGCCGGCTGAAGATTTCGGGGCCCCCAGTCAGCAGCTCGGGAGAACCGCAAGCCCCACGTTGGGGCGCCAACTGTTACGGCTAAATCTGGGTGCAGGGCTATTCTGCCACCCAGCTCGTCGGACTAAGTAAGTCCGCGGGTCCCTGCGGAAGAAAATGAGCTCAGCCGGACAGGAGCAAACTGCAGAAGATCCAAGTTTATTGCGCAACAGGTTCAAGGCGAGATTGAACAGCGAAAAAGGGGTGACATGAACTTTTGAAACTCCCTCCATGTCCCAGAATACAGTGCAAAATACATCCCAGTTAAATCATGCATACATTAAGGAGAGGTTGGGTTACACCGGATTAACATATGGAGGAGGGAGGGGGAATATGCAGAGAGCTGGAGATATGGAGGAGGGAGGGGGGAATATGCAGAGCTGGAGATATGCGCAGATAAGCGCTTCCTGAGAAGACAATGGTCCATGTATGCTTAGTCTGTCACCTGGCATTGCCCGGAGGAAAGGTTTGGCAGAGTGATTTTGACAGGATTAGGGTCTTGACACCTTGAGGCATTATGGAGGACAGGGGAGGGGTGATGGAGTCCTAGAGAAATTGAGCAAATATTTGTAGTGAAGAAGACATGCCCCCCCCCTTTCCGTAACAATAATGTACAGGCTCATGGGTCTGAACTGGATTTCTCTGTGTGCTCTGGGAAGACCAGGGGAGAGGGGAGCTGGTCACAGCAGGAGGGAGAGTCTCCCTGGATGCTTCAGCAGCCGGCCTCCTCTGGGTCTCCTGGCCCCCTCCTCTCCTCCCTCTGAGTCTGAACTGCTCTCTGCCCCAGCCTCTTCCTGCTCACCAAACCCTGTTTCCTCCTCAGCTTGCAACACCTCCCCTCCCGGTCTGCTCCCTTTCCTCCCTCTTTCTGCTCACTGCCATCCCACCACAAGTCCCCAGGATCTAAGCCTTCTTCCCTTGTAGGTCCCCCAACTGGTGCCTCCCCCCCCCTGCACCCAGCTGTTCCATGACAGAAAAAGCAGAAACAACAGTAAAATCAGTATGAGAGCAGTATGAACTGTGGGCCTCTGGTAGGAAAACTCCCTAGCAGCATGACTGAATAAAAACTTCTGGGACTATGGGAAAGTGCTATCTTCCCCAAACCCCAGAATAAGGAGGAGCTCTGGGGTTGCCCCATGGGGTTCAAGAGTGAAGATGGGCCCATCAGGAGACTTCCCTGGTCCCTGCAGCCCCTCCGTTCCCCTCTTGCAATTCGGCTTGGGGGGAAATCTCCCATTCAATTTCAGTATTTCAAGTTTTCTTCAGAATGCTTAGGAGGCAGGGATGAAGTTTGGGTGAAGAAGCAGTGCTTGGAGATCATGTGGTGGTGGGGGGATGACAGAGTTTGGTTCAAAAACCGTCTTGCATGCTTGAGTAGAGCAACTCCAGGGCATGAGCCAAGTAGCAGCAGGGTAGGGGCCATGTGCAGAGCAAGTCCCACACTGAGGTCAAAAACACACACAGAGGCAGCAGGACTTCTTCAGTAATAGTTTACTGAGCTTTCAAAGCATACAGTTCTCACTGGGTCCCCAGTGAGGCACAAAACATGGCTCCTGAGAGCAAATCCAGTTTCAGCAATATTAAAATACAGCACACAGGATATCCAAGTCAGGCACACAAACCGGCAGAAGGGAGCAAGGGAGGAAAGAGGCTTGGAAGGACACAGGGCAATGGATGTGCGACTTTCGCTTCCTGTCGTCTGGGAGGGAAGTCAGGAACTCGGCATCTGCAGGGGCTTCACGAAGAAAAGCTTTCTGCCAGCTGCTTCCATGCAAATGAGCATCCCAGAAATCCAGATTCACCAACTCCCCCTCACTATCAAAAGGTACCTTACATCTAAAATTATACTCACTAGAGTGAGACGTTACCTTCATTATTTCATTACTATACAGTTTTACATATAAAGAGCAGAACCTCAAATACATGACATGCTTTTAAGATGGATTTCCGGCTGAGTTCATTGCTGTGAACAAAAGAGTGGACTCTGAAAGGAACATGTCCCACACTCCATACATCTAAATGGGTTCTCCCCTCTGAGTCCTTAGATGTTCCTTAAACACTCCATTATAACTAAAGCACTTTCTGCAATCTTTCCCTTTAAACAGCTTCTCCTCTTTGAGGGTTGATGGGTTTGTAGGGTGTCAACTGTTAAAGTTCTTCCTGTCTATGAGTCTGTTGATGTAGGACTTCCACTAGGACTGAACCTCTGTCTACTTGACATTTATATGGTTTCTCTCATGTGGGAGTTTGTTGATGTAAATCAAGGGTTCCACTCGGACTGAAGCTCCTTCCAAACTCCATACATTTAAATGGTTTCTCCCCTGTGTGAGTCCGATGATGTCTTCTAAGGCTTGCATTGAAACTGAAGCTCTTTGTATTGATGGAAGAGATTCATAAAGACCAAGCGGGCTTTCTCCCGGGAAGACACTTGTCTGATAATTTGAGGAACATAATTGATATTTTGGAAAAACTAGAAGTGAATATAAACACTAAAGCAGTTCTGATATTTGTGGATGCGGAGAAAGCTTTTGACAACATCTCTTGGAGTTTCATGAAGAAGAACCTACAGGGGATGGGGGTAGGCCCAGGTTTTGAAAATGGTATAGGTGCAATATACTCTGAACAAAAGGCTAAATTAATTGTAAATAATGTGGTGATGGAAGAATTTAAGATAGAAAAAGGGACACGACGGGGCGCCCAATCTCCCCACTGCTTTTCATATCGGTCCTGGAGGTTCTGCTGAATATGATTAGAAGGGACCGGTTGGTTAAAGGTATACAGGTCGGAGCCAAACAGTACAAACTGAGAGCATTTGCAGATGACTTAGTATTGACGTTCCAGGAGCCAGAATCTAGTACTAAAAGGGTTTTAGAATTAATTCAAGAATTTGGTCAAGTGGCAGGATTTAAACTGAACAAGCTAAAAACTAAGGTTTTAGAGAAAAATTGAACACCGATTGAAAGAGAGAGGTTTCAGAATGAGACAGGCCTGACTGTGGTTAAGAAAGTGAAATACTTGGGGATTAATATGACAGCCAAAAATGGTAACTTATTTAAAGATAATTATGAAACATGTTGGACAGAAGTGAAAAAAGATTTAGAAATTTTGTCAAATTTGAAGCTTTCACTGTTGCGTCGTATTGCTGTGATAAAAATGAATGTATTGCCTAGAATGTTGTTTTTGTTTCAGACATTGCAAATTGTGGACAAGATGGACTGTTTCAAGAAGTGGCAGAGAGATATCTCTAGATTTGTCTGGCAGGGCAAGAAGCCCAGAATAAAATTTAAGATATTAACTGATGCAAAGGAAAGAGGTGGATTTGCCCTGCCAGACTTTAAACTTTACTATGAATCAGCAGCTTTTTGCTAGTTGAAAGAATGGCTACTTCTTGAAAATACTGACATTTTGGATCTAGAAGGCTTTAACAACGTATTTGGATGGCATGCATATTTATGGTATGATAAGGTCAAAGCACATAAAGCATTCAAAAATCATATTGTCAGGAAAGCATTGTTTAATGTTTGGATAAGATACAAGGATTTATTGGAAAATAAAACCCCAAGGTGGTTGTCACCGATGGAAGCGAAAGCTCTGAAAAGGCAATGGACAATGGTTCTGGGATCGAAACCGGGGAAGGGAGGGTGGCGTTTGGAAATCCAAAGGCTGTTTGATTTTTTTTAATTTTTTGTTGTTATTAGTATAAAAATGGGGAATCCGTGGAAGGGAAACTGGGTTGACCTTTGAAAAAAAATTTTTAAGTATAAATGATTGATGTATATAAGTTAAAAGTTGATATGTAAACTGAATTAAATATGATAACAAATTAAGGCTAAAAATTTAGGGATAAGAACTTGTTGGATAAATATTTGGACATGGAATACAAGAAGGGGAGGTGAGGGGAAGTTCTGGAAGAAAGTTATTGAAAATTTGGATTATAAAGGGGGAAATTTTCTTTTTTGTTCTTTTTTCTTTTTATCTTTTGTACTACTTGAAACTTTAATAAATATTATTTAAGGGGAAAAAAGAACATTGGCTTCCAGGTGGAAAAATCAAAATTAGAAACAGAACTGTTAGAACCCAAAACTAAGATTTTGTCAAAGATGTATAACTTGCTGTTGAAATGGAATACTCAGGATGAAATGGTGAAATCTGCTATGATTAAATGGGCACAAGATGTTGGACATAATATTATGTTTGCTGACTGGGAACAGTTATGGACCACAGGTATGACGTTTACGGCATGTAATGCCCTAAGAGAGAATATTATGAAAATGATTTATAGGTGGTACATGACCCCAGTCAAGCTTGCAAAAATTTATCATTTGCCCGATAATAAATGCTGGAAATGTAAAGAAACTGAAGGTACATTCTTTCACCTTTGGTGGACGTGCACAAGGATTTATTTATTTTTTAAAGATATTTATTGAAATTTTAAATAATAAAACTAACTTTATAATCAACCAGAAAAAAAAGAAAACATTATCACATTCAAACAGAAACAGAAAAATACAGCAAAAAAACATACAAAAAGTAAATAAAAGAAAAACAGAAAAACAGAAAAACAGAAACATGAAAATCCAATTTTTTACTTATTATTTTCATAACCTTCTTTCCTGACTTCCTCACACCTCCCTTTTCTTTTACACACTCATATTCAGCAGTACCTTACCTTCTTTCAAATCTTATTCTATATTTATACTTTCCAACCTATTATGTCTCCAATTTTCCTTTCCTTGTAAGTCCATTTTTACCTGTTCTTTATAACTTAATCCCTTTGTGCCATTTAGTTTAAATTTGACATAATATTATTCAATTCTTTTTCACCCTTATTCTTTTAAAACATTTTTTACATATTCCTTTCAAATATGTCACTAATGCCATATTATCTTTATAGCCTGAACATCATTTTAACATTCAAACACTTTGCAATGTTTTTGCAGGTAGTCTTTAAATTTCTTCCAGTCCTCTTCCACTAACTCTTCTCCCAGGTCTCGGATTCTGCCAGTCATTTCTGCCAATTCCATGTAGTCTATCACTTGCATCTGCCATTCTTCCAGAGTGGGTAAATCTTGTGTCTTCCAGTACTTTGCGATGAGTATTCTTGCTGCTGTTGTTGCATACATAAAAAAAGTTCTGTCCTTCTTTGGCACCAATCGGCCGACAATGCCCAAAAGGAAGGCCTCTGGTTTCTTAAGAAAGGTATATTTAAATACCTTTTTCAGTTCATTGTAGATCATTTCCCAGAAAGCCTTGACCTTTGGGCACGTCCACCAAAGGTGAAAGAATGTTCCCTCAGTTTCTCTACATTTCCAACATTTATTATCAGGCAAATGATATACTTTTGCAAGCTTGACTGGTGTCATGTACCACCTATATATCGGTTTCATAATATTTTCTTTTAAGGCATTACATGCCGTAAATTTCACACCGGGGGTCCATAACTGTTCTCAGTCAGCAACATAATGTTATAACCAATGTCTTGCGCCCACTTAATCATAGCTGATTTGACCGTTTCATCCTGAGTGTTCCATTTTAACAGCAAGTTATACATTCTTGAAAGTACCTTAGTTTTAGGTTCTAACAATTCTGTTTCTAATTTCGATTTTTCCACCTGGAAGCCTATTTTTTTATCCATATAAAAAACCTCTCTAATTTGATAATAATGTAGCCAATCTTGCACTTTATCTTTTAATTTCTCAAAACTCTGCAATCTCAATGTGTCTCCATTTTGTTCTAATATCTCCCAATATTTCGGCCACTTGGCCTCCATATTGAGTCTTTTCAGAGCCTTAGCTTCCATGGGTGATAGCCACCTTGGGGTCTTGTTTTCTAATAAATCTTTATATCTTATCCAGACATTAAACACTGCTTTCCTGACAATATGGTTCTTGAATGCTCTATGAATTTTAACCTTGTCGTACCACAGATATGCATGCCACCCAAACGCATTGTTAAACCCTTCCAAATCCAAAATGTCAGTGTTCTCCAGAAGTAGCCAGTCTTTCAACCAGCAGAATGCTGCTGATTCATAATACAACTTCATGTCAACTTCTCGGTAGTGGCGCCCGCCCTGTGGAACGCCCTCCCATCAGATGTCAAAGCGATAAACAACTACCTGACATTCAGGAGACATCTGAAGGCAGCCCTGTTCAGGGAAGTTTTTAATATGTGACATTTTAGTGTATTTTTTATCTTTGTTGGAAGCCGCCCAGAGTGGCTGGGGAAACCCAGCCAGATGGGCGGGGTACAAATAATAAATTATTATTATTATTATTATTATTATTATTATTATTATTATTACAGTTATTATTGTTATTGTTATTGTTATTGTTATTATTATGTCTGGCAGGGCAAACCCCCCTCTTTCTTAAGCATCAGTCAATATTTTAAATTTTATTCTGGGCTTTTTGCCCTGCCAGACAAACTTAGAAATGTCTCTCTGCCACCCCTTGAAACAGTCCATCCTGCAAAGTTTGAAACAAAAACAGCATTTTTGGCAGTACATTCATCTTTATGGCAGCAATTCGACCCAACAAGGAAAGCTTCAATTTTGACCAAATTTCTAAATCTTTTTTAACCTCTGACCAACATTTTTCATAATTATCTTTAAATAAATTCAAATTTTTGGCCGTCATATTAATCCCTAGATATTTCACTTTCTTCACCACATTTAAATCTGTCTCCTTCTGAAACCTTTCTTTTTCCATTGTTGTCAATTTTTTCTCCAAAACCTTCGTTTTTTGCTTGTTTAATTTAAATCCTGCCACCTGACCAAATTCTTGAATCAGTTCTAAAACTCTTTTCGTACTAGATTCTGGCTCCTGTAATGTCAAAACCAGGTCATCTGCAAAGGCCCTGAGTTTATATTGTTTAGCTCCGACCTGGATTCCTTTAATCAACCGGTCCCTCCTAATCATGTTCAAGAGCACCTCCAGGACCGAAATAAATAGCAATGGAGAGATAGGGCAACCCTGTCGTGTTCCTTTTTCAATTTTAAACTCTTCTGACACCACGTTATTAACTATCAATTTTGCTTTTTGTTCTGAATAGATTGCGTCTATACCATTTTCAAACCCCCGTCCCACTCCCATTCCCTTAAGATTTTTCTTCATAAAATTCCAAGAGATATTGTCAAAGGCCTTCTCCGCATCAATAAAAATCAAAACTGCTCTTGTGTTAGTGTTCGTTTGCAATAACTCCAAAATATCAATAATGTTCCTTGTATTGTCAGACAAATGTCTGCCTGGGAGGAAGCCTGCCTGGTCTTTATGGATCACTTCATTTAACACTCTTTTTAATCTGTTAGCTAAAATATGTGCAAAAATTTTATAATCCACATTTAAAAGGGAAATGGGACGGTAGTTCTTGAGTTGTGTCTTTTCAGCTTCAGATTTTGGTATAAGTGTGATGAAAGCTTCTTTCCATGACTCCGGTGCCTTCTTCCCCTCCATAATCTCGTTGCACACCTCCTTTAATGGTTGAATTAAATAGTCTTTCAAAGTCTTATAATACTTGGAGGTTAACCCATCCGGCCCTGGAGACTTGCCCAGTTGCATGTTCTGAATGGCACCTTCAATCTCCTGTTCCGTTATCTTATGGTTCAATATTGTCTTGTTTTCTGGAGATAGTTTTTGTAATCCATTAGTTCTTAAAAATTGGTCTATATCCGTCTCTTTCTGCGGCCCCTGGGTATAAAGTTGTTTGAAGTATCTCTGGAAGCATTTTCTAATCTCCACAGGATTTGGATATTTCTCCCCTCAATCTCAAGATTGGTAACCGTGTTCAACTTCTGTCTTTTTTTCAACTGCCATGCTAGCAGTTTTCCACATTTATTAGCCGATTCAAAGGTCTTTTGTCTCATTTGTTTGATTTTCCATTCGACTTCCTGATTTATCAATTTCATATATTGTACTTGATATAATTTAATTTCTCTCAGAATCTCCTGTGACTTTGGTTTCAATCTTAATTTTTTTTCTCCTTCTTTTATTTTCTCAAAAATTCTGTCTTTTTTCTCATTTTGGGTTCTCTTTTTTATTGCATTCTGTTGTATCAGAAACCCCCTCATCACCGCTTTACTTGCATCCCAGATTATTCTTTTTTCCACTGTGGTTTTCAAGTTTACTTCAAAGTAGTCCCACAGGTTCTTTTGGGCCTTCTTGACAATCTCTTGGTCTCTTAATAAGGTGTCATTCATCTTCCATCTGAAGGAGACCAGGTCTCTCCATGGTTTTAAGTTTGGTAATAAGTTGCAATTCAGCAGCTTCTCTTTCCAGTCTATTTCTGAAATTCCTTTGTAGTAAAACAGCTACTTTGAGATCTTGTATAGAATGTCCTGGGAGATTGAAGTGTTCTCCTACTGGTTTCTCTGTCTTGTGATTCTTGATGTCAGATTTATGTCCGTTTATTCTTTGGCGTAAGGTTTGGCCTGTTTGTCCAATATAGAGAGCTGAAGGACACTGTTGGCATTTGATGGCATATACAATGTTAGACGATGAGCAATTAAATAGTCCTGAGACGGTATGTGTGATGTTGTTGGGGCCAGTAATGGTGTTGTCCGGGTGTATGTGGCAGCAAAGTTGGCATCTGGGTTTATTGCAGGCTCTGGTGCCAGTGTCCGTGTTAAGTCTGGTTGTAGTATTATTGTGGGTTAGGAGTTGTTTAAGATTGGGTGGCTGTCTGTAGGCAATGAAAGGTCTTCCTCCCAGAGCTTGAGAAAGAGAACTGTCATTGTCCAGGAGAGGCTGTAGATCTCTGATGATGCGTTGTACTGTTTTAACTTGGGAGCTGTATGTGATGACTAGAGGTGTTCTGTTATTTTCTTTTTTGGGTCTGTCTTGCAGCAAGTTCTCTCTGGGTATCAGTCTGGCTCTGTTGATCTGTTGTCTAACTTCATCTGCTGGGTATTTTAGTTCTAAAAAGGTTTGCTGTAGATCTCTTAGGTGAGAGTCTCTTTCTGTAGAATTGGAACAGATACGGCTGTAACGTAGTGCCTGGCTATATACAATGGACTGTTTGGTATGTTTGGGATGGTAGCTAGAGGCATGTAGATATGTTTGTCGGTCAGTTGGTTTACGGTATAAGGTGGTGTCTATGCGCCCATCCTGTATTTTTATAGTAGTGTCAAAAAAATGTATTTCTTGCATAGATTGATTCATTGTTAGGTTGATTGTGGGGTGAAATCATTGAATTTCTGGTGGAAGGTGTCCAGGGTCTGTTGACCATGTGTCCAGATGATAAAAATATCATCAATGTATCGCAGGTACAAGAGAGGTTTGAGTGGGTAGGAGTTTAGGAAACATTGTTCTAAATCTGCCATGAAGATGTTGGTATACTGTGGGGCCATGCGGGTGCCCATTGCTGTGCCGCTGATCTGAAGGAACAGGTCATCACCGAATTTGAAGTTGTTGTGGGTAAGGACAAATTGGCAGAGTTTGGTGGCAAAGTCCGCTGTGGTTTTATCTGAAATGGTGTTCTGAAATGGTGGGAACACACTACAGCACTGTGGTCCTCTGGTGGGAAAACTCCTGAGAAGCATGATTGAATCAAAAATTCTGGGACTATGGAAAAATACTATCTTCCTCAAACCCCAGAATGAGCAGAAGCTCTGGGGTTGCCCCATGGGTTTCATGAGCGAAGATGGGGCCCCCAGGAGACTTCTCTGATACCTGCAGCCCCTCCATCCCCCTCTTGAAATTAGGCTGGGGGGGGAAATCCCCCATTCAATTTCAGTATTTCAAGTTGTCTTCAGAACGCGCAGGGCAGGAGACAGCGAAAAAGTTCTGGTGAAGAAGCAGTGCTGGGAGATCATGCGGTGGCAGAATAACAGAGTATGGTGCAAAAACCAAAGGTACTTTCATCTAAAATTATACTCACCATTGTGAGATGTTGCCTGATTTCATTATTATAGTTTTACATATAAACACCAGTTACAGATAGGTAGCTGTGTTGGTCTGCCATAGTCAAAACAAAAAAAATTCCTTCCAGTAGCACCTTAAAGACCAACTAGGTTAGTTCTTGGTATGAGCTTTCGTGTGCATGCACACTTCTTCAGAAGAAGAAGTGTATCTGAAGAAGTGTGCATGCACACGAAAGCTCATACCAAGAACTAACCTAGTTGGTCTTTAAGGTGCTACTGGAAGGAATTTTTTATATATAAACACCAGAACTTCACATATACCTCATGCTTGTAGGAATGATTTCCTGCTGAGTTCATTGCTCAGAGTGGACTCTGAGAGGAAGACGTCCCACACTCCATACATCTAAATGGGTTCTCCCATGTGAGAGTCCCTAGATGTTCCTTAAATAAAGGTAAAGGTAAAGGGACCCCTGACCATTAGGTCCAGTCAACGACGACTCTGGGGTTGCGGTGCCTATCTCACTTTATTGGCCGAGGGAGCCGGGCTACAGCTTCTGGGTCATGTGGCCAGCAGGACTAAGCCGCTTCTGGCGAACCAGAGCAGCGCATAGAAGCGCCGTTTACCTTCCCATCAGAGCGGTACCTATTTATCTACTTGCAATTTGACATGATTTCAAACTGCTAGGTCGGCAGGAACAGTGACCAAGCAACGAAAGCTCACCACGTTGTGGGGATTCGAACCACCGACCTTCTGATCGGCAAGTCCTGGGCTCTGTGGTTTAACCCACAGTGCCACCCGTGTCCCTGTTCCTTAAATACTCCATTATAAAGAAAGCACTTTTTGCAGTCTTTTCATTTAAACTGCTTCTCTTCTGAGTTTGTTGATGGTCTGAAGGGTTTCAACTCTTAAAGTTCTTCCTGTCCATAAGTCTGTTGAATTTGAACTTCCACTAAGAGTACTTTCCTGATTTTACCGTATTTTTTGCTCTATAAGACTCACTTTTTCCCTCCTAAAAAGTAAGGGGAAATGTGTGTGCGTCTTATGGAGCGAATGCAGGCTGTGCAGCTATCCCAGAAGCCAGAACAGCAAGAGGGATTGCTACTTTTGCTGCGCAGCAATCCCTCTTGCTTCTGGGATGCAGAATATTTTTTTTCTTGTTTTCGTCCTCCAAAAACTAGGTACGTCTTGTGGTCTGTTAAGTCTTATAGAGTGAAAAATACGGTTATATGGTTTGTCTTTTGTGTGAGGCTGTTGACATAAATCAAGGGTTCCACTCTGACTGAAGCTCCTTCCACAGTCCATACCCTTAAATGGTTTCTCCCGTGTGTGAGTCCGTTGATGTGTTCTAAGGCTTCCATTTTCACTAAAGCTCTTTCCACACTCAATACATTTAAATGGTTTCTCCCCTGTGTGAGTCGTTGATGATTTCTAAGGCTTCCACTATTACTAAAGCTCTTTCCACACTCAATACATTTACCATATTTTTCGCCCTATAGGACACATTTTTCCCCTCCAAAAATGAAGGGGAAATGTGCGTGCGTCCTATGGGGCGAATGCAGGCTTTCGCTGAAGCCTGGAGAGCGAGAGGCATCTGTGTGCACCGACCCCTCTCGCTCTCCAGGCTTCAGGAAGCTATCCGCAAGCCTCGTGCACCCAGTGGCAGCTCCCACCGGGTTCGCAAGGCTTGCGGGCGGCAGCCTGCAGCCCGAATCATGGGGCACGCTGCAGAGCCCGCCCCGTGCTTCGGGCAGATGTCCACAAGCCTTGCGCACCAGGTTCGCAAGGCTTGCAGGCAGCAGCCTGTTCTGGGGGCTGGGGTCGGGGGAAGCCAGCCAGGAAAAAAATATTTTTTCTTTATTTCCCCCCCCCAAAAAAAAAACTAGGTGCGTCCTATGGGGCGAAAAATACGGTATCTGGTTTCTCCCCTGTGTGAGTCCGTTGATATGTTCTAAGGCATCCTCTGTTACTAAAGCTCTTTCCACACTCCATACATTGAAATGGTTTCTCCCCTGTGTGAGTCCGTTGATGATTTCTAAGGTCTCCACTCTGACTGAAGCTCTTTCCACACTCCATGCATTTAAATGGTTTCTCCCCTGTGTGAGTCCGTTGATGTGTTCTAAGGTTTCCACTTTTACTAAAGCTCTTTCCACACTCGATACATTTATATGGTTTCTCCCCTGTGTGAGTCCATTGATGGTTCCTAAGATCTCCACTCTGACTGAATTCCTTTCCACACTCCATGCATTTAAATGGTTTCTCCCCTGTGTGAGTCCGTTGATGTCTTCTAAGATCTCCACTCTGACTGAATTCCTTTCCACACTCCATGCATTTAAATGGTTTCTCCCCTGTGTGAGTCCGTTGATGTTTCCTAAGGCTTCCATTTTCACTAAAACTCTTTCCACACTCGATACATTTAAATGGTTTCTCCCCTGAGTGAGTCCGTTGATGATTTCTAAGCTTTCGATTTTCACTAAAGCTCTTTCCACACTCCATGCATTCAAATGGTTTCTCCCCTGTGTGAGTCCGTTGATGTCTTCTAAGATCTCCACTCTGACTGAATTCCTTTCCACACTCCATACATTGAAATGGTTTCTCCCCTGTGTGAGTCCGTTGATGATTTCTAAGGTCTCCACTCTAACTGAAGCTCTTTCCACACTCTATGCATTTAAATGGTTTCTCCCCTGTGTGAGTCCGTTGATGTGTTCTAAGGATTCCACTCCGACTGAAGCTCTTTCCACACGCGATACATTTAAATGGTTTCTCCCCTGTGTGAGTCCGTTGATGTATTCTAAGATCTCCACTCTGACTGAATTCCTTTCCACACTCCATGCATTTAAATGGTTTCTCCCCTGTGTGAGTCCGTTGATGGTTCCTAAGGCTTCCATTTTCACTAAAGCTCTTTCCACACTCCATGCATTTAAATGGTTTCTCCCCTGTGTGAGTCCGTTGATGTGTTCTAAGGTTTCCACTTTTACTAAAGCTCTTTCCACACTCGATACATTTAAATGGTTTCTCCCCTGTGTGAGTCTGTTGATGTGTTCTAAGGCATCCTCTGTTACTAAAGCTCTTTCCACACTCCATACATTGAAATGGTTTCTCCCCTGTGTGAGTCCGTTGATGTGTTCTAAGGATTCCACTCCGACTGAAGCTCTTTCCACACGCGATACATTTAAATGGTTTCTCCCCTGTGTGAGTCCGTTGATGTATTCTAAGATCTCCACTCTGACTGAATTCCTTTCCACACTCCATGCATTTAAATGGTTTCTCCCCTGTGTGAGTCCGTTGATGGTTCCTAAGGCTTCCATTTTCACTAAAGCTCTTTCCACACTCCATGCATTTAAATGGTTTCTCCCCTGTGTGAGTCCGTTGATGTGTTCTAAGGTTTCCACTTTTACTAAAGCTCTTTCCACACTCCATACATTGAAATGGTTTCTCCCCTGTGTGAGTCCGTTGATGTGTTCTAAGGATTCCACTCCGACTGAAGCTCTTTCCACACGCGATACATTTAAATGGTTTCTCCCCTGTGTGAGTCCGTTGATGTCTTCTAAGATCTCCACTCTGACTGAATTCCTTTCCACACTCCATGCATTTAAATGGTTTCTCCCCTGTGTGAGTCCGTTGATGTTTCCTAAGGCTTTCATTTTCACTAAAACTCTTTCCACACTCGATACATTTAAATGGTTTCTCCCCTGAGTGAGTCCGTTGATGATTTCTAAGCTTTCGATTTTCACTAAAGCTCTTTCCACACTCCATGCATTCAAATGGTTTCTCCCCTGTGTGAGTCCGTTGATGATTTCTAAGCTTTCGATTTTCACTAAAGCTCTTTCCACACTCCATGCATTTAAATGGTTTCTCCCCTGTGTGAGTCCGTTGATGGTTCCTAAGGCTTCCATTTTCACTAAAGCTCTTTCCACACTCCATGCATTCAAATGGTTTCTCCCCTGTGTGAGTCTGTTGATGATTTCTAAGGTTTCCACTCCGACTGAAGCTCTTTCCACACTCGATACATTTAAATGGTTTCTCCCCTGTGTGAGTCCGTTGATGTCTTCTAAGATCTCCACTCTGATGGAATTCCTTTCCACACTCCATGCATTTAAACGGTTTCTCCCCTGTGTGAGTCCGTTGATATCTTCTAAGGCTTCCACTATTATTAATGTTCTTTCTACACACCATACATTCATATGGTTTTCCCCCTGTGTGAGTCCCTTTGTGCAATTTAAGGTTTCCACTCTGACTGAAATTATTCCCACACTCCCTGCACTTAAAACGTTTTCTCCCTGTGTGAGTCCGCTGGTGTGTTCTAAGTTTTGAGTTGAAAGAGAAGCTCTTTCCGCACTACATACCTTTGAATGGCTTCTTTCCTTTTTGTGTTCGTTGATGTGAACTATGTGTGCGCATTCAGTGATGCATATTCCACATTTCACACATTTTAATGGCTATTCCTAATGAAACGAAAGGTGCCCTGTCCCCCGCAATTCTGTCTTCTCCATCACCTTTTTCAGAGTGGGCAGAAAGCAAATCCTGTTTGGGTTTCAAGGAAGAGAACAAAGGGAAAGAGAACACATCAACCGCCATTAGCACCTTCTCTTATTTCAACATCTCTTACATTCTCCCATGTCCTACCTATGTTCCCATTTTTTAGGAAATGAAAATGGTATGATGTCAAATGGTAGTAATGCATCAGGAACCTTTCAAGATCCTCAATCATCTTTAATAACACAGCATGATCTTGGAATACTGTTGTCCTGTGGGACTGCCTTTCAAATCAAGTGGTTGCCCCCATTTCCACCTCTAGATGTTCATGAATCACCTGCACAGTCCCACTGACCTCAGGAGGTCCATATGGATTATTTTGGGAGACCCAGGCCTACATCTCTTCCAGGGACTGTGGTCTGGGTCAGTCAGAGAACTAGTGACAAGGCTTGGTGCTTGGGGTCAGCTGAATGGGTGCTCAGGGAAGCTCCTGTTCTTGGAGATGGACCTGTGTCTACATGCCTCACATTGCATGGAGAGAGCAGAAGAAGCAGAAGGAAAGCAGATGGCACATGGGAATCCCAGACGGAAACACCCACCCCAAAGGTTCTTTATAATGATGATGTGCTGCCTGATCCTGTGCTTGTCTTCTGACAGAGGACTACCCTAATCTGAAAGGCAGGATATTCAAGGCAAGGAGATAACTGTTCTTCATGGTAGGTAGACATATTGGTCTGACACAGTTGAAATAAAACATTTAAAAATAGTCCAGTAGCACCTTAGAGACCAACTAAGATTGTTCTAGATATAAGCTTTTGTGTGCATTCACAGTTCTTCATATAGTGGGAGATGGTAGTAGGAGTACCCTTCTGAGAAAAACCCCACCCCACCCTCCCACGATATACAAGGGTCTGGTGACATCTGTGTCAGTGTATCTGAAGAAGTGTGCATACACATAAAAGCTTATATCTAGAACAATCTTAGTTGGTCTCTAAGGTGCTACTGGACTATTTTTAAATGTTTTATTTCAACTGTGTCAGACCAACACGGCTACCTACCTGAATCTAGATCTCATGGGGTGTTGGGGATAAGTAGTTCCTTTGGTGGGGAACATGTCCTGCACCTCCTGGGGTCATTTTTCCACCCTTGGTGCCCACCCTGCACTCAGCTCTCACCTGTGGCTTCCAGAAGCTGTCAGCATGCAACAGGGGTTCAAGCAAAGGCTTCTACCAGCCGGCTAAACCAGGTGAGGAAAGCTGATGGATCTCAAATCATTGATGGGCTGGGTGGGGAATTCTGCTGCACCTAAAGTCAAGCCCTGGTGGATGGAGAGGAGGAGAACAACCATGAATCCCACAGTCCAGAAGGCAGATTCTGCCCGTGCGGAAGTGGAAAGAGAAGGGCAGGTGGGGCACGTCCACCTGGAGGCTTGTTATCTAGTCCCAGGATTACTCTGACTTTGAATTATATATAAATTGCAGTATTGAAATGTGCCTGCATTACTCTACTCTGCTTGTCTGTTTCTTACTTGAGTGCTGTTTTGGTTTGCTAAGTCAGGGTTTTAGTGTGAGTTACATTTTTGCTATTTTTTGGCTCCTGTCATGCTTATCTGTCTTCAGTAATAAATTTCTCAGCTGATTTTTTCCCCCTGCCTCTGAGTGTTTTCTCCTACTCTGCTACCTATACATCAATCATTATGGAGGAGCAAGATCTGCAGCCTAAAGCCCTCCTCAGCCTCGGCCCTGTGGCCCTGAAGGAGCATCTTCACCCCAGTCGTTCAGTCCGGACAGAGAGGTCCTCCTCCGAGAGTCTTCTGCTGGTTCCCTTGCAGTTAGAAGTGAAGTTCCAGGGAACCAGGCAGAGGGCTTCCTGCCCCATGGAACGCCCTCCCTTCAGAGGGCTAGGAAACAGGCAACTATCTGACATTTAGAAGACAGCTGTATCAGGAGGTTTTTAATGTTGGATGTTTTACTGTCTTGTATATGTACTGTAGGGACGCGGGTAGCGTTGTGGGTTAAACCCCAGAACTTAGGACTTGCTGATCAGAAGGTCGGCGGTTCAAATCCCTGCGACAGGGTGAGCTCCCGTTGCTTGGTCCCTGCTCCTGCCAACCTAGCAGTTCGAAAGCACATCAAAGAGCAAGTAGATAAATAGGTACCTCTCTGGCGGGAAGGTAAACGGTGTTTCCGTGCTCTGCTCTGATTCGCCAGAAGCGCTTAGTTCTGCTGGCCACACGACCCGGAAGCTGTACGCCGGCTCCCTCGGCCAATAAAGCGAGATGAGTGCCGCAACCCCAGAGTCGGCCATGACTAGACCTTCCGGTCGGGGGTCCCTTTACCTTTACCTATATGTACTGTAAGCTGCCCAGAGTGGCTTGGGGAAGATACTAATAGTATAACATCTAGAGTGGTGCCTCGGGTTACAGGCGCTTGAGGTTACAGACTCTGCTAACCCAGAAATAGTACCTTGGGTTAAGAACTTTGCTTCAGGATGAGAACAGAAATCCTGCTCTGGTGTGTAGGGATATTGCGGAGTGGACAGTGGGGTCCGGAGGGAGCTCACTTTCCACCAGCAGGCAGCCACAATCTGCCTGCACGCGTGACCTTGGGGTGCAGGGCAACCCCCCCCCCCGACAAGCCACAGCTGTCTGTACATCGTTCCACCTCTGCCTGACCTTTTGCGATCTCAGCAGTTTGCGGTGTCCTGTCTGTCACCCTTTTCCATGAGACGTTTGTCTCCATTCATCATACATTGAGCAAGGGGGAAATGACGCTGTGGAACAGGTGCCAAAATAACTTTGTACCACCCCACGATTTTGGGACGGAAGATGTAAAGGTCACAGCCCAAAAATGTATTTGCCTGGCTTGCATACTTGTGTCAATAAAAGGAGGCTCCACAGGAATGGCTGTAGCTCGCTTCAGCCCACCTGTGCCCAGCTCACATGATGATCAACACCTGTCTTGGGCAGCAGGAGGCCCCATTAGCTAAAGTGGTGCTTCAGGTTAAGAACAGAGCTGCAGAACGAATTCAGTTCTTAACCCGAGGTACCAGTGTACTATTATTATCATCTTGTGATTTTTTGTAGTTATTTTGGAATTCGTACTGCAATATTAGCTTACGAAATGTTATGGGTGGAGAAAATCACAGGGTTGCCTTAAACTATAATCCCACCCACAAACTCTCATTCACACACAGTCTGTAAATTTGGGGAGGTCACACACCTCACCTGTGCTAATACTGGCAGTCTTTGGCCTGTGTGTCTGTTTGGAGGTGGTTGGAGGATGGATGGCGGCTAACACAAGTTGGAAAGGATATAATCAAACAAAATATCCTCTCCCGCATTCCTGAACATTCCCAGTGTCATGGTTGCATTTTTCAGGCATAGAAAAGTATGGATCTAAGTACAGCGATAATTCCTAACCTATTGGTTCAAGAAGGTTCTGGTAGTTTTACTCTGCATGATTCAAAGCTGGTGTTGTCTCTAGATTATGGGGAGGCAAACTAAGGCCCGGGGGTATATATGCGATGATGATGATGATGATGATGATCTTGTGGGGTTTTTAAAAGTTATTTTGGAATTCGTACTGCTATATCAGCTCACAAAATGTTATGGGTGGGGAAAATCACAGGGTTGCTGTAAAATATAATCCCACCCACGACTTCTCATTTATATACAGTCTGTAAATTTGGGGAGGTCACACACCTCACCTGCTAATACTGGCAGTCTTTGGCCTGCACAGGCACACCCGGTGTGTAGAGCCTCCAGCCCCAGGCACTGTCTATCATGAAAATGGGTCCTTTGACTGGGAAGATTCATGCAGTCACTGTCATCGGATGATGATGGGTTGTATCTCAGCTTGTCAGTCACTCTGACATTGCCTACAAAGAATAAGAGGAACAGAAATGCTTTTGAGGTGCAACTTCTCTATCAGCCCTGAGAGCCATTCCATGGACTCTGCACCCCCGTTTCTGAGGACAGGTGTACATTATCCTCACCCTCAGCGGAAAAGACAATAAAGATGGCAGCCTGAGAGAGAGGAAAAGGTTTCTGGCTGCTTCCTGGGTGGGATTGCGGAAACCAAGAGCCACTTCTGAGAAGGCCTCCCCCCTCCCCTCTTTTCCTCTCCTCTCCAGGGGACCAGAGTTTGGACTGGGCAGAATCGCTGTGTCTGGACAGGGCAGGGGCTTATGGGGTGGGAAGAGGATGGAGATTGCAGGAAAATAGGGGTGGGGGGACAGAACCCCCACTTTCCAGGGATCCCTCTCTGGTCGCCTTGAAGGGGGGCATTCCTGGGCGGGAGGGAGAAGCCAAGGCGGCCCCTCCGGAGATTCCCCAAGGAAGGCACGATGGAGACCCCCCCCAAGAGTGGTCTTCCTATCTCCCCCCCTGCCAATGCTGCCTTCCCTCCTCCTCCCCACTTCCTCGACCCCCTCCCTCTCTCACGGAGTCTCCCCTGCACCAAAAGGCCCCCTTGGCTCGGGTCACCCCTCGCCCTGCGCGCCACACCTCTCCATTCCCGGCCCCCCCGACAGCAGCAAGGGAGGGACATGGGGGTCTCTATCCAGGCGCCTCCCTCACACCTTAACCCTTTCCCGACCCGTTTCTCCGCGCCCCAGGGAGTCCTCGTGGGTGGGCGCCCCATCTCCGCCCCTTCGCAGCACGCGTGCCGGGATCCAGGCCCCACGGAAGGCGCTTGGGGGGAGCTGGCGGGGTCTCTGGGTCCTTTTCTCCCCTCTCCCCCCCCCGGACCCCTTTACCTCTTTGTCCTCGCTCCGATTCTCATTTCTTTCCTGCAACATCCACGTTGGGCGGGGATCCTCCTCTTCCCGTCCTCCCCCCCCCCCCCAGATACGCCGCAGAGCAGCAATCCGGAGTGGACGCTCCACTTGCGGGAGAAGCAGGCAGGTTGGGAGGGGGGCTCCGCCCTCATTTCCGGAGCGAAGCAGGATTGGAGGAGGAGGAGGAGCAATGTATTGGGGGAGGGATTTGGGTTTGTGGGGGCGGGATGAGAGAAGGATGTGCCGGGAGGGGAGGGAAAGTGTGGAGCGGGTGGGGGGGGGGGAGGAGGAGAGGAAATCCCCCCCCCCCGTCTTCCTTCTGGGATCAGGAGAGGGGGGAGGGGCTGATCCCGACAATCCAACAGCGAAGTCACAAAATGAGTTTAAATCAGATCAGACTCCGAGTTCGTGTTTTGGCAACATGACAGGTCTGTCCGTCGGGATGCCTGAGGATTCCTGCTCGCTGCCTTTTCCTGGCCAGCCGGAGAGATCACTGGAAAGGGAGGATTTCTTGACTCCAGAATCCATCATCGCGGACCCCTTTCATCCAGGCCTAGAGATCTGCTCTTTCGACCAGTCTGCTTGGATCATGGGGATCACCAATGGATCATATGAATCATCACTAGATCATCCATGATGTCATACCCGTCTCACGGGGGGGGGGGGCTCAGGATGAATCTCCTGCCACGTGACTGGGGGAGTCTGGGGGCTGACGGGGGTCAGACAGGGCTGCTGTTTTGCTCTCCTTACTATTTCAGCTCAGATTTTACTGAAATGGGTGGATTCATTGAGGAAACGGGGCTACGTTGCAAAGAGGCCAATGTGTGTACTTTGTTACCACCCAGTGAGTTGTGTTGCAAAGGCCATTGGCAGAAAGGCTCCTGTTGTATCACCTGCGGCTACATGCTGGAGTTTGGGTGTTTTGTGGAAATGTGTCTCTATAAATGCACTTATCCCCGTGCATTTATAATGGCAAGACATTAAATCCCATGAGATGTGCAAACTGGCTGCTTTTGGAAGCACCACTCTGCAGCCCTGCCTGATGCACGCTTACTTAGGAGCAACCCCTACGCCGTTCCATCTGATGCACACTTACTCAGAAGTAAGTCCCCATAGTAACCTTTGGCTGGACTTGACCATCCAGGGGTCCTTTACCTTGGGTAACAGGGGCCAGGAGGGGCCAGCCCCAGCCCCTGCTGGCTGGTCACATCTTCCACGCCAAGAAACTGGGCAGAGCCTTTAGGAGCCTCTGGCTGAACCTGCTGCTCTTCTCCCTGGCACCGCCATCTCCACGCAGGTGCCCCCTAGGCAGGTTGGCCTGCAGTTCCCCTCAGTGCCAGCCAGCACGATGCCTGCACTCAGAACACCTGGAGGGCACTGGCTGAAGTCTGGGAGCCCTCGGTGCCAATGCGCAGCTGCTTTGCTTTTCCTTAGCCTGGCGGACATCAACACAGCACCCTACAGGGGGGGTGTCTCTTGTTCAGATGCCCTCCCTGGGGAAGAGTCGTTGGCCACAGGGAAGTGTGCCAGGAGGGGCCATTGAGAGGGCAGTACAGCACAGCCAGTGGGGAGAGTGCCTTCCTTGGGTGGGGTGGGGGGAGCTTGGATGGCCCCCTCCCTGTGATGCTTAGCTGAGATTCCTGCTATGCTGGGGGGGTTCAACGATGACTCAGGAGGGCCCTCCCTACTTTACAGTTCGAAGCCCCCGCACTGCCCCTCCACACCACCCAGATGGGACTCTCTTGTCCAACCCCACAAGGCCATTCCTCTGTCTGGACGGGGAGGGGGAGATCAGGTTCGCCAGCACTGCAGCCCCTAACACGTTTCAAGCTGGGGCAGAGATGCAGATGCTCCAGGGTCTGGGCTGGCCACAGGCCCCCATGGGCGTGGATGTTGAGCCTGTCTTTGGGAGGGGGGTGTGACAGAAAAATCTAGGTGCGAGGCTGCTCAGTCCCCCAGTTCGTCGGGCTGGCCCTGCGGGTCCCTGTGGAATAAAGGGAGGAGTCCAGCCAACCGGAGCAAATAAAGAGGGATTGCAAGGAGAGAGATTGCAAGGAGCTCCAAAGGGACTTCTCCAAACGGGGTGAATGGGCCGAAAATACGGTTCATTGTCAATGAGATTAAAGTGATGCATGTTGGGACAAAAAAACCCTACGCCCATTAATATCATGTACAGGCTCATGGGTCTGAATTGGATTTCTCTGTGTGCTCTGGGAGACCAGGGGAGAGGGGAGCTGGTCATAGCAGGAGGGGGAGTCTCCCTGGATGCTTCAGCAGCCGGCCTCCTCTGGGTCTTCTGGACCCCTCCTCTCCCCTCTCTGAGCCTGAACTGCTCTCTGCCCCAGCCTCTTCCCGCTCACCAAACCCTGTTTCCTCCTCAGCTTCCAACACCTCCCCTCCCGTTCTGCTCCCTTTCCTCCCTCTTTCTGCTCACTGCCATCCCCCCACCAGTCCCCAGGATCTAAGCCTTCTCCCCTTGTAGGGGAGGCGCCCCTTGTAGGGGAGGCGCCCCCCCAAGAGAACATGGGAGGGACAGGGGGGTCTCTATCCAGGCGTCTCTCGCGCCGCTTAACCCTTTCATGGGCCGCTTTTCTCCGCGCAGAGCCAGGGGAGACGGGTGAGGGGTCCGCCCTGCGAGGAAAGCCCCCTGGGGGCGCTTGGGGGAGCTGGCGAGGGTCTCTGGGTCCTTTCCCCCCTCTCCGCCCCCCCCCCCCCGCGACCCCTTTACCTCTTTCTCCTCGCTCCCGATTCTCCTTTCCTGCAACATCCACGGGGGGGGTCCCCTGCCTCCTCCCTCCCCTTTCCGAAAGCGCCCCCCTCCCAGCTTTGGGGCAGAGCAGCAATCCGGAGTGGAAGCTCCACTTCCGGGAGAAGCAGAAAGGTTGGGAGGGGGGCTCCCCGCCCCACATTTCTGGAGCAGAAACCGGATTGGAGGAGGAGGAGGGGGAGGAGGAGCAATGTATTGGGGGTGTGATTTGGGATTGTGTGGACGGAATGAGAGAGGGATGTGCCGGGAGGGGAGGGAAAGTATTGAGGGGGGGGAGAAGGAGGAGAGGAAATTCCCCCCCCCTCCCGTCTTCCTTCTGGGGATCAGGAGAGGGGGGAGGGGCTGATCCCGACAATCCAACAGCGAAGTCACAAAATGAGTTTAAATCAGATCAGACTCCGAGTTCGTGTTTTGGCAACATGACAGGTCTGTCTGTCCATCGGGATGCCTGAGGATTCCTGCTCGCTGCCTTTTCCTGGCCAGCCTGAGAGATCTCTGGAAAGGGAGGATTTCTTGACTCCAGAATCCATCTTGGCAGACCCGTTTCACTCAAGCATAGAGATCTGCTCTTTGGACCAGTCTGCTTGGATCATGGGGATCACCAATGGATCATATGTATCATCACTAGATCATCCATGATGTCATACCCGTCTCACGGGGGGGGGGGGCTCAGGATGAATCTCCTGCCACGTGACTGGGGGAGTCTGGGGGCTGACGGGGGTCAGACAGGGCTGCTGTTTTGCTCTCCTTCCTATTTCAGCTCAGGTTTTACTGAAATGGGTGGATTCATTGAGGAAACGGGGCTACGTTGCAAAGAGGCCAATGTGTCTACTTTGTTACCACCCAGTGAGTTGTGTTGCAAAGGCCATTGGCAGAAAGGCTCCTATTGTGTCACCTGCGGCTACATGCTGGAGTTTGGGTGTTTTGTGGAAATGTGTCTCTATAAATGCACTTATCCCCGGGCATTTATAATGGCAAGACATTAAATCCCATGAGATGTGCAAACTGGCTGCTTTTGGAAGCACCACTCTGCAGCCCTGCCTGATGCACGCTTACTTAGGAGCAACCCCTACGCCGTTCCATCTGATGCACACTTACTCAGAAGTAAGTCCCCATAGTAACCTTTGGCTGGACTTGACCATCCAGGGGTCCTTTACTTTGGGTAACAGGGGCCAGGAGGGGCCAGCCCCAGCCCCTGCTGGCTGGTCACATCTTCCACGCCAAGAAACTGGGCAGAGCCTTTAGGAGCCTCTGGCTGAACCTGCTGCTCTTCTCCCTGGCACCGCCATCTCCACGCAGGTGCCCCCTAGGCAGGTTGGCCTGCAGTTCCCCTCAGTGCCAGCCAGCACGATGCCTGCACTCAGAACACCTGGAGGGCACTGGCTGAAGTCTGGGAGCCCTCGGTGCCAATGCGCAGCTGCTTTGCTTTTCCTTAGCCTGGCGGACATCAACACAGCACCCTACAGGGGGGGTGTCTCTTCTTCAGATGCCCTCCCTGGGGAAGAGTCGTTGGCCACAGGAAAGTGTGCCAGGAGGGGCCATTGAGAGGGCAGTACAGCACAGCCAGTGGGGAGAGTGCCTTCCTTGGGTGGGGTGGGGGGAGCTTGGATGGCCCCCTCCCTGTGATGCTTAGCTGAGATTCCTGCTATGCTGGGGGGTTCAACGATGACTCAGGAGGGCCCTCCCTACTTTACAGTTCGAAGCCCCCGCACTGCCCCCTCCACACCACCCAGATGGGACTCTCTTGTCCAGCCCCAAAAGGCCATTCCTCTGTCTGGACGGGGAGGGGGAGAGAAGGTTTGCCAGCACTGCAGCCCCTAACTTTCAAGCTGGGGCAGAGATGCAGATGCTCCAGGGTCTGGGCTGGCCACAGGCACCCATGGGCGTGGATGTTGAGCCTTTCTTTGGGAGGGGGGGGTGTTACAGAAAAATCTAGGTGCGAGGCTGCTCAGTCCCCCAGCTTGTCGGGCTGAGCCTGCGGGTCCCTGCGGAATAAAGGAAGGAGTCCAGCCAACCGGAGCAAATAAAGAGAGATTGCAAGGAGCTCCAAAGGGACTTCTCCAAACGGGGTGAATGGGCCGAAAATACAGTTCATTGTCAATGAGATTAAAGTGATGCATGTTGGGGGGGAAAAACCCTACGCCCATTAATATAATGTACAGGCTCATGGGTCTGAACTGGATTTCTCTGTGTGCTCTGGGCCACCTCATGAGAAGAGAAGACTCCCTGGAAAAGACCCTGATGTTGGGAAAGATGGAGGGCACAAGGAGAAGGGGACGACAGAGAATGAGATGGTTGGATGGTGTTCTTGAGGCTAGCGGCATGTCCATGGGGTCACGAAGAGTCGGATACAACTAAACGACTAAACAACAACAACAAGTGTGCTCTGGGAGACCTGGGGAGAGGTGAGCTGGTCACAGCAGGAGGGGGAGTCTCCCTGGATGCTTCAGCAACCGGCCTCCTCTGGGTCTTCTGGACCCCTCCTCTCCCCTCTCTGAGCCTGAACTGCTCTCTGCCCCAGCCTCTTCCCGCTCACCAAACCCTGTTTCCTCCTCAGCTTGCAACACCTCCCCTCCCGGTCTGCTCCCTTTCCTCCCTCTTTCTGCTCACTGCCATCCCCCCACCAGTCCCCAGGATCTAAGCCTTCTCCCCTTGTAGGTCCCCCAACTGGTGCCTTCCCCCCCCTGCACCCAGCTGTTCCATGACAGCAAAAGCAGAAACAACAGTAAAATCAGTATGAGAGCAGTATGAACTGTGGGCCTCTGGTAGGAAAACTCTCTTGCAGCATGTCTGAATAAAAACTTCTGGGACTATGGAAAAATACTACCTTCCCCAAACCCCAGAATAAGGAGGAGCTCTGGGGTTGCCCCATGGGGTTCAAGAGTGAAGATGGGCCCATCAGGAGACTTCCCTCGTCCCTGCAGCCCCTCCTTTCCCCTTTTGCAATTAGGCTTGGGGGGAAATCACCCATTAACTTACAGTATTATCAGTTTTCTTCAGAATGCTTAGGAGGCAGGGATGAAGTTTGGGTGAAGAAGCAGTGTTTGGAGATCATGCGGTGGGGGGGGGATGACAGAGTTTGGTTCAAAAACCGTCTTGCATGCTTGAGTAGAGCAACTCCAGGGCATGAGCCAAGTAGCAGCAGGGTAGGGGCCACGTGCAGAGCAAGTCCCACACTGAGGTCAAAAACACACACAGAGGCAGCAGGACTTCTTCAGTAATAGTTTACTGAGCTTTGAAAGCATACAGTTCTCACTGGGTCCCCAGTGAGGCACAAAACTTTGCTCCTGAGAGCAAATCCAGTTTCAGCAATAGAAAAATAGAGCACACAGGATATCTACCGTATTTTCCCCTCTATAACACACAGATTTTTTCTCCTAAAAAGGAAGGGGAAATGTCTGTGCGTGTTATTGATTGTGTGGTCCCTGGAGCCGAAAAATCAGGCAAAAATCAAATCGCGCTTCACGGAGAAGGGAAACCTGAAAAGAGGAAGCGGCTGCTTTCCTGCATTCTGCCTCAGGGTCTTACTGCCCACCCTCCTCTGTTTCGTTGCTGTGTTTGCTCAAACGGAACAAAGAGCAGGGAAAGCCCCTCCCCTCCAGGCAAGCAGAGGGGAAAGCAGAGTGTCGTTCCTTCTAATTCCTCTCTGTGCTCCGGTGCTGCTGGGGGGGAGGGAGAGAGAGAGGGGGAGAGAGAGAGAGAGGGGGGGGGGCGGGAGAGAGAGAGAGAGAGAGAGAGAGAGAGAGAGAGAGAGAGAGAGAGATGGCTGGCTTGGGTGGGGAGAAACTTTTGCCTTTCTTTCCTCCCTCCCGTTAAATCCCTCTCCTGCATTCTAAGCCAGCTGCTTCCCTGCACACCCCTCTCATGTCCCTTCTTTGTTTTTCCTTCGCTTGTAACGTGGTTACAAAGCATGGATCCATATGGATCCTCAGGATCTTTGCATTGGGTCACCCCAAATTCACCATCAGATCACATAGCATGTCCATGGCTACAGCCTGCACCAAAAAAATCACGCACCCACTGTTGCCTGGGGCTGCAATGGTGCAAAAAATGTGGTTACAAAGCATGGATCCACAGGAATTCTCAGGATCTTTGCATTGGGTCACCCCAAATTCGCCATCAGATCACATGTTTGTAGCCACAGCATGAAGCACAAAAATGATACATCCACTGTTTCATTCAGAATGTTTTTTCCCTTGTTTTCCTCCTCTAAAAACGATGTGCGTGTTATGGTCAGGTGCGTGTTATAGAGTGAAAAATACGGTAAGTCAGGCACACAAACCGGCAGAAGGGGAAGACACAAGATTTACCCACCCTGGAAGAATGGCAGATGAAGGTGATGGACTATATGGAATTGGCGGAAATGACTGGCAGAATCCGGGACCAGGGAGAAGAGTCGGTGGAAGAAGATTGGAAGAAATTTAAAGATTATTTACAGAAATACTGTAAAATTAATGAATGTTAGAATGATGTCAGAATGAAATTAAGTGATTCTAGCAGCAATGTTATAAAGGTGTATGTAAAAATGGATTGTTAATAGGTGAGAATCCAAAGCTATAATATATTAAGTTAAAGGATTAAGATAAAAACAAAGAGGGAAAGGAATTGCTGAATTAACCAATTAAACTGGAATACAAAAAAGGGAGGTGAGAGGAGGTCAGGGAAGCAAGGAAATGAAATGTAAGGTACGGAAAGATTGATTTGTTTTTATGTGTTTTTTTATTTTTTTCCTGTATTTTGTATTTTTTCTCTTTTTTATTCTTTCTCTTGTTTCCTTTCTTTTTATCTATGTAATCATTTGTTTCTGAAACTTCAATAAATATTATTTTTTTTAAAAAAAACCGGCAGAAGGGAGCAAGGGAGGAAAGAGGATGGAAGGACACAGGGCAATGGAGGTGTGTCTTTCGCTTCCTGTCGTCTGGGAGGGAAGTCAGGAACTCGGAATCTGCAGGGGCTTCACGAAGAAAAGCTTTCTGCCGGCTGCTTCCAGGCAAATGAGCATCCCAGAAAAACACACTGTGACCTGTGGGGTGTTGCCATATCAATTGTTTTTGAAAAGTTACCACAATGTGGTCTAGAAACCGGTATAGGATGAGATTAATAGATCGCCCAGCCCTAATCCTCATTCACCACCAGAAATCCAGATTCACCAACTCCACCTCACTTTCAAAAGGTACCTTACATCTAAAATTATACTCACTATTGTGAGACATTACCTTCATTATTTCATTACTATACAATTTTACATATAAACAGCAGAACCTCAAATACATGACATGCTTTTAAAATGGATTTCCTGCTGAGTTGAGTTCATTGCTGTGAACAAAAGAGTGGACTCTGAAAGGAACACTTTCCTCACTCCATACATCTAAATGGGTTCTCCCCTCTGAGTCCTTAGATGTTCCTTAAACACTCCATTATAACTAAAGCACTTTCTGCAATCTTTCCCTTTAAACAGCTTCTCCTCTTTGAGGGTTGATGGGTTTGTAGGGTGTCAGCTGTTAAAGTTCTTCCTGTCCATGAGTCTGTTGATGTAGGACTTACACGACATTTATATGGTTTCTCTCATGTGGGAGTTTGTTGATGTAAATCAAGGGTTCCACTCGGACTGAAGCTCCTTCCAAACTCCATACATTTAAATGGTTTCCTCCCTGTGTGTCCGTTGATGTTTTCTAAGGTTTCCAATCTGAATGAAGCTCTTTCCACAGTCCACACCTTTATATGGTTTCTCCCCTGTGTAAATCCATTGATGTGTTTTAAGGTCTCCATTCTGACTGAAGCTCTTTCCGCACTCAATGCATTTAAATGGTTTTCCCCCGTTTGTGAGCCAGTTGATGTTTTCTAAGGTTTGCATTGAAACTGAAGCTCTTTCCACATTCCATGCATTTATATGGTTTTTCACCCGTGTGAGTCCGTTGATGTATTCTAAGTACATCACTCCGACTGAAGCTCTTTCCACACTCTATACATTTAAAAGGTTTCTCCCCTGTATGCGTCCGTTGATGCATATTGTGTTTTCCAATCTGACTGAAGCTCTTTCCACACTCCATACATTTATATGGTTTCTCCCCTGTGTGAGTCTGGTGATGTTTATTGAGGTGTCCACTCCAACTGAAGCTCTTTCCACACTCCATACATTTATATGGTTTTTCACCAGTGTGACTTCGCTGGTGTAATTTAAGTTCTTCATTCCGCCTGAAGCTCTTCCCACACTCCATGCATTTAAAAGGTTTTTCACCCGTGTGAATCCGTAGGTGTGAACTTAACTGTCCACTCTGACAGAAGCTTTTTCCACACTCCATGCATTTAAATGGTTTCTCCCCTTTGTGAGTCTGTTGATGTTTCCTAAGTTGTCCACTATCACTAAAGCTCTTTCCGCACTCTATACATTTATATGGTTTCTCCCCTGTGTGAATCCGTTGATGTATTCTAAGGTATCCACTATCACTAAAGCTCTTTTCGCACTCTATACATTTATATGGTTTCTCCCCTGTGTGAATCCGTTGATGTATTCTAAGGTCTCCACTCTGACTGAAGCTCTTT
Organism: Podarcis muralis; assembly: GCF_964188315.1. Lineage (NCBI taxonomy): Eukaryota > Metazoa > Chordata > Lepidosauria > Squamata > Lacertidae > Podarcis > Podarcis muralis. The sequence continues at coordinate 76,938,619 of NC_135664.1, read as the reverse complement.
CCGCACTCTATACATTTATATGGTTTCTCCCCTGTGTGAATCCGTTGATGTATTCTAAGGTATCCACTATCACTAAAGCTCTTTCCGCACTCTATACATTTATATGGTTTCTCCCCTGTGTGAATCCGTTGATGTTTCCTAAGGTCTCCACTATCACTAAAGCTCTTTCCGCACTCTATACATTTATACGGTTTCTCCCCTGTGTGAGTCCGTTGATGTTTCCTAAGGTGTCCACTATCACTAAAGCTCTTTCCGCACTCTATACATTTATATGGTTTCTCCCCTGTGTGAATCCGTTGATGTATTCTAAGGTATCCACTATCACTAAAGCTCTTTCCGCACTCTATACATTTATATGGTTTCTCCCCTGTGTGAATCCGTTGATGTTTTCTAAGGTCTCCACTATCACTAAAGCTCTTTCCGCACTCTATACATTTATACGGTTTCTCCCCTGTGTGAGTCCGTTGATGTTTCCTAAGGTGTCCACTATCACTAAAGCTCTTTCCGCACTCTATACATTTATATGGTTTCTCCCCTGTGTGAGTCCGTTGATGCATATTGAGGAGCCCATTCTGAATGAAGCTCTTTCCACACTCCATACATTTATATGGTTTTTCACCAGTGTGACTTCGCTGGTGTAATTTAAGTTCTCCATTCTGCCTGAAGCTCTTCCCACACTCCATGCATTTAAAAGGTTTGTCACCTGTGTGAATACGTAGATGTGAACTTAAGTGTCCACTCTGACGGAAGCTTTTCCCGCACTCCATGCATTTAAATGGTTTTTCCCCTGTGTAGTCTGCTGGTGTATATTGAGGAATCCTCTCTGACTGAAGTTCTTCCACACTCCCTGCATTGTAATCCTTTCTTGTCCATGTAAATCCGCTGATGTGTTCTAAGTTTTCCAGTATCAGTGAATCTTTTCCCATACTCCATACCTTTAAATGGTTTCTCCTCTCGGAGTCATTGATGTGAGCTATGTGTCCTCATTCAATGAAGCATATCCCACATTTCACACATTTTAATTTCTATTCCTCATGAAACGAAAGGTGCCCCATTCCTTGGAATTCTGAATGTCTTCTCCATCACCTTCTTCAGAGTGCGAGGAAAGGAAATCCTGTTTGGGTTTCAAGGAAGAGAACATTAGCCCCTTCTCTTATTTTAACATCTCCTACATTCTCCCATGTCCTACCCATGTTCCCAATATTTTGGAAATGAAAATGATAGGTCAGCTGAATGGGTGCTCAGGGAAGCTCCTGTTCTTGGAGATGGACCTCCATCTACATGCCTCACATTGCATGGAGAGAGCAAGAGAAGCAGAAGGAAAGCAGCTGGCACATCGGAATCCCAGACCCCCACTGTTCCTTATAATAATGATGGGCTGCCTGATCTCGAGCCCATCCTAAAGTGACACTGAAAAAGCTGCATATTAAAGGCAAATGGATAACTGTACTAGTGAAAACTTCAACCTTGAATATGTAGTGTTGAATTATTGATGGCCTGAAGTTGTGTTATTTCTAGAGACAGGAATTCATTCCGGTTCTGTCTCAAATATAGCTATTACCGTATTTTTCGCTCTATAGGACGCACTTTTTCCCCTTCAAAAATGAAGGGGAAATGTGTGTGCGTCCTATGGAGCGAAGAAGCCATAGCCCCGTGACCCTCTCCTGGCTGGAGAGGTGGCGCGCGGCTATGGCAGGAGCCTCTTTAGCCGCACACCACTTCTCCAGCCGGGAGAGGGTCGTGGGGGGCTTCTTTAGCTAATCAAGCCCCCCGAGACCCTCTCCCGGCTGGAGAGATGACGGGCAGTTTTGGCAGGAGCCTCTATAGCCGCGCGTCACCTCTCCAGCCGGGAGAGCGCGCACGTGGCTAAAACAGCCCCCCCCCCCGAGACCCTCTCCCAGCTGGAGAGGTGACGCGCGACTATGGCCGGAGCCTCTATAGCTGCGTGTCACCTCTCCAGCCAGGAGAGCGCGCCCGCGGTTAAACAAGCCCCCCGGGACCCTCTCCCGGCTGGAGAGGTGACACGTGACTACGGCAGGAGCCTCTCCGCATGTCACCTCTCCAGCCTGGAGAGTGCGCGGGGGGCTATGGCAGGAGCCTCTCCGCTGCACGCCTTTTCCCGCTCCCCGACCTGCTCTTTGGGGCTGGTGGTGGGCTTCCCCCTGCCAGGCTCAAAGAGCAGGTTGAAAGGAACCTGAAGCCTGGAGAGCGAGAGGGGTCAGTGTGCACCGACCCCTCTCGCTCTCCAGGCTTCCAAGGTAGCCGCCTGAAGGCGACTGAATGCACCTTAAACGGCACCTTGTTTTAGAGGGGGAAAACAAGAGGGGGAAAATTCTCCCCCTCTCTGCGCAGCGCCTCCTGCCGCTTCGCTGAAGGGGTGCTGGGCAGAGAGGGGGAGAATTTTTTTCCCTTGTTTCCCCCCCCTCTAAAACAAGGTGCGTCCTATTGTCCGGTGTGTCCTATAGAGCGAAAAATACGGTATGTGATGTCATGAGGTGTCATGGGAGCAGTAGTACCTTTGGTGGTCCCCACCCTCAACTCAGCTCTCACCTGTCCCTTCCAGAAGCTGTCAGGATGAATCAGGGGCCACAATCCCAGGAATGGCTTCAACCGGCTGGCAAAACCAGGTGAGGATAGCTGATGGGTCTCAAATCCTTGGGGGGCAGGGGAATTCTGCTGCACCTGAAGTCAAGCCCTGGTGGATGGAGAGGATGAGAAGAACAGTGAATCCCACAGTCCAGAAGGCAGATTCTGCCCATCCTGCAGAGGAAAGTGAAGGGCAGATGGGATCGTCAACCGGGGAAGGGAGCCCATTGAGAAGGAAAGCTCTGGTCCTAAACCTTCACTGCCTCATGAGTTATGTTCAGGAGAAGAAAAGGCTATGGAGGGAAACCCACACAAATCCGGAGTGGAGTCTCTAAGACGGTTGGATGGTGTCCTGCACACCTTCTTCATTCAACTCCTGCAGCCAAGCTGGTGCCAAACATACTGCTCTGCTTTCCTTGGGACCATATCAGCCGGGCTGAGAAGGGGGTCTGGTTGGCTAGGCAGCCCAGGACCCCCAAACCCCCTGCCCAGGCTGGCAGTGCTACAAACACAGCAGTTTCAAGTGGGGAGATGGGCTCAGAGCTGTGTATCAAGGTCTCTCTGATGTGGAACAAGGGAAACAGAAACAAAATTTACATCATAAAGGTAAAGAGACCCCTGACTATTAGGTCCAGTCGTGGCCGACTGTGGGGTTGCGGCGCTCATCTCGCTTTATTGGCCGAGGGAGCCAGCGGCATACAACTTCCGGGTCATGTGGCCAGCATGACTGAGCCACTTCTGGCGAACCAGAGCAGTGCATGAAAACGCCATTTACCTTCCCGCCGGAGTGGTACCTATTTATCTATTTGCACTTTGACGTGCTTTCGAACTGCTAGGTTGGCAGGAGCAGGGACCGAGCAATGGGAGCTCACCGCATCACGGGGATTCGAACCGCCGACCTTCTGATTGGCAAGTCCTACGCTCTGTGGTTTAGCCCACAGCGCCACCTGGATCCCATATTTACATCATACGGCACTGTAAAAGTATTCAAAATATTTGTTTTTCGAAGAAAAGACCACAGTGTATCAGGTGGGCCCTTGAAAGCTAATAAACGTATTGTGGCTGGAAGTTTTGGGGGTGCAGGACCAGGAAAGCTCCTGCCACCATGATCCTTCCAATGGGGATTCAGGCCTCATCATGGGACTGAAATTGCCCTGGTTGTGCTGGTTGATGATCTCCAACGGGCCAGAGGCTGAGGGGGAAGCTGTTTCCTGGTTCTGCTGGATCTCTCAGCGGCCTTGAAGACCTTTGGCCATGGTGTCCTTCTGGACCCTCTAGGGGAGCTGGGGGCCCTGCCATGCAGTGGTTCCCCTCCTTCCTCCTGGGCCATGTCCAGAAAGTGGTGTTCAGACCCCTGGATGCTTACTTGTGGGGTGCCTCAGGACTCCATTCTCTCCCCCATGCTTTTTACTATCTATATGCAGCCACTGGGAGAGATCATCAGGGGGTTTGGGCTGGGAGTTCACCAGTATGTGGATGATGCCCAGCTCTTCCTCTCTTTTAAATTGGAACTAGTGAGGATGGTGAATGCCCTGTGTGTCTGTTTGGAGGTGGTTGGAGGATGGATGGCGGCCAACACATTGTGGTTGAATCCTGACAAGTTAGAAATACTGTCCCTGGGGGAGGGTGGGGGCACTCCTGGTCCTGATGGGGTAACTGTGCCCCTGAAGGACCAGGTGTGCAGCCTGGGGGTCACCGCCTTCTGGGATCCATTTGTGAACAGAATGTGTGAGTCAACTCTTTTTATACTTTTATAGAAGACTGTGTCGTGTCTTATCTTTTTATGACAGAGTAAAGTGGAAATTACCAAGGAATCTTATTTTAGAGGCTTTAGCGAGCCTGAGCAAATGCATCCGCTGTAAGTTTAAAAGGGGGAATGTTACTCTGCTAAATTGTACAACTTGTTAACACAAGTTGGAAAGGATATAATCAAACAAAATATCCTCTCCTGCATTCCTGAACATTCCCAGTGTCATGGTTGCATTTCTCAGGCATAGAAAAGTACGGATCTAAGTACAGCGATAATTCCTAACCTATCGGTTCAAGAAGGTTCTGGTAGTTTTACTCTGTATGATTCAAAGCTGGTGTTTTTTCTAGATCATGGGGAGGCAAACTAAGGCCTGGGGGTATAAATGTGATGATGATGATGATGATGATGATGATGATGATGATGATGATCTTGTGGGGGTTTTTAAAGTTATTTTGGAATTCGTACTGCTATATCAGCTCACAAAATCTTATGGGTGGAGAAAATCACAGGGTTGCTGTAAAATATAATCCCACCCACTTCTCATTTATATACAGTCTGTAAATTTGGGGAGGTCACACACCTCACCTGTGCTAATACTGGCAGTCTTTGGCCTCCACAGGCACACCCGGTGTGTAGAGCCTCCAGCCACAGGCACTGTCTATCAAGAAAAGGGGTCCTTTGACTGGGAAGACAGACAGAGTCTTGCTGAAATCTTACAGAGAGCACAAAGTGCAACTGGCTACTACGTCACATGTCAGAATGACTCCACAGTTAGCAGTTAAGCCTGAATAAATTGAGTAGACCCAAATGACTGTGCAGTCCCTGCACTTCCCAGCCTGCTTGGCTGCTTCTGCTCTCATGTGTCTTTGTCACGTGACAAAAGATTCATGCAGTCGCTGTCATCAGATGCTGATGGATTGTATCTCAGCTTGTCAGTCACTCTGACATTGGCTACAAAGAATAAGAGGAACAGAAGTGCTTTTGAGGTGCAACTTCCGTATCATTCCTGAGAGCCATTCCATGGACTCTGCACCCCTGTTTCTGATGACAGGTGTACATTATCCTCATCCTCAAGAAAGGACAATTAAAGATGGAAGCCTGAGAGAGAGGGAAAGGTTTCTGGCTGCTTCCTGGGTGGGATTGCGGAAACCAAGAGCCGCTTCTGAGAAGGCCTCTCCCCTCCTCTCTTGTCACGGCTAACAATTGGCCGCTGTTTCTTTAATGCTTAAAAAGCTGCGGGTTGTATATATAGAGTGAGAAATGTTAGTTTGGTGTTGGGTTGGTTGATTGGTGAAAGCTGGCAGTGTTGATGTGTGTACAGTTGGTCAGTCGCTTTTGCAGAAAGACTTTTGAGAAGACAGTGGTACCTCGGGTTAAGTACTTAATTTGTTCCGGAATTCCATTCGTAACCTGAAACTGTTCTTAACCTGAAGCACCACTTTAGCTAATGGGGCCTCCTGCTGCCGCTGCACCACCACCACAATATTTCTGTTTTCATCCTGAAGCAAAGTTCTTAACCTGAGGTACTATTTCTGGGTTAGTGGAGTCTGTAACCTGAAGCGTCTGTAACCCGAGGTACCACTGTAAAAGCAGAAAGTACTCTGCCAGGATGCTCTTCTCGTGGACTCTTTCATGCTGACAAGGGCCCAAGGACCAGGCTGAGGCGACCAAGGGAGGCCAGAACCTTCTCTTTTCTTTTCACAAATACTGACATCTCTTCCTCTGGACTTCCTCTCCTCTCCAGGGGACCAATGGTTGGACTGGGCAGAATCGCTGTGTCTGGACAGGGCAGGGGCTTATGGGGCAGGAAGAGGATGGAGATTGCAGGAAGGAAGGGGTGGGGGGACAGGACCCCCCACTTTCCAGGGATCCCTCTCTGGTCGCCTTGAAGGGGGGGGGGTCGATTACTGGGCGGGAGAGAGAGGCCAAGGCTGTTCCACCAGAGATCCCCCGCAGCTGCCACAATGGAGACGCGATATCTCCCCCCCCCCCACCGCCAATGCTGCCCTTCCCTGCCCCATGGATGCTCCTCTCCCTCCCCCCCTTGACCCCCTCCCTCTCTCCTGAGTCTCCCCTGCATCCAGAGGCTCCCTTGGCTCTGTTCACCCCACACCCTGCGCCCCCATCTCTCCAGCCGGAGGCGCCCCCCCCAAGAGAAAAATGGGAGGGACAGGGGGGTCTCTATCCAGGCGTCTCTCGCGCCGCTTAACCCTTTCATGGGCCGCTTTTCTCCGTGCAGAGCCAGGGGAGATGGGTGAGGGGTCCGCCCTGCGAGGAAAGCCCCCTGCGGGCGCCTGGGGGAGCTGGCGGGGGTCTCTGGGTCCTTTCCCCCCTCTCCGCCCCCCCCCCCCGCGACCCCTTTACCTCTTTGTCCTCGCTCCCGATTCTCCTTTCCTGCAACATCCATGGGGGGGGGGTCCCCTGTGATACGGAAGGAGCAAGGGGGGGGGTACCCATCCTTCCCCACTGCTTCCTGAAGGGGTCCGAGGCGATGGCCCCTGCAGTGCCCAGCCGGCCTCGAACCCTCAGCCCCCGCACCGTTGTATAGGCACCACACTGTTCCCCTGCCTTGTAAATAGAAGGCTCTCTTTCCTGTCTTCATGCGGGCAGAATAAGCCCCATCTTTCCTATGCCTTTCTCTCGCCCTATTCCTAACGTGAGTCGACCGTATCATATTGTATCCCCCATTCATAAAACGAGCCGCGCTTTAGCCAATCACAGCCGTGCATTCGTCCTGCAGGAGCTAGCTCAGGGAGCTCTTGCACGCCTCATTTAACCTCCTGACAAGCTACTGACGGCCCCCCACGGCGAGAACAATGGAACCGAAACCCCGGACCTCGTAAAACTGTCAAATTCTGGATACAATGTATCCATTCTATTTCCGCTCTTGATCAACAGTACGGAATAGGTTGGAAATCATCGGAACCTTTGGAAATTAATATAAAATCAGTCCGATTTCCTCGCTCTCGGTGCCATTCAACTCAGTTCCCCCTGGACTCCATGATGTTACCCCTACTTCCATAATCCCCGAAACGGCAGGTCACGTACACAGGAACTTCCTAATCCTGTCAGATCGTTTCGCCTGACCTTTCCTCCGGGCAATATTAGGTGGCAGACGATGCATATCTCTGGCCCTTTGTCTTACCACCACCGGTACTTGATAAATGTTTATCTATGTATATCACTCGCTCCGCATATTTCCCCCTCCCTTATCTTAAATGTTAATTAATGTAACCCCACCTTTCCCTAATATATTCATGACGTGTGAAATATATTCATGATGTAACCTGTGAAACCCAACCTTCCCATAATGTATTCGTGACGTTTCGTGCACTGTATTCTGGGACTTGGAGGGAACTTTTAAAAGTTTATGTCGCCCCATTCTCGGGGTTCAATCTCGTCTTGAACCTGTTGCGCAATAAACTTGGATCTTCTGCAGTTTGCTCCTGTCCGGCTGAGCTCATTTTCTTCCGCAGGGACCCGCGGACTTACTTAGTCCGACGAGCTGGGTGGCAGAATAGCCCTGCACCCAGATTTTCCGCAACAGTATGGCGCCCAACGTGGGGCTTGCGGTTCTCCCGGGCTGCTGACTGGGGGCCCCGAAATCTTCAGCCGGCTCCGGGCCATTTTGCCTGGGAAGATCCTTTTGGACCCCCAGCCATCTCCCGGGCGGTAATCGAAAGCCCTAGGAGTTCAGCCGGGGAGCAAAGAGGGATCCAGCCGGCTTATTCATCGATCCCGGGATCATCATAGAAGACGCGTGAGTATAAGGAAAAGGAAAAATCCAGTGCACTGGTGGGAAGGGGGTGGAAGTCTCCTGGCAACTGAATTCTCTGCCCTCCTCTCTATCGCTCCTTCTCGCCTGTCTCTTGGTCCAAGTGGTGAGAGAGACCGTGGACCGCTGCTCAACCCGAAAGGGGGGTTCTGAGCTCTATCTCTTTCTCTAACACCCTCCAGCCAGCCGCACCAATTGGGAGCCCGAAAGTAAGACGGAGAGACCCGACTTGAAAGATAGCCGACTCTCCGCAACGGGCATCCCAGTTGAAAGCAAGGGGTTGGAGCTCTTTTTCCGATCTTCCCGAGCATCCTTCCTAGGGGGCAGGAAGTGGTCTGGCTTTCTATCCCAATCCCAGCCGCACTGGTCGGTGCCACGTAACACGTGTATCGTGCGTGAGCCCGCTTCCAAAAGCAAGGGGGATTTTCGACCCGAAATTCTATCCAGGGACCACCCGATCTGGCACCGCACGGCGCGGGCGTTCAGTAGGGCCCCTTTTCCTGAGAGTGAACGATAGGTAGGGGGTTGCCAGGAGGGATGGCCCATGAGGAATTGGGCGGGATCGGCAGAGTGGAAAGGACCCCAGGTTATTGACTAAGGAAATAGGAAAAGGAACACAAGGAACCGGATAGCTAGAGCTCTCTAAAAAACCCACTAAGGAAGTTGCCAAGCAACTAAAGGCCCCTTCTCTTTCTTTACTATATATCCCTGCACTACGAGTTACCCAAATCCTAATCAACCCTTCTCGTTCCCCCTTAGGATAAAACAAACAAACAAACAAACAAAAAAGCAACAACAGCAAAGCATGCATATATAAAGGGGTACCCCGTCAACCAAGCGTTGTGAGCCCTGCCAGTTTGATTAACTGGTGGTGTGTTTGAAGAGGCAAGGAGGCTCATAAAACCATGTGGGACCTTCCTACTAATTTTACTTGATGAAGCCAAAGGAAGCGGCCCAACTCCTTGCAATAACCAACTAAAGGATGAGAATATGTATGTTTACATGTTGTCTGTTATGTGTGTTGTCTGTTAATACATATATGTAGAATATGTATGTTTACATGTTGTCTGTTATGTGTGTTGTCTGTTCCTTCTGTCTTTGACAGACTACCTTTCTTAAGTGTGCATAGTTTAAACTGCAAGCTTGCTTCGAAATTTTAAATCTAAGGAAGCCATGCTGGACCTTATCAGTCCTAAATAATACAAAATGAGAATGAGGGGTGCAAATGTTTACCCCACCTCTTGCTTTGCCGCAGCTTTTGGGATTGTAAGTCTACAGTCTATCTTGGAATGTGAAGTTAACCTAATGTTTCTGTTGCAAAAGCCTAGTTGAGCACAATTGCTCTCTCAAGCTAAAATGCAGTGTCTGTATTTCATTAAGCACATGCCTATGAAAATAGGTGTTCCTTCTAAGAAAATATCTGAGTCCAGTTTTAACTTTGATTTGGTTGGACATAAGAGTTGGACAGAAGAGTTATTGTAAGGCTCCCGATATCAGTCTCTATAAGACTTCCTGGCCTCTTTTCTTAGAAAATGCCCCCCTTGTTTCATTCTGTCTCTTTCAGGTTTTTTTTCCTTTCTTCTTTTCTTCTCCTTCTTACTTCTGTGCCAGGTAAATTTACTCCCGAGTAAGCTTCCTTTAAAGGAAACTGCAAAGGGGGGGGGCATAGATTAGTCTTACTATTCCTCTGCAAGTTCAGGAAAATTGTTCCCTTTGTATTCCTTTTAAATCAAATCTATGGCTGTTTTAATTATTTGTGAGTGGTCATATCAATTGAATTAACTTTGCTTTATAAAAGATCCTCTCCCTATCTTAGAAAAAAAAAACTGTTCGCTTCAATCTTCCTTTAAATATCATTTCACAAGGAACTTGCATTCTTTAGTCTAAGGAAGTAAACTCTCACTCAAACTAGCTTCAAGATCTGCAAAACGGGTTCTGTATAAAGCTGGGTACTTTATTTTCCTCTTCCTTAGTACATGATAGGAGCATTGATTGTGCTCTCTTCCCCAGTAGTGCCTGTGTACATAAGTATGTTTGTGTCTCTTTGGTAGTACAAATCTTGCTGTGAAATCTTTTGTGAACCCTATATTTTGGAGGGTTGGACTAGATGACCCCAGGGTCCCATTCAACTCTCCCAATTTGTGGCTGTGTGGAAGGACTTGGAGGGTAATTCTTAAATTCTGGTGTGGTGATGGAGTTGAAATTCAGCCTAGCTTTGCTCTTTAGTTTTAAAAGGTGAGAGGTGAAGCTGTGATGTTTTGAAGCAGAACTGGTAATATCAAGCATTTGAGTGATTACAGTGTTTATCATTTTATCTACTATTTAAAAATCAGACTTCCCTTTGCTTGAGCTGCAAGAACATGATCCCTTAAAAAGGATGCAACATTTTCAATAGTATAAAAGGCTTGCTGAGACATGAACTCTGCACACGCACAGAGGCTAGATCAGTCAAAAAAAAAAGAAAGAAAAAGAGAGAGAGAGAGAGAGAGAGAGAGAGAGAGAGAGGAGGTTTGGAGGGTGTGTACTGCATGGAGAAAACTTATCCAAATTTCCTTGTGTAGGGCTTGGAACCATTGGGGGAAATCACCATTGATGTGTCTTGCTCCAGGGGCTACGAAAAAAAAAAAAAAGTTAAGTACCGGGCCATCAAAAGTCAAGAGGTTGCCAAGTTTCAAATCTTAACATGCCAAATTCTTTTCACAGGTAAATATCAAAGCATTCCCCCCCTCAATGGGATTTAAATCACAGACTTCGTATGTGTGCCTTTTAGGAACAGCATTTCCTGATAGGCTTCTCACATGAAATAATTTCCCTTTTAACAGGATATGTAAACCCCGATAACAAAGTGTTTGTTTTCATGAAGTTCTTTTATCAGGTAGCACATGGTGAATTTTAAGTTTCCCCCCCATCGTTTTCCCATTTTTTCAGTCCAGTAGTAATCCGTGTGGTTTTGATAATATCTTTGTATTATTTAATAATAATTCTTTTCTAAGTCTGATGTCTTTGTGTCAAGTCTGTTTTCATCTGACTGGTAATCTAATTTTTTTTCTTTTTATTTATTTTTTAACCTTTGTATTTTTACAGTTCTCTTTCTAGACTAACCGTGTTTTAAGTCCCCAAAACCCTGCCCCCTTACAGGATATCACTTATACAGATGTGCAATGATGAAAAGCGGCAACAACCCCTCAACTCAGTTCTTCGCGATCACAAGACCTGCACAACAGACGCCAGAGTTTCAAAGTGCCCACAGCTATCTCTTTCAAAGGATATAGACTGACGGGGAGGAGTTGAATTGCGAGGACATTTTTTTTTCACTTGAACCTCAAGCCTCTGTGCTCCAGGGATTCAAAAGATACATGCGTAAAAGATCACAATTGTGTCAATATGCAACTGATATTTAATTAGTTTGTTTTGTGTATTATGTGTTATTATGTAGGAATGTTGAAGTGTGTCTGATTATGTGTTATCTCCACAAAGGAAAAATTTCTGTGTAATGTAACATACATAACTATGAACAGCAGAAGGATATGGCTTACACCCCAAGTCTTCATGGAGGACTCCCATATATTACAATGCTTTCCAATAGAGCAGACTATATTTAGATTAAGTCAACTGATGATCATATTTCCTTGTCCCACCTGGCACTCTGAAGAGTGCCAACCTTCCCTACCTATTTATTTATGCATTCAATGTTTTCCTATATATGAAGCTCCCAGATTTTACTATTTCTTTCTTTCTATTTCAAATCTTTTCTATGATTTCTCTGCATCTCTTGCAGATTCAGTACTGTCTTCAACTAGCAATTGTTCTGTATTTATTTACTTATTAATCTTGGTTTTCCCGTATAGCTGCGAAATTAATCTACCACAACCAAGTATTATTATCGGAACCATATTTTATCAGGTAGATTTGAAGCAACGCTCCTTATTATTATTTGAGATGTTTTGATTAGGATGCCAGATGAAATTGGGTGTAGATCATGTCCCAAATTTTATTTATTTATTTGAGGACACGACTACCATACGTAATATTATTATTGATAACAAGAAACGTGTATATGCCTTGATGTAGCAAGAATGGTCCCTTATAGAGTTAAATTGACTCATTTGGACAAATGCCCCTTAAGAATGGCTTTAGTTTTAACATATTGGTTTTGAAAAGTTGAGAACCACGGGGCAAGATAAATTCAAATTGGACTCTACTGGAATTGGGCACGTGTATCCAGGCTGCAACTAGCTTTTGGTCCTTTAAGAGCGAGCGGACAACTTTCCATGAGTGCGAGACCAGAGCCTGCAATAATGAAAAACCCCATAGAAAGACCAAGGCGAAGACATATCTCTCATGATGTGTCCAAGCCTCTGCCAGCTATGGTGGGCACCAGGCGACATGGTTAAATGAAAGCCCTGAGGGGATTCAACAGGATGTGTTACTGTACCACTATGCCGGTGTGAGACCACAGAAGAGCTAGCTTGGCACCTGAAAACACAAAAACGGTGGGGCTAAAAAGAGAAACTGCACTTTTTCCCAGTCAGTAGTGGACCTTCCTGCTAAATGTAAAGCATACACCACTATTGAAAGTGTTTGAAAGAGCTAGGGTGCCACAAGTAATTTTATTCGTCCGTGTTGCTCCCTCTTTTGCTGCCCACCCACCTCCTTTTCCATTAGAGCCTATTCCCACTCACAGGGCACCCCTACATTCACCGAGATTTAGGGTGCGGAGAAAAGATTTGCAAGTTCTTGCAGAACTTTAATGCAAATCTATCTCCGAATGGGGGACTGATACGGAAGGAGCAAGGGGGGGTACCCATCCTTCCCCACCGCTTCCTGAAGGGGTCCGAGGCGATGGCCCCTGCAGTGCGCAGCCGGCCTCGAACCCTCAGCCCCCGCACCGTTGTATAGGCACCACACTGTTCCCCTGCCTTGTAAATAAAAGGCTCTCTTTCCTGTCTTCATGCGGGCAGAATAAGTCCCATCTTTCCTATGCCTTTCTCTCGCCCTATTCCTAACGTGAGTCGACCGTATCATATTGTATCCCCCATTCATAAAACGAGCCACGCTTTAGCCAATCACAGCCGTGCATTCGTCCTGCAGGAGCTAGCTCAGGGAGCTCTTGCACGCCTCATTTAACCTCCTGACAAGCTACTGACGGCCCCCCACGGCGAGAACAATGGAACCGAAACCCCGGACCTCGTAAAACTGTCAAATTCTGGATACAATGTATCCATTCTATTTCCGCTCTTGATCAACAGTACGGAATAGGTTGGAAATCATCGGAACCTTTGGAAATTAATATAAAATCAGTCCGATTTCCTCGCTCTCGGTGCCATTCAACTCAGTTCCCCCTGGACTCCATGATGTTACCCCTACTTCCATAATCCCCGAAACGGCAGGTCACGTACACAGGAACTTCCTAATCCTGTCAGATCGTTTCGCCTGACCTTTCCTCCGGGCAATATTAGGTGGCAGACGATGCATATCTCTGGCCCTTTGTCTTACCACCACCGGTACTTGATAAATGTTTATCTATGTATATCACTCGCTCCGCATATTTCCCCCTCCCTTATCTTAAATGTTAATTAATGTAACCCCACCTTTCCCTAATATATTCATGACGTGTGAAATATATTCATGATGTAACCTGTGAAACCCAACCTTCCCATAATGTATTCGTGACGTTTCGTGCACTGTATTCTGGGACTTGGAGGGAACTTTTAAAAGTTTATGTCGCCCCATTCTCGGGGTTCAATCTCGTCTTGAACCTGTTGCGCAATAAACTTGGATCTTCTGCAGTTTGCTCCTGTCCGGCTGAGCTCATTTTCTTCCGCAGGGACCCGCGGACTTACTTAGTCCGACGAGCTGGGTGGCAGAATAGCCCTGCACCCAGATTTTCCGTAACACCTGCATCCTCCCTCCCCTTTCCGAAAGCGCCCCCCTCCCAGCTATGGGGCAGAGCAGCAATCCGGAGTGGAAGCTCCACTTCCGGGAGAAGCAGAAAGGTTGGGAGGGGGGCTCCCCGCCCCACATTTCTGGAGCAGAAACCGGATTGGAGGAGGAGGAGGAGGAGGAGCAATGTATTGGGGGTGTGATTTGGGATTGTGTGGGAGGGATGAGAGAAGGATGTGCCGGGAGGGGAGGAAAAGTATTGAGCGGGTGGGGGGGGAGGAGGAGTAGACCCCCCCGGTCTTCCTTCTGGGGATCAGGAGAGGGGGGAGGGGCTGATCCCGACAATCCAACAGCGAAGTCACAAAATGAGTTCTGCATTTAAATCAGATCAGACTCCGAGTTCGTGTTTTGGCAACATGACAGGTCTGTCCGTCGGGATCCCTGAGGATTCCTGCTCGCTGCCTTTTCCGGGCCAGCCTGAGAGATCACTGGAAAGGGAGGATTTCTTGACTCCAGAATCCATCACCGCAGACCCGTTTCATTCAGACCCAGAGATCTGCTCTTTGGACCAGTCTGCTTGGATCATGTGGATCACCAATGGATCATATGAATCATCACTGGATCATCCATGATGTCATACCCATCTCACGGAGGGGGGGGCTCAGGATGAATCTCCTGCCACGTGACTGGGGGAGTCTGGGGGCTGACGGGGGTCAGACAGGGCTGCTGTTTTGCTCTCCTTACTATTTCAGCTCAGGTTTTACTGAAATGGGTGGATTGATTGAGGAAACGGGGCTACGTTGCAAAGAGGCAAATGTGTCTACTTTGTTACCACCCAGTGAGTTGTGTTGCAAAGGCCATTTGCAGAAAGGCTCCTATTGTGTCACCTGCGGCTACATGCTGGAGTTTGGGTGTTTTGTGGAAATGTGTCTCTATAAATGCACTTATCCCCGTGCATTTATAATGGCAAGACATTACCCATATTTTTCGCTCTATAAGACGCACCGGACCACAAGACGCACCTAGTTTTTGGAGGAGGAAAACAAGAAAAAAAATATTCTGAATCTCAGAAGCCAGAACAACAAGAGGGATCGCTGTGCAGTGAAAGCAGCAATCCCTCTTGCTGTTCTGGCTTCTGGGATAGCTGCACAGCCTGCATTCGCTCCATAAGACGCACACACATTTCCCCTTATTTTTTAGGAGGGAAAAAGTGAATCTTATAGAGCAAAAAATACGGTAAATCCCATGAGATGTGCAAACTGGCTGCTTTTGGAAGCACCACTCTGCAGCCCTGCCTGATGCACGCTTACTCAATCAATATCCTTTATTCGACCGATAGTCAGAAATAAAACACAGTAATTATAAACTATAACATCATTGGGGTATATAAATAAGGTAGGGCCACAGTACTAGACCTCTCACAGATAACCCACATCAAGGCATTCAGTTATACGTTTCCGACACTTGAGTGCCAGCAAAAGAAATTTAGCCACTGACAAAGTTGTTTTCCCAGAAGACTTATTTAGCAGATATGCTGTCTGCTTTCCTCTTTGTCGGGAACTGAGCTGGGGTAAGTATGGAGTTATAAGATACTGTCTTAAATCGTTGTAGATGGGACAGCTCAGTAAAATGTGCTCTGTGGATTCTACCTCACCCAATGCACAGTGGCATAATCTCTGGTCATATGGGACTCCTCCATATCTTCCCTTCAGAACCGCCGAGTCAAGAACATTCAGCCTAGCTGCAGTAAATAGTCTGCAGTATTCCACGTAGTGGATATCCGCCAGGTAGCGAGCTGGAGCAGCCCGATACAACTGCTCCCCCAGAAACAACCCAGGTTTCACACGGGCTATGTCCTCCTGTCTGGCAATATCCCTTAATCTTTGAGCGATCACCGCCTTTGCGTGGCTATACATCATGGACTCTATATAAAGGGAGGACAACCCGCACTTCTGCACTTCCTCCACTATCTCCCCTTCCCATGGAGATTTAAAGTTATCCCTCAGAATCAAGGGGGCCAAACCCACCGGTCTGAAACAGAGCTTGAGCCATAGCCATAACTTCGCTTTCAGGGCCACATACCTAAAGGCTTGGCAACCGGTTTCCAGTCTCATGATCGCACCTGCCACAGAGGGGGGGATCCTGAGTATGGCCCTGAGGAATTGGGTTTGGATAGATTCCAATTTTTCAAAGTCCCTACGTGAGCCCAAGGCAATGCCCACCAGCAGAAGAGGGAGGACTTTCATTTTAAAGAGTCGCAAGGCAACTTTGACAGTTTGTGCCTGTTTCTTGGAGTACAGGGTTCTAATCACCAGTGCTGCTTTGGATGCTGTCAGGGGCTCAGGAGCAGAGGCACAGGAAAGGGAGGAAATAGAGAGCGAGGGGGAGGAATCCGAAGGAAATATTAGCGATGACAGCGGTCCGAGGTCGCTGAGTCTTTCCAGTGAATCGGAAGATTCACAGAAAGGGGCTCCCATGGTCAGAGCAAGGGGGGTGCCTAGGGGGACACCCCAGGAAGAAGGGGCCAGAGGGGACTCAGAGAGCAGCAGTTGGAAATCAGGACCAGCTTCCCCACCAGAGCGCAGTAGGGGGGAGGAGTCCCAGGTATCGGGATCAGGAAGCTCACCACCAGCGGGAGGAGAGGAGTCAGGATTGGCCACGCCTCCATCGGAGAGCGAGGAAACGGTCAAGAGGAAGGTTGGAGACTGGGCGCGCACGCCAAGTTCAAATGTACAAGAGGGCGACGCAGTTGGCAGCCCGGATAGGGAGCCAGGTCCTAAAGCCCGCCGAAAGGAGGGAGAAGAGTCAGGGGGGTCAGCGTCAGCGTCAGAAGAGTCCAGGAAGGAGGGGACCCCGGGGGGGTAGAAGGACCCAGAGGAGAAAGGAGAGACGGAAGAGGTGGAGTAAGGTTAGAGTCTTAAACTGGTGTACAGGGGGTGGAGACTCAGATGGAGCTTCGCCGGTCTGAGGACTCAGACGTAGCGCTGCGCGCCACTGATGTCAAACCAACAATGAACCACAATAAAGACTTTTGTTTATAAAGAGCAACTGGCGTTGGTCCTTTGTGAGCTGGGACCTGAGGCAGCCTCTGACAGATGCGTTCGAGGCTATGTATTCTCTATGCGCCAGGAAGGACCTATTTGATCTTACAACCTGACCCAGGTATTTGAAGCAACCGACCTGCTCTAAAGGAATACCATTAATTGACCATAAATTAGGTTTCAGTCGAGCAGCAAAGACCATTATTTTGGTCTTGGCATAATTTAGTTGGAGCTCGTGTTGGATCTCATATTCATGAAGAGCTCGAAGCATCCTCCTTAACCCGATGGGGGAGGTAGCTAATAGGGTGGCATCGTCCGCATACAGTAGGACATTCAAGGCTCGTCCTGCCAGTTTTGGTGGATGGAAATCAGCATTTGCCATATGCACCACTAGCGAATTAATATAGAAATTAAACAGAGCAGGGGCAAGCAAACAGCCCTGTCTTACCCCCTAGTGGTGGCAACCGGATTGGAGACTAGCCCCTTACTATCTAGCCTAATCCTCAGGAGGGTATTTGTATGCAAATTAATAATCAGCAGGAGAAGGCGGCGGTCGATAGATGTCGCAGCCAATTTTGTCCATAGCTGGTTCCTGAGAATTAGATCAAAGGCCTGCTTAAAGTCTATAAAGGCGGTGTGGAGGGCTTTTAGGCCATTGCCAGCGTACAGTGGTACCCCGCAAGACGAACGCCTCGCAAGACGGAAAACCCGCTAGACGAAAGGGTTTTCCGTTTTGGAGGCGCTTCGCAAAATGAATTTCCCTATGGGCTTCCTTCGCAAGGCGAAAGCCCATAGGGAAATCTCCGGGACAGCGGGGAAGCGCAGCACGTCTTCCCCACTGTCCTCGGACCTCCTCCGAAGGCTGGTGGTGGGGTGGAGAGACCTCCTCCCGCCGCCAGCCTTCGGAAGGCTGCTACAAAGGCTGGCGGCGGGAGGAGGTCTCTCCGCCCCACCGGCAGCCTTCGGAGGAGGGGACCTTCTCCCCGCGCCAGCCTTCGGATGGCTGTCCTGAAGACTTGCGGTGAGAGGAGGGTTTTCCTTCCCACCGCCAACATTCAGAATGCTGTTCTGAATGTTGGCGGTGGGGAGGAAAAACCCTCCTCCCACCGCAAGCCCCGGGAACAGAGGAGAAGCGCTGCGCGCCTTCCCCTCTGTTCCTGTACCTGTCCTGAAGGCTTGCGGTGGGGAGAAAAGCCCTTCTCCGCACCGCCAGCCTGGCAAGCGGTTTCCCTAGGAACGCATTAATTGATTTTCAATGCATTCCTATGGGAAACCGTGCTTCGCAAGACAAAAAACTCGCAAGAAGAAAAAACTTGCGGAACGAATTAATTTCGTCTTGCGAGGCACCACTGTACTTGGTGGCCAAGTGATTTAGGATTAAGATTTGGTCTGTTGTTGATCTTCCGGGGCGGAAACCCGCCTGTTCCTCTGCAATGATATTGTTGCTTTCCATCCAGGTCGTTAATTTGTTAACTTTAATAGATCTTTAATAGGCCCTTTCTTGTGAATTAACACAATCAGTGCAGAGTTCCAGCTTGGAGGAAATTGTGCTGTTTTGTTTATATAAGTAAAAAGAGCTGCTAGGGGTGGACACCACCAATCCTTGTTGGCTTTAATAACATCTATGGAAATAAGATCGTCTCCGGGTGCCTTGCCCGCCTCAAATTGGCCTATAAGTGTTTCCACTTCAGAGCAGGTAACGGGATCCCACTCTGGCAAGGGGGCCAAATCTAACCTTCCTCCGCTGGCTGCGTGAGCTGCATATAAATCAGAGAAGAAGCTTTCCCAGGTGTCAGCTGGAATTTGGGGTTCTATCCTTGACAACGGTCTACCCAGGTATGGAGAAATTTGGTGCCAAAAGGAGGAGGGATTTCTATTTTCTGCAGCTTTTAGAAGGTTCTTCCAATCATTTCTTTCTGCCGCAAGCTTCTTTTCCTTTAATAGTGCTTTATACCTTCTCTTGAGGTTCATAAGGTGACTGCTAGGTGCGGGGTCATTTGATGCCCTATATGCCAAGAATTCATTATATAGGTTGTTCTTGAAGTGCCTACATTCCTCATCAAACCACTTTTTATGAGAGAAATGGTTACTATTCATCACCGGGGTCTTAGCCACGAAGGTTTTAGCAGTTCTACTAAATTGTCAAATATTGGCAGTGGCTCAACTGCCTGGATAAGGGAGTCCCTTGTCTCTTGCAGTTGGTCAGACCAAAGGAGTTCATTTATCCGTTGAGCCATATTGTCGGTCCATTTTAAGGCAGTGGGCCTCATCTGAAGCTGGTTATTTGTAATAGGCACACAGGAATAGGTAGCCAATTCTCCATCCAGGGTCAGAGAGAGTTCTAATGGAAAATGGTCACTTCCCAGCCTCGTTACCACCCTAAAGTTGGAAATTTTGGGAATTAGGTCTACTGATGTCCAAATAAAGTCTATGGTAGAGGCTCGGGAGCCTGACCAGAAAGTAAATTCGGCAGGGTAATCAGAACTGAGAGCTCCGTTTAGAAGGTGAAAATTAAGAGCCATCAAAGTTTGTCTACATTTAAAACCTGTGTATGTAGCAACACTGTCTTTAAAGTTCCTGGGTAAAAGGTCTGAGGTTAAAATGGGTAGTGAGGGATATTTATTATATTTAGCAAATAATGATTTATCAGAGTGAGACAATCGGCCGTTGAAATCTCCTGCAACTAGGAAGGTGGCTTCAGGGCATTTCTCTAGGAGAGTTTCAAGAGTCAGTTGAATTCCCCTCCATCTTTGGTCCACCAGGTTTTTCTTATAGATTGGGTGCAAATAAACATTAATCACCACAAACACTTCCTCCGCTGTTTGTAGCTTTACACCCAGCATGGATGACGACTGAATGTCGATTTGTTCCACCTGCAGATTTAAGGCCAAAGAAACTAAGATAGCCAACCCACCTTGTGGTCTGCCAGGTGATAGTGGATTCTGTTGTGCATTCAGGTAGAAGCCCTTATACCCTGATAAGGAGAAGCCCTCACAAGCCCAGGTCTCTTGCAGCAAAAAAATACGACTGCCTTTTATGTAGGCGACAAAGGATGGATCCACCAGCTTAGGTTTAATGCCAGCTACATTCCAGGATAAGAAAGTAAGTGATCTCCTGGTCACCCCTTCGAGTCATGCTGGGCCTTGCGGAACCAGCACGGCAGAATCCACCTGGGAATGCATGCGGCGAAGGGGGGCAATAGGCTGGAAGAAGGAAGTAATTGTAGCTTGTTTACCAGGCAATTTCCGAGCACCACTTACCGCAGCAGCAGCCATGGATTGAGGCTTAATTATTGGTAGCTGCAGGGATGGATTCTGGAGCACGGGAGTATCACTTAACGACAGGTCCATAGACTCTACATTTAAAGTATGCTCTAAGATTGAGAGGGGTGGGCCTTTTGGATCTGCGGTTGCTGTGGGGAACATGCAGTGTAAGGCAGGTGGAAGGCATCCTTTTCGGTTTGCCTCCAAAAGAGCATTCAGTCTTGCCACAGCTTCCGAGTTTGACCAGAGGGTTGTCGAATCTTCCACTGTATCCTGGCTTGACATCCCGAGGCCGTGTACAGCCAGGTTGCAGATCAGAGGTCGTTAAAACAGGTACCACTTGGGCTTGTGTAGACTGATCTACAATTGGTGAGGAATTCATCTTATTTACATGAGCATGATCTTCTGAGTTACGGAGACAGAGTAGCAACTCGTCCAATCTGTCCGTTATCTCTGTTTGCTCCCGTTTTGGCAGTTGGGAGAAGGATAGAAGTAACTCACGCTCCGTAGAGTTCTCCAGATGTATAGCCTTTGTCAGTGGAGGCAGGGGGGGGGCGTCAATCCAGCTGATTAGATCTGCGGCCAGGGGAGTTGGGGTCGTGGCAATTGGCGGACCCTCAGACTTATCTGCTTTCTTTTTGAACAAGCAGTTTGGTAAGAGGGGGCAGATCTTGGTATTGGTAAAGACTCTTGTAGCAAGGATTCCATAGTTAATTAGAAGGCTTCTTGAGGACATAATAAGTGCAGGGAGCTTTTTGGTTTTAAAGGAGAGCAGCACTCTCTGCCTCTGAGGTCTGCTGCTAATATGATCAGTATACTTCAGGTCAATAGAGCTAGGGATTACCCTCAGAAACTCCGCTAGATATCTCCTTATATCACTCTTATAATGCCAGTTTATCACCTTGCCTCTAAAGGGGCAAACCGTTAGGCAGATTTTGGTAGCTTGCAGCAGCAGTTTGTGAGGAGGTGCAAAGTGTTGTTCCTTCTTATTTTGCTCACTTTGCTCACTTTTCTGATTATAATAATGATGGGCTGCCTGATCTCGAGCCCATCCTAAAGTGACACTGAAAAAGCTGCACATTAAAGGCCAATGGATAACTGTACTAGTGAAAACTTCAACCTTGAATATGTAGTGTTGAATTATTGATGGCCTGAAGTTGTGTTATTTCTAGAGACATGAATTCAATCCGCTTCTGTCTCAAATATAGCTATTATATGATGTCATGAGGTGTCATGGGAGAGGTAGTACCTTTGGTGGTCCCCACCCTGCACTCAGCTCTCACATGTGCCTTCCAGAAGCTGTCAGGATGAATCAGGGGCCACAATCCCAGGAATGGCTTCAACCGGCTGGCAAAACCAGGTGAGGAAAGCTGATGGGTCTCAAATCCTTGGGGGGCTGGGGAATTCTGCTGCACCTGAAGTCAAGCCCTGGTGGATGGAGAGGATGAGAAGAACAGTGAATCCCACAGTCTAGAAGGCAGATTCTGCCCGTGCTGAAGAGGAAAATGAAGGGCCGATGGGATCGTCAACCGGGGAAGGAAGCTCATCGAGAAGGAAAACTCTGGTCCTAAACCTTCACTGCCTCGTGAGTTATGTTCAGGAGAAGAAAAGGCTATGGAGGGAAACCCACACAAATCCAGAGTGGAGTCTCTAAGAAGGTTGGATGGTGTCCTGCACACCTTCTTCATTCAACTCCTGCAGCCAAGCTGGTGCCAAACATACTGCTCTGCTTTCCTTGGGACCATATCAGCCGGGCTGAGAAGGGGGTCTGGTTGTCTAGGCAGCCCAGGACCCCCAAACCCACTGCCCAGGCTGGCAGTGCTACAAACACAGCAGTTTCAAGGGGGGAGATGGGCTCAGAGCTGTGTATCAAAGTCTCTCTGATGTGGAACAAGGGAAACAGAAACAAAATTTACATCGTAAACGTAAAGGTAAAGAGACCCCTGACTATTAGGTCCAGTCGTGGCCGACTCTGGGGTTGCGGCGCTCATCTCGCTTTATTGGCCGAGGGAGCCAGTGGCATACAGCTTCCGGGTCATGTGGCCAGCATGACTGAGCCGCTTCTGGCGAACCAGAGCAGCTCATGGAAACACCGTTTACCTTCCCGCCGGAGTGGTACCTATTTATCTACCTGCACTTTGACGTGCTTTTGAACTGCTTGATTGGCAGGAGCAGGGACCGAGTAATGGGAGCTCACCGCATCACGGGGATTCGAACCGCCGACCTTCTGATTGGCAAGTCCTACGCTCTGTGGTTTAACCCACAGCGCCACCTGGATCCCATATTTACATCATACGGCACTGTAAAAGTATTCAAAATATTTGTTTTTCGAAGAAAAGACCACAATGTATCATGTGGCCCCT
Organism: Podarcis muralis; assembly: GCF_964188315.1. NCBI lineage: Eukaryota > Metazoa > Chordata > Lepidosauria > Squamata > Lacertidae > Podarcis > Podarcis muralis. The sequence goes on along the minus strand of NC_135664.1, from coordinate 76,915,958 downwards.
TCAAAGCTAATGAAAGTCTTGTGGCTGGAGCTTTTGGGGGTGCAGGACCAGGAAAGCTCCTGCCGCCATGATCCTTCCAATTCGGATTCAGGCCTCATCGTGGGACTGAAATTGCCCTGGTTGTGCTGGTTGATGATCTCCAACGGGCCAGAGGTTGAGGGGGAAGCTCTTTCCTGGTTCTGCTGGATCTCTCAGCGGCCTTGAAGACCTTTGGCCATGGTATCCTTCTGGACCCTCTAGGGGAGCTGGGGGCCCTGCCATGCAGTGGTTCCCCTCCTTCCTCCTGGGCCATGTCCAGAAAGTGGTGTTCAGACCCCTGGATGCTTACTTGTGGGGTGCCTCAGGACTCCATTCTCTCCCCCATGCTTTTTACTATCTATATGCAGCCACTGGGAGAGATCATCAGGGGGTTTGGGCTGGGTGTTCACCAGTATGTGGATGATGCCCAGCTCTTCCTCTCTTTTAAATTGGAACTAGTGAGGATGGTGAATGCCCTGTGTGGCTGTCTGTAGGTGGTTGGAGGATGGATGGTGGCCAACACATTGTGGTTGAATCCTGACAAGTTAGAAATACTGTCCCTGGGGGAGGGTGGGGGCACTCCTGGTCCTGATGGGGTAACTGTGCCCCTGAAGGACCAGGTGTGCAGCCTGGGGGTCACCGCCTTCTGGGATCCATTTGTGAACAGAATGTGTGAGTAAACTCTTTTTATACTTTTATAGAAGACTGTGTCGTGTCTTATCTTTTTATGACGGAGTAAAGTGGAAATTACCAAGGAATCTTATTTTAGAGGCTTTAGCGAGCCTGAGCAAATGCATCCGCTGTAAGTTTAAAAGGGGGAATGTTACTCTGCTAAATTGTACAACTTGTTAACACAAGTTGGAAAGGATATAATCAAACAAAATATCCTCTCCTGCATCCCTGAACATTCCCAGTGTCATGGTTGCATTTCTCAGGCATAGAAAAGTACGGATCTAAGTACAGCGATGATTCCTAACCTATCGGTTCAAGAAGGTTCTGGTAGTTTTGCTCTGTATGATTCAAAGCTGGTGTTGTCTCTAGATCAGGGGTCTGCAACCTTTAAGACAAAAAGAGCCACTTGGACCGAAGGGGAGAAAACAGGGAGCCGCAAAACCATTGCGACATTTAAAACAGTGAGGAGTGTCGGGGCAGACAATGCGCCTCCTCCCCTCGCTAGTATCTGCCCCAGAGCCGCGGCAAAGGTGTAAAAGAGCCACATGCGGCTCCGGAGCTGCGGGTTGCTGACCCCTGCTCTAGATCATGGGGAGGCAAACTAAGGCCTGGGGGTATAAATGCGATGACGATGATGATGATCTTGTGGGTTTTTTAAAAGTTATTTTGGAATTCGTACTGCTATATCAGCTCACAAAATCTTATGGGTGGAGAAAATCACAGGGTTGCTGTAAAATATAATCGCACCCACGACTTCTCATTTATATACAGTCTGTGAATTTGGGGAGGTCACACACCTCACCTGTGCTAATACTGGCAGTCTTTGGCCTCCACAGGCACACCCGGTGTGTAGAGCCTCCAGCCACAGGAACTGTCTATCATGAAAATGGGTCCTTTGACTGGGAAGATGACACGCAGCGTAAATTAATAATGCAGAGTTTTAAAGAATAAAAGCTTTACTGAATTAAAAGAAGCTTCTTCATAAACAACATGGTTCCAAACAGTTTGACTGAGATTGCATAGAGACTCTGCTCAGGGCTGAGACAGACAGACTCTTGCTGAAATCTTACAGAGAGCACAAAGTGCGACTGGCTACTACGTCACATGTCAGAATGACTCCACAGTTAGCAGTTAAGCCTGAATGAATTGAGGAGGCCCAAATGACTGTGCAGTCCCTGCACTTCCCAGCCTGCTTGGCTGCTTCTGCTCTCATGTGTCTTTGTCACGTGACCAAAGATTCATGCAGTCGCTGTCACTGGATGCTGATGGGTTGTATCTCAGCTTGTCAGTCACTCTGACATTGCCTTCAAAGAATAAGAGGAACAGAAATGCTTTTGAGGTGCAACTTCTCTATCAATCCTGAGAGCCATTCCATGGACTCTGCACCCCTGTTTCTAATGACAGGTGTACATTATCCTCATCCTCAGTGGAAAAGACATTAAAGATGGAAGCCTGAGAGAGAGGAAAAGGCTCCTGGCTGCCTCCTGGGTGGGATTGCGGAAACCAAGAGCTGCTTCTGAGAAGGCCTCTCCCCTCCTCTCTTGTCATGGCTAAAAATTGGCCGCTGTTTCTTTACTGCTTAAAAAGCTGCGGGTTGTATATATAGAGTGAGAAATGTTAGTTTGGTGTTGGGTTGGTTGGTTGGTGAAAGCTGGCAGTGTTGATGTGTGTACAGTTGGTCAGTCGCTTTTGCAGAAAGACTTTTGAGAATACAGTGGTACCTCGGGTTAAGTACTTAATTCGTTCCGGAGTTCCATTCGTAACCTGAAACTGTTCTTAACCTGAAGCACCACTTTAGCTAATGGGGCCTCCCGCTGCTGCCGAGCCGCCAGAGCACAATTTCTGAAGCAAAGTTCTTAACCTGATGTACTATTTCTGGGTTAGCGGAGTCTGTAACCTGAAGCGTCTGTAACCTGAAGCGTCTGTAACCTGAAGTGTATGTAACCCGAGGTACCACTGTAAAAGCAGAAAGTACTCTGCCAGGATGCTCTTCTCGTGGACTCTTCGATGCTGACAAGGGCCCAAGGACCAGGCTGAGGCCACAAAGGGAGGCCAGAACCTTCTCTGTTCTTTTTACAAATACTGACATCTCTTCCTCTGGATTTCCTCTCCTCTCCAGGGGACCAATGGTTGGACTGGGCAGAATCGCTGTGTCTGGACAGGGCAGGGGCTTATGGGGCAGGAAGAGGATGGAGATTGCAGGAAGGAAGGGTGGGGGGACAGGACCCCCCACTTTCCAGGGATCCCTCTCTGGTTGCCTTGAAGGGGGGGTCGATTACTGGGCGGGAGAGAGAGGCCAAGGCTGTTCCACCAGAGATCCCCCGCAGCTGCCACAATGGAGACACGATATCTCCCCCCCCCGCCGCCAATGCTGCCCTTCGCTGCCCCAAGGATGCTCCTCTCCCTCCCCCCCCAATTTCCTTGACCCCCTCCCTCTCTCCTGAGTCTCCCCTGCATCCAGAGGCTCCCTTGGCCCTGCTCACCCCACACCCTGCGCCCCCATCTCTCCAGCTGGAGGCGCCCTCACAAGAGAAGCAGGGAAGGGACAGGGGGGGTCTCTATCCCTCGTGCCCGTTAACCCTTTCGTGGCCCACCTCTCTCTGCGCGGAGCCCCTAGCGCTCCGGTTATTCCCAGCGGGCGCCACGATGGAGACTTCTCCCCAAAGACTGGTCTTCCTATCTCCCCCCCCCCCGCTGCCCTTCTCTGACCCAGGGATGCTCCCCTCCCTCCCCCCATTCCTCGACCCCCTCCCTCTCTCCCGGAGTCTCCCCTGCACCCAAAGGCCCCCTTGGCTCGGGTCACCCCTCGCCCTGCGCGCCACACCTCTCCATTCCCGGCCCCCCCGACAGGAGCAAGGGAGTGTTACGGAAAGGGGGGGGGCATGTCTTCTTCACTACAAATATTTGCTCAATTTCTCTAGGACTCCATCACCCCTCCCCTGTCCTCCATAATGCCTCAAGGTGTCAAGACCCTAATCCTGTCAAAATCACTCTGCCAAACCTTTCCTCCGGGCAATGCCAGGTGACAGACTACGCATACATGGACCATTGTCTTCTCAGGAAGCGCTTATCTGCGCATATCTCCAGCTCTGCATATTCCCCCCTCCCTCCTCCATATCTCCAACTCTCTGCATATTCCCCCCTCCCTCCTCCATATGTTAATCCGGTGTAACCCAACCTCTCCTTAATGTATGCATGATGTAATCTGTGTAACCCAACCTTTCCTTAATGTATTCATGATGTAACCGGGATGTATTTTGCACTGTATTCTGGGACATGGAGGGAGTTTCAAAAGTTCATGTCACCCCTTTTTCGCTGTTCAATCTCGTCTTGAACCTGTTGCGCAATAAACTTGGATCTTCTGCAGTTTGCTCCTGTCCGGCTGAGCTCATTTTCTTCCGCAGGGACCCGCGGACTTACTTAGTCCGACGAGCTGGGTGGCAGAATAGCCCTGCACCCAGATTTAGCCGTAACAGTTGGCGCCCAACGTGGGGCTTGCGGTTCTCCCGAGCTGCTGACTGGGGGCCCCGAAATCTTCAGCCAGCTCCGGGCCATTTTGCCTGGGAAGATCCTTTTGGACCCCCAGCCATCTCCCGGGCGGTAATCGAAAGCCCTAGGAGTTCAGTCGGGGAGCAAAGAGGGATCCAGCCGGCTTATTCATCGATCCCGGGATCATCATAGAAGACGCGTGAGTATAAGGAAAAGGAAAAAATCCAGTGCACTGGTGGGAAGGGGGTGGAAGTCTCCTGGCAACTGAATTCTCTGCCCTCCTCTCTATCGCTCCTTCTCGCCTGTCTCTTGGTCCAAGTGGTGAGAGAGACCATGGACCGCTGCTCAACCCGAAAGGGGGGTTCTGAGCTCTATCTCTTTCTCTAACACCCTCCAGCCAGCCGCACCAATTGGGAGCCCGAAAGTAAGACAGAGAGACCCGACTTGAAAGATAGCCGACTCTCCGCAACGGGCATCCCAGTTGAAAGCAAGGGGTTGGAGCTCTTTTTCCGATCTTCCCGAGCGTCCTTCCTAGGGGGCAGGAAGTGGTCTTGCTTTCTATACCAATCCCAGCCGCACTGGTCGGAGCCACGTAACACGTGTATCGTGCGTGAGCCCGCTTCCAAAAGCAAGGGGGATTTTCAGTTCGAAGTTCTATCCAGGGATCACCCGATCTGGCACCGCACGGCACGGGCATCCAGTAGGGCCCCTTTTCCTGAGATTGTGACGATAGATAAGGAGGTTGCCAGGAGGGATAGCCCATGAGGAATTGGGTGGGATCGGCAGAGTGGAAAGGACCCCAGGTTATTGACTAAGGAAATAGGAAAAGGAACACAAGGAACCGGATAGCTAGAGCTCTCTAAAAACCCACTAAGGAAGTTGCCAAGCAACTAGAGGCCCCTTCTCTTTCTTTACTATATATCCCTGCACTACGAGTTACCCAAATCCTAATCAACCCTTCTCGTTCCCCCTTAAGATAAAACAAGCAAACAAACAAACAAAAAGCAACAACAGCAAAGCATGCATATATAAAGGGTTACCCCGTCAACCAAGCGTTGTGAGCCCTGCCAGTTTGATTAACTGGTGGTGTGTTTGAAGAGGCAAGGAGTTTCATAAAACCATGTGGGACCTTCCTACTAATTACACTTGATGAAGCCAAAGGAAGCGGCCGAAGCGCGGGCGTCCAGTAGGGCCCCTTTTCCTGAGATTGTGACGATAGATAAGGAGGTTGCCAGGAGGGATAGCCCATGAGGAATTGGGCGGGATCGGCAGAGTGGAAAGGGACCCCAGGTTATTGATTAAGGAAATCTGAAGGAAATATGAAATACCGGATAGCTAGAGCTCTTTAAAAACTCTCTCAGAAAGTTGCCAAGCGACTGATGACCCCTCTTTTGCTATAAATCCTCATGTTAAGTATACCAATCTCCTAGACCTACCAATCCTCACCGACCCCTTCTCTTTCCCTCTTTCTGTCTAGACACGCGTGAAACATAAAGGGGTACCCCGTCAACCAAGCGTTGTGGGCCCTGCCAGTTTGATTAACTGGTGGTGTGTTTGAAGAGGCAAGGAGTTTCATAAAACCATGTGGGACCTTCCTACTAATTTCACTTGATGAAGCCAAAGGAAGCGGCCCAACTCCTTGCAATAACCAACTAAAGGATGAGAATATGTATGTTTACATGTTGTCTGTTATGTGTGTTGTCTGTTAATACATATATGTAGAATATGTATGTTTACATGTTGTCTGTTATGTGTGTTGTCTGTTCCTTCTGTCTTTGACAGACTACCTTTCTTAAGTGTGCATAGTTTAAACTGCAAGCTTGCTTCGAAATTTTAAATCTAAGGAAGCCATGCTGGACCTTATCAGTCCTAAATAATACAAAATGAGAATGAGGGGTGCAAATGTTTACCCCACCTCTTGCTTTGCCGCAGCTTTTGGGATTGTAAGTCTACAGTCTATCTTGGAATGTGAAGTTAACCTAATGTTTCTGTTGCAAAAGCCTAGTTGAGCACAATTGCTCTCTCAAGCTAAAATGCAGTGTCTGTATTTCATTAAGCACATGCCTATGAAAATAGGTGTTCCTTCTAAGAAAATATCTGAGTCCAGTTTTAACTTTGATTTGGTTGGACATAAGAGTTGGACAGAAGAGTTATTGTAAGGCTCCCGATATCAGTCTCTATAAGACTTCCTGGCCTCTTTTCTTAGAAAATGCCCCCCCTGTTTCATTCTGTCTCTTTCAGGTTTTTTTCTTCTTTTCTTCTCCTTCTTACTTCTGTGCCAGGTAAATTTACTCCTGAGTAAGCTTCCTTTAAAGGAAACTGCAAAAGGGGGGGGGGCATAGATTAGTTTTACTATTCCTCTGCAAGTTCAGGAAAAATTGTTCCCTTTGTATTCCCTTTAAATCAAATCTATGGCTGTTTTAATTATTTGTGAGTGGTTATATCAATTGGATTAACTTTGCTTTATAAAAGATCCTCTCCCTATCTTAGAAAAAAAAAACTGTTCGCTTCAATCTTCCTTTAAATATCATTTCACTAGGAACTTGCATTCTTTAGTCTAAGGAAGTAAACTCTCACTCAAACTAGCTTCAAGATCTGCAAAACGGGTTCTGTATAAAGCTGGGTACTTTATTTTCCTCTTCCTTAGTACATGATAGGAGCATTGATTGTGCTCTCTTCCCCAGTAGTGCCTGTGTACATAAGTATGTGTGTGTCTCTTTGGTAGTACAAATCTTGCTGTGAAACCTTGCTGTGAACCCTATATTTCGGAGGGTTGGACTAGATGACCCCAGGGTCCCTTTCAGCTCTCCCAATTTGTGGCTGTGTGGAAGGACATGTGTCCACAGGCACTGGAGGGTAATTCTTAAATTCTGGTGTGGTGATGGAGTTGAAATTCGGCCTAGCTTTGCTCTTTAGTTTTAAAGGGTGAGAGGTAAAGCTGTGATGTTTTGAAGCACAACTGGTAATATCAAGCATTTGAATGATTACAGTGTTTATCATTTTGTCTACTATTTAAAAATCAGACTTAAACTCTGGCCATTTCCCCCATATATAAGGGCGTGGCATTGTTCCACGAATAGCCAGAGGGATATTAGCCCTTCCCTGTACATAAAGGAAGCAGTCCCTTTGCTTGGGCTGAAATTGCTAGCTTTGGTGAATACTTGAATTGCTGAGTTTCTCTTTTTTGTTTTAAAATCTAACCCTATTTTTTAAATCTACTCCTTACCCTTCATTTCCTTTATTCAAATGGTAATTTAGCCAAAAGATGCAACATTTTCAATAGTATAAAAGGTTTGCTGAGACATGAACTCTGCACATGCACGGAGGCTAGATCAATAAAAAAAAAAACACGCGTGCCGGGATCCAGGCCCCACGGAAGGCGCTTGGGGGAGCTGGCGGGGTCTGGGTCTCTGGGTCCTTACCCCCTCCCTCTCCTTCCCCCCCCCACGCGACCCCTTTACCTCTTTCTCCTCGCTCCCGATTCTCCTTTCCTGCAACATCCACGGGGGGGGGGGTCCCCTGCCTCCTCTCTCCCCTTTCCGAAAGCGCCCCCCCCCAGCTATGGGGCAGAGCCGCAATCCGGAGTGGAAGCTCCATTTCCGGGAGAAGCAGAAAGGTTGGGAGGGGGGCTCCCCGCCCCACATTTCTGGAGCAGAAACCGGATTGGAGGAGGAGGAGGAGGGGGAGCAATGTATTAGGGGTGTGATTTGGGATTGTGTGGGCGGGATGAGAGAAGGATGTGCCGGGAGGGGAGGGAAAGTGTTGAGCGGGGGGGGGGGAGGAGGAGTAGAAATCCCCCCCCCCGGTCTTCCTTCTGGGGATCAGGAGAGGGGGGAGGGGCTGATCCCGACAATCCAACAGCGAAGTCACAAAATGAGTTCTGCATGGAAATCAGATCAGACTCCGAGTTCGTGTTCTGGCAACATGACAGGTCTGTCTGTCCGTCGGGATGCCTGAGGATTCCTGCTCGCTGCCTTTTCCTGGCCAGCCTGAGAGATCACTGGAAAGGGAGGATTTCTTGACTCCAGAATCCATCATCGCAGACCCCTTTCATTCAGGCCTAGAGATCTGCTCTTTGGACCAGTCTGCTTGGATCATGGGGATCATCAGTGGATCATCCATGATGTTGTACCCGTCTCACGGGGGGGGGGGGGGCTCAAGAAGAATCTCCTGCCACGTGACTGGGGGAGTCTGGAGGCTGACGGGGGTCAGACAGGGCTGCTGTTTTGCTCTCCTTACTATTTCAGCTCAGGTTTTACTGAAATGGGTGGATTCATTGAGGAAACCGGGCTACGTTGCAAAGAGGCCAATGTGTGTACTTTGTTACCACCCAGTGAGTTGTGTTGCAAAGGCCATTTGCAGAAAGGCTCCTATTGTGTCACCTGCGGCCACATGCCGGAGTCTGGGTCTTTTTGTGGAAATGTGTCTCTATAAATGCACTTATCCCCGTGCATTTATAATGGCAAGACATTAAATCCCATGAGATGTGCAAACTGGCTGCTTTTGGAAGCACCACTCTGCAGCCCTGCCTGTTGCACGCTTACTTAGGAGTAACCCCTACGCGGTGCCATCTGATGCACGCTTACTCAGAAGTAAGTCCCCATAGTCGCCTTTGGCTGGACTTGAGCATCCAGGGGTCCTTTACCTTGGGTAACAGGGGCCAGGAGGGGCCAGCCCCAGCCCCTGCTGGCTGGTCACATCTTCCACGCCAAGAAACTGGGCAGAGCCTTTAGGAGCCTCTGGCTGAACCTGCTGCTCTTCTCCCTGGCACCGCCATCTCCACGCAGGTGCCCCCGAGGCAGGTTGGCCTGCAGTTCCCCTCAGTGCCAGCCAGCACGATGCCTGCACTCAGAAAACCTGGAGGGCACTGGCTGAAGTCTGGGAGCCCTCAGTGCCAATGCGCAGCTGCTTTGCTTTTCCTTAGCCTGGCGGACATCAACACAGCACCCTACAGGGGGGTGGTCTCTTGTTCAGATGCCCTCCCTGGGGAAGAGTCGTTGGCCACAGGGAAGTGTGCCAGGAGGGGCCATTGAGAGGGCAGTACAGCACAGCCAGTGGGGAGAGTGCCTTCCTTGGGTGGGGTGGGGGGAGCTTGGATGCCCCCCTGCCTGTGATGCTTAGCAGAGATTACTACTATGCTGGGGGTTCAACTAGATGACTCAGGAGGGCCCTCCCTACTTTACAGTTCGAAGCCCCCACACTGCCCACTCCACACCACCCAGATGGGACTCTCTTGTCCAACCCCACAAGGCCATTCCTCTGTCTGGACGGGGAGGGGGAAATAAGGTTCGCCAGCACTGCAGCCCCTAACTTCCCCTCCCCACGTTTCAAGCTGGGGCAGAGATGCAGATGCTCCAGGGTCTGGGCTGGCCACAGGCCCCCATGGGCGTGGATGTTGAGCCTTTCTTTGGGAGGGGGGGTGTTATAGAAAAATCTAGGTGCGAGGCTGCTCAGTCCCCCAGCTCGTCGGGCTGGCCCTGCGGGTCCCTGCGGAATAAAGGGAGGAGTCCAGCCAACCGGAGCAAATAAAGAGAGATTGCAAGGAGAGAGATTGCAAGGAGCTCCAAAGGGACTTCTCCAAACGGGGTGAATGGGCCGAAAATACGGTTCATTGTCAATGAGACTAAAGTGATGCATGTTGGGACAAAAAAACCCTACGCCCATTAATATCATGTACAGGCTCATGGGTCTGAATTGGATTGCTCTGTGTGCTCTGGGAGACCAGGGGAGAGGGGAGCTGGTCACAGCAGGAGGGGGAGTCTCCCTGGATGCTTCAGCAGCCGGCCTCCTCTGGGTCTCCTGGCCCCCTCCTCTCCTCCCTCCAAGCCTGAACTGCTCTCTGCCCCAGCCTCTTCCCGCTCACCAAACCCTGTTTCCTCCTCAGCTTGCAACACCTCCCCTCCCGTTCTGCTCCCTTTCCTCCCTCTTTCTGCTCACTGCCATCCCCCCACCAGTCCCCAGGATCTAAGCCTTCTTCCCTTGTAGGTCCCCCAACTGGTGCCTCCCCCCCCCTGCACCCAGCTGTTCCATGACAGCAAAAGCAGAAACAACAGTAAAATCAGTATGATAGCAGTATGAACTGTGGGCCTCTGGTAGGAAAACTCCCTAGCAGCATGACTGAATAAAAACTTCTGGGACTATGGAAAAATACTACCTTCCCCAAACCCCAGAATAAGGAGGAGCTCTGGGGTTGCCCCATGGGGTTCAAGAGTGAAGATGGGCCCCCCAGGAGACTTCCCTGGTACCTGCAGCCCCTCCGTTCCCCTCTTGCAATTAGGCTTGGGGGAAAATCACCCATTAACTTACAGTATTATCAGTTTTCTTCAGAATGCTTAGGAGGCAGGGATGAAGTTTGGGTGAAGAAGCAGTGCTTGGAGATCATGCGGTGGGGGGGGGGGATGACAGAGTTTGGTGCAAAAACCGTCTTGCATGCTTGAGTAGAGCAGCTCCAGGGCATGGGCCAAGTAGCAGCAGGGTAGGGGCCACGTGTAGAGCAAGTCCCACACTGAGGTCAAAAACACACACAGAGGCAGCAGGACTTCTTCAGTAATAGTTTACTGAGCTTTCAAAGCATACAGTTCTCACTGGGTCCCCAGTGAGGCACAAAACGTAGCTCCTGAGAGCAAATCCAGTTTCAGCAATAGAAAAATACAGCACACAGGATATCCAAGTCAGGCGCACAAACCGGCAGAAGGGAGCAAGGGAGGAAAGGGGCTGGAAGGACACAGGGCAATGGAGGTGTGTCTTTCGCTTCCTGTCGTCTGGGAGTGAAGTCAGCAACTTGAAATCTGTAGGGGCTTCACGAAGAAAATCTTTCTGCCGGCTGCTTCCAGGCAAATGTGCATCCCAGAAATCCAGATTCACCAACTCCACCTCACTATCAAAAGGTACCTTACATCTAAAATTATACTCACTAGAGTGAGACGTTACCTTCATTATTTCATTACTATACAGATTTACATATAAACAGCAGAACCTCAAATACATGACATGCTTTTAAGATGGATTTCCTGCTGAGTTCATTGCTGTGAAGAAAAGAGTGGACTCTGAAAGGAACATGTCCCACACTCCATACATCTAAATGGGTTCTCCCCTCTGAGTCCTTAGATGTTCCTTAAACACTCCATTATAACTAAAGCACTTTCTGCAATCTTTCCCTTTAAACAGCTTCTCCTCTTTGAGGGTTGATGGGTTTGTAGGGTGTCAGCTGTTAAAGTTCTTCCCGTCCATGAGTCTGTTGATGTAGGACTTCCACTAGGACTGAACCTCTGTCTACTTGACATTTATATGGTTTCTCTCATGTGGGAGTTTGTTGATGTAAATCAAGGGTTCCACTCAGACTGAAGCTCCTTCCAAACTCCATACATTTAAATGGTTTCTTCCCTGTGTGTCTGCTGAGGTTTTCTAAGATTTCCCCTTTGACTGAAGCTTTTTCCGCACTTCATGCATTTAAATGGTTTCTCCCCTGTGTGAGTCCGATGATGTCTTCTAAGGCTTGCATTGAAACTGAAGCTCTTTGTATTGATGGAAGAGATTCATAAAGACCAAGCGGGCTTTCTCCCGGGAAGACACTTGTCTGATAATTTGAGGAACATAATTGATATTTTGGAAAAACTAGAAGTGAATATAAACACTAAAGCAGTTCTGATATTTGTGGATGCGGAGAAAGCTTTTGACAACATCTCTTGGAGTTTCATGAAGAAGAACCTACAGGGGATGGGGGTAGGCCAAGGTTTTGAAAATGGTATAGGTGCAATATACTCTGAACAAAAGGCTAAATTAATTGTAAATAATGTGGTGACGGAAGAATTTAAGATAGAAAAAGGGACACGACAGGGGTGCCCAATCTCCCCACTGCTTTTCATATCGGTCCTGGAGGTTCTGCTGAATATGATTAGAAGGGACCGGTTGGCTAAAGGTATACAGGTCGGAGCCAAACAGTAGAAACTGAGAGCATTTGCAGATGACTTAGTATTGACGTTACAGGAGCCAGAATCTAGTACTAAAAGGGTTTTAGAATTAATTCAAGAATTTGGTCAAGTGGCAGGATTTAAACTGAACAAGCTAAAAACTAAGGTTTTAGAGAAAAATTTAACACCAATTGAAAGAGAGAGGTTTCAGAATGAGACAGGCCTGACTGTGGTTAAGAAAGTGAAATACTTGGGGGTTAATATGACAGCCAAAAATGGTAACTTATTTAAAGATAATTATGAAACATGTTGGACAGAAGTGAAAAAAGATTTAGAAATTTTGTCAAATTTGAAGCTTTCACTGTTGCGTCGTATTGCTGTGATAAAAATGAATGTATTGCCTAGAATGTTGTTTTTGTTTCAGACATTGCAAATTGTGGACAAGATGGACTGTTTCAAGAAGTGGCAGAGAGATATCTCTAGATTTGTCTGGCAGGGCAAGAAGCCCAGAATAAAATTTAAGATATTAACTGATGCAAAGGAAAGAGGTGGATTTGCCCTGCCAGACTTTAAACTTTACTATGAATCAGCAGCTTTTTGCTGGTTGAAAGAATGGCTACTTCTTGAAAATACTGACATTTTGGATCTAGAAGGCTTTAACAACGTATTTGGATGGCATGCATATTTATGGTATGATAAGGTCAAAGCACATAAAGCATTCAAAAATCATATTGTCAGGAAAGCATTGTTTAATGTTTGGATAAGATACAAGGATTTATTGGAAAATAAAACCCCAAGGTGGTTGTCACCGATGGAAGCGAAAGCTCTGAAAAGGCAATGGACAATGGTTCTGGGATCGAAACTGGGGAAGGGAGGGTGGCGTTTGGAAATCCAAAGGCTGTTTGATTTTTTTTTAATTTTGTGTTGTTATTAGTATAAAAATGGGGAATCCGTGGAAGGGAAACTGGGTTGACCTTAGAAAAAAAAAAATTAAGTATAAATGATTGATGTATATAAGTTAAAAGTTGATATGTAAACTGAATTAAATATGATAACAAATTAAGGCTAAAAATTTAGGGATAAGAACTTGTTGGATAAATATTTGGACATGGAATACAAGAAGGGGAGGTGAGTGGAAGTTCTGGGAGAAAGTTATTGAAAATTTGGATTATAAAGGGGGAAATTTTCTTTTTTGTTCTTTTTTCTTTTTATCTTTTGTACTACTTGAAACTTTAATAAATATTATTTAAGGGGAAAAAAGAACATTGGCTTCCAGGTGGAAAAATCAAAATTAGAAACAGAACTGTTAGAACCCAAAACTAAGATTTTGTCAAAGATGTATAACTTGCTGTTGAAATGGAATACTCAGGATGAAATGGTGAAATCTGCTATGATTAAATGGGCACAAGATGTTGGACATAATATTATGTTTGCTGACTGGGAACAGTTATGGACCACAGGTATGACGTTTACGGCATGTAATGCCCTAAGAGAGAATATTATGAAAATGATTTATAGGTGGTACATGACCCCAGTCAAGCTTGCAAAAATTTATCATTTGCCCGATAATAAATGCCGGAAATGTAAAGAAACTGAAGGTACATTCTTTCACCTTTGGTGGACGTGCCCAAGGATTTATTTATTTTTTAAATATATTTATTGAAATTTTAAATAATAAAACTAACTTTATAATCAACCAGAAAAAAAGAAAACATTATCACATTCAAACAGAAACAGAAAAATACAGCAAAAAAACATACAAAAAGTAAATAAAAGAAAAACAGAAAAACAGAAAAAAAGAAACATGAAAATCCAATTTTTTACTTATTATTTTTATAACCTTCTTTCCTGACTTCCTCACACCTCCCTTTTCTGTGTTCCCTTTTACACACTCATATTCAGCAGTACCTTACCTTCTTTCAAATCTTATTCTATATTTATACTTTCCAACCTATTATGTCTCCAATTTTCCTTTCCTTGTAAGTCCATTTTTACCTGTTCTTTATAACTTAATCCCTTTGTGCCATTTAGTTTAAATTTGACATAATATTATTCAATTCTTTTTCACCCTTATTCTTTTAAAACATTTTTTACATATTCCTTTCAAATATGTCACTAATGCCATATTATCTTTATAGCCTGAACATCATTTTAACATTCAAACACTTTGCAATGTTTTTGCAGGTAGTCTTTAAATTTCTTCCAGTCCTCTTCCACTAACTCTTCTCCCAGGTCTCGGATTCTGCCAGTCATTTCTGCCAATTCCATGTAGTCTATCACTTGCATCTGCCATTCTTCCAGAGTGGGTAAATCTTGTGTCTTCCAGTACTTTGCGATGAGTATTCTTGCTGCTGTTGTTGCATACATAAAAAAAGTTCTGTCCTTCTTTGGCACCAATCGGCCGACAATGCCCAAAAGGAAGGCCTCTGGTTTCTTAAGAAAGGTATATTTAAATACCTTTTTCAGTTCATTGTAGATCATTTCCCAGAAAGCCTTGACCTTTGGGCACGTCCACCAAAGGTGAAAGAATGTTCCCTCAGTTTCTCTACATTTCCAACATTTATTATCAGGCAAATGATATACTTTTGCAAGCTTGACTGGTGTCATGTACCACCTATATATCATTTTCATAATATTTTCTTTTAAGGCATTACATGCCGTAAATTTCACACCGGTGGTCCATAACTGTTCTCAGTCAGCAACATAATGTTATAACCAATGTCTTGCGCCCACTTAATCATAGCTGATTTGACCGTTTCATCCTGAGTGTTCCATTTTAACAGCAAGTTATACATTCTTGAAAGTACCTTAGTTTTAGGTTCTAACAATTCTGTTTCTAATTTCGATTTTTCCACCTGGAAGCCTATTTTTTTATCCATATAAAAAACCTCTCTAATTTGATAATAATGTAGCCAATCTCGCACTTTATCTTTTAATTTCTCAAAACTCTGCAATCTCAATGTGTCTCCATTTTGTTCTAATATCTCCCAATATTTCGGCCACTTGGCCTCCATATTGAGTCTTTTCAGAGCCTTAGCTTCCATGGGTGATAGCCACCTTGGGGTCTTGTTTTCTAATAAATCTTTATATCTTATCCAGACATTAAACACTGCTTTCCTGACAATATGGTTCTTGAATGCTCTATGAATTTTAACCTTGTCGTACCACAGATATGCATGCCACCCAAACGCATTGTTAAACCCTTCCAAATCCAAAATGTCAGTGTTCTCCAGAAGTAGCCAGTCTTTCAACCAGCAGAATGCTGCTGATTCATAATACAACTTCATGTCAACTTCTCGGTAGTGGCGCCCGTCCTGTGGAACGCCCTCCCATCAGATGTCAAAGCGATAAACAACTACCTGACATTCAGGAGACATCTGAAGGCAGCCCTATTCAGGGAAGTTTTTAATATGTGAGATTTTAGTGTATTTTTTATCTTTGTTGGAAGCCGCCCAGAGTGGCTGGGGAAACCCAGCCAGATGGGCGGGGTACAAATATATTATTATTATTATTATTATTATTATTATTATTATTATTATTATTATTATTATTATTATTATTATGTCTGGCAGGGCAAACCCCCCTCTTTCTTTAGCATCAGTCAATATTTTAAATTTTATTCTGGGCTTTTTGCCCTGCCAGACAAACTTAGAAATGTCTCTCTGCCACCCCTTGAAACAGTCCATCCTGTCCACAATCTGCAAAGTTTGAAACAAAAACAGCATTTTTGGCAGTACATTCATCTTTATGGCAGCAATTCAACCCAACAAGGAAAGCTTCAATTTTGACCAAATTTCTAAATCTTTTTTAACCTCTGACCAACATTTTTCATAATTATCTTTAAATAAATTCAAATTTTTGGCCGTCATATTAATCCCTAGATATTTCACTTTCTTCACCACATTTAAATCTGTCTCCTTCTGAAACCTTTCTTTTTCCATTGTTGTCAATTTTTTCTCCAAAACCTTAGTTTTTTGCTTGTTTAATTTAAATCCTGCCACCTGACCAAATTCTTGAATCAGTTCTAAAACTCTTTTCGTACTAGATTCTGGCTCCTGTAATGTCAAAACCAGGTCATCTGCAAAGGCCCTGAGTTTATATCGTTTAGCTCCGACCTGGATTCCTTTAATCAACCGGTCCCTCCTAATCATGTTCAAGAGCACCTCCAGGACCGAAATAAATAGCAATGGAGAGATAGGGCAACCCTGTCGTGTTCCTTTTTCAATTTTAAACTCTTCTGACACCACGTTATTAACTATCAATTTTGCTTTTTGTTCTGAATAGATTGCGTCTATACCATTTTCAAACCCCCGTCCCACTCCCATTCCCTTAAGATTTTTCTTCATAAAATTCCAAGAGATATTGTCAAAGGCCTTCTCCGCATCAATAAAAATCAAAACTGCTCTTGTGTTAGTGTTTGTTTGCAATAACTCCAAAATATCAATAATGTTCCTTGTATTGTCAGACAAATGTCTACCTGGGAGGAAGCCTGCCTGGTCTTTATGGATCACTTCATTTAACACTCTTTTTAATCTGTTAGCTAAAATATGTGCAAAAATTTTATAATCCACATTTAAAAGGGAAATGGGACGGTAGTTCTTGAGTTGTGTCTTTTCAGCTTCAGATTTTGGTATAAGTGTGATGAAAGCTTCTTTCCACGACTCCGGTGCCTTCTTCCCCTCCATAATCTCGTTGCACACCTCCTTTAATGGTTGAATTAAATAGTCTTTCAAAGTCTTATAATACTTGGAGGTTAACCCATCCGGCCCTGGAGACTTGCCCAGTTGCATGTTCTGAATGGCACCTTCAATCTCCTGTTCCGTTATCTTATGGTTCAATATTGTCTTGTTTTCTTGAGATAGTTTTTGTAATCCATTAGTTCTTAAAAATTGGTCTATATCCGTCTCTTTCTGCGGCCCCTGGGTATAAAGTTGTTTGAAGTATCTCTGGAAGCATTTTCTAATCTCCACAGGATTTGGATATTTCTCCCCTCAATCTCAAGATTGGTAACCGTGTTCAACTTCTGTCTTTTTGTCAACTGCCATGCTAGCAGTTTTCCACATTTATTAGCCGATTCAAAGGTCTTTTGTCTCATTTGTTTGATTTTTCCATTCGACTTCCTGATTTATCAATTTCATATATTGTACTTGATATAATTTAATTTCTCTCAGAATCTCCTGTGACTTTGGTTTCAATCTTAATTTTTTCTCTCCTTCTTTTATTTTCTCAAAAATTCTGTCTTTTTTCTCATTTTGGGTTCTCTTTTTTTATTGCATTCTGTTGTATCAGAAACCCCCACATCACCGCTTTACTTGCATCCCAGATTATTCTTTTTTCCACTGTGGTTTTCAAGTTTACTTCAAAGTAGTCCCACAGGTTCTTTTGGGCCTTCTTGACAATCTCTTGGTCTCTTAATAAGGTGTCATTCATCTTCCATCTGAAGGAGCCAGTTAAATTTAATCTCATTTCCATCTTGACTGCATTATGGTCGGAGCAGGTTTTTGGGCAGATTTCCACCTTTCTAGTCTTGGGAGCCAATCCTCTAGTTATCCATATTTGGTCTGTTCTTGTCCGTGTCATTTTGGCTTCAGAGAAGAATGTCCCTTCTCTTCCTAAGGGGTTTTTTGTTCTCCAAATGTCAATCAGATCCATGTTGTCAGTTAGTTCAAAAAAAGTTTTTGGTAGCCTGCCCTCTTTTGTTATGCTTTGACTTTGCGCTTTGTCCATATTCGTAGATACCACCCCATTCATGTCACCCATCATAATGATGTTATTATAGTCCACATAATCCAGCATTGTCTCATGCAACTTCTTGTAAAATTCCGACTTCCCCTCATTTGGTGCATAAATTCCCAAAATCAAAAGAATTTCTCCTTGTATTTGAATTTCAATTGCCAAAATTCTTCCTTGCTCATCTTTAAAAAGAAATTTTGGTGATAGGCTTTCTTTTGCATAGATAGCAACTCCTCTCTTCTTCACTCTATCAGATGAAATAAATTCTTGACCCAGTCTCTTATTGATTAAAACTTTCCTATGGAGCCTAATCACATGTGTTTCCTGTAGGCAAATTAAGTCTAATTGTTCCTTTTTTAATAAATGAAAAATCTTCTTCCTTTTCTCAGGGGAATTAAAACCATGAATGTTCCAACTTAGTAGTTGCAGAGACATGTTGAGATAGTTCTATTCTCCCTTTGGCGGTGGTATCACTTTCTCAGGCTCATCAGAACCCAAAGGTGTAGGTATAAAACTTAGTGGTCCAGATCCTGAGGCTCTTGATTCTCCTTCAGTCCCTTTCTGAAGGTCTTCTCCGTAGTCAAAACAAAAAAAAAAATCCTTCCAGTAGCACCTTAAAGACCAACTAAGTTAGTTCTTGGTATGAGCTTTCGTGTGCATGCACACTTCTTCAGATACACTGAAACAGAAGTTGCCAGATCCTTCTATATAGTGAGAAGGTGGGGAGGGGTATTACTCAGAAGGGTGGTGGGAATGGGTGATTGGCAGATAGCTGTGATGAGCCTGTTGACGACTCTAAACGACTGCAATAGGTCTTACAGGAAAAAGCAAGGGGCAAGAAGGTGAAAAATGGCTTTGTCATGTATAGTGAGATAAGAATCCAATGTCTTTGTTCAGACCAGGTCTCTCCATGGTTTTAAGTTTGGTAATGAGTTGCAATTCAGCAGCTTCTCTTTCCAGTCTATTTCTGAAATTCCTTTGTAGTAAAACAGCTACTTTGAGATCTTGTATAGAATGTCCTGGGAGATTGAAGTGTTCTCCTACTGGTTTCTCTATCTTGTGATTCTTGATGTCAGATTTATGTCCGTTTATTCTTTGGCGTAAGGTTTGGCCTGTTTGTCCAATATAGAGAGCTGAAGGACACTGTTGGCATTTGATGGCATATACAATGTTAGACGATGAGCAATTAAATAGTCCTGAGACGGTATGTGTGATGTTGTTGGGGCCAGTAATGGTGTTGTCCGGGTGTATGTGGCAGCAAAGTTGGCATCTGGGTTTATTGCAGGCTCTGGTGCCAGTGTCCGTGTTAAGTCTGGTTGTAGTATTATTGTGGGTTAGGAGTTGTTTAAGATTGGGTGGCTGTCTGTAGGCAATGAAAGGTCTTCCTCCCAGAGATTGAGAAAGAGAACTGTCATTGTCCAGGAGAGGTTGTAGATCTCTGATGATGCGTTGTACTGTTTTAACTTGGGAGCTGTATGTGATGACTAGAGGTGTTCTGTTATTTTCTTTTTTGGGTCTGTCTTGCAGCAAGTTCTCTCTGGGTATCAGTCTGGCTCTGTTGATCTGTTGTCTAACTTCATCTGCTGGGTATTTTAGTTCTAAAAAGGTTTGCTGTAGATCTCTTAGGTGAGAGTCTCTGTCTGTAGAATTGGAACAGATACGGCTGTAACGTAGTGCCTGGCTATATACAATGGACTGTTTGGTATGTTTGGGATGGTAGCTAGAGGCATGTAGATATGTTTGTTGGTCAGTTGGTTTACGGTATAAGGTGGTGTCTATGCGCCCATC
Source organism: Podarcis muralis (assembly GCF_964188315.1). Taxonomy (NCBI): domain Eukaryota; kingdom Metazoa; phylum Chordata; class Lepidosauria; order Squamata; family Lacertidae; genus Podarcis; species Podarcis muralis. Next base: position 76,896,348 of record NC_135664.1, on the reverse strand, counting down.
CTGTATTTTTATAGTAGTGTCAAAAAAATGTATTTCTTGCATAGATTGATTCATTGTTAGGTTGATTGTGGGGTGAAATCATTGAATTTCTGGTGGAAGGTGTCCAGGGTCTGTTGACCATGTGTCCAGATGATAAAAATATCATCAATGTATCGCAGGTACAAGAGAGGTTTGAGTGGGTAGGAGTTTAGGAAACATTGTTCTAAATCTGCCATGAAGATGTTGGAATACTGTGGGGCCATGCGGGTGCCCATTGCTGTGCCGCTGATCTGAAGGAACAGGTCATCACCGAATTTGAAGTTGTTGTGGGTAAGGACAAATTGGCAGAGTTTGGTGGCAAAGTCCGCTGTGGTTTTATCTGAAATGGTGTTCTGAAATGGTGGGAACACACTACAGCACTGTGGTCCTCTGGTGGGAAAACTCCTGAGAAGCATGATTGAATCAAAAATTCTGGGACTATGGAAAAATACTATCTTCCTCAAACCCCAGAATGAGCAGGAGCTCTGGGGTTGCCCCATGGGTTTCATGAGCGAAGATGGGGCCCCCAGGAGACTTCTCTGATACCTGCAGCCCCTCCTTCCCCCTCTTGAAATTAGGCTGGGGGGGAAATCCCCCATTCAATTTCAGTATTTCAAGTTTTCTTCAGAACGCGCAGGGCAGGAGGCAGCGAAAAAGTTCTGGTGAAGAAGCAGTGCTGGGAGATCATGCGGTGGCAGAATGACAGAGTATGGTGCAAAAACCAAAGGTACTTTCATCTAAAATTATAATCACCATTGTGAGATGTTGCCTGATTTCATTATTATAGTTTTACATATAAACACCAGTTACAGATAGGTAGCCGTGTTGGTCTGCCATAGTCAAAACAAAAAAAATTCCTTCCAGTAGCACCTTAAAGACCAACTAGGTTAGTTCTTGGTATGAGCTTTCGTGTGCATGCACACTTCTTCAGAAGAAGAAGTGTATCTGAAGAAGTGTGCATGCACACGAAAGCTCATACCAAGAACTAACCTAGTTGGTCTTTAAGGTGCTACTGGAAGGAATTTTTTATATATAAACACCAGAACTTCACATATACCTCATGCTTGTAGGAATGATTTCCTGCTGAGTTCATTGCTCAGAGTGGACTCTGAGAGGAAGACGTCCCACACTCCATACATCTAAATGGGTTCTCCCATGTGAGAGTCCCTAGATGTTCCTTAAATAAAGGTAAAGGTAAAGGGACCCCTGACCATTAGGTCCAGTCAAAGACGACTCTGGGGTTGCGGTGCTCATCTCACTTTATTGGCCGAGGGAGCCGGGCTACAGCTTCTGGGTCATGTGGCCAGCAGGACTAAGCCACTTCTGGCGAACCAGAGCAGCGCATAGAAGCGCCGTTTACCTTCCCACCGGAGCGGTACCTATTTATCTACTTGCAATTTGACATGATTTCAAACTGCTAGGTGGGCAGGAACAGTGACCAAGCAACGGGAGCTCACCACGTTGTGGGGATTCGAACCACCGACCTTCTGATCGGCAAGTCCTAGGCTCTGTGGTTTAACCCACAGTGCCACCCGTGTCCCTGTTCCTTAAATACTCCATTATAAAGAAAGCACTTTTTGCAGTCTTTTCATTTAAACTGCTTCTCTTCTGAGTTTGTTGATGGTCTGAAGGGTTTCAACTCTTAAAGTTCTTCCTGTCCATAAGTCTGTTGAATTTCAACTTCCACTAAGAGTACTTTCCTGATTTTACCGTATTTTTTGCTCTATAAGACTCACTTCTTCCCTCCTAAAAAGTAAGGGGAAATGTGTGTGCGTCTTATGGAGCGAATGCAGGCTGTGCAGCTATCCCAGAAGCCAGAACAGCAAGAGGGATTGCTACTTTTGCTGCGCAGCAATCCCTCTTGCTTCTGGGATGCAGAATATTTTTTTTCTTGTTTTCGTCCTCCAAAAACTAGGTATGTCTTGTGGTCTGTTAAGTCTTATAGAGTGAAAAATACGGTTATATGGTTTGTCTTTTGTGTGAGTCTGTTGACATAAATCAAGGGTTCCACTCTGACTGAAGCTCCTTCTACAGTCCATACCCTTAAATGGTTTCTCCCGTGTGTGAGTCCGTTGATGTGTTCTAAGGCTTCCATTTTCACTAAAGCTCTTTCCACACTCGATACATTTAAATGGTTTCTCCCCTGTGTGAGTCGTTGATGATTTCTAAGGCTTCCACTATTACTAAAGCTCTTTCCACACTCAATACATTTACCGTATTTTTCGCCCTATAGGACACATTTTTCCCCTCCAAAAATGAAGGGGAAATGTGCGTGCGTCCTATGGGGCGAATGCAGGCTTTCGCTGAAGCCTGGAGAGCGAGAGGCATCTGTGTGCACCGACCCCTCTCGCTCTCCAGGCTTCAGGAAGCTATCCGCAAGCCTCGCGCGCCCAGCGGCAGCTCCCACCGGGTTCGCAAGGCTTGCGGGCGGCAGCCTGCAGCCCGAATCATGGGGCACGCTGCAGAGCCCGCCCCGTGCTTCGGGCAGATGTCCACAAGCCTTGCGCACCAGGTTCGCAAGGCTTGCAGGCAGCAGCCTGTTCTGGGGGCTGGGGTCGGGGGAAGCCAGCCAGGAAAAAAATATTTTTTCTTTATTCCCCCCCCCCCAAAAAAACTAGGTGCGTCCTATGGGGCGAAAAATACGGTATCTGGTTTCTCCCCTGTGTGAGTCCGTTGATGTGTTCTAAGGCATCCTCTGTTACTAAAGCTCTTTCCACACTCCATACATTGAAATGGTTTCTCCCCTGTGTGAGTCCGTTGATGATTTCTAAGGTCTCCACTCTGACTGAAGCTCTTTCGACACTCCATGCATTTAAATGGTTTCTCCCCTGTGTGAGTCCGTTGATGTGTTCTAAGGTTTCCACTTTTACTAAAGCTCTTTCCACACTCGATACATTTATATGGTTTCTCCCCTGTGTGAGTCCATTGATGGTTCCTAAGATCTCCACTCTGACTGAATTCCTTTCCACACTCCATACATTGAAATGGTTTCTCCCCTGTGTGAGTCCGTTGATGATTTCTAAGGTCTCCACTCTGACTGAAGCTCTTTCCACACTCCATGCATTTAAATGGTTTCTCCCCTGTGTGAGTCCGTTGATGTCTTCTAAGACATCCACTATCACTGAAGCTCTTTCTGCACTCTATACATTTATATGGTTTCTCCCCTGTGTGAGTCCATTGATGGTTCCTAAGCTTTCCATTTTCACTAAAGCTCTTTCCACACTCGATACATTTAAATGGTTTCTCCCCTGTGTGAGTCCGTTGATGTGATCTAAGGCTTCCACGATCACTAAAACTCTTTCCACACTCCAGACATTTATATGGTTTCTCCCCTGTGTGAGTCCGTTGATGGTTCCTAAGATCTCCACTCTGACTGAATTCCTTTCCACACTCCATGCATTTAAATGGTTTCTCCCCTGTGTGAGTCCATTGATGTTTCCTAAGGCTTCCATTTTCACTAAAGCTCTTTCCACACTCGATACATTTAAATGGTTTCTCCCCTGTGTGAGTCCGTTGATGGTTCCTAAGCTTTCCATTTTCACTAAAGCTCTTTCCACACTCGATACATTTAAATGGTTTCTCCCCTGTGTGAGTCTGTTGATGTGTTCTAAGGTTTCCACTCAGACTGAAGCTCTTTCCGCACTCCATGCATTTAAATGGTTTCTCCCCTGTGTGAGTCCGTTGATGTCTTCTAAGATCTCCACTCTGACTGAATTCCTTTCCACACTCCATGCATTTAAATGGTTTCTCCCCTGTGTGAGTCCATTGATGTTTCCTAAGGCTTCCATTTTCACTAAAACTCTTTCCACACTCCAGACATTTATATGGTTTCTCCCCTGTGTGAGTCCATTGATGTGATCTAAGGCTTCCACAATCACTAAAGCTCTTTCCACACTCCATGCATTCAAATGGTTTCTCCCCTGTGTGAGTCTGTTGATGATTTCTAAGGTTTCCACTCCGACTGAAGCTCTTTCCACACTCGATACATTTAAATGGTTTCTCCCCTATGTGAGTCCGTTGATGTCTTCTAAGATCTCCACTCTGACTGAATTCCTTTCCACACTCCATGCATTTAAATGGTTTCTCCCCTGTGTGAGTCCATTGATGTGATCTAAGTTGTGCACTCTGACTGAAGCTCTTTCCACACTCCATGCATTTAAATGGTTTCTCCCCTGTGTGAGTCGTTGATGATTTCTAAGGCTTCCACTATTACTAAAGCTCTTTCCACACTCAATACATTTACCGTATTTTTCGCCCTATAGGACACATTTTTCCCCTCCAAAAATGAAGGGGAAATGTGCGTGCGTCCTATGGGGCGAATGCAGGCTTTCGCTGAAGCCTGGAGAGCGAGAGGCATCTGTGTGCACCGACCCCTCTCGCTCTCCAGGCTTCAGGAAGCTATCCGCAAGCCTCGCGCGCCCAGCGGCAGCTCCCACCGGGTTCGCAAGGCTTGCGGGCGGCAGCCTGCAGCCCGAATCATGGGGCACGCTGCAGAGCCCGCCCCGTGCTTCGGGCAGATGTCCACAAGCCTTGCGCACCAGGTTCGCAAGGCTTGCAGGCAGCAGCCTGTTCTGGGGGCTGGGGTCGGGGGAAGCCAGCCAGGAAAAAAATATTTTTTCTTTATTCCCCCCCCCCAAAAAAAACTAGGTGCGTCCTATGGGGCGAAAAATACGGTATCTGGTTTCTCCCCTGTGTGAGTCCGTTGATGTGTTCTAAGGCATCCTCTGTTACTAAAGCTCTTTCCACACTCCATACATTGAAATGGTTTCTCCCCTGTGTGAGTCCGTTGATGATTTCTAAGGTCTCCACTCTGACTGAAGCTCTTTCGACACTCCATGCATTTAAATGGTTTCTCCCCTGTGTGAGTCCGTTGATGTGTTCTAAGGTTTCCACTTTTACTAAAGCTCTTTCCACACTCGATACATTTATATGGTTTCTCCCCTGTGTGAGTCCATTGATGGTTCCTAAGATCTCCACTCTGACTGAATTCCTTTCCACACTCCATACATTGAAATGGTTTCTCCCCTGTGTGAGTCCGTTGATGATTTCTAAGGTCTCCACTCTGACTGAAGCTCTTTCCACACTCCATGCATTTAAATGGTTTCTCCCCTGTGTGAGTCCGTTGATGTCTTCTAAGACATCCACTATCACTGAAGCTCTTTCTGCACTCTATACATTTATATGGTTTCTCCCCTGTGTGAGTCCATTGATGGTTCCTAAGCTTTCCATTTTCACTAAAGCTCTTTCCACACTCGATACATTTAAATGGTTTCTCCCCTGTGTGAGTCCGTTGATGTGATCTAAGGCTTCCACGATCACTAAAACTCTTTCCACACTCCAGACATTTATATGGTTTCTCCCCTGTGTGAGTCCGTTGATGGTTCCTAAGATCTCCACTCTGACTGAATTCCTTTCCACACTCCATGCATTTAAATGGTTTCTCCCCTGTGTGAGTCCGTTGATGTCTTCTAAGATCTCCACTCTGACTGAATTCCTTTCCACACTCCATGCATTTAAATGGTTTCTCCCCTGTGTGAGTCCATTGATGTTTCCTAAGGCTTCCATTTTCACTAAAGCTCTTTCCACACTCGATACATTTAAATGGTTTCTCCCCTGTGTGAGTCCGTTGATGGTTCCTAAGCTTTCCATTTTCACTAAAGCTCTTTCCACACTCGATACATTTAAATGGTTTCTCCCCTGTGTGAGTCTGTTGATGTGTTCTAAGGTTTCCACTCAGACTGAAGCTCTTTCCGCACTCCATGCATTTAAATGGTTTCTCCCCTGTGTGAGTCCGTTGATGTCTTCTAAGATCTCCACTCTGACTGAATTCCTTTCCACACTCCATGCATTTAAATGGTTTCTCCCCTGTGTGAGTCCATTGATGTTTCCTAAGGCTTCCATTTTCACTAAAACTCTTTCCACACTCCAGACATTTATATGGTTTCTCCCCTGTGTGAGTCCATTGATGTGATCTAAGGCTTCCACAATCACTAAAGCTCTTTCCACACTCCATGCATTCAAATGGTTTCTCCCCTGTGTGAGTCTGTTGATGATTTCTAAGGTTTCCACTCCGACTGAAGCTCTTTCCACACTCGATACATTTAAATGGTTTCTCCCCTGTGTGAGTCCATTGATGTTTCCTAAGGCTTCCATTTTCACTAAAGCTCTTTCCACACTCGATACATTTAAATGGTTTCTCCCCTGTGTGAGTCCGTTGATGATTTCTAAGCTTTCGATTTTCACTAAAGCTCTTTCCACACTCCATGCATTCAAATGGTTTCTCCCCTGTGTGAGTCTGTTGATGATTTCTAAGGTTTCCACTCCGACTGAAGCTCTTTCCACACTCGATACATTTAAATGGTTTCTCCCCTGTGTGAGTCCGTTGATGTCTTCTAAGATCTCCACTCTGACTGAATTCCTTTCCACACTCCATGCATTTAAATGGTTTCTCCCCTGTGTGAGTCCATTGATGTGATCTAAGTTGTGCACTCTGACTGAAGCTCTTTCCACACTCCATGCATTTAAATGGTTTCTCCCCTGTGTGAGTCCGTTGATATCTTCTAAGGCTTCCACTATTATTAATGTTCTTTCCACACACCATACATTCATATGGTTTTCCCCCTGTGTGAGTCCCTTTGTGCAATTTAAGGTTTCCACTCTGACTGAAATTCTTCCCACACTCCCTGCACTTAAAACGTTTTCTCTCTGTGTGAGTCCGCTGGTGTGTTCTAAGTTTTGAGTTCAAAGAGAAGCTCTTTCCACACTACATACCTTTGAATGGCTTCTTTCCTTTTTGTGTTCGTTGATGTGAACTATGTGTGCTCATTCAGTGATGCATATTCCACATTTCACACATTTTAATGGCTATTCCTAATGAAACGAAAGGTGCCCTGTCCCCCGCAATTCTGTCTTCTCCATCACCTTTTTCAGAGTGGGCAGAAAGCAAATCCTGTTTGGGTTTCAAGGAAGAGAACAAAGGGAAAGAGAACACATCAACCTCCATTAGCACCTTCTCTTATTTCAACATCTCTTACATTCTCCCATGTCCTACCTATGTTCCCAATTTTTAGGAAATGAAAATGGTATGATGTCAAATGGTAGTAATGCATCAGGAACCTTTCAAGATCCTCAATCATCTTTAATAACACAGCATGATCTTGGAATACTGTTGTCCTGTGGGACTGCCTTTCAAATCAAGTGGTTGCCCCCGTTTACACCTCTAGATCTTCATGAATCACCTGCACAGTCCCACTGACCTCAGGAGGTCCATATGGATTATTTTGGGAGACCCAGGCCTACATCTCTTCCAGGGACTGTGGTCTGGGTCAGTCAGAGAACTAGTGACAAGGCTTGGTGCTTGGGGTCAGCTGAATGGGTGCTCAGGGAAGCTCCTGTTCTTGGAGATGGACCTCCGTCTACATGCCTCACATTGCATGGAGAGAGCAGAAGAAGCAGAAGGAAAGCAGATGGCACATGGGAATCCCAGACGGAAACACCCACCCCAAAGGTTCTTTATAATGATGATGTGCTGCCTGATCCTGTGCTTGTCTTCTGACAGAGGACTATCCTAATCTGAAAGGCAGGATATTCAAGGCAAGGAGATAACTGTTCTTCATGGTAGGTAGACATATTGGTCTGGCACAGTTGAAGTAAAAAAGTAAAAAAATAGTCCAGTTGCACCTTAGGTTCTAGATATAAGCTTTTGTGTGCATTCACAGTTCTTCATATAGTGGGAGATGGTAGTAGGAGTACCCTTCTGAGAAAAACCCCACCCCACCCTCCCACGATATACAAGGGTCTGGTGACATCTGTGTCAGTGTATCTGAAGAATTGTGCATGCACACCAAAGCTTATACCTAGAACAATCTTAGTTGGTCTCTAAGGTGCTACTGGACTATTTTTAAATGTTTTATTTCAACTGCGTCAGACCAACACGGCTACCTACCTGAATCTAGATGTCATGGGGTGTTGGGGAGCCGTAGTTCCTTTGGTGGGGAACATGTCCTGCACCTTCTGGGGTCATTTTTCCACCCTTGGTGCCCACCCTGCACTCAGCTCTCACCTGTGGCTTCCAGAAGCTGTCAGCATGCAACAGGGGTTCAAGCAAAGGCTTCTACCAGCCGGCTAAACCAGGTGAGGAAAGCTGATGGGTCTCAAATCGTTGATGGGCTGGGTGGGGAATTCTGCTGCACCTGAAGTCAAGCCCTGGTGGATGGAGAGGAGGAGAACAACCGTGAATCCCACAGTCCTGAAGGCAGATTCTGCCCGTGCGGAAGAGGAAAGAGAAGGGCAGGTGGGGCACGTCCACCTGGAGGCTTGTTATCTAGTCCCAGGATTACTCTGACTTTGAATTATATATAAATTGCAGTATTGAAATGTGCCTGCTCCCACTTCATATTCTGATATTACTCTACTCTGCTTGTCTGTTTCTTACTTGAGTGCTGTTTTGGTTTGCTAAGTCAGGGTTTTACTGTGAGTTACATTTTTGCTATTTTTTGGGTCCTGTCATGCTTATCTGTCTTCAGTAATAAATTTCTCAGCTGATTTTTTTTTTCTGCCTCTGAGTGTTTTCTCCTACTCTGCTACCTATACATCAATCATTATGGAGGAGCAAGATCTGCAACCTAAAGCCCTCCTCAGCCTCGGCCCTGTGGACCTGAAGGAGCATCTTTACCCCAATCGTTCAGTCCGGACAGGGAGGTCCGCCTCCGAGAGTCTTCTGCTGGTTCCCTTGCAGTTAGAAGTGAAGTTCCAGGGAACCAGGCAGAGGGCTTCCTGCCCCATGGAATGCCCTCCCTTCAGAGGGCTAGGAAACAGGCAACTATCTGACATTTAGAAGACAGCTGTATCAGGAGGTTTTTAATTTTTGGATGTTTTACTGTCTTGTATATGTACTGTAGGGACGCGGGTAGCGTTGTGGGTTAAACCCCAGAACTTAGGACTTGCTGATCAGAAGGTCGGCGGTTCAAATCCCTGCGACAGGGTGAGCTCCCGTTGCTTGGTCCCTGCTCCTGCCAACCTAGCAGTTCGAAAGCACATCAAAGAGCAAGTAGATAAATAGGTACCGGTCTGGCGGGAAGGTAAACGGCGTTTCCGTGCTCTGCTCTGATTTGCCAGAAGCGCTTAGTTCTGCTGGCCACACGACCCGGAAGCTGTACGCCGGCTCCCTCGGCCAATAAAGCGAGATGAGTGCCGCAACCCCAGAGTTTCCCGCAACTGGACCTTCCGGTCAGGGGTCCCTTTACCTTTACCTATATGTACTGTAAGCTGCCCAGAGTGGCTTGGGGAAGATACTAATAGTATAACATCTAGAGTGGTGCCTCGGGTTATATGCGCTTCAGGTTACAGACTCTGCTAACCCAGTAATAGTACCTTGGGTTAAGAACTTTGCTTCAGGATGAGAACAGAAATCCTGCTCTGGTGTGTAGGGATATTGCGGAGTGGACAGTGGGGTCCGGAGGGAGACACTTTCCACCAGCAGGCAGCCACAATCTGCCTGCACGCGTGACCTTGGGGTGCAGGGCAACCCCCCCCCCCCGACAAGCCACAGCTGTCTGTACATCGTTCCACCTCTGCCTGACCTTTTGCGATCTCAGCAGTTTGCGGTGTCCTGTCTGTCACCCTTTTCCATGAGACGTTTGTCTCCATTCATCATACATTGAGCAAGGGGGAAATGACGCTGTGGAACAGGTGCCAAAATAACTTTGTACCACCCCACGATTTTGGGACGGAAGATGTAAAGGTCACAGCCCAAAAATGTATTTGCCTGGCTTGCATACTTGTGTCAATAAAAGGAGGCTCCACAGGAATGGCAGTAGCTCGCTTCAGCCCACCTGTGCCCAGCTCACATGATGATCAACACCTGTCTTGGGCAGCAGGAGGCCCCATTAGCTAAAGTGGTGCTTCAGGTTAAGAACAGTTTCAGATTAAGAACAGAGCTGCAGAACGAATTCAGTTCTTAACCCGAGGTACCAGTGTACTATTATTATCATCTTGTGATTTTTTGTAGTTATTTTGGAATTCGTACTGCAATATTAGCTTACGAAATGTTATGGGTGGAGAAAATCACAGGGTTGCCATAAACTATAATCCCACCCACAAACTCTCATTCACACACAGTCTGTAAATTTGGGGAGGTCACACACCTCACCTGTACTAATACTGGCAGTCTTTGGCCTGCACAGGCACACCCGGTGTGTAGAGCCTCCAGCCACAGGCACTGTCTATCCTGAAAATGGGTCCTTTGACTGGGAAGATTCATGCAGTCGCTGTCATCGGATGATGATGGGTTGTATCTCAGCTTGTCAGTCACTCTGACATTGGCTACAAAGAATGAGAGGAACAGAAATGCTTTTGAGGTGCAACTTCTGTATCAATCCTGAGAGCCATTCCATGGACTCTGCACCCCTGTTTCTGAGGACAGGTGTACATTATCCTCATCCTCAAGAAAGGACAATTAAAGATGGAAGCCTGAGAGAGAGGAAAAGGTTTCTGGCTGCTTCCTGGGTGGGATTTCGGAAACCAAGAGCCACTTCTGAGAAGGCCTCCCCCCTCCCCTCTTCTTCTCGGGATTTCCTCTCCTCTCCATGGGACCAGTGGTTGGACTGGGCAGAATCGCTGTGTCTGGACAGGGCAGGGGCTTATGGGGTGGGAAGAGGATGGAGATTGCAGGAAAATAGGGGTGGGGGGACAGGACCCCCACTTTCCAGGGATCCCTGTCTGGTCGCCTTGAAGGGGGGGCATTCCTGGGCGGGAGGGAGAAGCCAAGGCGGCCCCTCCGGAGATTCCCCAAGGAAGGCACGATGGAGACCCCCCCAAGAGTGGTCTTCCTATCTCCCCCCCTGCCAATGCTGCCTTCCCTCCTCCCCCCACTTCCTCGACCCCCTCCCTCTCTCCCGGAGTCTCCCCTGCATCCGGAGGCTTCCTTGGCACCACTCCCCCCACGTCCTGCGCCCCCATCTCTCCAGCCGGAGGGGCCCCCCAAGACGAGCCGGGGAGGGACAGGGGGGTCTCTATCCCTCGTGCCCGTTAACCCTTTCGTGGCCCACCTCTCTCTGCGCGGAGCCCCCAGCGCTCCGGATATTCCCAGCGGGCGCCACGATGGAGACTTCTCCCCAAAGACTGGTCTTCCTATCTCCCCCCCCCCCCGCTGCCCTTCTCTGACCCAGGGATGCTCCCCTCCCCCCCCCCCCATTCCTCGACCCCCTCCCTCTCTCCCGGAGTCTCCCCTGCACCCAAAGGCCCCCTTGGCTCGGGTCACCCCTCGCCCTGCGCGCCACACCTCTCCATTCCCGGCCCCCCCGACAGGAGCAAGGGAGGGACAGGGGAGGGGTCTCTATCCAGGCGCCTCCCGCACCCCTTAACCCTTTCCTGGCCCGCTTCTCCGCGCCCCAGGGAGTCCTCGTGGGTGGGCGCCCCATCTCCGCCCCTTCGCAGCAGGCGTGCCGGGATCCAGGCCCCACGGAAGGCGCTTGGGGGGAGCTGGCGGGGGTCTCTGGGTTCTTTTCTCCCCTCTCCCCCCCCCGGCCCCCTTTACCTCTTTGTCCTCGCTCCGATTCTCATTTCTTTCCTGCAACATCCACGTTGGGCGGGGATCCTCCTCTTCCCGTCTTCCTCCCCTTTCCTAAAGCGTCCTCCCCCCCCACCCCCAGCTACGCCGCAGAGCAGCAATCCGGAGTGGAAGCTCCACTTGCGGGAGAAGCAGGCAGGTTGGGAGGGAGGCTCCCCCCTCATTTCCGGAGCGAAGCAGGATTGGAGGAGGAGGAGGAGGAGGAGGAGGAGGAGGAGGAGCAATGTATTGGGGGTGTGATTTGGGATTGTGTGGGCGGGATGAGAGAAGGATGTGCCGGGAGGGGAGGGAAAGTGTGGAGCGGGTGGGGGGGGAGGAGAGGAAATCCCCCCCCCCCGGTCTTCCTTCTGGGATCAGGAGAGGGGGGAGGGGCTGATCCCGACAATCCAACAGCGAAGTCACAAAATGAGTTCTGCATTTAAATCAGATCAGACTCCGAGTTCGTGTTTTGGCAACATGACAGGTCTGTCCGTCGGGATGCCTGAGGATTTCTTGACTCCAGAATCCATCTTGGCAGACCCATTTCATTCAGGCCTAGAGATCTGTTCTTTGGACCAGTCTGCTTGGATCATGTGGATCATCAATGGTTCATATGGATCATCCATGATGTCATACCCATCTCACGGAAGGGGGGGGGGCTCAGGATGAATCTCCTGCCACGTGACTGGGGGAGTCTGGGGGCTGACGGGGGTCAGACAGGGCTGCTGTTTTGCTCTCCTTACTATTTCAGCTCAGGTTTTACTGAAATGGGTGGATTCATTGAGGAAACGGGGCTACGTTGCAAAGAGGCCAATGTGTGTACTTTGTTACCACCCAGTGAGTTGTGTTCCAAAGGCCATTTGCAGAAAGGCTCCTATTGTATCACCTGCGGCCACATGCTGGAGTTTGGGTGTTTTGTGGAAATGTGTCTCTATAAATGCACTTATCCCCGTGCATTTATAATGGCAAGACATTAAATCCCATGAGATGTGCAAACTGGCTGCTTTTGGAAGCACCACTCTGCAGCCCTGCCTGTTGCACGCTTACTTAGGAGTAACCCCTACGCGGTGCCATCTGATGCACGCTTACTCAGAAGTAAGTCCCCATAGTCGCCTTTGGCTGGACTTGACCATCCAGGAGTCCTTTACCTTGGGTAACAGGGGCCAGGAGGGGCCAGCCCCAGCCCCTGCTGGCTGGTCACATCTTCCACGCCAAGAAACTGGGCAGAGCCTTTAGGAGCCTCTGGCTGAACCTGCTGCTCTTCTCCCTGGCACCGCCATCTCCACGCAGGTGCCCCCTAGGCAGGTTGGCCTGCAGTTCCCCTCAGTGCCAGCCAGCACGATGCCTGCACTCAGGAAACCTGGAGGGCACTGGCTGAAGTCTGGGAGCCCTCAGTGCCAATGCGCAGCTGCTTTGCTTTTCCTTAGCCTGGCGGACATCAACACAGCACCCTACAGGGGGGTGGTCTCTTCTTCAGATGCCCTCCCTGGGGAAGAGTCGTTGGCCACAGGAAAGTGTGCCAGGAGGGGCCATTGAGAGGGCAGTACAGCACAGCCGGTGGGGAGAGTGCCTTCCTTGGGTGGGGTGGGGGGAGCTTGGATGGCCCCCTGCCTGTGATGCTTAGCTGAGATTCCTGCTATGCTGGGGGTTCAACTAGATGACTCAGGAGGGCCCTCCCTACTTTACAGTGCGAAGCCACCGCACTGCCCCCTCCACACCACCCAGATGGGACTCTCTTGTCCAACCCCACAAGGCCATTCCTCTGTCTGGACGGGGAGGGGGAGATAAGGTTCGCCAGAACTGCAGCCCCTTACTTCCCCTCCTCACGTTTCAAGCTGGGGCAGAGATGCAGATGCTCCAGGGTCTGGGCTGGCCACAGGCCCCCATGGGCGTGGATGTTGAGCCTTTCTTTGGGAGGGGGGGTGTTACAGAAAAATCTAGGTGCGAGGCTGCTCAGTCCCCCAGCTCGTCGGGCTGGCCCTGCGGGTCCCTGTGGAATAAAGGGAGGAGTCCAGCCAACCGGAGCAAATAAAGAGGGATTGCAAGGAGAGAGATTGCAAGGAGCTCCAAAGGGACTTCTCCAAACGGGCTGAATGGGCCGAAAATACAGTTCATTGTCAATGAGATTAAAGTGATGCATGTTGGGACAAAAAAAACCCTACGCCCGTTAATTTAATGTTACGGCTAAATCTGGGTGCAGGGCTATTCTGCCACCCAGCTCGTCGGACTAAGTAAGTCCGCGGGTCCCTGCGGAAGAAAATGAGCTCAGCCGGACAGGAGCAAACTGCAGAAGATCCAAGTTTATTGCGCAACAGGTTCAAGGCGAGATTGAACAGCGAAAAAGGGGTGACATGAACTTTTGAAACTCCCTCCATGTCCCAGAATACAGTGCAAAATACATCCCAGTTACATCATGAATACATTAAGGAGAGGTTGGGTTACACCGGATTAACATATGGAGGAGGGAGGGGGGAATATGCAGAGAGCTGGAGATATGGAGGAGGGAGGGGGGAATATGCAGAGCTGGAGATATGCGCAGATAAGCGCTTCCTGAGAAGACAATGGTCCATGTATGCGTAGTCTGTCACCTGGCATTGCCCGGAGGAAAGGTTTGGCAGAGTGATTTTGACAGGATTAGGGTCTTGACACCTTGAGGCATTATGGAGGACAGGGGAGGGGTGATGGAGTCCTAGAGAAATTGAGCAAATATTTGTAGTGAAGAAGACATGCCCCCCCCTTTCCGTATCAGTCCCCCATTCGGAGATAGATTTGCATTAAAGTTCTGCAAGAACTTGCAAATCTTTTCTCCGCACCCTAAATCTCGGTGAATGTGGGGGTGCCCTGTGAGTGGGAATAGGCTCTAATGGAAAAGGAGGTGGGTGGGCAGCAAAAGAGGGAACAACACGGACGAATAAAATTACTTGTGGCACCCTAGCTCTTTCAAACACTTTCAATAGTGGTGTATGCTTTACATTTAGCAGGAAGGTCCACTACTGACTGAAAAAAAAATGCAGTTTGCTTTTTTAGCCCCACCGTTTTTGTGTTTTCAGGTGCCAAGCTAGCTCTTCTGTGGTCTCACACCGGCATAGTGGTACAGTAACACATCCTGCTGAATCCCCTCAGGGCTTTCATTTAACCATGTCGCCTGGCACCCACCATAGCTGGCACAGGCTTGGGCACATCATGAGAGATATGTCTTCGCCTTGGTCTTTCTATGGGTTTTTTCATTATTGCAGGCTCTGGTCTCGCACTCATGGAAAGTTGTCCGCTCGCTCGTAAAGGACCAAGAGCTAGTTGCAGCCTGGATACACGTGCCCAATTCCAGTAGAGTCCAATTTGAATTTATCTTGCCCCGTGGTTCTCAACTTTTCAAAACCAGTATGTTAAAACTAAAGCCATTCTTAAGGGGCATTTGTCCAAATGAGTCAATTTAACTCTATAAGGGACCATTCTTGCTACATCAAGGCATATACAATTTTCTTGTTACCAATAATAATATTACATATGGTAGTCGTGTCCTCAAATAAATAAATAAAATTTGGGACATGATCTACACCCAATTTCATCTGGCATCCTAATCAAACATCTCAAATAATAATAAGGAGTGTTGCTTCAAATCTATCTGATAAAATATGGTTCCGATAATAATACTTGGTTGTGGTAGATTAATTTCGCAGCTATAGATGAAAACCAAGATTAATAAGTAAATAAATGCAGAACAATTGCTACTGGAAGACAGTACTGAATCTGCAAGAGATGCAGAGAAATCATAGAAAAGATTTGAAATAGTTTTCTGGAACAGAAAGAAAGAAATAGTAAAATCTGGGAACTTCATATATAGGAAAACATTGAATGCATAAATAAATAGGTAGGGAAGGTTGGCACTCTTCAGAGTGCCAGGTGGGACAAGGAAATATGATCATCAGTTGACTTAATCTAAGTATAGTCTGCTCTATTGGAAAGCATTGTAATATATGGGAGTCCTCCATGAAGACTTGGGGTGTAAGCCATATCCTTCTGCTGTTCATAGTTATGTATGTTACATTACACAGAAATTTTTCCTTTGTGGAGATAACACATAATCAGACACACTTCAACATTCCTACATAATAACACATAATACACAAAACAAACTAATTAAATATCAGTTGCATATTGACACAATTGTGATCTTTTACGCATGTATCTTTTGAATCCCTGGAGCACCGAGGCTTGAGGTTCAAGTGAAAAAATGTCCTCGCTATTCAACTCCTCCCCGTCAGTCTATATCCTTTGAAAGAGATAGCTGTGGGCACTCTGGCGTCTGTTGTGCAGGTCTTGTGATCGCGAAGAACCGAGCTGAGGGAGGGGTTGTTGCCGCTTTTCATCATTGCACATCTGTATCAGTGATATCCTGTAAGGGGGCAGGGTTTTGGGGACTTAAAACACGGTTAGTCTAGAAAGAGAACTGTAAAAATACAAAGGTTAAAAAAATAAAATAAAAAAATAAAAGGAAAGGAAAAAATTAGATTACCAGCCAGATGAAACCAGGCTTGACACAAAGACATCAGACTTAGAAAGGAATTATTATTAAATAATACAAAGATAGAAGTCACTAATATAACAAGGATTCAGGCTTGTTTCACGGAATAGAAAGAAAGTCGCTGTGGGAGGAAAAAAGGGACAAACACTTTGTTATCGGGGTTCACATATCCTGTTAAAAGGGAAAATTATTTCATGTGAGAAGCCTGTCAGGAAATGCTGTTCCTAAAATGCACACAAACAAAGTCTGTGATTTAAATCCCATTGAGGGGGGAATGCTTTGATATTTACCTGTGAAAAGAATTTGGCATGTTAAGATTTGAAACTTGGCAACCTCTTGACTTTTGATGGTCCAGTACTTAACCTTTTTTTTTTTGTAGCCCCTGGAGCAAGACACATTAATGGTTCCAAGTTTTTACATAAGGAAATTTGGATAAGTTTTCTCCCTGCAGTACACACCCTCCAAACCTCCTTCGTCTCTCTCTCTCTCTCTCTCTCTTTTTTTTTTGACTGATCTAGCCTCTGTGCGTGTGCAGAGTTCATGTCTCAGCGAACCTTTTATACTATTGAAATGTTGCATCCTTTGGCTAAATTACTATTTGAATAAAGGAAATGAAGGGTAGGGAGTAGATTTTAAAATAGGGTTAGATTTTAAACAAAACAAGAAATTCAGCAATTCAAGTATTTTTCTTTTCTTTTCTTCTTTCTTCTTTAAGGGATCATGTTCTTGCAGCTCAAGCAAAGGGAAGTCTGATTTTTAAATAGTAGACAAAATGATAAACACTGTAATCACTCAAATGCTTGATATTACCAGTTCTGCTTCAAAACATCACAGCTTCACCTCTCACCTTTTAAAACTAAAGAGCAAAGCTAGGCTGAATTTCAACTCCATCACCACACCAGAATTTAAGAATTACCCTCCAAGCCACAAATTGGGAGAGTTGAATGGGACCCTGGGGTCATCTAGTCCAACCCTCCAAAATATAGGGTTCACAGCAAGATTTCACAGCAAGATTTGTACTACCAAAGAGACACACACATACTTATGTACACAGGCACTACTGGGGAAGAGAGCACAATCAATGCTCCTATCATGTACTAAGGAAGAGGAAAATAAAGTACCCAGCTTTATACAGAACCCGTTTTGCAGATCTTGAAGCTAGTTTGAGTGAGAGTTTACTTCCTTAGACTAAAGAATGGAAGTTCCTAGTGAAATGATATTTAAAGGAGGATTGAAATGATATTTAAAGGAAGATTGAAGAAGAAGAAGAAGAAGAAGAAGAGTTTGGATTTGATATCCCGCCTTTCACTCCCTTTAAGGAGTCTCAAAGCGGCTAACATTCTCCTTTCCCTTCCTCCCCCACAACAAACACTCTGTGAGGTGAGTGGGGCTGAGAGACTTCAAGGAAGTGTGACTGGCCCAAGGTCACCCAGCAGCTGCAAGTGGAGGAGCGGAGACACGAACCCGGTTCACCAGATTAGGAGACTACCGCTCTTAACCACTACACCACACTGGCTCTCAACTGTTGAAGCGAACAGTTTTCTTTTTCTAAGATAGGGAGAGGATCCTTTGATAAAGCAAAGTTAATTCAATTGATATAGCCCCTCACAAATAATTAAAACAGCCATAGATTTGATTTAAAAGGAATACAAAGGGAACAATTTTTCCTGAACTTGCAGAGGAATAGTAAGACTAATCTATGCCCCCCCCTTTGCAGTTTCCTTTAAAGGAAGCTTACTCGGGAGTAAATTTACCTGGCACAGAAGTAAGAAGGAAAAGAGAAGAAGAAAAAAAACCTGAAAGACATTGGACTGATAAGGTCCCGCATGGCTTCCTTAGATTTGAAATTTCGAAGCAAGCTTGCAGTTGAAACTATGCACACTGATACGGACCGGAAGGGGGGGGTACCTCTTTCCCCCCTCTCCCTTGGACAACCGAGGCGATGACCTCGTGGGTACCCACGATACACCCATCCAGTCCCCTCACCGTTGCACAAGCACCACACTTCTCCCACAACCCCCTTTCTTCTTCCTTTCACGAGCGAAATAAGCTCATATATATATATATATTCCCCTATCTCTCCCTATGCCTATTTGCGCTCTATACTTAGAACGAGTAGACCGGGTGTCCCTGTATCCCCGCTTATTCCTATGCCTGCGCTTTAGCCAATCACAGCCATGCATTCATCCTGCAGAGGCTAGCTCAGGGAGCTACTGCACGCCTCATTACCCTCCTGACAAGCTGCTGACGGCCCCCCACTGCGAGAACAATGGATCCGAAACCAGAGACCTCGTAAAACTGTCAAAATCCTGTTACAATGTATCCATTCTTGCAACAATATATCCATTCTGTTTCCGATCTTGGTCAACGGTACGGAATGGGTCGGAAAGCATAGAAACCTTTGGAAATTGATATAAAATCAACCGTAACTCCGATTTCTTTGCTCTTGGTGTCATTCAACTCAGCTCCCTTTGGACTCCATGATGTGACCCCTACCTCCATAATCCCCGAAGCGACAGGACACGTACACAGGAACTTCTTAATCCTGTCAGATCGCTTCGCCTAACCCTTCCTCCGGGCAATATTAGGTGGCAGACGATGCATATCTCTGGCCCATTGTCTTGCCACCACCGGTATTCAATAAATGTTTACCCATGTATATCTCTCACTCTGCATATTCCCCCCTCCCTTATCTCGAATGTTAATTAGTGTAACCCCACCTTTCCTCTGAGATATTCATGACGTGTGTAATATATTCATGATGTAATCCATGAAACCCAACCTTCCCAAAATGTATTCATGACGTTTCGTGCACTGTATTCTGGGACTTGGAGGGAACTTTTAAAAGTCTATGTCGCCCCATTCTCGGGGTTCAATCTCGTCTTGAACCTGTTGCGCAATAAACTCGGATCTTCGTACTTTGCTCCTGCGTCCGGCTGAGCTTCCTTTCCTCCGCAAAGACCCACGGACTCTGTCCGATTGGCTGGGTGGCAGGGTAAATACGCACCCAGATTTCCGTAACAGTTTGGCGCCCCACGTGGGGCTTTCAGCGGTTCTCCCGAGTTGCTGACCGGGGGCCCCGAGATCTTCAGCCGGCTCCGGGCCACTTTGCCTGGGAAGACCCTTTTGGACCTCCGGCCATCTTCCGGGCGGTAATCGAAAGCCCCAGGAGTTCAGCCGGGGAGCAAAAGGGATCCAGCCGGCTTGTTCATCGATCCCGGGATCGGATCAACAGAGAAGACTCGTGAGTATAGGAAAGAAACCCAGTGCACTGGTGGGAAAGGGGGTGGAATTCTCCTGGCAACCGAATTCTCTGCCCTCCTCCCTATCGCTTCTTCTCACCTTTCTCTTGGTCCGGTTAGTGAGAGAGACCGTGGACCGCCGCTCGACCCGAAGGGGGGTTCTGAGCTCTATCCCTTTCTCTAAACTCTCCAGCCAGCCGCACCAATTGGGAGCCCGAAGGGTAAGACAGAGAGACCCGACTTGAAAGATAGCCGACTCTCCGCAACGGGCATCCCAGTTGAAAGCAAGGGGTTGGAGCTCTTTTTCCGATCTTCCCGAGCGTTCTTTCTAGGGGGCAGGAAGTGGTCTTGCTTTCTATCCTAATCCCAGCCGCACCGGTCGGGCTACGTACCCCGTGTATCGTAAGCCCGCTTCCGAAAGCAAGGGGGATTTTCGACCCGAAATTCTATCCAGGGACCACCCGATCTGGCACCGCACGGCGCGGGCGTTCAGTAGGGCCCCTTTTCCTGAGAGTGATCGATAGGTAGGAGGTTGCCAGGGGGGGGAATAGCCCATGAGGAATTGGGCGGGACCGGCAGAGTGGGAAAAGGGACCCCAGGTAAATGGTTAAGAAAAAGAAGGAAGGAAATACCAGATAGCTAGAGCTCTTTAAAACCTCCCTAGGAAGTTGCCAAGCGACTAAAGACCTTTCCTTTTTACAAGTCCTTTGTCGAACAGCCCTAGACCCACAAATCCTTATCGACCCCCTCCTCTCTCCTCTTTCCTATCTAGACACGCGTGAAATATACTATGGGTACCCAGGCTTCCAAACACGAGCGGACTCACTCTGGGAGGAAGGCTTCCAGGAAGCCATCCCGTTCCCAGAAGGATCCCGACTCTCCTCTCCAATTCGTCATCACGTATTGGAAGTCGATTCCTGGCCACAAATTGTTATCTAAGGAGAAATTAGAGGACCTCTGCTCCGAAACCTGGCCCGCCAGTACTGCCTCCGCCAAACCCGAACTGCGGTGGCCACCGGGGGGTTCGTTTAATGAAGAACGCTTGAACCACTTAAGGAAATCCTTGATGGAAGAAAAACCCCGCCAGTTGGAATACCTGGCCACCTTTGAGGCAGTAAGGAGAATGCTCCAAGCCCCAAAGGGAACAACTTCTTATCAACTACCTATATATTTTTTTTTTTTAAATATTTTTTATTGCTTTGTTTTACAGGGTCAAAGTACATCGTCAATGCATCGTCGATAACACAACAAAAGCTTTTTTTTTTACAAAATGAAAAAAAACAAAAAATAATACACTTTTCCAAATCTTTTTTTCATCGTCAACTGGACTTCCCCACATCCTCCATCCCTGCATTCTTTACAATAAAAATCAACAGCAAATTAATACCTTGTTTCATGTGTTTTTGTATTTTCATCTAAATATTTACTCTAAAAGTTAAGCTTTTCTCAGTCATAACTTAGTTTCATTCATTTCCGAATCTCAATACTGAAGCATGTTTTTCTCAAGACTTAGCAAATTCTCAACATTCATATAACTTAAAATGTTTTTGTAAATAGTCCTTAAATTTTTTCCAGTCCTCTTCCACTGCCTCTTCTCCCAGGTCTCGGATTCTGCCGGTCATTTCAGCCAATTCCATGTAGTCCATCAGTTGCGTGTGCCACTCTTCCAGTGTGGGTAACTCCTGTGTCTTCCAGTATTTGGCTATAAGGATTCTTGCTGCTGTAGTTGCATATAAATAGAAAGTTCTATCTTTCTTTAGCACTCTCTGGCCCACAATGCCCAGGAGGAAGGCTTCTGGTTTCTTATGAAAGGTATACTTAAATACCTTTTTCAACTCATTATAAATCATTTCCCAAAAAGCCTTCATCCTCGGGCATGTCCACCAAAGGTGAAAGAATGTTCCTTCAGCCTCCTTACATTTCCAACATTTATTGTCAGACAAATGATATATCTTTGCAAGTTTGACTGGGGTCATGTACCACCTGTACATCATTTTCATAATGTTTTCTTTCAAGGCACTACATGCCGTAAATTTCATACCGGTGGTCCATAACCTTTCCCAGTCTTCAAACATAATGTTGTACCCAATATCTTGCGCCCATTTTATCATGGCTGATTTAACTGTCTCGTCTTGAGTATTCCATTTAAGCAACAAGTTATACATTCTTGAAAGCACTTTCATCTTAGGTTCAAGTAGTTCTGACTCTAATTTTGATTTTTCCACCTGGAAACCAATTTTTTTGTCCTTTTTGAAGGTCTCTAAAATTTGGGCGTAATGAAACCAGTCTCGCACCTTTCCTTTCAATTTTTCAAAACTCTGCAACCTCCAGGTGTCCCCCACTTTTTCTATTATTTCACAATATTTTGCCCAGCCACCCCCCATATTAAGTATTTTTGTGGCCTTAGCCTCCATCGGTGACAACCACCTCGGAGTCTTATTTTCGAGTAAGTCCTTGTATTTAATCCAGACAGTAAACAAAGATTTCCTGACAATATGGTTTTTAAATAACTTATGAGACTTTACCTTGTCGTACCACAAATATGCATGCCATCCAAAAGCATTGTTAAACCCTTCCAGATCTAGGACATCAGTGTTTTCTAGCAAGAACCAATCTTTCATCCAGCAGAAGGATGCAGCTTCATAATACAGCCTTAAGTCCGGCAGGGCAAATCCCCCTCTTTCCTTCGCATCTGTTAGTATTTTAAATTTTATTCGGGGCTTTTTGCCCTGCCAGACAAACTTCATAATGTCCCTCTGCCACTTTCCAAAACACTCCACCCTGTCCACGATCTGCAGGGCCTGAAACAGAAACAACATTCTTGGCAATACATTCATCTTAACTGCTGCGATTCTTCCCAACAAGGAAAGTTTCAGTCTTGACCAGATTTCTAAGTCCTTTTTAATTTCAGACCAACATTTTTCATAGTTATCTTTAAACAAATTCAAATTTTTCCCAGTCAAATTAACCCCCAGGTATTTCACTTTTTTAACCACATTTAGTTCCGTTTCCTTCTGGAACCCCTCTATTTCTAAAGGTGTCAAGTTTTTCGCCAGGACCTTAGTTTTTTGTTTATTTAACTTGAATCCCGCCACCCGACCAAACTCATGGATTAATTCTAAAGCTCTTTTTGTACTGGGTTCTGGCTCCTGTAGTGTCAAAACCAAATCATCTGCAAAGGCCTTCAGTTTATATTGTTTTCCTCCGACCTGTATTCCTTCCACCCGCTGGTCCTTCCTAATCAAGTTCAGCAAAACCTCCAGAACAGAAATAAATAGCAAGGGTGATAGGGGGCACCCCTGTCGTGTTCCTTTTTCAATTCTAAACTCCTCTGTCACCACATTGTTTACTATCAATTTAGCTTTTTGTTCTGAATAGATTGCTTCAATACCGTTTTGGAACGCCCTTCCCACTCCCATCCCTTCCAAATTTTTCTTCATAAATTTCCAAGATATGTTGTCAAAGGCCTTCTCCGCATCTATAAATATCAAAACTGCTTTCGTATTCAAGTTTGTCTGTAGTAGTTCCAGGACATCCACAATGTTCCTAGTGTTGTCAGACAAATGCCTGCCAGGGAGGAAGCCTGCTTGGTCTTTATGAATTACTTCGTTTAAAACTTTTTTCAATCTGTTTGCCAAAATATCAGCAAAAATCTTGTAATCCACGTTTAGGAGTGAGATAGGACGATAATTCTTAAGTTGAGTCTTTTCAGATTCCAATTTTGGTATCAAAGTAATGAAAGCCTCTTTCCACGATTCTGGTGCCCCCTTCCCCTCCATAATTTGGTTGCATACCTCCATCAATGGTTGAGTCAAGTATTCCTTCAATGTCTTATAATACTTGGAGGTAAGTCCATCTGGGCCCGGGGATTTGCCTAATTGCATGTTCTGAATGGAACTTTCAATTTCCTGTTGTGTTATTTTATAATTCAGGGCTGTTTGTTTATCTTGTGTTAGTTTTTCCAGGCCGTAGCTTTTTAAAAATTTATTTATCTCAGTCTCCACTTGGGGTCCTTGAGTGAACAATTTTTTGAAATATCTCTGGAAACACTTTCTAATTTCTTCTGGTTTCTGAATACATTCTCCTTCAACCTCTAGATTGGTAACAAAGTTCAATTTTTGTCTCCTTTTCAGCTGCCATGAAAGCAGCTTCCCACATTTATTTGCCGATTCAAATGATCTTTGTCTCATCTGTTTAATTTTCCATTCAACTTCTTGATTTATCAGTTTCGCATATTGTGCTTGATGGAATTTTATTTCTCTTAAAACTTCTTTTGATTTTGGATTAAGTCTCAACCTTCTCTCTCCGTCCTTTATCTTTTCCAAAATCTTGTCCTTTTTACCATTCCAGAGTTTTTTCCTAATAGTATTCTGTTGTATCAGGAACCCTCTCATAACAGCTTTACTTGCGTCCCAGATTGTTTTCTTTTCCACCGACGTGTTCAAATTTATTTCAAAATAGTCTTTCATCGTTTTTTGGGCCTTCTTTACAATCTCCTGATCTCTGAACAAAGAGTCATTCATTCTCCATCTGAAGGATCCAGCTGGTGTGAGTCTCAAGTCTATTTTCAAGGCGTTATGGTCGGAGCAAGTTTTGGGGCAGATCTCTATTTTTTTAGTCTTAGGTGCCAGTCCTCTAGATATCCAGATTTGGTCGATTCGTGTCCAAGATAGGTGGGCCTCAGAAAAGAATGTTCCCTCTTTACCTAGAGGGTTCTTTATCCTCCAAATGTCAATCAAGTCCATATTGTCTGTAAGTTCAAAAAAAGTCTTTGGTAGTCTGCCATCTTTAGTCAAGTTTTGGTTTTGTGACTTATCCATGTGTGTGGAGACAACCCCATTCATATCTCCCATCAGGATGATGTTATTATAGTCAACATGGTCCAGCATTATCTCATGCAGCTTCTTGTAAAATTCCGATTTCCCCTCGTTCGGTGCATAAATTCCTACTATCAGAAATTTTTCTCCTTGTGTTTGTATTTCAATCACCAGAATTCTTCCTTGTTCATCTTTGAACACAAATTTTGGTGCTAGGCTCTCCTTTGCATATATCACTACTCCTCTTTTCTTTACTTTGTCTGATGAAATAAATTCTTGGCCTAGTCTCTTGTTAATTAATACTCTTCTGTGGAGCCTGGTCACGTGAGTTTCTTGAAGACAAATGACGTCTAGTTGTTCTTTCCTCAATATATGAAAAATCCTTTTCCTTTTTTCGGGGGAGTTTGCACCATGAATGTTCCAACTGAAGAGCTGCAGAGACATCCTGGATCAGTTTGTCAGCCAATAGGGTTGTCTCCCTTGTCGTCTATTCCTGGAGGTGGGTCTTTTTCACCAGACAGGGGGGGTGGCCAAGTACCTGCTGTTCCTTTCCGGAGGTCCTCCCCGTGGTCGTTCAGGAACTTTTCTTGCTCCTCTGCTGTTCTAATTCTTACCTTCTTCTCTTTCCAGTTAAAAGATAGTCCTTGGGGGAATTCCCACCTGTAAGGAATTGTGTTGTTTCTCAGTAGTCTTGCCAGATCTTTATATGTAATTCTTAAGTCCAACAACTGTTTTGGTATATCTCTGAAGATTTCTGCTGTCTTTCCCTGTATCACCAATGAATTTTTAAAGTGTAGGCCGAGTATATTATCTTTTTCTTGCTTAGATCTCAATATGATCAAGCAATCTCTTGGTTTATCCTTCTTAGCCACTCTTCCCAGTCTAAAGGCGGTGACAATTTTGAAGTCCTTCTCTTCTGCCAAGCCCCAGAACTTGGATATTTCTGCTGTCAAAAAGCCGGTCAGATCTTCCTTTTCTAATTCTGGGATATTTCTAAGCCTAAGATTGCTTTCTCTGTTTTTCAGCTCCGCCATAGACAGGTAGGCCTGTTGTTCAGTAACCTGTCTGCTCAGTGGTCTTACTTCTCCTCTTAGTTCCTCTATCCTTTTTTTATTTTGGTCTGCTTTTGCACTTGCTTCCTCGGCTAATTTTCGACTCTCTGTTGTAGTCTTTTCAATATTTCCTATCGCCTGTGTATTTTGAGCAACTTGGTCTGTCAATTTATTAATTGTAGCTGTCACCTGGTCAAATTTAGCCGCTTGTTCATCAGCTTTCTTGTTTAAAGCTGCCAGTTGGTCCAATATTTCTTTTGAGATAGGGTCTAGCCCTCCTGCAGCCATATCCTCCAAAACTGGCTGTTTAAGTTGTCCTTCTTGCAAACCTGTCACAATTGGAACAGATGACCTGCGTTGCTGCACAGGCAAAGTTAATTGCACTAGTTCGGCTTGTTTTGCTTTCTTGCCAGCCCTTGTTTTTCCTGCACCACTCATTCCACAGCTGTCTATGTTTCAAGGTCAAATTGTAAATCCCATGGGAAAAGCAATACAAAAAGTAAACATCCAGACATAAAAAATTCCAAAACAACCAGCAGTTCTCAGAGACTAATAATTCCACAATCCAGCAGGGGGAGCACCCCAGAGGTTAGAGAGAAAGATGAAAATTTTCCATTAAGTTCCCAAGTAAAGTAAAATCCAAAACAGAGGGGGGAACCCTCTAAATTCCCTTTAAACTGCAGAGAGTAAAAGTTCCTTACACAGGTGCTTGCAACAGTTCCTTTCTTGTAACTTGCAAAATAGCCCAATGAAACTTTGTATCCCTATACACAGTCACCACAGTCTGATGTTACTTTGTATCCAGACAGCCCGAGAGCTGGGTCTCATAACTTTGTAATCCACAAAAGATAAAGAGGAATAACACAGTCTCTGTCCACTTAAAATACAGTTTTAATTTTTCCTTAACTTTTTAGCAATCAGGTCCGAATTTGCAGGGTAAATTCCAAGTTCTTTTGAACTCCTTTCAACGCTTCCGTTTTAGAAAGACTTTGCTCAGCACTTTAAACAGAGACGGAAGACTGACTTCCTTTTTAGTGTCTCCCGCTTTCAGCCGAAATTCACGAATTACTGTTCAAATAGAGTCTCAAATTTCTTACTCACGAGTATGTTGTTTCGAATCAAATGTTCAAAGAAGAAAGGTCAGCGCTCATCAGCAGCAGCCGCGCGGCTTCACTTCCGCGGAAAGAGCGATGGATTCACAGCACCGCTACCCCCTCCACGTTCCGGAGCCCCTTACGGGGTCCCTTCTGCGTTTCCGAGGTCGCTCTTGGTGCCCGCCGAATCCCACGGCCACGGGCTCACTCTACCCGTGGATTTTCTGAATGGGTCGTCGCTGTGCCGCAGCGCACGACCCTTTTCCGCGGAGCCCCTCTTCAACAGCTGAAGAGGACCGCCATTGCCGTTTCGCGCCGCCTCCGGAAGTCTCAACTACCTATATTAAATCCCGGGCGACAGCCAATGCCCCCCCCTTACGAAGATGACGACGTACAACAGACCCTGGTCCCCTTTTACTATCAAGGACCGCCGCCGCGAGCCCCGACACCCAGCGACAGCAACTCTAGTAGTGGAGAGGAAACGGGGGAAGATGAGGCACAAGGCACTGAGAATAGAAGGGTCACACGACTACAAGCAAAAAGGGACAAGGGGGACACCAAACACGTTAAACACCCCGGGCAAGCTAGAACTAAAATCCCCTCCTCTACGCTCCACAACACCATTGAGGACTCTACCCAAATCGGGAATAAACCCGCCTCCACGGAACCTCATGGCTCCGCAACGGGGACCCTGGGCTACGACAAAGAGGCCCCAGGGACTTCTGACCAAGTGAGCTCCACCGTGAGTTCTACTGCGGTCCAGATGCCCTTAAGGGCCCTGCCCATTCCTCCTCTCGTACCTGATGGGCCCCCGCGGATGGTTTACACGCATCAACCCTTCTATACCTCAGACCTGGTAACTTGGTCAAATCAGATGCCCTCACTGAGGGACGACCCGGACAAATGCCACCGCCAGGTCAGCGCTATCTTCTCCACTCACAATCCCACCTGGCCAGATGTCCACGTCCTTCTGAATGCTCTCTTCAACGAGGCGGAGAAAGCGGACATTCTAGCTAAAGCCGGGGAAGCCATAGAACTACCCGACTACCAAAGGGGACGGCCTCAGGGATTGGAGGCGCTCACAGCACAATGCCTCAGAGTAGAACCAGCATGGGATTATAACACCACCAACGGGATTTGGTGCTTAAACCTATTTAAGAAGGCAATTTTGGACGGAGTAAAGGCTGCCGGACAACGCACCGTTAATTGGACCAAAGTCCAGTCGGTCATGCAGGGGCCAAACGAACACCCGTCCGACTATTACACTAGATTGGTCTCTGCCATTAAAACATGGGGAGGAATAGACCCCGAAAACCCACAGCATGAAGTAATCGTTAAAGGGTTCTTTAAGGATCAGGCTTGCCCAGATATTAGAAAAGCCCTGAATCTCCAAATTGGATACGATGGAAAGAGCGTAAGTGAAATCTTCTCCATCGCGAAATCTGTTTACAACTCTCGGGATGAAAGAAAGAAAAAGGAAACAAAACCCGAGGTTGAACAAATATTAGCCTTAAGTATGGAAACTGCCTATGGTCCTAATCGAGGCAGGGGACTCCCTCGAGGAAAGGGGATCCGGGGAGGAGGACCCCCAAATCCCTATAGGCAATGGGGACCGGGGACGGGAGGATGCTACTACTGCCAGGAAGAGGGACACATAAAAAGATTCTGCCCCTACCTAAATACGCCATCCTACGGGGGACAGGAGCCCAAGCCTTTCCCTGTTCGGACCACCCACTCTCCTTTCTCCCCGCAAGCCAACGTAACTCCAGGCTACCGCAACCACAACCCAGCGGCTTATACCCCACCAACGGCCTCGAACCCGATACCTCAAATCCGGCCCCAACCGGGACCCCGGACCCAAATGCCAGCCATAGACCAGCCTGCCCACCCTTGGGCGAATGCTACTGCTCCTCCCTTACACCCTCCAAACCAACCACCGCCCGACGACCACGACACTTATTGACAATTAAAAGGGGATCCCAGTCAGACCCAAACCATCTGCCCTGTCCTTGCGTTGTCGCCTGAGGACCCAGTCTGCACTATTGAGGTTGACGGCCACCCCTATCAATGTTTACTGGACACAGGGGCTACTTATTCGACCCTAACCGACAGCCACCTGGAACCAGGGACAGTGACCAAGAAAGTAATGGGACTGGATGGGATACCCCGCACTTGCCCACTCTCGCGGCCGGCCAAGGTCACCCTCGGACCATTACTAGCGGAACACACTTTCCTTCTAACTAGCAGCCCCGTTAATCTTTTAGAAAGGGATCTCCTCTGCAAACTTAACGCCACCATAAAATGTTCCTCGGATGGTATCTACCTACATATGCCAGGGGACTCCATCCCCACGTTCCAAGGTATCGTTGAAGAAGCTAAATCGGACCGGCAGTTCCCCGAAATTCCCTTGGATCTGGAGAACGAATTGCCCCCCTCCCTATGGGGCACCGAATCAACCTCAGTCGGGCTCTTACTCTCCGCTACCCCGGTTAAAATCACCTACCGAACTGACCTACCCTTCCCATGCACCAAGCAATACCCTCTGCCCAAAGAAGCCGTAGACGGCCTAACACCCATGATTGAAGACTTCCTCGAAAAGGGGATCCTAGTTTCCTGCGCTTCACCATGTAATACCCCAGTTCTCCCGGTCAAGAAGCCCGCTAAGGAGGGAGCACCTATACGGTACCGATTCGTGCAGGACTTGAGATTAGTGAACCAATTCGTAATACCACGACACCCGGTAGTGGGTAACCCGAACTCCCTCCTAAACGCAATTCCGGCAGGGACGACCTGGTACTCCGCTGCGGATCTGTGCTCAGCCTTCTTTAGCATACCCCTGGATCTGACGAGCCAATTCCTTTTTGCATTTACTTGGGGACCCGGCCAACTAACCTGGACAAGACTGCCCCAAGGCTATGTTGAGTCACCCGCAATTTTCTCAGCCGTATTACATCAGGACTTAGAGGACATCCACCTACCAGCCAGCTCCGTTTTGCTTCTCTACGTGGATGATATTTTATTATGCTCCACCAGTGAAGAGGCGTGTAAGATAGATACTAAACACCTTCTAGCAGAGTTAGCAAAGAAAGGACATAAAGTGTCCCCAAAGAAACTCCAATACTGTAAACAGGAGGTCAAGTATTTGGGGCACATCTTGGGAGTAGGGACCCGGAGCCTGGCAACTGACAGGATCGAAGCAATCACTAAAATCCCTCTCCCAAAAACAAAACGACAGCTACGCGGCTTCCTGGGCATGGCCGGCTTCTGCCGAGCATGGATCGCTGGTTACAGCGAAATAACAAAGCCCTTAACTGTCATGACGCGTCAAGACCACCCAGACACCCTGGTCTGGGAGGAAGAAGCTTACAGTTCCTTTGAACGATTAAAACGAGAACTCAGGTCCGCTCCTGCCCTAGGGTTACCCGACTACCGGATTCCCTTTAATTTGTTCATCCACGAACAAATGGGGGTAGCCTCCGGTGTCCTAACCCAACCCTTCCGAGATCAAGAGAGACCAGTAGCGTACTACAGCCTGCAACTTGACAACACTGCTAAAGGGGCTGTCAGTTGCCTGAGAGCCATTGCAGCCGCTGCTGTCCTCCTCGAGAAAGCCCAAGAAACAGTTCTCGGCCACGAAATCACCCTTCACGTTCCCCACTCAGTCTCAACCCTCCTAACCCTGAAAGGATGCCACCATTTCTCAAACTCCCGCCTCAACCGGTATGAAGCCCTCCTACTAACCCCAACAAATGTCACCATTAAACGCGTCAACTCACTAAACCCGGCTACCCTGCTACCCCTTCCTGACGATGGCACCCCAAATCATGACTGTACCACTATAGTCAGGCAAGCCGAAAAGCCCCGGGAAGACTTAGATCATCTTCCCCTGGAGAACCCAGACTTGATACTATATACTGATGGCAGCTCCAAAGTAATCGACGGGGTTAGAAAAACTGGGTATGCAGTGGTCTCTGACTTCGAAGTACTGGAATCAAACCTGATCAACTCCCAGTACAGTGCCCAAGCCGCCGAGTTAATTGCGCTAGTGCGTGCCTGCGAGATTGGTGAAGGAAAGCGGATAACCATCTATACGGACAGCAAATACTGTTTCGGCCTGGTGCACACAACCGGCCAAATTTGGCTCCAGAGGGGCTTCCTTACAGCCGCCGGGTCTCAAATCTCGCACGCCGCCCTAGTTGAGCGACTTCTCACAGCGATCCATCTACCCGCCGCCATAGCCGTTGTCCACTGCAAAGTCCATACCAAAGGCAGGGACTCAGTCTCTAAAGGAAACAGACGAGCCGATAAAGCCGCACAGACGGCTGCCCTACGCATCCCCAACAACGAATCCGAATTCCAAGCCTTGCAACTACCAGCAGAATTAGACCTTACAGAAATGTACAAATCTGCCCCAGGAGATGAAAAGGCTATGTGGGAATCGATAGGTGCCACCCAACAGCAGGGCATCTGGGTCCTCCCCGATGGAAGAACCGTCCTTCCAAAGGCCTGGACTCCAAAACTAGTGAGAATTATCCATCAGCGTACACACTGGGGCAAAGGGAGATTAATGGAACATGTCATCAGATCTTGGTATGCACCAGGGATAGCCGCCGCAGCGGCGGCAGCATCAAAAAATTGCATTACCTGTCACCGCTTCAATCCCAAACGGGAACCCAGGAGACCACCAGGAGCTAGACCCTGGGCCTTTGTCCCCTTTGAGAACTTGCAACTTGATTTTATAGATCTACCCCAATGCCAAGGCTTTAAACATGCTCTGATTGTAGTGGACCAATTTTCCTCGTGGGTGGAGGGATTCCCTTGCCGGACAGCTACCGCATCTGTAGTTGCTAGGGCCCTCCTACAGGACATTATTCCCCGCTACGGCATACCCCGTCGCTTAGACAGTGACAGGGGAACTCACTTCACCGCCGAAATAGTGCAACTAGTAGCCAAGGCCCTCCGAATTAAATGGGACCTCCACACACCATACCATCCGCAATCTTCTGGCCAAGTAGAACGTATGAACCAGGAGATAAAGACGCAGTTAGGAAAACTTTGCAAGCTCACGGGTCTAAAGTGGGTTAATGCACTGCCACTAGTTCTCCACAATATACGCTGTGCCCCAACCGAACGCCTCAAGCTCTCTCCATTTGAACTTTTGTTTGGGAGACCTCCTCCCGTCTACCATACCCAATTCCCACTCTCAGAGCTTGAACTGGGAGAAGCAGAACTTACTAATTATGTTATCCAGCTCCAGACACACCTGCAACGTCTCCACCACTACGCGGCCATCGAGGGACAGAACCTTCCCATCGACGTCCACGCTCACTCCTTCCGCCCTGGTGACTGGATCCTCGTCAAGGTTTACCAGAAGGAACCCCTCCAACCCGCGTGGGAAGGTCCCTACCAAATACTCCTGACATCGCCAACTGCCGTGAAAATAGGTGAGAAGAATTCTTGGTTACACCACACTAGGTGCAAGTCCTCCCCTCCTCCCCAGGAGACCGAAGAAAATAACGGCGAGGACTTCACCTTTTCAACTCCACCCGCTCTACCGACCTCATACGTTGACGACGACGAACAACAGACCGGACCAGCAGATCGGGGCCAAGGTCGGGCTCAACAGACCGGACCAGCAGATCGGGGCCAAGGTCGGGCTCAACAGACCGGACCAGCAGATCGGGGCCAAGGTCGGGCTCAACAGACCGGACCTGCGGATCGGGGCCAAGGTCGGGCCCAACAGACCGGACTAGACACCGCGACATCCAACTGGACGTCTGAGATCATCCCAGACACAAACGACATCAAGCTACGTCTCAAACGCGTTGACAGCTCCGTTGACAGCTCCATCTGACAGCTCCATCTGACAGCTCCATTGACAGCTCCATCTGACAGCTCCGTTGACAGCTCCATCTGACAGCTCCATCTGACAGCTCCGTTGACAGCTCCATCTGACAGCTCCATCTGACAGCTCCATTGACAGCTCCATCTGACAGCTCCACCTGACAGCTCCATCTGACAGCTCCGTTGGCAGCTCACCCTGACAGTTCGTCTGACACCTACGCCTGACAACTTCGACTTCACCGCTACGCTCCTTCATTTGGCAACTTGCGCTCCCCTTACACACTTCCAAGCTATGGGCTTTGTCCACACTGCCTTCCTTCTCGCCACCCTACCCTGGGCCCTGTCCACTTCATCGGATCACTGCACAGGATTACAAACGGACTATCATTTTTTGGACTACCACGAGGTCGAGACGGGTAGGTCTAACCCTGATCGAATGGGGGACTTCGACTTCTGCCTTCCTGAGTCCCGGACCTTACTGCGCCATTCCCTAGTACCCCAACTCGCCGAAAACGAATATTGGGAACTTTTCATCTGAAACAAGGATTTACGCCGCATCGGCTCTGCGGCTCTCACTCTTGACCACTCCTCTTACCGGCTGACCTGCAGAAATGGGACTTATCTTCTTTACGAGAGTGGAGCGGTCTCGCAAACCCCAAACTGGACCGAAGTCGAGATAGGAGGGGCCACTCACGCTTATACGGACTCAAACCACCCCTCTGGAAACTTGATTTTCGGGTTCCAGTGCCTCCGCTCCACCCCAGAAACCCGGAAGCCCCAACTCCAAGGACTCTGCCTGCGACGGTTCTGCTGCTTATGGGACTTAGGGGTCACTTATGAGTGGAAAGGAGCTGAATATCTCGAAGGGTGGTGTCAGAGACTGCCTCCCGGTCCCAGCTCACAGAGGACCAACGCTAGCCAGTAGAACTGTACAAAAGTCTTTATTGAAGTTTAGTTTCCATTTTCAAGCCCTAGCGTGCGTCTCTACGTCTAGACCCTAGACCAGCGAAGCCTCGTCTGAGTCTCCGCCCCCTGTACACCAGTTTAAGACTCTAGCCTTACTCCACCTTCTTCGTTTCTCCTTCCGCCTCTGGGTCCTACTACCCCCCGGGGTGCCTTCCTTCCTGGACGCCTCGGAGGCGGACCCCTCGGACTCTTCCCCCTCTCTTCGGCGGGCTTTGGGACCTGGCTCCCTATCCGGGCTGCTCATTGCGCCACCCTCTTGCACATTTGAACTTGGCGCGCGCGCGCTGCCTCTGACCTTCCTTTTGACCGTTTCCTCGCTCTCTGATGCAGGCGTGGCTAACCCTGACTCATGTCCTTCCGCTGACGGAAAGCTGCCTGCTGCCGATGCCTGGGACTCCTCCCCCTTACTGCTCTCCGGTGGGGAAGCTGGTCCCGATTTCCAACTGCTGCTTTCTGAGTCCCCTCTGGCCCCTCCTTCCTGTGGTGTTCCCTCTGGCAACCCCCTAGCTCTGACCACGGGAGCCCCTTTCTGTGAATCCTCTGATTCGCTGGAGAGACTTAGAGACCTCGGACGGCTATCATCGCTGACCTCTCCCTCGGATTCCTCCCCCTCGGTCTCTAATTCCTCCCTTTCCTGTCCCTCTGCTCCTGAACCCCTGACAGGTGGCACCATCCTATACACCCCTCGCGCTCCCCCTCATGGGACCACGTCGGACCCCTGCGATGCGGCGGTATCGCCAGGGATAGGCGACTACTGAACACCACCGACCCCCTCCATCCGGTCGGCACGGCACCCCGACAATTCTGCACTGACTCTGCACTCCCGGGAGAAGACCTCCTGTCATCCTGGGAACAAAACTTCTACATTAAGCTTCTCAGCCAGGTGGCAAAGGAGGCACCCTACCTGGACTGCTGGATTTGTGCTCACACACCCAGCCATCTCCAACAGAGCCTTCCACTGGTCCCAGTGCCGGTGACCCTAGAACAGTTCCGTTCTGGAAACGTCACCTCCTGGAACTTGACCGCACTCAACTTGACACACCAATACCTCTACCTCACCGGCCCTACAAAGGGATCCCTTTGCCGCAGCTTCTCAGGGGAAGGAACCTTCATCGGGTCCAGTACATGCACCAACACTCTGGAGATCCTACCAACTGGACTGGTCACTGTCTCCAACACAAGGGACTCCCGGACTTTTCCTAACCTTACTGTTGCCTGGGCCACTGCCGTCGGACACCCCTTGGACTGGAAGCCACAACCCACAGACACCATGCTGCTGCAAACCTTTGCCTCAGGCAGAATGGAGTCTTACCTTAGCGGCCTATTCTGGGTGTGTGGACACCGCGCTTATACATGGGTGAGCCCACACATGTCCGGATCCTGCTTCATTGGCTACATTGTTCCCGGAATTAGAATAATCCCACACCTACCCCCTGGAAGACAACGGAACAAAAGGGAGCAAAGGGAACTGTCAGACCTGTCAGACGTTGCCGCGAATGGAGAGACCGTAGGCCGAGCACTCTTCCCTGCCTACGGTGCTGGATCAAACCACGTAGATATTCTCCGACTCACCGACATCCTCCTTAAATTTATGCAAGAGGCAACCCAGATCACAGATTCCCTCATGTCCGAACTATCCGAGGTAAGACAGTTGAGCCTACAGACGAGGATTGCGACCGACTTCCTCTTGTCCAGTCAAGGAGGCACCTGTGCCTTAATAGGTACAGAGTGTTGCACATATGTGACTGACCAGACTTTAAATATAACCGGACATTTAAACAACATTCACAAGTTAGCAGGGAGGCTACACAATATCCAGCATGAGGGGCTATCCGATGTGGACTTGTGGGGATGGTTACCCAAGCTAGGATGGCTCCGACAGTTATTGAAAGTCATGCTGCTCCTCGTCTTGACCGCTGTTTTTTGTGTCTCTATCTTATGTTGTACCGTGCACTGTATTAGCCCCTGCTGTTCCCTCCTCCGTCAGTCTACTTCTTCTACCTCATTCTCTCTTCGAGCCTATTCCCGTTCCCAACACACCCCTACCTTTCCAGACTACGTACAGATGAGGCATCTGGGGGAAGGGGAATACGAGATCACTTAAATTTAGCGTTTCTGTGGTGCGGAGAAAAGATTTGCAAGTTCCTACAGAACTTTAATGCAAATCTATCTCCGAATGGGGGACTGATACGGACCGGAAGGGGGGGGTACCTCTTTCCCCCCTCTCCCTTGGACAACCGAGGCGATGACCTCGTGGGTACCCACGATACACCCATCCAGTCCCCTCACCGTTGCACAAGCACCACACTTCTCCCACAACCCCCTTTCTTCTTCCTTTCACGAGCGAAATAAGCTCATATATATATATATTCCCCTATCTCTCCCTATGCCTATTTGCGCTCTATACTTAGAACGAGTAGACCGGGTGTCCCTGTATCCCCGCTTATTCCTATGCCTGCGCTTTAGCCAATCACAGCCATGCATTCATCCTGCAGAGGCTAGCTCAGGGAGCTACTGCACGCCTCATTACCCTCCTGACAAGCTGCTGACGGCCCCCCACTGCGAGAACAATGGATCCGAAACCAGAGACCTCGTAAAACTGTCAAAATCCTGTTACAATGTATCCATTCTTGCAACAATATATCCGTTCTGTTTCCGATCTTGGTCAACGGTACGGAATGGGTCAGAAAGCATAGAAATCTTTGGAAATTGATATAAAATCAACCGTAACTCCGATTTCTTTGCTCTTGGTGTCATTCAACTCAGCTCCCTTTGGACTCCATGATGTGACCCCTACCTCCATAATCCCCGAAGCGACAGGAAATTGATATAAAATCAACCGTAACTCCGATTTCTTTGCTCTTGGTGTCATTCAACTCAGCTCCCTTTGGACTCCATGATGTGACCCCTACCTCCATAATCCCCGAAGCGACAGGACACGTACACAGGAACTTCTTAATCCTGTCAGATCGCTTCGCCTAACCCTTCCTCCGGGCAATATTAGGTGGCAGACGATGCATATCTCTGGCCCATTGTCTTGCCACCACCGGTATTCAATAAATGTTTACCCATGTATATCTCTCACTCTGCATATTCCCCCCTCCCTTATCTCGAATGTTAATTAGTGTAACCCCACCTTTCCTCTGAGATATTCATGACGTGTGTAATATATTCATGATGTAATCCATGAAACCCAACCTTCCTAAAATGTATTCATGACGTTTCGTGCACTGTATTCTGGGACTTGGAGGGAACTTTTAAAAGTCTATGTCGCCCCATTCTCGGGGTTCAATCTCGTCTTGAACCTGTTGCGCAATAAACTCGGATCTTCGTACTTTGCTCCTGCGTCCGGCTGAGCTTCCTTTCCTCCGCAAAGACCCACGGACTCTGTCCGATTGGCTGGGTGGCAGGGTAAATACGCACCCAGATTTCCGTAACAACACTTAAGAAAGGTAGTCTGTCAAAGACAGAAGGAACAGACAACACACATAACAGACAACATGTAAACATACATATTCTACATATATGTATTAACAGACAACACACATAACAGACAACATGTAAACATATATATTCTCATCCTTTAGTTGGTTATTGCATGGAGTTGGGCCGCTTCCTTTGGCTTCATCAAGTGAAATTAGTAGGAAGGTCCCACATGGTTTTATGAAACTCCTTGCCTCTTCAAACACACCACCAGTTAATCAAACTGGCAGGGCTCACAACGCTTGGTTGACGGGGTACCCCTTTATATATGCATGCTTTGCTGTTGTTGCTTTTTGTTTGTTTGTTTGTTTTATCCTAAGGGGGAACGAGAAGGGTTGATTAGGATCTGGGTAACTTGTAGTGCAGGGATATATAGTAAAGAAAGAGAAGGGGTCTCTAGTTGCTTGGCAACTTCCTTAGTGGGTTTTTAGAGAGCTCTAGCTATCCGGTTCCTTGTGTTCCTTTTCCTATTTCCTTAGTCAATAACCTGGGGTCCTTTCCACTCTGCCGATCCCGCCCAATTCCTCATGGGCTATCCCTCCTGGCAACCTCCTATCTATCGTCAAAATCTCAGGAAAAAGGGGCCCTACTGGACGCCCGTGCCGTGCGGTGCCAGATCGGGTGATCCCTGGATAGAACTTCGAACTGAAAATCCCCCTTGCTTTTGGAAGCGGGCTCACGCACGATACACGTGTTACGTGGCTCCGACCAGTGCGGCTGGGATTGGGATAGAAAGCAAGACCACTTCCTGCCCCCTCCGTAAGGGCGCTCGGGAAGTTCGGAAGAAGAACTCCAACCCCTTGCTTTCAACTGAGATGTCCGTTGCGGAGAGTCGGCTGTCTTTTCAAGCCGGGTCTCTCCGTCTTACTTTCGGGCTCCCAATTGGTGCGGCTGGCTGGAGGGTGTTAGAGAAAGAGATAGAGCTCAGAACCCCCCTTTCGGGTTGAGCAGCGGTCCATGGTCTCTCTCACCACTTGGACCAAGAGACAGGCGAGAAGGAGCGATAGAGAGGAGGGCATAGAATTCAGTTGCCAGGAGACTTCCACCCCCATCCCACCAGTGCACTGGATTTTTTCCTTTTCCTTATACTCACGCGTCTTCTGTGATGATCCCGGGATCGATGAATAAGCCGGCTGGATCCCTCTTTGCTCCCCGGCTGAACTCTTAGGGCTTTCGATTACCGCCCGGGAGATGGCTGGGGGTCCAAAAGGATCTTCCCAGGCAAAATGGCCCGGAGCCGGCTGAAGATTTCGGGGCCCCCAGTCAGCAGCTCGGGAGAACCGCAAGCCCCACGTTGGGGCGCCAACTGTTACGGCTAAATCTGGGTGCAGGGCTATTCTGCCACCCAGCTCGTCGGACTAAGTAAGTCCGCGGGTCCCTGCGGAAGAAAATGAGCTCAGCCGGACAGGAGCAAACTGCAGAAGATCCAAGTTTATTGAGCAACAGGTTCAAGACGAGATTGAACCCCGAGAATGGGGCGACATAAACTTTTAAAAGTTCCCTCCAAGTCCCAGAATACAGTGCACGAAACGTCACGAATACATTATGGGAAGGTTGGGTTTCACAGGTTACATCATGAATATATTTCACACGTCATGAATATATTAGGGAAAGGTGGGGTTACATTAATTAACATTTAAGATAAGGGAGGGGGAAATATGCGGAGCGAGTGATATACATAGATAAACATTTATCAAGTACCGGTGGTGGTAAGACAAAGGGCCAGAGATATGCATCGTCTGCCACCTAATATTGCCCAGAGGAAAGGTCAGGCGAAACGATCTGACAGGATTAGGAAGTTCCTGTGTACGTGACCTGCCGTTTCGGGGATTATGGAAGTAGGGGTAACATCATGGAGTCCGGGGGGGGGGAACTGAGTTGAATGGCACCGAGAGCGAGGAAATCGGAGTTACGGCTGATTTTATATTAATTTCCAAAGGTTCCGATGATTTCCAACCTATTCCGTACTGTTGATCAAGAGCGGAAATAGAATGGATACATTGTATCCAGAATTTGACAGTTTTACGAGGTCCGGGGTTTCGGATCCATTCTTCTCGCCGTGGGGGGCCGTCAGTAGCTTGTCAGGAGGTTAAATGAGGCGTGCAAGAGCTCCCTGAGCTAGCTCCTGCAGGACGAATGCACGGCTGTGATTGGCTAAAGCGCGGCTCGTTTTATGAATGGGGGATACAATATGATACGGTCGACTCACGTTAGGAATAGGGCGAGAGAAAGGCATAGGAAAGATGGGGCTTATTCTGCCCGCATGAAGACAGGAAAGAGAGCCTTTTATTTACAAGGCAGGGGAACAGTGTGGTGCCTATACAACGGTGCGGGGGCTGAGGGTTCGAGGCCGGCTGGGCACTGCAGGGGCCATCGCCTCGGACCCCTTCAGGAAGCGGTGGGGAAGGATGGGTACCCCCCCCTTGCTCCTTCCGTATCACAGGGGACCCCCCCCCCTGTGGATGTTGCAGGAAAGGAGAATCGGGAGCGAGGACAAAGAGGTAAAGGGGTCGCGGGGGGGCGGAGAGGGGGGGAAAGGACCCAGAGACCCCCGCCAGCTCCCCCAGGCGCCCCCAGGGGGCCTTCCTCGCAGGGCGGACTCCTCACCCGTCTCCCCTGGCTCTGCGCGGAGAAAAGCGGCCCATGAAAGGGTTAAGCGGCGCGAGAGACGCCTGGATAGAGACTCCCCTGTCCCTCCCATCTTCTCTTGGGGGGGGCGCCTCCGGCTGGAGAGATGGGGGCTCAGGGTGTGGGGTGAGCAGAGCCAAGGGAGCCTCTGGATGCAGGGGAGACTCCGGGAGAGAGGGAGGGGGTCAAGGGGGGGGAGGGAGAGGAGCATCCATGGGGCAGGGAAGGGCAGCATTGGCGGCGGGGGGGGGGAGATATCGCGTCTCCATTGTGGCAGCTGCGGGGGATCTCTGGTGGAACAGCCTTGGCCTCTCTCTCCCGCCCAGTAATCGACCCCCGCCTTCAAGGCGACCAGGGAGGGATCCCTGGAAAGTGGGGGGTCCTGTCCCCCCACCCCTTCCTTCCTGCAATCTCCATCCTCTTCCTGCCCCATAAGCCCCTGCCCTGTCCAGACACAGCCATTCTGCCCAGTCCAACCACTGGTCCCCTGGAGAGGAGAGGAAGTCCAGAGGAAGAGATGTCAGTATTTGTGAAAAGAAAAGAGAAGGTTCTGGCCTCCCTTGGTCGCCTCAGCCTGGTCCTTGGGCCCTTGTCAGCATAAAAGAGTCCACGAGAAGAGCATCCTGGCAGAGTACTTTCTGCTTTTACAGTGGTACCTCGGGTTACAGACGCTTCAGGTTACAGACTCTGATAACTGAGAAATAATACCTCAGGTTAAGAACTTTGCTTCAGGACGAAAACAGTAATATTGTGGTGGTGGTGCAGCGGCAGCAGGAGGCCCCATTAGCTAAAGTGGTGCTTCAGGTTAAGAACAGTTTCAGGTTACGAATGGAATTCCGGAACAAATTAAGTACTTAACCCGAGGTACCACTGTCTTCTCAAAAGTCTTTCTGCAAAAGCGACTGACCAACTGTACACACATCAACACTGCCAGCTTTCACCAACCAACCAACCCAACACCAAACTAACATTTCTCACTCTATATATACAACCCGCAGCTTTTTAAGCATTAAAGAAACAGCGGCCAATTGTTAGCCGTGACAAGAGGGGAGGGGAGAGGCCTTCTCAGAAGCAGCTCTTGGTTTCCGCAATCCCACCCAGGAAGCAGCCACAAGCCTTTTCCTCTCTCTCAGGCTTCCATCTTTCAAGGCGAGATTGAACAGCGAAAAAGGGGTGACATGAACTTTTGAAACTCCCTCCATGTCCCAGAATACAGTGCAAAATACATCCCAGTTACATCATGAATACATTAAGGAAAGGTTGGGTTACACAGATTACATCATGCATACATTAAGGAGAGGTTGGGTTACACCGGATTAACATATGGAGGAGGGAGGGGGGAATATGCAGAGAGCTGGAGATATGGAGGAGGGAAGGGGGAATATGCAGAGCTGGAGATATGCGCAGATAAGCGCTTCCTGAGAAGACAATGGTCCATGTATGCGTAGTCTGTCACCTGGCATTGCCCGGAGGAAAGGTTTGGCAGAGTGATTTTGACAGGATTAGGGTCTTGACACCTTGAGGCATTATGGAGGACAGGGGAGGGGTGATGGAGTCCTAGAGAAATTGAGCAAATATTTGTAGTGAAGAAGACATGCCCCCCCCCTTTCCGTAACAATAATGTACAGGCTCATGGGTCTGAACTGGATTTCTCTGTGTGCTCTGGGAAGACCAGGGGAGAGGGGAGCTGGTCACAGCAGGAGGGGGAGTCTCCCTGGATGCTTCAGCAGCCGGCCTCCTCTGGGTCTCCTGGCCCCCTCCTCTCCTCCCTCCAAGCCTGAACTGCTCTCTGCCCCAGCCTCTTCCTGCTCAGCAAACCCTGTTTCCTCCTCAGCTTGCAACACCTCCCCTCCCGTTCTGCTCCCTTTCCTCCCTCTTTCTGCTCACTGCCATCCCCCCACCAGTCCCCAGGATCTAAGCCTTCTTCCCTTGTAGGTCCCCCAACTGGTGCCTCCCCCCCTGCACCCAGCTGTTCCATGACAGCAAAAGCAGAAACAACAGTAAAATCAGTATGAGAGCAGTATGAACT
This sequence comes from Podarcis muralis, assembly GCF_964188315.1. NCBI lineage: Eukaryota > Metazoa > Chordata > Lepidosauria > Squamata > Lacertidae > Podarcis > Podarcis muralis. The sequence goes on along the minus strand of NC_135664.1, from coordinate 76,855,105 downwards.
GTGGGCCTCTGGTAGGAAAACTCCCTAGCAGCATGACTGAATAAAAACTTCTGGGACTATGGGAAAGTACTATCTTCCCCAAACCCCAGAATAAGGAGGAGCTCTGGGGTTGCCCCATGGGGTTCAAGAGTGAAGATGGGCCCATCAGGAGACTTCCCTGGCCCCTGCAGCCCCTCCGTTCCCCTCTTGCAATTCGGCTTGGGGGGAAATCTCCCATTCAATTTCAGTATTTCAAGTTTTCTTCAGAATGCTTAGGAGGCAGGGATGAAGTTTGGGTGAAGAAGCAGTGCTTGGAGATCATGTGGTGGGGGGGGGATGACAGAGTTTGGTTCAAAAACCGTCTTGCATGCTTGAGTAGAGCAACTCCAGGGCATGAGCCAAGTAGCAGCAGGGTAGGGGCCACGTGCAGAGCAAGTCCCACACTGAGGTCAAAAACACACACAGAGGCAGCAGGACTTCTTCAGTAATAGTTTACTGAGCTTTCAAAGCATACAGTTCTCACTGGGTCCCCAGTGAGGCACAAAACATGGCTCCTGAGAGCAAATCCAGTTTCAGCAATATTAAAATACAGCACACAGGATATCCAAGTCAGGCACACAAACCGGCAGAAGGGAGCAAGGGAGGAAAGAGGCTTGGAAGGACACAGGGCAATGGATGTGCGACTTTCGCTTCCTGTCGTCTGGGAGGGAAGTCAGGAACTCGGCATCTGCAGGGGCTTCACGAAGAAAAGCTTTCTGCCAGCTGCCTCCAGGCAAATGAGCATCCCAGAAATCCAGATTCACCAACTCCCCCTCACTATCAAAAGGTACCTTACATCTAAAATTATACTCACTAGAGTGAGACGTTACCTTCATTATTTCATTACTATACAGTTTTACATATAAAGAGCAGAACCTCAAATACATGACATGCTTTTAAGATGGATTTCCGGCTGAGTTCATTGCTGTGAACAAAAGAGTGGACTCTGAAAGGAACACTTTCCTCACTCCATACATCTAAATGGGTTCTCCCCTCTGAGTCCTTAGATGTTCCTTAAACACTCCATTATACCTAAAGCACTTTCTGCAATCTTTCCCTTTAAACAGCTTCTCCTCTTTGAGGGTTGATGGGTTTGTAGGGTGTCAACTGTTTAAGTTCTTCCTGTCTATGAGTCTGTTGATGTAGGACTTCCACTAGGACTGAACCTCTGTCTACTTGACATTTATATGGTTTCTCTCATGTGGGAGTTTGTTGATGTAAATCAAGGGTTCCACTCGGACTGAAGCTCCTTCCAAACTCCATACATTTAAATGGTTTCTCCCCTGTGTGAGTCCGATGATGTCTTCTAAGGCTTGCATTGAAACTGAAGCTCTTTGTATTGATGGAAGAGATTCATAAAGACCAAGCGGGCTTTCTCCCGGGAAGACACTTGTCTGATAATTTGAGGAACATAATTGATATTTTGGAAAAACTAGAAGTGAATATAAACACTAAAGCAGTTCTGATATTTGTGGATGCGGAGAAAGCTTTTGACAACATCTCTTGGAGTTTCATGAAGAAGAACCTACAGGGGATGGGGGTAGGCCAAGGTTTTGAAAATGGTATAGGTGCAATATACTCTGAACAAAAGGCTAAATTAATTGTAAATAATGTGGTGACGGAAGAATTTAAGATAGAAAAAGGGACACGACAGGGGTGCCCAATCTCCCCACTGCTTTTCATATCGGTCCTGGAGGTTCTGCTGAATATGATTAGAAGGGACCGGTTGGCTAAAGGTATACAGGTCGGAGCCAAACAGTACAAACTGAGAGCATTTGCAGATGACTTAGTATTGACGTTCCAGGAACCAGAATCTAGTACTAAAAGGGTTTTAGAATTAATTCAAGAATTTGGTCAAGTGGCAGGATTTAAACTGAACAAGCTAAAAACTAAGGTTTTAGAGAAAAATTGAACACCGATTGAAAGAGAGAGGTTTCAGAATGAGACAGGCCTGACTGTGGTTAAGAAAGTGAAATACTTGGGGATTAATATGACAGCCAAAAATGGGAACTTATTTAAAGATAATTATGAAACATGTTGGACAGAAGTGAAAAAAGATTTAGAAATTTGGTCAAATTTGAAGCTTTCACTGTTGCGTCGTATTGCTGTGATAAAAATGAATGTATTGCCTAGAATGTTGTTTTTGTTTCAGACATTGCAAACTGTGGACAAGAGGGACTGTTTCAAGAAGTGGCAGAGAGATATCTCTAGATTTGTCTGGCAGGGCAAAAAGCCCAGAATAAAATTTAAGATATTAACTGATGCAAAGGAAAGAGGTGGATTTGCCCTGCCAGACTTTAAACTTTACTATGAATCAGCAGCTTTTTGCTGGTTGAAAGAATGGCTACTTCTTGAAAATACAGAAATTTTGGATCCAGAAGGCTTTAACAACGTATTTGGATGGCATGCATATTTATGGTATGATAAGGTCAAAGCACATAAAGCATTCAAAAATCATATTGTCAGGAGAGCATTGTTTAATGTCTGGATAAGATACAAGGATTTATTGGAAAATAAAACCCCAAGGTGGTTGTCACCGATGGAAGCGAAAGCTCTGAAAAGGCTCAATATGGAGGCCAAATGGCCGAAATATTGGGAAATTTTGGAACAAGAAGGAGATAGACTGAAATTGCAGTGTTTTGAGAAATTAAAAAACAAAGTGCGAGACTGGCTTCATTATTATCAGATAATGGAGGCATATAATTTGGATAAGAAAATTGGCTTCCAGGTGGTAAAATCAAAATTAGAAACAGAACTGTTAGAACCCAAAACTAAGATTTTGTCAAAGATGTATAACTTGCTGTTGAAATGGAATACTCAGGATGAAACGGTGAAATCTGCTATGATTAAATGGGCACAAGATGTTGGACATAATATTATGTTTGCTGACTGGGAACAGTTATGGACCACAGGTATGAAGTTTACGGCATGTAATGCCCTAAGAGAGAATATTATGAAAATGATATACAGGTGGTACATGACCCCAGTCAAGCTTGCAAAAATTTATCATTTGCCCAATAATAAATGCTGGAAATGTAAAGAAACTGAAGGTATATTCTTTCACCTTTGGTGGACGTGCCCAAGGATTAAGGCCTTCTGGGAAATGATATATAATGAGCCAGTTGATGTCTTCTAAGGCTTGCATTGAAACGGAAGCTCTTTCCACATTCCATGCATTAAATGGATTCTCCCCTTTGTGAGTCTGCTGGTGTAATTTAAGGTCTCCTTTTTGACTGAAGCTCTTCCCGCATGCCATACATTCATATGGTTTTCCCCTGCCTGTGTGAGTCCGTTGATGATATCTAAGGACTCCACTATGACTGAAGCTCTTTCCACACTCCATGAATTTATATGGTTTCTCCCCTGTGTGAATCCGTTGATGTTTTCTAAGGTTTCCACTATCACTAAAGCTGTTTCCGCACTCCCTACATTTAAAAAGTTTCTCCCCTGTATGAGTCCGTTGATGATTTCTAAGGTGCCCACTCTGACTGTAGCTCTTTCCACACTCCATACATTTATATGGTTTTTCACCCGTGTGAGTCCGTTGATGTATTCTAAGTCTATCACTCTGACTGAAGCTCTTTCCACACTCCATACATTGAAATGGTTTCTCCCCTGTGTGAGTCTGGTGATGTTTTTTGAGGTGTCCACTCTGACTGAAGCTCTTTCCACACTCCATACATTTAAATGGTTTCTCCCCTGTGTGAGTCTGGTGATGTTTTTTGAGGTGTCCACTCCGACTGAAGCTCTTTCCACACTCCATACATTGAAATGGTTTTTCACCCGTGTGAGTCCGTTGATGTGAACTTAAGTGTCCACTCCGACAGAAGCTTTTTCCACACTCCATACATTGAAATGGTTTCTCCCCTGTGTGAATCCGCTGATGTTTTCTAAGGTCTCCACTCTGACTGAAGCTCTTTCTGCACTCTATACATTTATATGGTTTCTCCCCTGTGTGAATCCGTTGATGTTTTCTAAGGTCTCCACTATCACTAAAGCTCTTTCCGCACTCTATACATTTATATGGTTTCTCCCCTGTGTGAATCCGTTGATGTTTTCTAAGGTCTCCACTATCACTAAAGCTCTTTCCGCACTCTATACATTTATATGGTTTCTCCCCTGTGTGAGTCCGTTGATGCATATTGCACTGCCCACTGTGAATGAAGCTCTTTCCACACTCCATACATTTATACGGTTTTTCACCAGTGTGACTTCGCTGGTGTAATTTAACTTCTGCATTCTGCCTGAAGCTCTTCCCACACTCCATGCATTTAAAAGTTTTTTCACCCGTGTGTATCCGTAGGTGTGAACTTAACTGTCCACTCTGACAGAAGCTTTTTCCACACTCCATACATTGAAATGGTTTCTCCCCTGTGTGAGTCCGTTGATGATTTCTAAGGTCTCTACTATCACTAAAGTTCTTTCCGCACTCTATACATTTATATGGTTTCTCCCCTGTGTGAGTCCATAGATGTGAACTTAAGTGTCCACTCTGACGGAAGCTTTTCCCGCACTCCATGCATTTAAATGGTTTTTCCCCTGTGTGAGTCCGGTGATGTATATTGGGGAATCCTCTCTGACTGAAGTTCTTCCACACTCCCTGCATTGTAATCCTTTCTTGTCCATGTAAATCTGCTGATGTGTTCTAAGTTTTCCACTATCAGTGAAACTTTTCCCATACTCCATACCTTTAAATGGTTTCTCCTCTCAGAGTCATTGATGTGAGCTATGTGTCCTCATTCAATGAAGCATATCCCACATTTCACACATTTTAATTTCTATTCCTCATGAAACGAAAGGTGCCCCATTCCTTGGAATTCTGAATGTTTTCTCCATCACCTTCTTCAGAGTGGGAGGAAAGGAAATCCTGTTTGGGTTACAAGAAAGAGAACAAAGGGAAAGAGAGCACATCAAGCGCCATTAGCCCCTTCTCTTATATCAACATCTCCTACATTCCCCCGCCTCCTACCCATGTTCCCAAATTTTTGGAAATGAAAAAGCAATGTCATCAAATGATAGTAATCCATCACCACCTTTCATAATCCTCAATCATCGTTAATAAAGCAGCATGATCTTGGAATACAGCCTTTTCAAATCAATTGTTTCCTCACAGGAAAGGCAGCTGCTCTCTGTCCATGAACAGGCCCTCTCTTTCTCTGGTCCATCGTTCCTTTGGACATTCCCCATCCTCTACATCATAATCCTGCATCCACCTCTAGATCTTTATGAATCACCTGCACAGTCTCATTGGCCACAAGAGGTCCATGTGGACCATTTTGGGAGGCCCAGGTCTACATCTTCTACAGGGGCTGTGGTCTGGGTCAGTCAGAGAACTAGTGACAAGGCTTGGTGCTTGGGGCCACTGAATGGGTGCTCAGGGAAGCTCCTGTTCTTGGAGATGGACCTCCATCTACATGACTCACATTGCATGGAGAGAGCAGGAGAAGCAGAAGAAAAGCAGCTGGCACATCAGAATCCCAGACCCCCACTGTTCCTTATAATAATGATGGGCTGCCTGATCTCGAGCCCATCCTAAAGTGACACTGAAAAAGCTGCATATTAAAGGCAAATGGATAACTGTACTAGTGAAAACTTCAACCTTGAATATGTAGTGTTGAATTATTGATGGCCTGAAGTTGTGTTATTTCTAGAGACATGAATTCATTCCGCTTCTGTCTCAAACATAGCTATTATATGATGTCATGAGGTGTCATGGGAGCGGAAGTACCTTTGGTGGTCCCCACCCTGCACTCAGCTCTCACCTGTGCCTTACAGAAGCTGTCAGGATGAATCAGGGGCCACAATCCCAGGAATGGCTTCAACTGGCTGGCAAAACCAGGTGAGGATAGCTGATGGGTCTCAACCCTTGGGGGGCTGGGGAATTCTGCTGCACCTGAAGTCAAGCCTTGGTGGATGGAGAGGATGAGAAGAACAGTGAATCCCACAGTCTAGAAGGCAGATTCTGCCCATCCTGCAGTGGAAAGTGAAGGGCAGATGGGGCACGTCAAACCGGGAAGGAAGCCCATCTAGAAGGAAAACTCTGGTCCTAAACCTTCACTGCCTCGTGAGTTGTCTTCAGGAGAAGAAAAGGCTATGGAGGTAAACCCACACAAATCCGGAGTGGAGTCTCTAAGACGGTTGGATGGTGTCCTGCACACCTTCTTCATTCAACTCCTGCAGCCAAGCTGAGGCCAAAAGTACTACTCTGCTTTCCTTGGTCCTTTTTCCTTGGTCTCAGCCGGGCTGAGAAGGGGGTCTTCTTGTCTAGGCAGCCCAGGACCCCCAAACCCACTGCCCAGGCTGGCAGTGGTACAAACACAGCAGTTTCAAGTGGGGAGATGGGCTCAGAGCTGTGAATCAAAGTCTCTCCGATGTGGAACAAGGGAAACAGAAACACAATTTACATTATAAAGGTAAAGGTAAAGAGACCCCTGACCATTAGGTCCACTCGTGACCAACTCTGGGGTTGCGGCGCTCATCTCGCTTTATTGGCCGAGGGAGCCAGCGGCATACAGCTTCCGGGTCATGTGGCCAGCATGACTGAGCCGCTTCTGGCGAACCAGAGCCGCGCATGGAAACGCCCCTTACCTTCCCGCCGGAGTGGTGCCTATTTATCTACTTGCACTTTGACGTGCTTTCGAACTGCTAGGTTGGCAGGAGCAGGGACCGAGCAATGGGAGCTCACCGCATCACGGGGATTCGAACCGCCGACCTTCTGATTGGCAAGTCCTACGCTCTGTGGTTTAGCCCACAGCGCCACCTGGATCCCATATTTACATCATACGGCACTGTAAAAGTATTCAATATTTGTTTTTCGAAGAAAAGACCACAATGTATCATGTGGGCCCTTGAAAGCTAATGAAAGTCTTGTGGCTGGAGCTTTTGGGGGTGCAGGACCAGGAAAGCTCCTGCCACAATGATCTTTCCAATGGGGATTCAGGCCTCATCATGGGACTGAAATTGCCCTGGTTGTGCTGGTTGATGATCTCCAACGGGCCAGAGGCTGAGGGGGAAGCTCTTTCCTGGTTCTCTCAGCGGCTTTGGAGACCTTTGGCCATGGTGTCCTTCTGGACCCTCTAGGGGAGCTGGGGGCCCTGCTATGCAGTGGATCCCCTCCTTCCTCCTGGGCCATGTCCAGAGAGTGGTGTTTGGGGGTGAGTGTTCAGACCCCTGGATGCTTACTTGTGGGGTGCCTCAGGACTCCATTCTCTCCCCCATGCTTTTTACTATCTATATGCAGCCACTGGGAGAGATCATCAGGGGGTTTGGGCTGGGTGTTCACCAGTATGTGGATGATGCCCAGCTCTTCCTCTCTTTTAAATGGGAACTAGTGAAGATGGTGAATGCCCTGTGTGTCTGTTTGGAGGTGGTTGGAGGATGGATGGCGGCCAACACATTGTGGTTGAATCCTGACAAGTTAGAAATACTGTCCCTGGGGGAGGGTGGGGGCACTCCTGGTCCTGATGGGGTAAATGTGCCCCTGAAGGACCAGGTGTGCAGCCTGGGGGTCACCGCCTTCTGGGATCCATTTGTGAACAGAATGTGTGAGTCAACTCTTTTTATACTTTTATAGAAGACTGTGTCGTGTCTTATCTTTTTATGAGGGAGTAAAGTGGAAATTACCAAGGAATCTTATTTTAGAGGCTTTAGCGAGCCTGAGCAAATGCATCCGCTGTAAGTTTAAAAGGGGGAATGTTACTCTGCTAAATTGTACAACTTGTTAACACAAGTTGGAAAGGATATAATCAAACAAAATATCCTCTCCTGCATTCCTGAACATTCCCAGTGTCATGGTTGCATTTCTCAGGCATAGAAAAGTACGGATCTAAGTACAGCGATAATTCCTAACCTATCGGTTCAAGAAGGTTCTGGTAGTTTTACTCTGTATGATTCAAAGCTGGTGTTTTTTCTAGATCATGGGGAGGCAAACTAAGGCCTGGGGGTATAAATGTGATGATGATGATGATGATGATGATGATGATGATGATGATCTTGTGGGGGTTTTTAAAGTTATTTTGGAATTCGTACTGCTATATCAGCTCACAAAATCTTATGGGTGGAGAAAATCACAGGGTTGCTGTAAAATATAATCCCACCCACTTCTCATTTATATACAGTCTGTAAATTTGGGGAGGTCACACACCTCACCTGTGCTAATACTGGCAGTCTTTGGCCTCCACAGGCACACCCGGTGTGTAGAGCCTCCAGCCACAGGCACTGTCTATCAAGAAAAGGGGTCCTTTGACTGGGAAGACAGACAGACTCTTGCTGAAATCTTACAGAGAGCACAAAGTGCAACTGGCTACTACGTCACATGTCAGAATGACTCCACAGTTAGCAGTTAAGCCTGAATAAATTGAGTAGACCCAAATGACTGTGCAGTCCCTGCACTTCCCAGCCTGCTTGGCTGCTTCTGCTCTCATGTGTCTTTGTCACGTGACAAAAGATTCATGCAGTCGCTGTCATCGGATGCTGATGGGTTGTATCTCAGCTTGTCAGTCACTCTGACATTGGCTACAAAGAATAAGAGGAACAGAAATGCTTTTGAGGTGCAGCTTCCGTATCAATCCTGAGAGCCATTCCATGGACTCTGCATCCCTGTTTCTGATGACAGGTGTACATTATCCTCATCCTCAAGAAAGGACAATTAAAGATGGAAGCCTGAGAGAGAGGAAAAGGCTTCTGGCTGCTTCCTGGGTGGGATTGCGGAAACCAAGAGCCGCTTCTGAGAAGGCCTCTCCCCTCCTCTCTTGTCACGGCTAACAATTGGCCGCTGTTTCTTTAATGCTTAAAAAGCTGCGGGTTGTATATATAGAGTGAGAAATGTTAGTTTGGTGTTGGGTTGGTTGGTTGGTGAAAGCTGGCAGTGTTGATGTGTGTACAGTTGGTCAGTCGCTTTTGCAGAAAGACTTTTGAGAAGACAGTGGTACCTCGGGTTAAGTACTTAATTTGTTCCGGAATTCCATTCGTAACCTGAAACTGTTCTTAACCTGAAGCACCACTTTAGCTAATGGGGCCTCCTGCTGCCGCTGCACCACCACCACAATATTACTGTTTTCGTCCTGAAGCAAAGTTCTTAACCTGAGGTATTATTTCTCAGTTATCAGAGTCTGTAACCTGAAGCGTCTGTAACCCGAGGTACCACTGTAAAAGCAGAAAGTACTCTGCCAGGATGCTCTTCTCGTGGACTCTTTTATGCTGACAAGGGCCCAAGGACCAGGCTGAGGCGACCAAGGGAGGCCAGAACCTTCTCTTTTCTTTTCACAAATACTGACATCTCTTCCTCTGGACTTCCTCTCCTCTCCAGGGGACCAGTGGTTGGACTGGGCAGAATCGCTGTGTCTGGACAGGGCAGGGGCTTATGGGGCAGGAAGAGGATGGAGATTGCAGGAAGGAAGGGGTGGGGGGACAGGACCCCCACTTTCCAGGGATCCCTCCCTGGTCGCCTTGAAGGGGGGGGTCGATTACTGGGCGGGAGAGAGAGGCCAAGGCTGTTCCACCAGAGATCCCCCGCAGCTGCCACAATGGAGACGCGATATCTCCCCCCCCCCCCGCCGCCAATGCTGCCCTTCCCTGCCCCATGGATGCTCCTCTCCCTCCCCCCCCTTGACCCCCTCCCTCTCTCCCGGAGTCTCCCCTGCATCCAGAGGCTCCCTTGGCTCTGCTCACCCCACACCCTGAGCCCCCATCTCTCCAGCCGGAGGCGCCCCCCCCAAGAGAAGATGGGAGGGACAGGGGAGTCTCTATCCAGGCGTCTCTCGCGCCGCTTAACCCTTTCATGGGCCGCTTTTCTCCGCGCAGAGCCAGGGGAGACGGGTGAGGGGTCCGCCCTGCGAGGAAAGACCCCTGGGGGCGCCTGGGGGAGCTGGCGGGGGTCTCTGGGTCCTTTCCCCCCCTCTCCGCCCCCCCGCGACCCCTTTACCTCTTTGTCCTCGCTCCCGATTCTCCTTTCCTGCAACATCCACGGGGGGGGGGGGTCCCCTGTGATACGGAAGGAGCAAGGGGGGGGGTACCCATCCTTCCCCACCGCTTCCTGAAGGGGTCCGAGGCGAAGGCCCCTGCAGTGCCCAGCCGGCCTCGAACCCTCAGCCCCCGCACCGTTGTATAGGCACCACACTGTTCCCCTGCCTTGTAAATAAAAGGCTCTCTTTCCTGTCTTCATGCGGGCGGAATAAGCCCCATCTTTCCTATGCCTTTCTCTCGCCCTATTCCTAACGTGAGTCGACCGTATCATATTGTATCCCCCATTCATAAAACGAGCCGCGCTTTAGCCAATCACAGCCGTGCATTCGTCCTGCAGGAGCTAGCTCAGGGAGCTCTTGCACGCCTCATTTAACCTCCTGACAAGCTACTGACGGCCCCCCACGGCGAGAAGAATGGATCCGAAACCCCGGACCTCGTAAAACTGTCAAATTCTGGATACAATGTATCCATTCTATTTCCGCTCTTGATCAACAGTACGGAATAGGTTGGAAATCATCGGAACCTTTGGAAATTAATATAAAATCAGCCGTAACTCCGATTTCCTCGCTCTCGGTGCCATTCAACTCAGTTCCCCCCCCCGGACTCCATGATGTTACCCCTACTTCCATAATCCCCGAAACGGCAGGTCACGTACACAGGAACTTCCTAATCCTGTCAGATCGTTTCGCCTGACCTTTCCTCCGGGCAATATTAGGTGGCAGACGATGCATATCTCTGGCCCTTTGTCTTACCACCACCGGTACTTGATAAATGTTTATCTATGTATATCACTCGCTCCGCATATTTCCCCCTCCCTTATCTTAAATGTTAATTAATGTAACCCCACCTTTCCCTAATATATTCATGACGTGTGAAATATATTCATGATGTAACCTGTGAAACCCAACCTTCCCATAATGTATTCGTGACGTTTCGTGCACTGTATTCTGGGACTTGGAGGGAACTTTTAAAAGTTTATGTCGCCCCATTCTCGGGGTTCAATCTCGTCTTGAACCTGTTGCTCAATAAACTTGGATCTTCTGCAGTTTGCTCCTGTCCGGCTGAGCTCATTTTCTTCCGCAGGGACCCGCGGACTTACTTAGTCCGACGAGCTGGGTGGCAGAATAGCCCTGCACCCAGATTTAGCCGTAACAGTTGGCGCCCCAACGTGGGGCTTGCGGTTCTCCCGAGCTGCTGACTGGGGGCCCCGAAATCTTCAGCCGGCTCCGGGCCATTTCCCTGGGAAGATCCTTTTGGACCCCCAGCCATCTCCCGGGCGGTAATCGAAAGCCCTAGGAGTTCAGTCGGGGAGCAAAGAGGGATCCAGCCGGCTTATTCATCGATCCCGGGATCATCATAGAAGACGCGTGAGTATAAGGAAAAGGAAAAATCCAGTGCACTGGTGGGAAGGGGGTGGAAGTCTCCTGGCAACTGAATTCTCTGCCCTCCTCTCTATCGCTCCTTCTCGCCTGTCTCTTGGTCCAAGTGGTGAGAGAGACCGTGGACCGCTGCTCAACCCGAAAGGGGGGTTCTGAGCTCTATCTCTTTCTCTAACACCCTCCAGCCAGCCGCACCAATTGGGAGCCCGAAAGTAAGACGGAGAGACCCGACTTGAAAGATAGCCGACTCTCCGCAACGGGCATCCCAGTTGAAAGCAAGGGGTTGGAGCTCTTTTTCCGATCTTCCCGAGCGTTCTTCCTAGGGGGCAGGAAGTGGTCTGGCTTTCTATCCCAATCCCAGCCGCACTGGTCGGTGCCACGTAACACGTGTATCGTGCGTGAGCCCGCTTCCAAAAGCAAGGGGGATTTTCGACCCGAAATTCTATCCAGGGACCACCCGATCTGGCACCGCACGGCGCGGGCGTTCAGTAGGGCCCCTTTTCCTGAGAGTGAACGATAGGTAGGGGGTTGCCAGGAGGGATAGCCCATGAGGAATTGGGCGGGATCGGCAGAGTGGAAAGGACCCCAGGTTATTGACTAAGGAAATAGGAAAAGGAACACAAGGAACCGGATAGCTAGAGCTCTCTAAAAAACCCACTAAGGAAGTTGCCAAGCAGCTAAAGGCCCCTTCTCTTTCTTTACTATATATCCCTGCACTACGAGTTACCCAAATCCTAATCAACCCTTCTCGTTCCCCCTTAGGATAAAACAAACAAACAAACAAACAAAAAAGCAACAACAGCAAAGCATGCATATATAAAGGAGTACCCCGTCAACCAAGCGTTGTGAGCCCTGCCAGTTTGATTAACTGGTGGTGTGTTTGAAGAGGCAAGGAGTTTCATAAAACCATGTGGGACCTTCCTACTAATTTCACTTGATGAAGCCAAAGGAAGCGGCCCAACTCCATGCAATAACCAACTAAAGGATGAGAATATATATGTTTACATGTTGTCTGTTATGTGTGTTGTCTGTTAATACATATATGTAGAATATGTATGTTTACATGTTGTCTGTTATGTGTGTTGTCTGTTCCTTCTGTCTTTGACAGACTACCTTTCTTAAGTGTGCATACTTTAAACTGCAAGCTTGCTTCGAAATTTTAAATCTAAGGAAGCCATGCTGGACCTTATCAGTCCTAAATAATACAAAATGAGAATGAGGGGTGCAAATGTTTACCCCACCTCTTGCTTTGCCCCAACTTTTGGGATTGTAAGTCTACAGTCTATTTTGGAATGTGAAGTTAACCTAATGTTTCTGTTGCAAAAGCCTAGTTGAGCACAATTGCTCTCAAGCTAAAATGCAGTGTCTGTATTTCATTAAGCATATGACTGACAATATGGTGTTCCTTCTAAGAAAATATCTGAGTCCAGTTTTAACTTTGATTTGGTTGGACATTAGAGTTGGACAGAAGAGTTATTGTAAGGCTCCTGATATCAGTCTCTATAAGACTTCCTGGCCTCTTTTCTTAGAAAATGCCCCCCTTGTTTCATTCTGTCTCTTTCAGGTTTTTCTTTCTTTCTTCTTTTCTTCTCCTTCTTACTTCTGTGCCAGGCAAATTTACTCCCGAGTAAGCTTCCTTTAAAGGAAACTGCAAGGGGGGGGCATAGATTAGTCTTACTATTCCTCTGCAAGTTCAGGAAAATTGTTCCCTTTGTATTCCTTTTAAATCAAATCTATGGCTGTTTTAATTATTTGTGAGTGGTCATATCAATTGAATTAACTTTGCTTTATAAAAGATCCTCTCCCTATCTTAGAAAAAGAAAACTGTTCGCTTCAATCTTCCTTTAAATATCATTTCACAAGGAACTTGCATTCTTTAGTCTAAGGAAGTAAACTCTCACTCAAACTAGCTTCAAGATCTGCAAAACGGGTTCTGTATAAAGCTGGGTACTTTATTTTCCTCTTCCTTAGTACATGATAGGAGCATTGATTGTGCTCTCTTCCCCAGTAGTGCCTGTGTACATAAGTATGTGTGTGTCTCTTTGGTAGTACAAATCTTGCTGTGAAATCTTGCTGTGAACCCTATATTTTGGAGGGTTGGACTAGATGACCCCAGGGTCCCATTCAACTCTCCCAATTTGTGGCTGTGTGGAAGGACTTGGAGGGTAATTCTTAAATTCTGGTGTGGTGATGGAGTTGAAATTCAGCCTAGCTTTGCTCTTTAGTTTTAAAAGGTGAGAGGTGAAGCTGTGATGTTTTGAAGCACAACTGGTAATATCAAGCATTTGAGTGATTACAGTGTTTATCATTTTATCTACTATTTAAAAATCAGACTTCCCTTTGCTTGAGCTGCAAGAACATGATCCCTTAAAAAGGATGCAACATTTTCAATAGTATAAAAGGCTTGCTGAGACATGAACTCTGCACACGCACAGAGGCTAGATCAGTCAAAAAAAAAAGAAAGAGAGAGAGAGAGAGAGAGAGAGAGAGAGAGGGAGGGAGGGAGGGAGGGAGAGAGGAGGTTTGGAGGGTGTGTACTGCATGGAGAAAACTTATCCAAATTTCCTTGTGTAGGGCTTGGAACCATTGGGGAAAATCACCATTGATGTGTCTTGCTCCAGGGGCTACGGGAAAAAAAAAATTAAGTACTGGGCCATCAAAAGTCAAGAGGTTGCCAAGTTTCAAATCTTAACATGCCAAATTCTTTTCACAGGTAAATATCAAAGCATTCCCCCCCCCCCAATGGGATTTAAATCACAGACTTCGTATGTGTGCATTTTAGGAACAGCATTTCCTGATAGGCTTCTCACATGAAATAATTTCCCTTTTAACAGGATATGTAAACCCCGATAACAAAGTGTTTGTTTTCATGAAGTTCTTTTATCAGGTAGCACATGGTGAATTTTAAGTCCCCCCCCCCCATTGTTTTCCCATTTTTTCAGTCCAGTAGTAATCCGTGTGGTTTTGATAATATCTTTGTATTATTTAATAATAATTCTTTTCTAAGTCTGATGTCTTTGTGTCAAGTCTGTTTTCATCTGACTGGTAATCTAATTTTTTTTTCTTTTTATTTATTTTTTAACCTTTGTATTTTTACAGTTCTCTTTCTAGACTAACCGTGTTTTAAGTCCCCAAAACCCTGCCCCCTTACAGGATATCACTGATACAGATGTGCAATGATGAAAAGCAGCAACAACCCCTCCCTCAGCTCGGTTCTTCGCGATCACAAGACCTGCACAACAGACGCCAGAGTGCCCACAGCTATCTCTTTCAAAGGATATAGACTGACGGGGAGGAGTTGAATTGCGAGGACATTTTTTTTTCACTTGAACCTCAAGCCTCGGTGCTCCAGGGATTCAAAAGATACATGCGTAAAAGATCACAATTGTGTCAATATGCAACTGATATTTAATTAGTTTGTTTTGTGTATTATGTGTTATTATGTAGGAATGTTGAAGTGTGTCTGATTATGTGTTATCTCCACAAAGGAAAAATTTCTGTGTAATGTAACATACATAACTATGAACAGCAGAAGGATATGGCTTACACCCCAAGTCTTCATGGAGGACTCCCATATATTACAATGCTTTCCAATAGAGCAAACTATACTTAGATTAAGTCAACTGATGATCATATTTCCTTGTCCCACCTGGCACTCTGCAGAGTGCCAACCTTCCCTACCTATTTATTTATGTATTCAATGTTTTTCTATATATGAAGCTCCCAGATTTTACTATTTCTTTCTTTCTATTTCAAATCTTTTCTATGATTTCTCTGCATCTCTTGCAGATTCAGTACTGTCTTCAACTAGCAATTGTTCTGTATTTATTTACTTATTAATCTTGGTTTTCCCGTATAGCTGCGAAATTAATCTACCACAACCAAGTATTATTATCGGAACCATATTTTATCAGGTAGATTTGAAGCAACGCTCCTTATTATTATTTGAGATGTTTTGATTAGGATGCCAGATGAAATTGGGTGTAGATCATGTCCCAAATTTTAATTATTTATTTGAGGACACGACTACCATACGTAATATTATTATTGATAACAAGAAACGTGTATATGCCTTGATGTAGCAAGAATGGTCCCTTATAGAGTTAAATTGACTCATTTGGACAAATGCCCCTTAAGAATGGCTTTAGTTTTAACATACTGGTTTTGAAAAGTTGAGAACCACGGGGCAAGAAAAAATTCAAATTGGACTCTACTGGAATTGGGCACGTGTATCCAGGCTGCAACTAGCTTTTGGGCCTTTAAGAGCGAGCGGACAACTTTCCATGAGTGCGAGACCAGAGCCTGCAATAATGAAAAAACCCATAGAAAGACCAAGGCGAAGACATATCTCTCATGATGTGTCCAAGCCTCTGCCAGCTATGGTGGGCGCCAGGCGACATGGTTAAATGAAAGCCCTGAGGGGATTCAACAGGATGTGTTACTGTACCACTATGCCGGTGTGAGACCACAGAAGAGCTAGCTTGGCACCTGAAAACACAAAAACGGTGGGGCTAAAAAGAGAAACTGCACTTTTTCCCAGTCAGTAGTGGACCTTCCTGCTAAATGTAAAGCATACACCACTATTGAAAGTGTTTGAAAGAGCTAGGGTGCCACAAGTAATTTTATTCGTCCGTGTTGCTCCCTCTTTTGCTGCCCACCCACCTCCTTTTCCATTAGAGCCTATTCCCACTCACAGGGCACCCCTACATTCACCGAGATTTAGGGTGCGGAGAAAAGATTTGCAAGTTCTTGCAGAACTTTAATGCAAATCTATCTCCGAATGGGGGACTGATACGGAAGGAGCAAGGGGGCAGGTACCCATCCTTCCCCACCGCTTCCTGAAGGGGTCCGAGGCGATGGCCCCTGCAGTGCCCAGCCGGCCTCGAACCCTCAGCCCCCGCACCGTTGTATAGGCACCACACTGTTCCCCTGCCTTGTAAATAGAAGGCTCTCTTTCCTGTCTTCACACGGGCGGAATAAGCCCCATCTTTCCTATGCCTTTCTCTCGCCCTATTCCTAACGTGAGTCGACCGTATCATATTGTATCCCCCATTCATAAAACGAGCCGCGCTTTAGCCAATCACAGCCGTGCATTCGTCCTGCAGGAGCTAGCTCAGGGAGCTCTTGCACGCCTCATTTAACCTCCTGACAAGCTACTGACGGCCCCCCACGGCGAGAACAATGGAACCGAAACCCCGGACCTCGTAAAACTGTCAAATTCTGGATACAATGTATCCATTCTATTTCCGCTCTTGATCAACAGTACGGAATAGGTTGGAAATCATCGGAACCTTTGGAAATTAATATAAAATCAGCCGTAACTCCGATTTCCTCGCTCTCGGTGCCATTCAACTCAGTTCCCCCCCGGACTCCATGATGTTACCCCTACTTCCATAATCCCCGAAACGGCAGGTCACGTACACAGGAACTTCCTAATCCTGTCAGATCGTTTCGCCTGACCTTTCCTCCGGGCAATATTAGGTGGCAGACGATGCATATCTCTGGCCCTTTGTCTTACCACCACCGGTACTTGATAAATGTTTATCTATGTATATCACTCGCTCCGCATATTTCCCCCTCCCTTATCTTAAATGTTAATTAATGTAACCCCACCTTTCCCTAATATATTCATGACGTGTGAAATATATTCATGATGTAACCTGTGAAACCCAACCTTCCCATAATGTATTCGTGACGTTTCGTGCACTGTATTCTGGGACTTGGAGGGAACTTTTAAAAGTTTATGTCGCCCCATTCTCGGGGTTCAATCTCGTCTTGAACCTGTTGCTCAATAAACTTGGATTTTCTGCAGTTTGCTCCTGTCCGGCTGAGCTCATTTTCTTCCGCAGGGACCCGCGGACTTACTTAGTCCGACGAGCTGGGTGGCAGAATAGCCCTGCACCCAGATTTTCCGTAACACCTGCATCCTCCCTCCCCTTTCCAAAAGCGCCCCCTCCCAGCTATGGGGCAGAGCAGCAATCCGGAGTGGAAGCTCCACTTCCGGGAGAAGCAGAAAGGTTGGGAGGGGGGCTCCCCGCCCCACATTTCTGGAGCAGAAACCGGATTGGAGGAGGAGGAGGAGCAATGTATTGGGGGTGTGATTTGGGATTGTGTGGGCGGGATGAGAGAAGGATGTGCCGGGAGGGGAGGAAAAGTATTGAGCGGGTGGGGGGGGAGGAGTAGAAACCCCCCCCCCCGGTCTTCCTTCTGGGGATCAGGAGAGGGGGGAGGGGCTGATCCCGGCAATCCAACAGCGAAGTCACAAAATGAGTTCTGCATGGAAATCAGATCAGACTCCGAGTTCGTGTTTTGGCAACATCACAGGTCTGTCCGTCGGGATCCCTGAGGATTCCTGCTCACTGCCTTTTCCGGGCCAGCCTGAGAGATCACTGGAAAGGGAGGATTTCTTGACTCCAGAATCCAGCATCGCAGACCCATTTCATTCAGACCCAGAGATCTGCTCTTTGGACAAGCCTGCTTGGATCATGTGGATCATCAATGGATCATATGAATCATCACTGGATCATCCATGATGTCATACCCGTCTCACGGGGGGGGGGGGCTCAGGATGAATCTCCTGCCACGTGACTAGGGGAGTCTGGGGGCTGACGGGGGTCAGACAGGGCTGCTGTTTTGCTCTCCTTACTATTTCAGCTCAGGTTTTACTGAAATGGGTGGATTCATTGAGGAAACGGGGCTACGTTGCAAAGAGGCCAATGTGTCTACTTTGTTACCACCCAGTGAGTTGTGTTGCAAAGGCCATTTGCAGAAAGGCTCCTATTGTATCACCTGCAGCTACATGCTGGAGTTTGGGTGTTTTGTGGAAATGTGTCTCTATAAATGCACTTATCCCCGTGCATTTATAATGGCAAGACATTAAATCCCATGAGATGTGCAAACTGGCTGCTTTTGGAAGCACCACTCTACAGCCCTGCCTGATGCACGCTTACTTAGGAGTAACCCCTACGCGGTTCAAAGGGATTTGCCGTTCCATCTGATGCACGCTTACTCAGAAGTAAGTCCCCATAGTCGCCTTTGGCTGGGCTTGACCAGGGGTCCTTTACCTTGGGTAACAGGGGCCAGGAGGGGCCAGCCCCAGCCCCTGCTGGCTGATCACATCTTCCACGCCAAGAAACTGGGCAGAGCCTTTAGGAGCCTCTGGCTGAACCCGCTGCTCTTCTCCCTGGCACCGCCATCTCCACGCAGGTGCCCCCTAGGCAGGTTGGCCTGCAGTTCCCCTCAGTGCCAGCCAGCACGATGCCTGCACTCAGGAAACCTGGAGGGCACTGGCTGAAGTCTGGGAGCCCTCGGTGCCAATGCGCAGCTGCTTTGCTTTTCCTTAGCCTGGCGGACATCAACACAGCACCCTACAGGGGGGTGGTCTCTTCTTCAGATGCCCTCCCTGGGGAAGAGTCGTTGGCCACAGGAAAGTGTGCCAGGAGGGGCCATTGAGAGGGCAGTACAGCACAGCCAGTGGGGAGAGTGCCTTCCTTGGGTGGGGTGGGGGGAGCTTGGATGGCCCCCTGCCTGTGATGCTTAGCTGAGATTACTACTATGCTGGGGGTTCAACTAGATGACTCAGGAGGGCCCTCCCTACTTTACAGTTCGAAGCCCCCGCACTGCCCCCTCCACACCACCCAGATGGGACTCTCTTGTCCAACCCCACAAGGCCATTCCTCTGTCTGGACGGGGAGGGGGAGATAAGGTTCGCCAGCACTGCAGCCCCTAACTTTCAAGCTGGGGCAGAGATGCAGATGCTCCAGGGTCTGGGCTGGCCACAGGCACCCATGGGCGTGGATGTTGAGCCTTTCTTTGGGAGGGGGGGTGTTACAGAAAAATCTAAGTGCGAGGCTGCTCCGTCCCCCAGCTTGTCGGGCTGAGCCTGCGGGTCCCTGCGGAATAAAGGAAGGAGTCCAGCCAACCGGAGCAAATAAAGAGAGATTGCAAGGAGAGAGATTGCAAGGAGCTCCAAAGGGACTTCTCCAAACGGGGTGAATGGGCCGAAAATACAGTTCATTGTCAATGAGATTAAAGTGATGCATGTTGGGGGGGAAAAACCCTACGCCCATTAATATAATGTACAGGCTCATGGGTCTGAACTGGATTTCTCTGTGTGCTCTGGGCCACCTCATGAGAAGAGAAGACTCCCTGGAAAAGACCCTGATGTTGGGAAAGATGGAGGGCACAAGGAGAAGGGGACGACAGAGAATGAGATGGTTGGATGGTGTTCTTGAGGCTAGCGGCATGTCCATGGGGTCACGAAGAGTCGGATACAACTAAACGACAAGTGTGCTCTGGGAGACCTGGGGAGAGGGGAGCTGGTCACAGCAGGAGGGGGAGTCTTCCTGGATGCTTCAGCAGCCGGCCTCCTCTGGGTCTCCTGGCCCCCTCCTCTCCTCCTCTGAGTCTGAACTGCTTTCTGCCCCAGCCTCTTCCTGCTCACCAAACCCTGTTTCCTCCTCAGCTTGCAACACCTCCCCTCCCGGTCTGCTCCCTTTCCTCCCTCTTTCTGCTCACTGCCATCCCCCCACCAGTCCCCAGGATCTAAGCCTTCTTCCCTTGTAGGTCCCCCATCTGGTGCCTCCCCCCCTGCACCCAGCTGTTCCATGACAGCAAAAGCAGAAACAACAGTAAAATCAGTATGATAGCAGTATGAACTGTGGGCCTCTGGTAGGAAAACTCTCTTGCAGCATGTCTGAATAAAAACTTCTGGGACTATGGAAAAATACTACCTTCCCCAAACCCCAGAATAAGGAGGAGCTCTGGGGTTGCCCCATGTGGGGTGCAAGAGTGAAGATGGGCCCATCAGGAGACTTCCCTGGTCCCTGCAGCCCCTCCTTTCCCCTTTTGCAATTAGGCTTGGGGGGAAATCACCCATTAACTTACAGTATTATCAGTTTTCTTCAGAATGCTTAGGAGGCAGGGATGAAGTTTGGGTGAAGAATCAGTGCTTGGAGATCATGCGGTGGGGGGGGGGGGATGACAGAGTTTGGTTCAAAAACCGTCTTGCATGCTTGAGTAGAGCAACTCCAGGGCATGGGCCAAGTAGCAGCAGGGTAGGGGCCACGTGCAGAGCAAGTCCCACACTGAGGTCAAAAACGCACACAGAGGCAGCAGGACTTCTTCAGTAATAATTTACTGAGCTTTCAAAGGATACAGTTCTTACTGGGTCCCCAGTGAGGCACAAAACTTAGCTCCTGAGAGCAAATCCAGTTTCAGCAATAGAAAAATAGAGCACACAGGATATCTACCGTATTTCCCCCTCTATAACACACAGATTTTTTCTCCTAAAAAGGAAGGGGAAATGTCTGTGCGTGTTATTGATTGTGTGGTCCCTGGAGCCGAAAAATCAGGCAAAAATCAAATCGCGCTTCACGGAGAAGGGAAACCTGAAAAGAGGAAGCGGCTGCTTTCCTGCATTCTGCCTCAGGGTCTTACTGCCCACCCTCCTCTGTTTCGTTGCTGTGTTTGCTCAACGGAACAAAGAGCAGGGAAAGCCCCTCCCCTCCAGGCAAGCAGAGGGGAAAGGAGAGTCGTTCATTCTAATTCCTCTCTGTGCTCCGGTGCTGCTGGGGGAGAGGGAGAGAGAGAGGGGGAGAGAGAGAGAGGGGGGGGCCGGAGAGAGAGAGAGAGAGAGAGAGAGAGAGAGAGAGAGAGAGATGGCTGGCTTGGGTGGGGAGAAACTTTTGCCTTTCTTTCCTCCCTCCCGTTAAATCCCTCTCCTGCATTCTTAGCCAGCTGCTTCCCTGCACACCCCTCTCATGTCCCTTCTTTGTTTTTCCTTCGCTTGTAACGTGGTTACAAAGCATGGATCCATATGGATCCTCAGGATCTTTGCATTGGGTCACCCCAAATTCACCATCAGATCACATAGCATGTCCATGGCTACAGCCTGCACCAAAAAAATCACGCACCCACTGTTGCCTGGGGCTGCAATGGTGCAAAAAATGTGGTTACAAAGCATGGATCCACATGGATCCTCAGGATCTTTGCATTGGGTCACCCCAAATTCGCCATCAGATCACATAGCATGTCCATGGCTAGAGCCTGCCCCCCCAAAATCACGCACCCACTGTTGCCTGGGGCTGCAATGGTGCAAAAACGTGGTTAAAAAGCATGGATCCACATGGATCCTCAGGATCTTTGCATTGGGTCACCCCAAATTCACCATCAGATCACATGTCTGTGGCCACAGCATGAAGCACAAAAATGATACATCCACTGTTTCATTCAGAATGTTTTTTCCCTTGTTTTCCTCCTCTAAAAACGATGTGCGTGTTATGGTCAGGTGCGTGTTATAGAGTGAAAAATACGGTAAGTCAGGCACACAAACCGGCAGAAGGGGAAGACACAAGATTTACCCACCCTGGAAGAATGGCAGGTGAAGGTGATGGACTATATGGAATTGGCGGAAATGACTGGCAGAATCCGGGACCAGGGAGAAGAGTCGGTGGAAGAAGATTGGAAGAAATTTAAAGATTATTTACAGAAATACTGTAAAATTAATGAATGTTAGAATGATGTCAGAATGAAATTAAGTGATTCTAGCAGCAATGTTATAAAGGTGTATGTAAAAATGGATTGTTAATAGGTGAGAATCCAAAGCTATAATATATTAAGTTAAAGGATTAAGATAAAAACAAAGAGGGAAAGGAATTGCTGAATTAACCAATTAAACTGGAATACAAAGAAGGGAGGTGAGAGGAGGTCAGGGAAGCAAGGAAATGAAATGTAAGGTACGGAAAGATTGATTTGTTTTTATGTGTTTTTTTATTTTTTTCCTGTATTTTGTATTTTTTCTCTTTTTTATTCTTTCTCTTGTTTCCTTTCTTTTTATCTATGTAATCATTTGTTTCTGAAACTTCAATAAATATTATTTTTTTAAAAAAAACCCGGCAGAAGGGAGCAAGGGAGGAAAGAGGATGGAAGGACACAGGGCAATGGAGGTGTGTCTTTCGCTTCCTGTCGTCTGGGAGGGAAGTCAGGAACTCGGAATCTGCAGGGGCTTCACGAAGAAAAGCTTTCTGCCGGCTGCTTCCAGGCAAATGAGCATCCCAGAAAAACACACTGTGACCTGTGGGGTGTTGCCATATCAATTGTTTTTGAAAAGTTACCACAATGTGGTCTAGAAACCGGTATAGGATGAGATTAATAGATCGCCCAGCCCTAATCCTCATTCACCACCAGAAATCCAGATTCACCAACTCCACCTCACTTTCAAAAGGTACCTTACATCTAAAATTATACTCACTATTGTGAGACGTTACCTTCATTATTTCATTACTATACAGCCAGTGTGGTGTAGTGGTTAAGAGCAGTAGTCTCATAATCTGGGGAACCGGGTTCGCGTCTCCGCTCCTCCACCTGCAGCTGCTGGGTGACCTTGGGCCAGTCACACTTCTGAAGTCTCTCAGCCCCACTCACCTCACAGAGTGTTTGTTGTGGGGGAGGAAGGGAAAGGAGAATGTTAGCCGCTTTGAGACTCCTGAAGGGGAGTGAAAGGCGGGATATCAAATCCAAACTCTTCTTCTTCTTCTTTTACATATAAACAGCAGAACCTCAAATACATGACATGCTTTTAAAATGGATTTCCTGCTGAGTTGAGTTCATTGCTGTGAACAAAAGAGTGGACTCTGAAAGGAACACGTTCCTCACTCCATACATCTAAATGGGTTCTCCCCTCTGAGGTGGTTGGAGGATGGATGGCGGCCAACACATTGAGGTTGAATCCTGAGTCAGAAGTCAGAAATACTGTCCCTGGGGGAGGGTGGTGGGATTCCTGGTCCTGATGGGGTAACTGTGCCCCTGAAGGACCAGGTGTGCAGCCTGGGGGTCACCGCCTTCTGGGATCCATTTGTGAACAGAATGTGTGAGTAAACTCTTTTTATACTTTTATAGAAGACTGTGTCGTGTCTTATCTTTTTATGACGGAGTAAAGTGGAAATTACCAAGGAATCTTATTGTAGAGGCTTTAGCGAGCCTGAGCAAATGCATCCGCTGTAAGTTTAAAAGGGGGAATGTTACTCTGCTAAATTGTACAACTTGTTAACACAAGTTGGAAAGGATATAATCAAACAAAATATCCTCTCCTGCATTCCTGAACATTCCCAGTGTCATGGTTGCATTTCTCAGGCATAGAAAAGTACGGATCTAAGTACAGCGATAATTCCTAACCTATCGGTTCAAGAAGGTTCTGGTAGTTTTACTCTGTATGATTCAAAGCTGGTGTTTTTTCTAGATCATGGGGAGGCAAACTAAGGCCTGGGGGTATAAATGTGATGATGATGATGATGATGATGATGATGATGATGATGATGATGATGATCTTGTGGGGGTTTTTAAAGTTATTTTGGAATTCGTACTGCTATATCAGCTCACAAAATCTTATGGGTGGAGAAAATCACAGGGTTGCTGTAAAATATAATCCCACCCACTTCTCATTTATATACAGTCTGTAAATTTGGGGAGGTCACACACCTCACCTGTGCTAATACTGGCAGTCTTTGGCCTCCACAGGCACACCCGGTGTGTAGAGCCTCCAGCCACAGGCACTGTCTATCAAGAAAAGGGGTCCTTTGACTGGGAAGACAGACAGACTCTTGCTGAAATCTTACAGAGAGCACAAAGTGCAACTGGCTACTACGTCACATGTCAGAATGACTCCACAGTTAGCAGTTAAGCCTGAATAAATTGAGTAGACCCAAATGACTGTGCAGTCCCTGCACTTCCCAGCCTGCTTGGCTGCTTCTGCTCTCATGTGTCTTTGTCACGTGACAAAAGATTCATGCAGTCGCTGTCATCGGATGCTGATGGGTTGTATCTCAGCTTGTCAGTCACTCTGACATTGGCTACAAAGAATAAGAGGAACAGAAATGCTTTTGAGGTGCAGCTTCCGTATCAATCCTGAGAGCCATTCCATGGACTCTGCACCCGTTTCTGATGACAGGTGTACATTATCCTCATCCTCAAGAAAGGACAATTAAAGATGGAAGCCTGAGAGAGAGGAAAAGGCTTGTGGCTGCTTCCTGGGTGGGACTGCGGAAACCAAGAGCCGCTTCTGAGAAGGCCTCTCCCCTCCTCTCTTGTCACGGCTAACAATTGGCCGCTGTTTCTTTAATGCTTAAAAAGCTGCGGGTTGTATATATAGAGTGAGAAATGTTAGTTTGGTGTTGGGTTGGTTGGTTGGTGAAAGCTGGCAGTGTTGATGTGTGTACAGTTGGTCAGTCGCTTTTGCAGAAAGACTTTTGAGAAGACAGTGGTACCTCGGGTTAAGTACTTAATTTGTTCCGGAATTCCATTCGTAACCTGAAACTGTTCTTAACCTGAAGCACCACTTTAGCTAATGGGGCCTCCTGCTGCCGCTGCACCACCACCACAATATTACTGTTTTCGTCCTGAAGCAAAGTTCTTAACCTGAGGTATTATTTCTCAGTTATCAGAGTCTGTAACCTGAAGCGTCTGTAACCCGAGGTACCACTGTAAAAGCAGAAAGTACTCTGCCAGGATGCTCTTCTCGTGGACTCTTTCATGCTGACAAGGGTCCAAGGACCAGGCTGAGGCCACAAAGGGAGGCCAGAACCTTCTCTGTTCTTTTCACAAATACTGACATCTCTTCCTCTGGACTTCCTCTCCTCTCCAGGGGACCAGTGGTTGGACTGGGCAGAAGCGCTGTGTCTGGACAGGGCAGGGGCTTATGGGGCAGGAAGAGGATGGAGATTGCAGGAAGGAAGGGGTGGGGGGACAGGACCCCCCACTTTCCAGGGATCCCTCTGGTCGCCTTGAAGGGGGGGGGGTCGATTACTGGGCGGGAGAGAGAGGCCAAGGCTGTTCCACCAGAGATCCCCCGCAGCTGCCACAATGGAGACGCGATATCTCCCCCCCCCGCCGCCAATGCTGCCCTTCCCTGCCCCAGGGATGCTCCTCTCCCTCCCTCTCTCCCGGAGTCTCCCCTGCATCCAGAGGCTCCCTTGGCTCTGCTCACCCCACACCCTGAGCCCCCATCTCTCCAGCCGGAGGCGCCCCCCCAAGAGAACATGGGAGGGACAGGGGGGGTCTCTATCCAGGCGTCTCTCGCGCCGCTTAACCCTTTCATGGGCCGCTTTTCTCCGCGCAGAGCCAGGGGAGACGGGTGAGGGGTCCGCCCTGCGAGGAAAGCCCCCTGGGGGCGCTTGGGGGGGAGCTGGCGAGGGTCTCTGGGTCCTTTCCCCCCTCTCCGCCCCCCCCCGCGACCCCTTTACCTCTTTCTCCTCGCTCCCGATTCTCCTTTCCTGCAACATCCACGGGGGGGGGGGTCCCCTGCCTCCTCCCTCCCCTTTCCGAAAGCGCCCCCCTCCCAGCTTTGGGGCAGAGCAGCAATCCGGAGTGGAAGCTCCACTTCCGGGAGAAGCAGAAAGGTTGGGAGGGGGGCTCTCCGCCCCACATTTCTGGAGCAGAAACCGGATTGGAGGAGGAGGAGGGGGAGGAGGAGCAATGTATTGGGGGTGTGATTTGGGATTGTGTGGACGGGATGAGAGAAGGATGTGCCGGGAGGGGAGGGAAAGTATTGAGGGGGGGGAGAAGGAGGAGAGGAAATTCCCCCCCCCTCCCGTCTTCCTTCTGGGGATCAGGAGAGGGGGGAGGGGCTGATCCCGACAATCCAACAGCGAAGTCACAAAATGAGTTCTGCATTTAAATCAGATCAGACTCCGAGTTCGTGTTTTGGCAACATGACAGGTCTGTCTGTCCGTCGGGATGCCTGAGGATTCCTGCTCGCTGCCTTTTCCCGGCCAGCCTGAGAGATCACTGGAAAGGGAGGATTTCTTGACTCCAGAATCCATCACCGCAGACCCGTTTCACTCAGGCCTAGAGATCTGCTCTTTGGACAAGCCTGCTTGGATCATGGGGATCACCAATGGATCATATGAATCATCACTAGATCATCCATGATGTCATACCCGTCTCACGGAGGGGGGGGCTCAGGATGAATCTCCTGCCACGTGACTGGGGGAGTCTGGAGGCTGACGGGGGTCAGACAGGGCTGCTGTTTTGCTCTCCTTACTATTTCAGCTCAGGTTTTACTGAAATGGGTGGATTCATTGAGGAAACGGGGCTACGTTGCAAAGAGGCCAATGTGTGTACTTTGTTACCACCCAGTGAGTTGTGTTGCAAAGGCCATTGGCAGAAAGGCTCCTGTTGTATCACCTGCGGCTACATGCCGGAGTCTGGGTGTTTTGTGGAAATGTGTCTCTATAAATGCACTTATCCCCGTGCATTTATAATGGCAAGACATTAAATCCCATGAGATGTGCAAACTGGCTTCTCTTGGAAGCACCACTCTGCAGCCCTGCCTGATGCACGCTTACTTAGGAGTAACCCCTACGCCGTTCCATCTGATGCACACTTACTCAGAAGTAAGTCCCCATAGTAACCTTTGGCTGGACTTGACCATCCAGGGGTCCTTTACCTTGGGTAACAGGGGCCAGGAGGGGCCAGCCCCAGCCCCTGCTGGCTGGTCACATCTTCCACGCCAAGAAACTGGGCAGAGCCTTTAGGAGCCTCTGGCTGAACCTGCTGCTCTTCTCCCTGGCACCGCCATCTCCACGCAGGTGCCCCCTAGGCAGATGGGCCTGCAGTTCCCCTCAGTGCCAGCCAGCACGATGCCTGCACTCAGAACACCTGGAGGGCACTGGCTGAAGTCTGGGAGCCCTCGGTGCCAATGCGCAGCTGCTTTGCTTTTCCTTAGCCTGGCGGACATCAGCACAGCACCCTACAGGGGGGTGGTCTCTTGTTCAGATGCCCTCCCTGGGGAAGAGTCGTTGGCCACAGGAAAGTGTGCCAGGAGGGGCCATTGAGAGGTCAGTCTGGCACAGCCAGTGGGGAGAGTGCCTTCCTTGGGTGGGGTGGGGGGAGCTTGGATGGCCCCCTGCCTGTGATGCTTAGCTGAGATTCCTGCTATGCTGGGGGGTTCAACTAGATGACTCAGGAGGGCCCTCCCTACTATACAGTTCGAAGCCCCCGCACTGCCCCCTCCACACCACCCAGATGGGACTCTCTTGTCCAACCCCACAAGGCCATTCCTCTGTATGGACGGGGAGGGGGAGATAAGGTTCGCCAGCACTGCAACCCCTAACTTCCCCTCCTCACGTTTCAAGCTGGGGCAGAGATGCAGATGCTCCAGGGTCTGGGCTGGCCACAGGCCCCCATGGGCGTGGATGTTGAGCCTTTCTTTGGGAGGGGGGGTGTTACAGAAAAATCTAGGTGCGAGGCTGCTCAGTCCCCCAGCTCGTCGGGCTGACCCTGCGGCTCCCTGCGGAATAAAGGGAGGAGTCCAGCCAACTGGAGCAAATAAAGAGAGATTGCAAGGAGAGAGATTGCAAGGAGCTCCAAAGGGACTTCTCCAAACGGGCTGAATGGGCCGAAAATACAGTTCATTGTCAATGAGATTAAAGTGATGCATGTTGGGACAAAAAAAAACCCTACACCCATTAATATCATGTACAGGCTCATGGGTCTGAACTGGATTTCTCTGTGTGCTCTGGGGGACCTGGGGAGAGGGGAGCTGGTCAAAGCAGGAGGGGGAGTCTTCCTGGATGCTTCAGCAGCCGGCCTCCTCTGGGTCTCCTGGCCCCCTCCTCTCCTCCTCTGAGTCTGAACTGCTTTCTGCCCCAGCCTCTTCCTGCTCACCAAACCCTGTTTCCTCCTCAGCTTGCAACACCTCCCCTCCCGGTCTGCTCCCTTTCCTCCCTCTTTCTGCTCACTGCCATCCCCCCACCAGTCCCCAGGATCTAAGCCTTCTTCCCTTGTAGGTCCCCCAACTGGTGCCTCCCCCCCCCCTGCACCCAGCGGTTCCATGACAGAAAAAGCAGAAACAACAGTAAAATCAGTATGATAGCAGTATGAACTGTGGGCCTCTAGTAGGAAAACTCCCTAGCAGCATGACTGAATAAAAACTTCTGGGACTATGGAAAAATACTACCTTCCCCAAACCCCAGAATAAGCAGGAGCTCTGGGGTTGCCCCATGGGGTTCAAGAGTGAAGATGGGCCCATCAGGAGACTTCCCTGGTTCCTGCAGTCCCTCCTTTCCCCTCTTGCAATTAGGCTTGGGGGGAAATCACCCATTAACTTACAGTATTATCAGTATTCTTCAGAATGCTTAGGAGGCAGGGATGAAGTTTGGGTGAAGAAGCAGTGCTTGGAGATCATGGGGTGGGGGGATGACAGAGTTTGGTTCAAAAACCGTCTTGCATGCTTGAGTAGAGCAACTCCAGGGCATGGGCCAAGTAGCAGCAGGGTAGGGGCCACGTGCAGAGCAAGTCCCACACTGAGGTCAAAAACACACACAGAGGCAGCAGGACTTCTTCAGTAATAGTTTACTGAGCTTTCAAAGCATACAGTTCTCACTGGGTCCCCAGTGAGGCACAAAACATGGCTCCTGAGAGCAAATCCAGTTTCAGCAGTAAAATAAATACAGCATGCAGGATATCCAAGTCAGGCACACAAACCGGCAAAAGGGAGCAAGGGAGGAAAGAGGCTTGGAAGGACACAGGGCAATGGATGTGCGACTTTCGCTTCCTGTCGTCTGGGAGTGAAGTCAGCAACTCGAAATCTGTAGGGGCTTCACAAAGAAAAGCTTTCTGCCGGGTGCTTCCATGCAAATGAGCATCCCAGAAATCCAGATTCACCAACTCCCCCTCACTATCAAAAGGTACCTTACATCTAAAATTATACTCACTAGAGTGAGACGTTACCTTCATTATTTCATTACTATACAGTTTTACATATAAAGAGCAGAACCTCAAATACATGACATGCTTTTAAGATGGATTTCCTGCTGAGTTCATTGCTGTGAACAAAAGAGTGGACTCTGAAAGGAACACTTTCCTCACTCTATACATCTAAATGGGTTCTCCCCTCTGAGTCCTTAGATGTTCCTTAAACACTCCATTATACCTAAAGCACTTTCTGCAATCTTTCCCTTTAAACAGCTTCTCCTCTTTGAGGGTTGATGGGTTTGTAGGGTGTCAACTGTTTAAGTTCTTCCTGTCTATGAGTCTGTTGATGTAGGACTTCCACTAGGACTGAACCTCTGTCTACTTGACATTTAAAGGGTTTCTCTCATGTGGGAGTTTGTTGATGTAAATCAAGGGTTCCACTCGGACTGAAGCTCCTTCCAAACTCCATAGATTTAAATGGTTTCTCCCCTGTGTGAGTCAGATGATGTCTTCTAAGGCTTGCATTGAAACTGAAGCTCTTTGTATTGATGGAAGAGATTCATAAAGACCAAGCGGGCTTTCTCCCGGGAAGACACTTGTCTGATAATTTGAGGAACATAATTGATATTTTGGAAAAACTAGAAGTGAATATAAACACTAAAGCAGTTCTGATATTTGTGGATGCGGAGAAAGCTTTTGACAACATCTCTTGGAGTTTCATGAAGAAGAACCTACAGGGGATGGGGGTAGGCCAAGGTTTGAAAATGGTATAGGTGCAATATACTCTGAACAAAAGGCTAAATTAATTGTAAATAATGTGGTGACGGAAGAATTTAAGATAGAAAAAGGGACACGACAGGGGTGCCCAATCTCCCCACTGCTTTTCGTATCGGTCCTGGAGGTTCTGCTGAATATGATTAGAAGGGACCGGTTGGTTAAAGGTATACAGGTCGGAGCCAAACAGTACAAACTGAGAGCATTTGCAGATGACTTAGTATTGACGTTCCAGGAGCCAGAATCTAGTACTAAAAGGGTTTTAGAATTAATTCAAGAATTTGGTCAAGTGGCAGGATTTAAACTGAACAAGCTAAAAACTAAGGTTTTAGAGAAAAATTTAACACCAATTGAAAGAGAGAGGTTTCAGAATGAGACAGGCCTGACTGTGGTTAAGAAAGTGAAATACTTGGGGATTAATATGACAGCCAAAAATGGTAACTTATTTAAAGATAATTATGAAACATGTTGGACAGAAGTGAAAAAAGATTTAGAAATTTTGTCAAATTTGAAGCTTTCACTGTTGCGTCGTATTGCTGTGATAAAAATGAATGTATTGCCTAGAATGTTGTTTTTGTTTCAGACCTTGCAAATTGTGGACAAGATGGACTGTTTCAAGAAGTGGCAGAGAGATATCTCTAGATTTGTCTGGCAGGGCAAGAAGCCCAGAATAAAATTTAAGATATTAACTGATGCAATGGAAAGAGGTGGATTTGCCCTGCCAGACTTTAAACTTTACTATGAATCAGCAGCTTTTTGCTGGTTGAAAGAATGGCTACTTCTTGAAAATACTGACATTTTGGATCTAGAAGGCTTTAACAACGTATTTGGATGGCATGCATATTTATGGTATGATAAGGTCAAAGCACATAAAGCATTCAAAAATCATATTGTCAGGAAAGCATTGTTTAATGTTTGGATAAGATACAAGGATTTATTGGAAAATAAAACCCCAAGGTGGTTGTCACCGATGGAAGCGAAAGCTCTGAAAAGGCAATGGACAATGGTTCTGGGATCGAA
Source organism: Podarcis muralis (assembly GCF_964188315.1). NCBI lineage: Eukaryota > Metazoa > Chordata > Lepidosauria > Squamata > Lacertidae > Podarcis > Podarcis muralis. The sequence continues at coordinate 76,824,260 of NC_135664.1, read as the reverse complement.
ACCGGGGAAGGGAGGGTGGCGTTTGGAAATCCAAAGGCTGTTTGATTTTTTTTAATTTTTTGTTGTTATTAGTATAAAAATGGGGAATCCGTGGAAGGGAAACTGGGTTGACCTTAGAAAAAAAAATTTTAAGTATAAATGATTGATGTATATAAGTTAAAAGTTGATATGTAAACTGAATTAAATATGATAACAAATTAAGGCTAAAAATTTAGGGATAAGAACTTGTTGGATAAATATTTGGACATGGAATACAAGAAGGGGAGGTGAGGGGAAGTTCTGGAAGAAAGTTATTGAAAATTTGGATTATAAAGGGGGAAATTTTCTTTTTTGTTCTTTTTTCTTTTTATCTTTTGTACTACTTGAAACTTTAATAAATATTATTTAAGGGGAAAAAAGAACATTGGCTTCCAGGTGGAAAAATCAAAATTAGAAACAGAACTGTTAGAACCCAAAACTAAGATTTTGTCAAAGATGTATAACTTGCTGTTGAAATGGAATACTCAGGATGAAATGGTGAAATCTGCTATGATTAAATGGGCACAAGATGTTGGACATAATATTATGTTTGCTGACTGGGAACAGTTATGGACCACAGGTATGACGTTTACGGCATGTAATGCCCTAAGAGAGAATATTATGAAAATGATATACAGGTGGTACATGACCCCAGTCAAGCTTGCAAAAATTTATCATTTGCCCGATAATAAATGCTGGAAATGTAAAGAAACTGAAGGTACATTCTTTCACCTTTGGTGGACGTGCCCAAGGATTTATTTATTTTTTAAAGATATTTATTGAAATTTTAAATAATAAAACTAACTTTATAATCAACCAGAAAAAAAGAAAACATTATCACATTCAAACAGAAACAGAAAAATACAGCAAAAAAACATACAAAAAGTAAATAAAAGTAAAACAGAAAAACAGAAAAAAAGAAACATGAAAATCCAATTTTTTACTTATTATTTTTATAACCTTCTTTCCTGACTTCCTCACACCTCCCTTTTCTGTGTTCCCTTTTACACACTCATATTCAGCAGTACCTTACCTTCTTTCAAATCTTATTCTATATTTATACTTTCCAACCTATTACCGGTATGTCTCCAATTTTCCTTTCCTTGTAAGTCCATTTTTACCTGTTCTTTATAACTTAATCCCTTTGTGCCATTTAGTTTAAATTTGACATAATATTATTCAATTCTTTTTCACCCTTATTCTTTTAAAACATTTTTTACATATTCCTTTCAAATATGTCACTAATGCCATATTATCTTTATAGCCTGAACATCATTTTAACATTCAAACACTTTGCAATGTTTTTGCAGGTAGTCTTTAAATTTCTTCCAGTCCTCTTCCACTAACTCTTCTCCCAGGTCTCGGATTCTGCCAGTCATTTCTGCCAATTCCATGTAGTCTATCACTTGCATCTGCCATTCTTCCAGGGTGGGCAAATCTTGTGTCTTCCAGTACTTTGCGATGAGTATTCTTGCTGCTGTTGTTGCATACATAAAAAAAGTTCTGTCCTTCTTTGGCACCAATCGGCCGACAATGCCCAAAAGGAAGGCCTCTGGTTTCTTAAGAAAGGTATATTTAAATACCTTTTTCAGTTCATTGTAGATCATTTCCCAGAAAGCCTTGACCTTTGGGCACGTCCACCAAAGGTGAAAGAATGTTCCCTCATTTTCTCTACATTTCCAACATTTATTATCAGGCAAATGATATACTTTTGCAAGCTTGACTGGTGTCATGTACCACCTATATATCGTTTTCATAATATTTTCTTTTAAGGCATTACATGCCGTAAATTTCACACCGGGGGTCCATAACTGTTCTCAGTCAGCAACATAATGTTATAACCAATGTCTTGCGCCCACTTAATCATAGCTGATTTGACCGTTTCATCCTGAGTGTTCCATTTTAACAGCAAGTTATACATTCTTGAAAGTACCTTAGTTTTAGGTTCTAACAATTCTGTTTCTAATTTCGATTTTTCCACCTGGAAGCCTATTTTTTTATCCATATAAAAAACCTCTCTAATTTGATAATAATGTAGCCAATCTTGCACTTTATCTTTTAATTTCTCAAAACTCTGCAATCTCAATGTGTCTCCATTTTGTTCTAATATCTCCAAATATTTCGGCCACTTGGCCTCCATATTGAATCTTTTCAGAGCCTTAGCTTCCATGGGTGATAGCCACCTTGGGGTCTTGTTTTCTAATAAATCTTTATATCTTATCCAGACATTAAACACTGCTTTCCTGACAATATGGTTCTTGAATGCTCTATGAATTTTAACCTTGTCGTACCACAGATATGCATGCCACCCAAACGCATTGTTAAACCCTTCCAAATCCAAAATGTCAGTGTTCTCCAGAAGTAGCCAGTCTTTCAACCAGCAGAATGCTGCTGATTCATAATACAACTTCATGTCAACTTCTCGGTAGTGGCGCCCGTCCTGTGGAACGCCCTCCCATCAGATGTCAAAGCGATAAACAACTACCTGACATTCAGGAGACATCTGAAGGCAGCCCTGTTCAGGGAAGTTTTTAATATATGACATTTTAGTGTATTTTTTATCTTTGTTGGAAGCCGCCCAGAGTGGCTGGGGAAACCCAGCCAGATGGGCGGGGTACAAATAATATATGATGATGATGATGATGATGATGATGATGATGTCTGGCAGGGCAAACCCCCCTCTTTCTTTAGCATCAGTCAATATTTTAAATTTTATTCTGGGCTTTTTGCCCTGCCAGACAAACTTAGAAATGTCTCTCTGCCACCCCTTGAAACAGTCCATCCTGTCCACAATCTGCAAAGTTTGAAACAAAAACAGCATTTTTGGCAGTACATTCATCTTTATGGCAGCAATTCAACCCAACAAGGAAAGCTTCAATTTTGACCAAATTTCTAAATCTTTTTTAACCTCTGACCAACATTTTTCATAATTATCTTTAAATAAATTCAAATTTTTGGCCGTCATATTAATCCCTAGATATTTCACTTTCTTCACCACATTTAAATCTGTCTCCTTCTGAAACCTTTCTTTTTCCATTGTTGTCAAATTTTTCTCCAAAACCTTAGTTTTTTGCTTGTTTAATTTAAATCCTGCCACCTGACCAAATTCTTGAATCAGTTCTAAAACTCTTTTCGTACTAGATTCTGGCTCCTGTAATGTCAAAACCAGGTCATCTGCAAAGGCCCTGAGTTTATATTGTTTAGCTCCGACCTGGATTCCTTTAATCAACCGGTCCCTCCTAATCATGTTCAAGAGCACCTCCAGGACCGAAATAAATAGCAATGGAGAGATAGGGCAACCCTGTCGTGTTCCTTTTTCAATTTTAAACTCTTCTGACACCACGTTATTAACTATCAATTTTGCTTTTTGTTCTGAATAGATTGCGTCTATACCATTTTCAAACCCCCGTCCCACTCCCATTCCCTTAAGATTTTTCTTCATAAAATTCCAAGAGATATTGTCAAAGGCCTTCTCCGCATCAATAAAAATCAAAACTGCTCTTGTGTTAGTGTTCGTTTGCAATAACTCCAAAATATCAATAATGTTCCTTGTATTGTCAGACAAATGTCTGCCTGGGAGGAAGCCTGCCTGGTCTTTATGGATCACTTCATTTAACACTCTTTTTAATCTGTTAGCTAAAATATGTGCAAAAATTTTATAATCCACATTTAAAAGGGAAATGGGACGGTAGTTCTTGAGTTGTGTCTTTTCAGCTTCAGATTTTGGTATAAGTGTGATGAAAGCTTCTTTCCATGACTCCGGTGCCTTCTTCCCCTCCATAATCTCGTTGCACACCTCCTTTAATGGTTGAATTAAATAGTCTTTCAAAGTCTTATAATACTTGGAGGTTAACCCCTCCGGCCCTGGAGACTTGCCCAGTTGCATGTTCTGAATGGCACCTTCAATCTCCTGTTCCGTTATCTTATGGTTCAATATTGTCTTGTTTTCTTGAGATAGTTTTTGTAATCCATTAGTTCTTAAAAATTGGTCTATATCCGTCTCTTTCTGCGGCCCCTGGGTATAAAGTTGTTTGAAGTATCTCTGGAAGCATTTTCTAATCTCCACAGGATTTGGATATTTCTCCCCTCAATCTCAAGATTGGTAACCGTGTTCAACTTCTGTCTTTTTTTCAACTGCCATGCTAGCAGTTTTCCACATTTATTAGCCGATTCAAAGGTCTTTTGTCTCATTTGTTTGATTTTCCATTCGACTTCCTGATTTATCAATTTCATATATTGTACTTGATATAATTTAATTTCTCTCAGAATCTCCTGTGACTTTGGTTTCAATCTTAATTTTTTCTCTCCTTCTTTTATTTTCTAAAAAATTCTGTCTTTCTTCTCATTTTGGGTTCTCTTTTTTATTGCATTCTGTTGTATCAGAAACCCCCTCATCACCGCTTTACTTGCATCCCAGATTATTCTTTTTTCCACTGTGGTTTTCAAGTTTACTTCAAAGTAGTCCCACAGGTTCTTTTGGGCCTTCTTGACAATCTCTTGGTCTCTTAATAAGGTGTCATTCATCTTCCATCTGAAGGAGCCAGTTAAATTTAATCTCATTTCCATCTTTACTGCATTATGGTCGGAGCAGGTTTTTGGGCAGATTTCCACCTTTCTAGTCTTGGGAGCCAATCCTCTAGTTATCCATATTTGGTCAGTTCTTGTCCGTGTCATTTTGGCTTCAGAGAAGAATGTCCCTTCTCTTCCTAAGGGGTTTTTTGTTCTCCAAATGTCAATCAGATCCATGTTGTCAGTTAGTTCAAAAAAAGTTTTTGGTAGCCTGCCCTCTTTTGTTATGCTTTGACTTTGCGCTTTGTCCATATTCGTAGATACCACCCCATTCATGTCACCCATCATGATGATGTTATTATAGTCCACATAATCCAGCATTGTCTCATGCAACTTCTTGTAAAATTCCGACTTCCCCTCATTTGGTGCATAAATTCCCAAAATCAAAAAAAATTCTCCTTGTATTTGAATTTCAATTGCCAAAATTCTTCCTTGCTCATCTTTAAAAAGAAATTTTGGTGATAGGCTTTCTTTTGCATAGATAGCAACTCCTCTCTTCTTCACTCTATCAGATGAAATAAATTCTTGACCCAGTCTCTTATTGATTAAAACTTTCCTATGGAGCCTAATCACATGTGTTTCCTGTAGGCAAATTAAGTCTAATTGTTCCTTTTTTAATAAATGAAAAATCTTCTTCCTTTTCTCAGGGGAATTAAAACCATGAATGTTCCAACTTAGTAGTTGCAGAGACATGTTGAGATAGTTCTATTCTCCCTTTGGCGGTGGTATCACTTTCTCAGGCTCATCAGAACCCAAAGGTGTAGGTATAAAGTGGTGGGGTATAAAGGTATAAAGAAGGTGGGGAGGGTATTACTCAGAAGGGTGGTGGGAATGGGTGATTGGCAGATAGCTGTGATGAGCCTGTTGACGACTCTAAACGACTGCAATAGGTCTTACAGGAAAAAGCAAGGGGTGAGAAGGTGAAAAATGGCTTTGTCATGTATAGTGAGATAAGAATACAATGTCTCTGTTCAGGCCAGGTCTCTCCATGGTTTTAAGTTTGGTAATGAGTTGCAATTCAGCAGCTTCTCTTTCCAGTCTATTTCTGAAATTCCTTTGTAGTAAAACAGCTACTTTGAGATCTTGGATAGAATGTCCTGGGAGATTGAAGTGTTCTCCTACTGGTTTCTCTGTCTTGTGATTCCTGATGTCAGATTTATGTCCGTTTATTCTTTGGCGTAAGGTTTGGCCTGTTTGTCCAATATAGAGAGCTGAAGGACACTGTTGGCATTTGATGGCATATACAATGTTAGCCGATGAGCAATTAAATAGTCCCGAGATGGTATGTGTGATGTTGTTGGGGCCAGTAATGGTGTTGTCCGGGTGTATGTGGCAGCAAAGTTGGCATCTGGGTTTATTGCAGGCTCTGGTGCCAGTGTCCGTGTTAAGTCTGGTTGTAGTATTATTGTGGGTTAGGAGTTGTTTAAGATTGGGTGGCTGTCTGTAGGCAATGAAAGGTCTTCCTCCCAGAGCTTGAGAAAGAGAACTGTCATTGTCCAGGAGAGGTTGTAGATCTCTGATGATGTGTTGTACTGTTTTAACTTGGGAGCTGTATGTGATGACTAGAGGTGTTCTGTTATTTTCTTTTTTGGGTCTGTCTTGCAGCAAGTTCTCTCTGGGTATCAGTCTGGCTCTGTTGATCTGTTGTCTAACTTCATCTGCTGGGTATTTTAGTTCTAAAAAGGTTTGCTGTAGATCTCTTAGGTGAGAGTCTCTGTCTGTAGAATTGGAACAGATACGGCTGTAACGTAGTGCCTGGCTATATACAATGGACTGTTTGGTATGTTTGGGATGGTAGCTAGAGGCATGTAGATATGTTTGTCGGTCAGTTGGTTTACGGTATAAGGTGGTGTCTATGTGCCCATCCTGTATTTTTATAGTAGTGTCAAAAAATGTATTTCTTGCATAGATTGATTCATTGTTAGGTTGATTGTGGGGTGAAATCATTGAATTTCTGGTGGAAGGTGTCCAGGGTCTGTTGACCATGTGTCCAGATGATAAAAATATCGTCAATGTATCGCAGGTACAAGAGAGGTTTGAGTGGGTAGGAGTTTAGGAAACATTGTTCTAAATCTGCCATGAAGATGTTGGAATACTGTGGGGCCATGCGGGTGCCCATTGCTGTGCCGCTGATCTGAAGGAACAGGTCATCACCGAATTTGAAGTTGTTGTGGGTAAGGACAAATTGGCAGAGTTTGGTGGCAAAGTCCGCTGTGGTTTTATCTGAAATGGTGTTCTGAAATGGTGGGAACACACTACAGCACTGTGGTCCTCTGGTGGGAAAACTCCTGAGAAGCATGATTGAATCAAAAATTCTGGGACTATGGAAAAATACTATCTTCCTCAAACCCCAGAATGAGCAGGAGCTCTGGGGTTGCCCCATGGGTTTCATGAGCGAAGATGGGGCCCCCAGGAGACTTCTCTGATACCTGCAGCCCCTCCTTCCCCCTCTTGAAATTAGGCTGGGGGGGAAATCCCCCATTCAATTTCAGTATTTCAAGTTTTCTTCAGAACGCGCAGGGCAGGAGGCAGCGAAAAAGTTCTGGTGAAGAAGCAGTGCTGGGAGATCATGCGGTGGCAGAATGACAGAGTATGGTGCAAAAACCAAAGGTACTTTCATCTAAAATTATACTCACCATTGTGAGATGTTGCCTGATTTCATTATTATAGTTTTACATATAAACACCAGTTACAGATAGGTAGCCGTGTTGGTCTGCCATAGTCAAAACAAAAAAAATTCCTTCCAGTAGCACCTTAAAGACCAACTAGGTTAGTTCTTGGTATGAGCTTTCGTGTGCATGCACACTTCTTCAGAAGAAGAAGTGTATCTGAAGAAGTGTGCATGCACACGAAAGCTCATACCAAGAACTAACCTAGTTGGTCTTTAAGGTGCTACTGGAAGGAATTTTTTATATATAAACACCAGAACTTCACATATACCTCATGCTTGTAGGAATGATTTCCTGCTGAGTTCATTGCTCAGAGTGGACTCTGAGAGGAAGACGTCCCACACTCCATACATCTAAATGGGTTCTCCCATGTGAGAGTCCCTAGATGTTCCTTAAATAAAGGTAAAGGTAAAGGGACCCCTGACCATTAGGTCCAGTCAAAGACGACTCTGGGGTTGCGGTGCTCATCTCACTTTATTGGCCGAGGGAGCCGGGCTACAGCTTCTGGGTCATGTGGCCAGCAGGACTAAGCCGCTTCTGGCGAACCAGAGCAGCGCATAGAAGCGCCGTTTACCTTCCCGCCGGAGCGGTACCTATTTATCTACTTGCAATTTGACATGATTTCAAACTGCTAGGTCGGCAGGAACAGTGACCGAGCAACGGGAGCTCACCACGTTGTGGGGATTCGAACCACCGACCTTCTGATCGGCAAGTCCTAGGCTCTGTGGTTTAACCCACAGTGCCACCCGTGTCCCTGTTCCTTAAATACTCCATTATAAAGAAAGCACTTTTTGCAGTCTTTTCATTTAAACTGCTTCTCTTCTGAGTTTGTTGATGGTCTGAAGGGTTTCAACTCTTAAAGTTCTTCCTGTCCATAAGTCTGTTGAATTTGAACTTCCACTAAGAGTACTTTCCTGATTTTACCGTATTTTTTGCTCTATAAGACTCACTTCTTCCCTCCTAAAAAGTAAGGGGAAATGTGTGTGCGTCTTATGGAGCGAATGCAGGCTGTGCAGCTATCCCAGAAGCCAGAACAGCAAGAGGGATTGCTACTTTTGCTGCGCAGCAATCCCTCTTGCTTCTGGGATGCAGAATATTTTTTTTCTTGTTTTCGTCCTCCAAAAACTAGGTACGTCTTGTGGTCTGTTAAGTCTTATAGAGTGAAAAATACGGTTATATGGTTTGTCTTTTGTGTGAGTCTGTTGACATAAATCAAGGGTTCCACTCTGACTGAAGCTCCTTCTACAGTCCATACCCTTAAATGGTTTCTCCCCTGTGTGAGTCCGTTGATGTGTTCTAAGGCTTCCATTTTCACTAAAGCTCTTTCCACACTCGATACATTTAAATGGTTTCTCCCCTGTGTGAGTCGTTGATGATTTCTAAGGCTTCCACTATTACTAAAGCTCTTTCCACACTCAATACATTTACCGTATTTTTCGCCCTATAGGACACATTTTTCCCCTCCAAAAATGAAGGGGAAATGTGCGTGCGTCCTATGGGGCGAATGCAGGCTTTCGCTGAAGCCTGGAGAGCGAGAGGCATCTGTGTGCACCGACCCCTCTCGCTCTCCAGGCTTCAGGAAGCTATCCGCAAGCCTCGCGCGCCCAGCGGCAGCTCCCACCGGGTTCGCAAGGCTTGCAGGCGGCAGCCTGCAGCCCGAATCATGGGGCACGCTGCAGAGCCCGCCCCGTGCTTCGGGCAGATGTCCACAAGCCTTGCGCACCAGGTTCGCAAGGCTTGCAGGCAGCAGCCTGTTCTGGGGGCTGGGGTCGGGGGAAGCCAGCCAGGAAAAAAATATTTTTTCTTTATTCCCCCCCCCCAAAAAAAAACCTAGGTGCGTCCTATGGGGCGAAAAATACGGTATCTGGTTTCTCCCCTGTGTGAGTCCGTTGATGTGTTCTAAGGCATCCTCTGTTACTAAAGCTCTTTCCACACTCCATACATTGAAATGGTTTCTCCCCTGTGTGAGTCCGTTGATGATTTCTAAGGTCTCCACTCTGACTGAAGCTCTTTCCACACTCCATGCATTTAAATGGTTTCTCCCCTGTGTGAGTCCGTTGATGTCTTCTAAGACATCCACTATCACTGAAGCTCTTTCCGCACTCTATACATTTATATGGTTTCTCCCCTGTGTGAGTCCATTGATGGTTCCTAAGCTTTCCATTTTCACTAAAGCTCTTTCCACACTCGATACATTTAAATGGTTTCTCCCCTGTGTGAGTCCGTTGATGGTTCCTAAGCTTTCCATTTTCACTAAAGCTCTTTCCACACTCGATACATTTAAATGGTTTCTCCCCTGTGTGAGTCCGTTGATGTGATCTAAGGCTTCCACGATCACTAAAACTCTTTCCACACTCCAGACATTTATATGGTTTCTCCCCTGTGTGAGTCCGTTGATGGTTCCTAAGATCTCCACTCTGACTGAATTCCTTTCCACACTCCATGCATTTAAATGGTTTCTCCCCTGTGTGAGTCCGTTGATGTCTTCTAAGATCTCCACTCTGACTGAATTCCTTTCCACACTCCATGCATTTAAATGGTTTCTCCCCTGTGTGAGTCCATTGATGTGATCTAAGGCTTCCACGATCACTAAAGCTCTTTCCACACTCCATGCATTCAAATGGTTTCTCCCCTGTGTGAGTCTGTTGATGATTTCTAAGGTTTCCACTCCGACTGAAGCTCTTTCCACACTCGATACATTTAAATGGTTTCTCCCCTGTGTGAGTCCGTTGATGTGTTCTAAGGAATCCTCTGTTACTAAAGCTCTTTCCACACTCCATACATTGAAATGGTTTCTCCCCTGTGTGAGTCCGTTGATGATTTCTAAGGTCTCCACTCTGACTGAAGCTCTTTCCACACTCCATGCATTTAAATGGTTTCTCCCCTGTGTGAGTCCGTTGATGTGTTCTAAGGTTTCCACTCAGACTGAAGCTCTTTCCACACTCGATACATTTAAATGGTTTCTCCGCTGTGTGAGTCCGTTGATGTGTTCTAAGGCTTCCATTTTCACTAAAGCTCTTTCCACACTCCATGCATTCAAATGGTTTCTCCCCTGTGTGAGTCTGTTGATGATTTCTAAGGTTTCCACTCTGACTGAAGCTCTTTCCACACTCGATACATTTAAATGGTTTCTCCCCTGTGTGAGTCCGTTGATGTGTTCTAAGGCATCCTCTGTTACTAAAGCTCTTTCCACACTCCATACATTGAAATGGTTTCTCCCCTGTGTGAGTCCGTTGATGGTTCCTAAGATCTCCACTCTGACTGAATTCCTTTCCACACTCCATGCATTTAAATGGTTTCTCCCCTGTGTGAGTCCGTTGATGTGATCTAAGGCTTCCACTCTGACTGAATTCCTTTCCACACTCCATGCATTTAAATGGTTTCTCCCCTGTGTGAGTCCGTTGATGTCTTCTAAGAGCTCCACTCTGACTGAATTCCTTTCCACACTCCATGCATTTAAATGGTTTCTCCCCTGTGTGAGTCCATTGATGTGATCTAAGGCTTCCACGATCACTAAAGCTCTTTCCACACTCCATGCATTTATATGGTTTCTCCCCTGTGTGAGTCCGTTGATGTATATTGAGGTGTCCACTCTGACTGTATTCCTTTCCACACTCCATGCATTTAAATGGTTTCTCCCCTGTGTGAGTCTGTTGATGATTTCTAAGGTTTCCACTCCGACTGAAGCTCTTTCCACACTCGATACATTTAAATGGTTTCTCCCCTGTGTGAGTCCGTTGATGTTTTCTAAGGCTTCCAATATCACTAAAGCTCTTTCCACACTCGATACATTTATATGGTTTCTCCCCTGTGTGAGTCCATTGATGTGATCTAAGTTGTGCACTCTGACTGAAGCTCTTTCCACACTCCATGCATTTAAACGGTTTCTCCCCTGTGTGAGTCCGTTGATATCTTCTAAGGCTTCCACTATTATTAATGTTCTTTCCACACACCATACATTCATATGGTTTTCCCCCTGTGTGAGTCCCTTTGTGCAATTTAAGGTTTCCACTCTGACTGAAATTCTTCCCACACTCCCTGCACTTAAAACGTTTTCTCTCTGTGTGAGTCCGCTGGTGTGTTCTAAGTTTTGAGTTGAAAGAGAATCTCTTTCCGCACTACATACCTTTGAATGGCTTCTTTCCTTTTTGTGTTCGTTGATGTGAACTATGTGTGCTCATTCAGTGATGCATATTCCACATTTCACACATTTTAATGGCTATTCCTAATGAAACGAAAGGTGCCCTGTCCCCCACAATTCTGTCTTCTCCATCACCTTTTTCAGAGTGGGCAGAAAGCAAATCCTGTTTGGGTTTCAAGGAAGAGAACAAAGGGAAAGAGAACACATCAACCGCCATTAGCACCTTCTCTTATTTCAACATCTCTTACATTCTCCCATGTCCTACCTATGTTCCCAATTTTTAGGAAATGAAAATGGTATGATGTCAAATGGTAGTAATGCATCAGGAACCTTTCAAGATCCTCAATCATCTTTAATAACACAGCATGATCTTGGAATACTGTTGTCCTGTGGGACTGCCTTTCAAATCAAGTGGTTGCCCCGTTTACACCTCTAGATCTTCATGAATCACCTGCACAGTCCCACTGACCTCAGGAGGTCCATATGGATTATTTTGGGAGACCCAGGCCTACATCTCTTCCAGGGACTGTGGTCTGGGTCAGTCAGAGAACTAGTGACAAGGCTTGGTGCTTGGGGTCAGCTGAATGGGTGCTCAGGGAAGCTCCTGTTCTTGGAGATGGACCTCCATCTACATGCCTCACATTGCATGGAGAGAGCAGAAGAAGCAGAAGGAAAGCAGATGGCACATGGGAATCCCAGACGGAAACACCCACCCCAAAGGTTCTTTATAATGATGATGTGCTGCCTGATCCTGTGCTTGTCTTCTGACAGAGGACTATCCTAATCTGAAAGGCAGGATATTCAAGGCAAGGAGATAACTGTTCTTCATGGTAGGTAGACATATTGGTCTGACACAGTTGAAGTAAAAAAGTAAAAAAATAGTCCAGTTGCACCTTAGGTTCTAGATATAAGCTTTTGTGTGCATTCACAGTTCTTCATATAGTGGGAGATGGTAGTAGGAGTACCCTTCTGAGAAAAACCCCACCCCACCCTCCCACGATATACAAGGGTCTGGTGACATCTGTGTCGGTGCATCTGAAGAATTGTGCATGCACACGAAAGCTTATACCTAGAACAATCTTAGTTGGTCTCTAAGGTGCTACTGGACTATTTTTAAATGTTTTATTTCAACTGTGTCAGACCAACACAGCTACCTACCTGAATCTAGATGTCATGGGGTGTTGGGGAGCCGTAGTTCCTTTGGTGGGGGACATGTCCTGCACCTCCTGGGGTCATTTTTCCACCCTTGCTGCCCACCCTGCACTCGGCTCTCACCTGTGGCTTCCAGAAGCTGTCAGCATGCAACAGGGCTTCAAGCAACGGCTTCTACCAGCCGGCTAAACCAGGTGAGGAAAGCTGATGGGTCTCAAATCCTTGGGGGGCTGGGGAATTCTGCTGCACCTGAAGTCAAGCCCTGGTGGATGGAGAGGAGGAGAACAACCGTGAATCCCACAGTCCTGAAGGCAGATTCTGCCCGTGCGGAAGAGGAAAGTGAAGGGCAGGTGGGGCACGTCCACCTGGAGGCTTGTTATCTAGTCCCAGGGTTACTCTGACTTTGAATTATATATAAATTACAGTATTGAAATGCGCCTGCTCCCACTTCATAGTCTAATATTACTCTACTCTGCTTGTCTGTTTCTTACTTGAGTGCTGTTTTGGTTTGCTAAGTCAGGGTTTTACTGTGAGTTACATTTTTGCTATTTTTTGGGTCCTGTCATGCTTATCTGTCTTCAGTAATAAATTTCTCAGCTGATTTCCCCCCCCCCCCGCCTCTGAGTGTTTTCTCCTACTCTGCTACCTATACATCAATCATTATGGAGGAGCAAGATCTGCAACCTAAAGCCCTCCTCAGCCTCGGCCCTGTGAACCTGACGGAGCATCTTTACCCCAGTCGTTCAGTCCCGACAGGGAGGTCCGCCTCCGAGAGTCTTCTGCTGGTTCCCTTGCAGTTAGAAGTGAAGTTCCAGGGAACCAGGCAGAGGGCTTCCTGCCCCATGGAATGCCCTCCCTTCAGAGGGCTAGGAAACAGGCAACTATCTGACATTTAGAAGACAGCTGTATCAGGAGGTTTTTAATTTTTGGATATTTTACTGTCTTGTATATGTACTGTAGGGACGCAGGTAGCGTTGTGGGTTAAACCCCAGAACTTAGGACTTGCTGATCAGAAGGTCGGCGGTTCAAATCCCTGCGACAGGGTGAGCTCCTATTGCTCAGTCCCTGCTCCTGCCAACCTAGCAGTTCGAAAGCACATCAAAGAGCAAGTAGATAAATAGGTACTGCTCTGGCGGGAAGGTAAACGGCGTTTCCGTGCTCTGCTCTGATTCGCCAGAAGCGCTTAGTTCTGCTGGCCACACGACCCGGAAGCTGTACGCCGGCTCCCTCGGCCAATAAAGCGAGATGAGTGCCGCAACCCCAGAGTTTCCCGCAACTGGACCTTCCGGTCAGGGGTCCCTTTACCTTTACCTATATGTACTGTAAGCTGCCCAGAGTGGCTTGGGGAAGATACTAATAGTATAACATCTAGAGTGGTGCCTCGGGTTACAGGCGCTTCAGGTTACAGACTCTGCTAACCCAGAAATAGTACCTTGGGTTAAGAACTTTGCTTCAGGATGAGAACAGAAATCCTGCTCTGGTGTGTAGGGATATTGCGGAGTGGACAGTGGGGTCCGGAGGGAGACACTTTCCACCAGCAGGCAGCCACAATCTGCCTGCACGCGTGACCTTGGGGTGCAGGGCAACCCCCCCCCCCCGGACAAGCCACAGCTGTCTGTACATCGTTCCACCTCTGCCTGACCTTTTGCGATCTCAGCAGTTTGCGGTGTCCTGTCAATAAAAGGAGGCTCCACAGGAATGGCAGCAGCTCGCTTCAGCCCACCTGTGCCCAGCTCACATGATGATCAACACCTGTCTTGGGCAGCAGGAGGCCCCATTAGCTAAAGTGGTGCTTCAGGTTAAGAACAGTTTCAGATTAAGAACAGAGCTGCAGAACGAATTCAGTTCTTAACCCGAGGTACCAGTGTACTATTATTATCATCTTGTGATTTTTTGTAGTTATTTTGGAATTCGTACTGCAATATTAGCTTACGAAATGTTATGGGTGGAGAAAATCACAGGGTTGCCGTAAATTATAATCCCACCCACAAACTCTCATTCACACACAGTCTGTAAATTTGGGGATGTCACACACCTCACCTGTGCTAATACTGGCAGTCTTTGGCCTGCACAGGCACACCCAGTGTGTAGAGCCTCCAGCCCCAGGCACTGTCTATCATGAAAATGGGTCCTTTGACTGGGAAGATTCATGCAGTCGCTGTCATCGGATGATGATGGGTTGTATCTCAGCTTGTCAGTCACTCTGACATTGGCTACAAAGAATGAGAGGAACAGAAATGCTTTTGAGGTGCAATTTCCATTTCATGGACTCTGCACCCCTGTTTCTGAGGACAGGTGTACATTATCCTCATCCTCAGTGGAAAAGACAATAAAGATGGCAGCCTGAGAGAGAGGAAAAGGTTTCTGGCTGCTTCCTGGGTGGGATTGCGGAAACCAAGAGCCACTTCTGAGAAGGCCTCCCCCCTCCCCTCTTCTTCTCGGGATTTCCTCTCCTCTCCAGGGGACCAGTGGTTGGACTGGGCAGAATCGCTGTGTCTGGACAGGGCAGGGGCTTATGGGGTGGGAAGAGGATGGAGATTGCAGGAAAATAGGGGTGGGGGGACAGGACCCCCACTTTCCAGGGATCCCTCTCTGGTCGCCTTGAAGGGGGCATTCCTGGGCGGGAGGGAGAAGCCAAGGCGTCCCCTCCGGAGATTCCCCGAGGAAGGCACGATGGAGACCCCCCCAAGAGTGGTCTTCCTATCTCCCCCCCCTGCCAATGCTGCCCTTCCTCCCCCCCCAAGTCCTTGACCCCCTCCCTCTCTCCCGGAGTCTCCCCTGCATCCGGAGGCTTCCTTGGCACCACTCCCCCCACGTCCTGCGCCCCCATCTCTCCAGCCGGAGGGGCCCCCCAAGACGAGCCAGGAAGGGACAGGGGGGGTCTCTATCCCTCGTGCCCGTTAACCCTTTCGTGGCCCACCTCTCTCTAGGAGCCCCTAGCGCTCCGGTTATTCCCAGCGGGCGCCACGATGGAGACTTCTCCCCAAAGACTGGTCTTCCTATTCCCCCCCCCCCCGCTGCCCTTCTCTGACCCAGGGATGCTCCCCTCCCTCCCCCCATTCCTCGACCCCCTCCCTCTCTCCCGGAGTCTCCCCTGCACCCAAAGGTCCCCTTGGCTCGGGTCACCCCTCGCCCTGCGCGCCACACCTCTCCATTCCCGCCCCCCCCGACAGGAGCAAGGGAGGGACAGGGGGGTCTCTATCCAGGCGCCTCCCTCACCCCTTAACCCTTTCCTGACCCGTTTCTCCGCGCCCCAGGGAGTCCTCGTGGGTGGGCGCCCCATCTCCGCCCCTTCGCAGCACGCGTGCCGGGATCCAGGCCCCACGGAAGGCGCTTGGGGAGCTGGAGGGGTCTCTGGGTCCTTTTCTCCCCTCTCCCCCCCCCCGGACCCCTTTACCTCTTTGTCCTCGCTCCGATTCTCATTTCTTTCCTGCAACATCCACGTTGGGCGGGGATCCTCCTCTTCCCGTCCTCCTCCCCCCCCCCCCCCAGATACGCCGCAGAGCAGCAATCCGGAGTGGACGCTCCACTTGCGGGAGAAGCAGGCAGGTTGGGAGGGGGGCTCCCCCCTCATTTCCGGAGCGAAGCAGGATTGGAGGAGGAGGAGGAGGAGGAGGAGGAGGAGGAGGAGGAGGAGGAGGAGGAGGAGCAATGTATTAGGGGTGTGATTTGGGATTGTGTGGGCGGGATGAGAGAAGGATGTGCCGGGAGGGGAGGGAAAGTGTTGAGCGGGGGGGGGGGGAGGAGGAGAGGAAATCCCCCCCCCGGTCTTCCTTCTGGGGGATCAGGAGAGGGGGGAGGGGCTGATCCCGACAATCCAACAGCGAAGTCACAAAATGAGTTCTGCATGGAAATCAGATCAGACTCCGAGTTCGTGTTTTGGCAACATGACAGGTCTGTCCGTCGGGATCCCTGAGGATTCCTGCTCGCTGCCTTTTCCTGGCCAGCCTGAGAGATCACTGGAAAGGGAGGATTTCTTGACTCCAGAATCCATCACCGCAGACCCGTTTCATCCAGGCCTAGAGATCTGCTCTTTGGACAAGTCTGTTTGGATCATGTGGATCATCAATGGATCATATCGATCATCCAGGATGCCGTACCCATCTCAGGGGGGGGGGGGCTCAGGATGACTCTCCTGCCACGTGACTGGGGGAGTCTGGGGGCTGACGGGGGTCAGACAGGGCTGATGTTTTGCTCTCCTTACTATTTCAGCTCAGGTTTTACTGCAATGGGTGGATTCATTGAGGAAACGGGGCTACGTTGCAAAGAGGCCAATGTGTGTATTTTGTTACCACCCAGTGAGTTGTGTTGCAAAGGCCATTTGCAGAAAGGCTCCTATTGTATCACCTGCGGCCACATGCCGGAGTTTGGGTGTTTTGTGGAAATGTGTCTCTATAAATGCACTTATCCCCGTGCATTTATAAAGACATTAAATCCCATGAGATGTGCAAACTGGCTTCTCTTGGAAGCACCACTCTGCAGCCCGGCCTGATGCATGCTTACTTAGGAGTAACCCCTACGCGGCTCAAAGGGATTTGCCGTTCCATCTGATGCACGCTTACTCAGAAGTAAGTCCCCATAGTCGCCTTTGGCTGGACTTGACCAGGGGTCCTTTACCTTGGGTAACAGGGGCCAGGAGGGGCCAGCCCCAGCCCCTGCTGGCTGGTCACATCTTCCACGCCAAGAAACTGGGCAGAGCCTTTAGGAGCCTCTGGCTGAACCCGCGGATCTTCTCCCTGGCACCGCCATCTCCACGCAGGTGCCCCCTAGGCAGATGGGCCTGCAGTTCCCCTCAGTGCCAGCCAGCACGATGCCTGCACTCAGAACACCTGGAGGGCACTGGCTGAAGTCTGGGAGCCATCGGTGCCAATGCGCAGCTGCTTTGCTTTTCCTTAGCCTGGCGGACATCAACACAGCACCCTACAGCGGGGGGTCTCTTGTTCAGATGCCCTCCCTGGGGAAGAGTCGTTGGCCACAGGAAAGTGTGCCAGGAGGGGCCATTGAGAGGGCAGTACAGCACAGCCAGTGGGGAGAGTGCCTTCCTTGGGTGGGGTGGGGGGAGCTTGGATGGCCCCCTGCCTGTGATGCTTAGCTGAGATTCCTGCTATGCTGGGGGTTCAACTAGATGACTCAGGAGGGCCCTCCCTACTTTACAGTTAGAAGCCCCCGCACTGCCCACTCCACACCACCCAGATGGGACTCTCTTCTCCAACCCCACAAGGCCATTCCTCTGTCTGGACGGGGAGGGGGAGATAAGGTTCGCCAGCACTGCAGCCCCTAACTTCCCCTCCTCACGTTTCAAGCTGGGGCAGAGATGCAGATGCTCCAGGGTCTGGGCTGGCCACAGGCCCCCATGGGCGTGGATGTTGAGCCTTTCCTTGGGAGGGGGGGGGTGTTATAGAAAAATCTAGGTGCGAGGCTGCTCAGTCCCCCAGCTCGTCGGGCTGACCCTGCGGGTCCCTGTGGAATAAAGGGAGGAGTCCAGCCAACTGGAGCAAATAAAGAGGGATTGCAAGGAGAGAGATTGCAAGGAGCTCCAAAGGGACTTCTCCAAATGGGGTGAATGGGCCGAAAATACGGTTCATTGTCAATGAGATTAAAGTGATGCATGTTGGGACAAAAAAACCCTACGCCCATTAATATCATGTACAGGCTCATGGGTCTGAATTGGATTTCTCTGTGTGCTCTGGGAGACCAGGGGGGAGGGGAGCTGGTCACAGCAGGAGGGGGGAGTCTCCCTGGATGCTTCAGCAGCCGGCCTCCTCTGGGTCTCCTGGCCCCCTCCTCTCCTCCCTCTGAGTCTGAACTGCTCTCTGCCCCAGCCTCTTCCTGCTCACCAAACCCTGTTTCCTCCTCAGCTTGCAACACCTCCCCTCCCGTTCTGCTCCCTTTCCTCCCTCTTTCTGCTCACTGCCATCCCCCCACCAGTCCCCAGGATCTAAGCCTTCTTCCCTTGAAGGTCCCCCAACTGGTGCCTCCCCCCCCCTGCACCCAGCTGTTCCATGACAGAAAAAGCAGAAACAACAGTAAAATCAGTATGATAGCAGTATGAACTGTGGGCCTCTGGTAGGAAAACTCCCTAGCAGCATGACTGAATAAAAACTTCTGGGACTATGGAGAAATACTACCTTCCCCAAACCCCAGAATAAGGAGGAGCTCTGGGGTTGCCCCATGGGGTTCAAGAGTGAAGATGGGCCCATCAGGAGACTTCCCTGGTCCCTGCAGCCCCTCCGTTCCCCTCTTGCAATTAGGCTTGGGGGGAAATCACCCATTAACTTACAGGATTATCAGTTTTCTTCAGAATGGTTAGGAGGCAGGGATGAAGTTTGGGTGAAGAATCAGTGCTTGGAGATCATGCGGTGGGGGGATGACAGAGTTTGGTGCAAAAACCGTCTTGCATGCTTGAGTAGAGCAACTCCAGGGCATGAGCCAAGTAGCAGCAGGGTAGGGGCCACGTGCAGAGCAAGTCCCACACTGAGGTCAAAAACACACACAGAGGCAGCAGGACTTCTTCAGGAATAGTTTACTGAGCTTTCAAAGCATACAGTTCTCACTGGGTCCCCAGTGAGGCACAAAACGTAGCTCCTGAGAGCAAATCCAGTTTCAGCAATATTAAAATACAGCACACAGGATATCCAAGTCAGGCACACAAACCGGCAGAAGGGAGCAAGGGAGGAAAGAGGCTTGGAAGGACACAGGGCAATGGATGTGCGACTTTCGCTTCCTGTCGTCTGGGAGGGAAGTCAGGAACTCGGCATCTGCAGGGGCTTCACGAAGAAAAGCTTTCTGCCAGCTGCCTCCAGGCAAATGAGCATCCCAGAAATCCAGATTCACCAACTCCCCCTCACTATCAAAAGGTACCTTACATCTAAAATTATACTCACTAGAGTGAGATGTTACCTTCATTATTTCATTACTATACAATTTTACATATAAACACCAGAACTTCAAATACATGACATGCTTTTAAGATGGATTTCCTGCTGAGTTCATTGCTGGGAACAAAAGAGTGGACTCTGAAAGGAACATGTCCCACACTCCATACATCTAAATGGGTTCTCCTCTCTGAGTCCTTAGATGTTCCTTAAACACTCCATTATCACTAAAGCACTTTCTGCAATCTTTCCCTTTAAACAGCTTCTCCTCTTTGAGGGTTGATGGGTTTGTAGGGTGTCAGCTGTTAAAGTTCTTCCTGTCCATGAGTCTGTGGATGTAGGACTTCCACTAGGACTGAACCTCTGTCTACTTGACATTTATAGGGTTTCTCTCATGTGGGAGTTTGTTGATGTAAATCAAGGGTTCCACTCAGACTGAAGCTCCTTCCAAACTCCATACATTTAAATGGTTTCTCCCCTGTGTGAGTCCGATGATGTCTTCTAAGGCTTGCATTGAAACTGAAGCTCTTTGTATTGATGGAAGAGATTCATAAAGACCAAGCGGGCTTTCTCCCGGGAAGACACTTGTCTGATAATTTGAGGTACATAATTGATATTTTGGAAAAACTAGAAGTGAATATAAACACTAAAGCAGTTCTGATATTTGTGGATGCGGAGAAAGCTTTTGACAACATCTCTTGGAGTTTCATGAAGAAGAACCTACAGGGGATGGGGGTAGGCCAAGGTTTTGAAAATGGTATAGGTGCAATATACTCTGAACAAAAGGCTAAATTAATTGTAAATAATGTGGTGACGGAAGAATTTAAGATAGAAAAAGGGACACGACAGGGGTGCCCAATCTCCCCACTGCTTTTCATATCGGTCCTGGAGGTTCTGCTGAATATGATTAGAAGGGACCGGTTGGTTAAAGGTATACAGGTCGGAGCCAAACAGTACAAACTGAGAGCATTTGCAGATGATTGACGTTACAGGAGCCAGAATCTAGTACTAAAAGGGTTTTAGAATTAATTCAAGAATTTGGTCAAGTGGCAGGATTTAAACTGAACAAGCTAAAAACTAAGGTTTTAGAGAAAAATTTAACACCAATTGAAAGAGAGAGGTTTCAGAATGAGACAGGCCTGACTGTGGTTAAGAAAGTGAAATACTTGGGGATTAATATGACAGCCAAAAATGGTAACTTATTTAAAGATAATTATGAAACATGTTGGACAGAAGTGAAAAAAGATTTAGAAATTTTGTCAAATTTGAAGCTTTCACTGTTGCGTCGTATTGCTGTGATAAAAATGAATGTATTGCCTAGAATGTTGTTTTTGTTTCAGACCTTGCAAATTGTGGACAAGATGGACTGTTTCAAGAAGTGGCAGAGAGATATCTCTAGATTTGTCTGGCAGGGCAAGAAGCCCAGAATAAAATTTAAGATATTAACTGATGCAAAGGAAAGAGGTGGATTTGCCCTGCCAGACTTTAAACTTTACTATGAATCAGCAGCTTTTTGCTGGTTGAAAGAATGGCTACTTCTTGAAAATACTGACATTTTGGATCTAGAAGGCTTTAACAACGTATTTGGATGGCATGCATATTTATGGTATGATAAGGTCAAAACACATAAAGCATTCAAAAATCATATTGTCAGGAAAGCATTGTTTAATGTTTGGATAAGATACAAGGATTTATTGGAAAATAAAACCCCAAGGTGGTTGTCACCGATGGAAGCGAAAGCTCTGAAAAGGCAATGGACAATGGTTCTGGGATCGAAACCGGGGAAGGGAGGGTGGCGTTTGGAAATCCAAAGGCTGTTTGATTTTTTTTAATTTTTTGTTGTTATTAGTATAAAAATGGGGAATCCGTGGAAGGGAAACTGGGTTGACCTTAGAAAAAAATTTTTTAAGTATAAATGATTGATGTATATAAGTTAAAAGTTGATATGTAAACTGAATTAAATATGATAACAAATTAAGGCTAAAAATTTAGGGGTAAGAACTTGTTGGATAAATATTTGGACATGGAATACAAGAAGGGGAGGTGAGGGGAAGTTCTGGAAGAAAGTTATTGAAAATTTGGATTATAAAGGGGGAAATTTTCTTTTTTGTTCTTTTTTCTTTTTATCTATTGTACTACTTGAAACTTTAATAAATATTATTTAAGGGGAAAAAAGAACATTGGCTTCCAGGTGGAAAAATCAAAATTAGAAACAGAACTGTTAGAACCCAAAACTAAGATTTTGTCAAAGATGTATAACTTGCTGTTGAAATGGAATACTCAGGATGAAATGGTGAAATCTGCTATGATTAAATGGGCACAAGATGTTGGACATAATATTATGTTTGCTGACTGGGAACAGTTATGGACCACAGGTATGACGTTTACGGCATGTAATGCCCTAAGAGAGAATATTATGAAAATGATTTATAGGTGGTACATGACCCCAGTCAAGCTTGCAAAAATTTATCATTTGCCCGATAATAAATGCTGGAAATGTAAAGAAACTGAAGGTCCATTCTTTCACCTTTGGTGGACGTGCCCAAGGATTTATTTATTTTTTAAAGATATTTATTGAAATTTTAAATAATAAAACTAACTTTATAATCAACCAGAAAAAAAGAAAACATTATCACATTCAAACAGAAACAGAAAAATACAGCAAAAAAACATACAAAAAGTAAATAAAAGAAAAACAGAAAAACAGAAAAAAAGAAACATGAAAATCCAATTTTTTACTTATTATTTTTATAACCTTCTTTCCTGACTTCCTCACACCTCCCTTTTCTGTGTTCCCTTTTACACACTCATATTCAGCAGTACCTTACCTTCTTTCAAATCTTATTCTATATTTATACTTTCCAACCTATTATGTCTCCAATTTTCCTTTCCTTGTAAGTCCATTTTTACCTGTTCTTTATAACTTAATCCCTTTGTGCCATTTAGTTTAAATTTGACATAATATTATTCAATTCTTTTTCACCCTTATTCTTTTAAAACATTTTTTACATATTCCTTTCAAATATGTCACTAATGCCATATTATCTTTATAGCCTGAACATCATTTTAACATTCAAACACTTTGCAATGTTTTTGCAGGTAGTCTTTAAATTTCTTCCAGTCCTCTTCCACTAACTCTTCTCCCAGGTCTCGGATTCTGCCAGTCATTTCTGCCAATTCCATGTAGTCTATCACTTGCATCTGCCATTCTTCCAGAGTGGGTAAATCTTGTGTCTTCCAGTACTTTGCGATGAGTATTCTTGCTGCTGTTGTTGCATACATAAAAAAAGTTCTGTCCTTCTTTGGCACCAATCGGCCGACAATGCCCAAAAGGAAGGCCTCTGGTTTCTTAAGAAAGGTATATTTAAATACCTTTTTCAGTTCATTGTAGATCATTTCCCAGAAAGCCTTGACCTTTGGGCAGTGGCGTAGCGTGGGTTGTCAGCACCCGGGGCAAGGCAAGTAATTTGCGCCCCCTAACCCGTGGATTTAGGTAGGGGCAGAGAGCTGCAAGTGCGAGCGCACCTCCCCCCAGATGTTGCGCCCAGTGCGGCCGGCTCCCCCTGCACCCACGCTACGCCACTGTGTGGAGTCACTACTGAGAAGGCCCATTGATACGTGTGTGTGAACAGACACCACAGTGATGCATTTGAGGCGCCACCAAGTTGCATTTGAGGCACCACAAAAGTGTGCCTTACTGGGGTTTTTTGGTTTTTTTGTGGTGTTAGAGCTATGATGGCACATTCAAGATGTACCATAAGTAAGCAACTGTCTTGATGCTGCCATCATTGAGTGAGGACGTGGCTGCCCCAGCTTTTTTCCACAGAACCACAGAATTGTAGAATTGGAAAGGACCGTGAGGGTCAGCTAGTTTAAAGCCTTGCAATGCAGGAATATTTTGCCCAATGTGGGGCTCAAACCCACCACCCAACATTGCCCAGCACATCGTCTTTCCACCACCATTCTCCTTACCCAAACCTTTTTTGCATCCAACATAAAACAGGAATTTTAAATGAACTTCAGTATGATTAATTTGGAAATACTGTAAGTCTGAAGGTGAGAGTATGTCATCATCTTCAGGGGCTGAATCAGGGGCTGAATCTAGCCCCTTCCTTATACCACCGCATGCCACATTTTAAGGTTCAGTGTTGAGACATTTTTGTTTCACATTCCACTCTGAGAATTTTCTCCAAATGGAATTTGAAATCTATGTTTCCAGAAACAGCCACAAAATGCAAAGTGCTGAAAGATTCAAAAGCCTCGCCTATAATTCAGTATCCACCTGGGGTTCCTTCTTAGCATACAGACCCTGTGCATGGTATAAAAATAATAATAACCAGATGACGCTGAAACAATTTCACCTTTGACAGTGGCTTGCTGCATCAACAGGGAAAGAAACACACACACACACACACTCCACTCTAGTATCAGCAGGACTGTCAAGGAGCTGAATTAGTAACACAAGATTTGCCAAAGCTACAGCTCAGGCATTTGCTTCAAAGAAGCCTCTGGTCGGGCAGCGCCAGCAGGAGGAAGGCGGCCAGCAGCTCGGTGTGGCTCAGGCACTGCACCACGGCGTTCAGGAAGCACGTGTTGCCGTGGTTCTTCAGCCCCTGCGCGCCCGGCATGAGCGGCCGAGGGTCCCCGGGAACGGCCGCCGGCAGGGGACTCTACGCGCCCCATGACAGCCGGGCGCTGCCGCCGCCGCCGCCACCGGCTTGGCCTCTCTCGCGCTCGGGCCCGGGCGGGCGCTTGAAGCCGCCCTCGTCGTCCTTGGGCTCAGCGCCTTCTCGCCGCCGCGCCTGCTGCTGCTGCTGCCGGGCGCCGCGCAAAGTTTGCAAGAGGCGCCGCACCAGCCTGCTCAGGGCACACACGGCTCCTCGGCATCGCCGCCCGGCCCCGGCGTGGGGGCGCTCTCCGCCGGCCACCCCGTCCGGGGGACCGGGCACGCCGGGCCCGGGCTTCTCGCCCGCCTCTTGCTCGCCCATCGGCGCCAGGAGGCTACGGCCACCCACTCCGCCGCCGCCTGACGGCGCTTGCTGCCTTCTACTCCCCGTTGTTGTCGGCGGCTACCTGCGCGCTCCGAGCCTCTCCGCCCTCCCTCTGCGCTTGCCGGCTGGGCAGGGCAGAGAGGCGGGGAAGGCGAGCGGGCCGGGCTCATGGCCGGGGGCAGGCGGGCATCTTGCTGCGCCCCTCCGCCCAAGGCACGACGCTTTCCCCGCCTCCTCGGGTCGCCGCCCGCGGATCGGCAGAGCCTGGGGAACAGGGGAAGTAAACTCAGCGGAGGGGAGTGGATCGTGCGCGCTGAGTTTGGAGGTTTGGAGGGATCTCGGAGGAGGAGGGAGGACGGGGGGAGCTAGGGGGCAGGGTACGACACGGCTGGGCCCTCTGGACTCGCGCCCCCCCAGATGTTGCGCCCGGTGCGGCCGGCACCCCTGGCACCCCCCACGCTACGCCACTGCCTTTGGGCACGTCCACCAAAGGTGAAAGAATGTTCCCTCATTTTCTCTACATTTCCAACATTTATTATCAGGCAAATGATATACTTTTGCAAGCTTGACTGGTGTCATGTACCACCTATATATCGGTTTCATAATATTTTCTTTTAAGGCATTACATGCCGTAAATTTCACACCGGTGGTCCATAACTGTTCTCAGTCAGCAACATAATGTTATAACCAATGTCTTGCGCCCACTTAATCATAGCTGATTTGACCGTTTCATCCTGAGTGTTCCATTTTAACAGCAAGTTATACATTCTTGAAAGTACCTTAGTTTTAGGTTCTAACAATTCTGTTTCTAATTTCGATTTTTCCACCTGGAAGCCTATTTTTTTATCCATATAAAAAACCTCTCTAATTTGATAATAATGTAGCCAATCTTGCACTTTATCTTTTAATTTCTCAAAACTCTGCAATCTCAATGTGTCTCCATTTTGTTCTAATATCTCCCAATATTTCGGCCACTTGGCCTCCATATTGAGTCTTTTCAGAGCCTTAGCTTCCATGGGTGATAGCCACCTTGGGGTCTTGTTTTCTAATAAATCTTTATATCTTATCCAGACATTAAACACTGCTTTCCTGACAATATGGTTCTTGAATGCTCTATGAATTTTAACCTTGTCGTACCACAGATATGCATGCCACCCAAACGCATTGTTAAACCCTTCCAAATCCAAAATGTCAGTGTTCTCCAGAAGTAGCCAGTCTTTCAACCAGCAGAATGCTGCTGATTCATAATACAACTTCATGTCAACTTCTCGGTAGTGGCGCCCGTCCTGTGGAACGCCCTCCCATCAGATGTCAAAGCGATAAACAACTACCTGACATTCAGGAGACATCTGAAGGCAGCCCTGTTCAGGGAAGTTTTTAATATGTGACATTTTAGTGTATTTTTTATCTTTGTTGGAAGCCGCCCAGAGTGGCTGGGGAAACTCAGCCAGATGGGCGGGGTACAAATAATTTATTATTATTATTATTATTATTATTATTATTATTATTATTATTATTATTATTATTATTATTGTCTGGCAGGGCAAACCCCCCTCTTTCTTTAGCATCAGTCAATATTTTAAATTTTATTCTGGGCTTTTTGCCCTGCCAGACAAACTTAGAAATGTCTCTCTGCCACCCCTTGAAACAGTCCATCCTGTCCACAATCTGCAAAGTTTGAAACAAAAACAGCATTTTTGGCAGTACATTCATCTTTATGGCAGCAATTCAACCCAACAAGGAAAGCTTCAATTTTGACCAAATTTCTAAATCTTTTTTAACCTCTGACCAACATTTTTCATAATTATCTTTAAATAAATTCAAATTTTTGGCTGTCATATTAATCCCTAGATATTTCACTTTCTTCACCACATTTAAATCTGTCTCCTTCTGAAACCTTTCTTTTTCCATTGTTGTCAATTTTTTCTCCAAAACCTTAGTTTTTTGCTTGTTTAATTTAAATCCTGCCACCTGACCAAATTCTTGAATCAGTTCTAAAACTCTCTTCGTACTAGATTCTGCCTCCTGTAATGTCAAAACCAGGTCATCTGCAAAGGCCCTGAGTTTATATTGTTTAGCTCCGACCTGGATTCCTTTAATCAACCGGTCCCTCCTAATCATGTTCAAGAGCACCTCCAGGACCGAAATAAATAGCAATGGAGAGATAGGGCAACCCTGTCGTGTTCCTTTTTCAATTTTAAACTCTTCTGACACCACGTTATTAACTATCAATTTTGCTTTTTGTTCTGAATAGATTGCGTCTATACCATTTTCAAACCCCCGTCCCATTCCCTTAAGATTCTTCTTCATAAAATTCCAAGAGATATTGTCAAAGGCCTTCTCCGCATCAATAAAAATCAAAACTGCTCTTGTGTTAGTGTTTGTTTGCAATAACTCCAAAATATCAATAATGTTCCTTGTATTGTCAGACAAATGTCTGCCTGGGAGGAAGCCTGCCTGGTCTTTATGGATCACTTCATTTAACACTCTTTTTAATCTGTTAGCTAAAATATCTGCAAAAATTTTATAATCCACATTTAAAAGGGAAATGGGACGGTAGTTCTTGAGTTGTGTCTTTTCAGCTTCAGATTTTGGTATAAGTGTGATGAAAGCTTCTTTCCATGACTCCGGTGCCTTCTTCCCCTCCATAATCTCGTTGCACACCTCCTTTAATGGTTGAATTAAATAGTCTTTCAAAGTCTTATAATACTTGGAGGTTAACCCATCCGGCCCTGGAGACTTGCCCAGTTGCATGTTCTGAATGGCACCTTCAATCTCCTGTTCCGTTATCTTATGGTTCAATATTGTCTTGTTTTCTTGAGATAGTTTTTGTAATCCATTAGTTCTTAAAAATTGGTCTATATCCGTCTCTTTCTGCGGCCCCTGGGTATAAAGTTGTTTGAAGTATCTCTGGAAGCATTTTCTAATCTCCACAGGATTTGGATATTTCTCCCCTCAATCTCAAGATTGGTAACCGTGTTCAACTTCTGTCTTTTTTCAACTGCCATGCTAGCAGTTTTCCACATTTATTAGCTGATTCAAAGGTCTTTTGTCTCATTTATTTGATTTTCCATTCGACTTCCTGATTTATCAATTTCATATATTGTACTTGATATAATTTAATTTCTCTCAGAATCTCCTGTGACTTTGGTTTCAATCTTAATTTTTTCTCTCCTTTTATTTTCTCAAAAATTCTGTCTTTTTTCTCATTTTGGGTTCTCTTTTTTATTGCATTCTGTTGTATCAGAAACCCCCTCATCACCGCTTTACTTGCACCCCAGATTATTCTTTTTTCCACTGTGGTTTTCAAGTTTACTTCAAAGTAGTCCCACAGGTTCTTTTGGGCCTTCTTGACAATCTCTTGGTCTCTTAATAAGGTGTCATTCATCTTCCATCTGAAGGAGCCAGTTAAATTTAATCTCATTTCCATCTTTACTGCATTATGGTCGGAGCAGGTTTTTGGGCAGATTTCCACCTTTCTAGTCTTGGGAGCCAATCCTCTAGTTATCCATATTTGGTCAGTTCTTGTCCGTGTCATTTTGGCTTCAGAGAAGAATGTCCCTTCTCTTCCTAAGGGGTTTTTTGTTCTCCAAATGTCAATCAGATCCATGTTGTCAGTTAGTTCAAAAAAAGTCTTTGGTAGCCTGCCCTCTTTTGTTATGCTTTGACTTTGCGCTTTGTCCATATTCGTAGATACCACCCCATTCATGTCACCCATCATAATGATGTTATTATAGTCCACATAATCCAGCATTGTCTCATGCAACTTCTTGTAAAATTCCGACTTCCCCTCATTTGGTGCATAAATTCCCAAAATCAAAAGAATTTCTCCTTGTATTTGAATTTCAATTGCCAAAATTCTTCCTTGCTCATCTTTAAAAAGAAATTTTGGTGATAGGCTTTCTTTTGCATAGATAGCAACTCCTCTCTTCTTCACTCTATCAGATGAAATAAATTCTTGACCCAGTCTCTTATTGATTAAAACTTTCCTATGGAGCCTAATCACATGTGTTTCCTGTAGGCAAATTAAGTCTAATTGTTCCTTTTTTAATAAATGAAAAATCTTCTTCCTTTTCTCAGGGGAATTAAAACCATGAATGTTCCAACTTAGTAGTTGCAGAGACATGTTGAGATAGTTCTATTCTCCCTTTGGCGGTGGTATCACTTTCTCAGGCTCATCAGAACCCAAAGGTGTAGGTATAAAACTTAGTGGTCCAGATCCTGAGGCTCTTGATTCTCCTTCAGTCCCTTTCTGAAGGTCTTCTCCGTAGTCAAAACAAAAAAAAATTCCTTCCAGTAGCACCTTAAAGACCAACTAAGTTAGTTCTTGGTATGAGCTTTCGTGTGCATGCACACTTCTTCAGATACACTGAAACAGAAGTTGCCAGATCCTTCTATATAGTGAGAAGGTGGGGAGGGGTATTACTCAGAAGGGTGGTGGGAATGGGTGATTGGCAGATAGCTGTGATGAGCCTGTTGACGACTCTAAACGACTGCAATAGGTCTTACAGGAAAAAGCAAGGGGTGAGAAGGTGAAAAATGGCTTTGTCATGTATAGTGAGATAAGAATCCAATGTCTTTGTTCAGACCAGGTCTCTCCATGGTTTTAAGTTTGGTAATGAGTTGCAATTCAGCAGCTTCTCTTTCCAGTCTATTTCTGAAATTCCTTTGTAGTAAAACAGCTACTTTGAGATCTTGTATAGAATGTCCTGGGAGATTGAAGTGTTCTCCTACTGGTTTCTCTGTCTTGTGATTCTTGATGTCAGATTTATGTCCGTTTATTCTTTGGCGTAAGGTTTGGCCTGTTTGTCCAATATAGAGAGCTGAAGGACACTGTTGGCATTTGATGGCATATACAATGTTAGACGATGAGCAATTAAATAGTCCTGAGACGGTATGTGTGATGTTGTTGGGGCCAGTAATGGTGTTGTCCGGGTGTATGTGGCAGCAAAGTTGGCATCTGGGTTTATTGCAGGCTCTGGTGCCAGTGTCCGTGTTAAGTCTGGTTGTAGTATTATTGTGGGTTAGGAGTTGTTTAAGATTGGGTGGCTGTCTGTAGGCAATGAAAGGTCTTCCTCCCAGAGCTTGAGAAAGAGAACTGTCATTGTCCAGGAGAGGTTGTAGATCTCTGATGATGTGTTGTACTGTTTTAACTTGGGAGCTGTATGTGATGACTAGAGGTGTTCTGTTATTTTCTTTTTTGGGTCTGTCTTGCAGCAAGTTCTCTCTGGGTATCAGTCTGGCTCTGTTGATCTGTTGTCTAACTTCATCTGCTGGGTATTTTAGTTCTAAAAAGGTTTGCTGTAGATCTCTTAGGTGAGAGTCTCTGTCTGTAGAATTGGAACAGATACGGCTGTAACGTAGTGCCTGGCTATATACAATGGACTGTTTGGTATGTTTGGGATGGTAGCTAGAGGCATGTAGATATGTTTGTCGGTCAGTTGGTTTACGGTATAAGGTGGTGTCTATGCGCCCATCCTGTATTTTTATAGTAGTGCCCAAAAAATGTATTTCTTGCATAGATTGATTCATTGTTAGGTTGATTGTGGGGTGAAATCATTGAATTTCTGGTGGAAGGTGTCCAGGGTCTGTTGACCATGTGTCCAGATGATAAAAATATCATCAATGTATCGCAGGTACAAGAGAGGTTTGAGTGGGTAGGAGTTTAGGAAACATTGTTCTAAATCTGCCATGAAGATGTTGGAATACTGTGGGGCCATGCGGGTGCCCATTGCTGTGCCGCTGATCTGAAGGAACAGGTCATCACCGAATTTGAAGTTGTTGTGGGTAAGGACAAATTGGCAGAGTTTGGTGGCAAAGTCCGCTGTGGTTTTATCTGAAATGGTGTTCTGAAATGGTGGGAACACACTACAGCACTGTGGTCCTCTGGTGGGAAAACTCCTGAGAAGCATGATTGAATCAAAAATTCTGGGACTATGGAAAAATACTATCTTCCTCAAACCCCAGAATGAGCAGGAGCTCTGGGGTTGCCCCATGGGTTTCATGAGCGAAGATGGGGCCCCCAGGAGACTTCTCTGATACCTGCAGCCCCTCCTTCCCCCTCTTGAAATTAGGCTGGGGGGGAAATCCCCCATTCAATTTCAGTATTTCAAGTTTTCTTCAGAACGCGCAGGGCAGGAGGCAGCGAAAAAGTTCTGGTTCTTCAGAAAAAGTTCTGAAGAAGAAGTGTATCTGAAGAAGTGTGCATGCACACGAAAGCTCATACCACGAACTAACCTAGTTGGTCTTTAAGGTGCTACTGGAAGGAATTTTTTATATATAAACACTAGAACTTCACATATACCTCATGCTTGTAGGAATGATTTCCTGCTGAGTTCATTGCTCAGAGTGGACTCTGAGAGGAAGACGTCCCACATTCCATACATCTAAATGGGTTCTCCCATGTGAGAGTCCCTAGATGTTCCTTAAATAAAGGTAAAGGTAAAGGGACCCCTGACCATTAGGTCCAGTCAAAGACGACTCTGGGGTTGCGGTGCTCATCTCACTTTATTGGCCGAGGGAGCCGGGCTACAGCTTCTGGGTCATGTGGCCAGCAGGACTAAGCCGCTTCTGGCGAACCAGAGCAGCGCATAGAAGCGCCGTTTACCTTCCCATCAGAGCGGTACCTATTTATCTACTTGCAATTTGACATGATTGCAAACTGCTAGGTCGGCAGGAACAGTGACCGAGCAACGGGAGCTCACCACGTTGTGGGGATTCGAACCACCGACCTTCTGATCGGCAAGTCCTAGGCTCTGTGGTTTAACCCACAGTGCCACCCGTGTCCCTGTTCCTTAAATACTCCATTATAAAGAAAGCACTTTTTGCAGTCTTTTCATTTAAACTGCTTCTCTTCTGAGTTTGTTGATGGTCTGAAGGGTTTCAACTCTTAAAGTTCTTCCTGTCCATAAGTCTGTTGAATTTGAACTTCCACTAAGAGTACTTTCCTGATTTTACCGTATTTTTTGCTCTATAAGACTCACTTTTTCCCTGCTAAAAAGTAAGGGGAAAGGTGTGTGCGTCTTATGGAGCGAATGCAGGCTGTGCAGCTATCCCAGAAGCCAGAACAGCAAGAGGGATTGCTACTTTTGCTGCGCAGCAATCCCTCTTGCTTCTGGGATGCAGAATATTTTTTTTCTTGTTTTCGTCCTCCAAAAACTAGGTACGTCTTGTGGTCTGTTAAGTCTTATAGAGTGAAAAATACGGTTATATGGTTTGTCTTTTGTGTGAGGCTGTTGACATAAATCAAGGGTTCCACTCTGACTGAAGCTCCTTCTACAGTCCATACCCTTAAATGGTTTCTCCCGTGTGTGAGTCCGTTGATGTGTTCTAAGGCAGTGTTTCCCAACCTTGTGCCTCCAGCTGTTTTTGTTCTACAATTCCCAACATCCCTTGCCACTGGCCTTGCTAGTCAGGGATAATGGGAGTTGTAGTTCAAAAACAGCTGGAGGCACAAGGTTGGGAAACACTGTTCTAAGGCTTCCATTTTCACTAAAGCTCTTTCCACACTCAATACATTTAAATGGTTTCTCCCCTGTGTGAGTCGTTGATGATTTCTAAGGCTTCCACTATTACTAAAGCTCTTTCCACACTCAATACATTTACCGTATTTTTCGCCCTATAGGACACATTTTTCCCCTCCAAAAATGAAGGGGAAATGTGCGTGCGTCCTATGGGGCGAATGCAGGCTTTCGCTGAAGCCTGGAGAGCGAGAGGCATCTGTGTGCACCGACCCCTCTCGCTCTCCAGGCTTCAGGAAGCTATCCGCAAGCCTCGCGCGCCCAGCGGCAGCTCCCACCGGGTTCGCAAGGCTTGCGGGCGGCAGCCTGCAGCCCGAATCATGGGGCATGCTGCAGAGCCCGCCCCGTGCTTCGGGCAGATGTCCACAAGCCTTGCGCACCAGGTTCGCAAGGCTTGCAGGCAGCAGCCTGTTCTGGGGGCTGGGGTCGGGGGAAGCCAGCCAGGAAAAAATTTTTTTTCTTTATTTCCCCCCCCCAAAAAAAAAAACTAGGTGCGTCCTATGGGGCGAAAAATACGGTATCTGGTTTCTCCCCTGTGTGAGTCCGTTGATGTCTTCTAAGATCTCCACTCTGACTGAATTCCTTTCCACACTCCATGCATTTAAATGGTTTCTCCCCTGTGTGAGTCCGTTGATGTGTTCTAACGCTTCCAATATCACTAAAGCTCTTTCCACACTCGATACATTTATATGGTTTCTCGCCTGTGTGAGTCCATTGATGTGATCTAAGTTGTGCACTCTGGCTGAAGCTCTTTCCACACTCCATGCATTCAAATGGTTTCTCCCCTGTGTGAGTCCGTTGATGATTTCTAAGGTTTCCACTCTGACTGAAGCTCTTTCCACACTCCATGCATTTAAATGGTTTCTCCCCTGTGTGAGTCCGTTGATGTGTTCTAAGGTTTCCACTTTTACTAAAGCTCTTTCCACACTCGATACATTTAAATGGTTTCTCCCCTGTGTGAGTCCGTTGATGTGTTCTAAGGTTTCCACTTTTACTAAAGCTCTTTCCACACGCGATACATTTAAATGGTTTCTCCCCTGTGTGAGTCCGTTGATGTAGTCTAAGTTCTCCACTCTGACTGAATTCCTTTCCACACTCCATGCATTTAAATGGTTTCTCCCCTGTGTAAGTCTGTTGATGTGTTCTAAGGTTTCCACTCAAACTGAAGCTCTTTCCACGCTCCATACATTTATATGGTTTCTCCCCTGTGTGAGTCCATTGATGTTTCCTAAGGCTTCCATTTTCACTAAAGCTCTTTCCACACTCGATACATTTAAATGGTTTCTCCCCTGTGTGAGTCCGTTGATGGTTCCTAAGCTTTCCATTTTCACTAAAGCTCTTTCCACACTCGATACATTTAAATGGTTTCTCCCCTGTGTGAGTCCGTTGATGTGATCTAAGGCTTCCACGATCACTAAAACTCTTTCCACACTCCAGACATTTATATGGTTTCTCCCCTGTGTGAGTCCGTTGATGGTTCCTAAGAACTCCACTCTGACTGAATTCCTTTCCACACTCCATGCATTTAAATGGTTTCTCCCCTGTGTGAGTCCGTTGATGTCTTCTAAGATCTCCACTCTGACTGAATTCCTTTCCACACTCCATGCATTTAAATGGTTTCTCCCCTGTGTGAGTCCGTTGATGGTTCCTAAGCTTTCCATTTTCACTAAAGCTCTTTCCACACTCGATACATTTAAATGGTTTCTCCCCTGTGTGAGTCCGTTGATGTGATCTAAGGCTTCCACGATCACTAAAACTCTTTCCACACTCCAGACATTTATATGGTTTCTCCCCTGTGTGAGTCCGTTGATGGTTCCTAAGAACTCCACTCTGACTGAATTCCTTTCCACACTCCATGCATTTAAATGGTTTCTCCCCTGTGTGAGTCCGTTGATGTCTTCTAAGATCTCCACTCTGACTGAATTCCTTTCCACACTCCATGCATTTAAATGGTTTCTCCCCTGTGTGAGTCCGTTGATGTGTTCTAAGGCTTCCAATATCACTAAAGCTCTTTCCACACTCGATACATTTATATGGTTTATCGCCTGTGTGAGTCCATTGATGTGATCTAAGTTGTGCACTCTGACTGAAGCTCTTTCCACACTCCATGCATTCAAATGGTTTCTCCCCTGTGTGAGTCCGTTGATGTGTTCTAAGATCTCCACTCCGACTGAAGCTCTTTCCACACTCCAGACATTTATATGGTTTCTCCCCTGTGTGAGTCTGTTGATGATTTCTAAGGTTTCCACTCTGACTGAAGCTCTTTCCACACTCCATGCATTTAAATGGTTTCTCCCCTGTGTGAGTCCGTTGATGTGTTCTAAGGGTTCCACTCCGACTGAAGCTCTTTCCACACGGGATACATTTAAATGGTTTCTCCCCTGTGTGAGTCCGTTGATGTAGTCTAAGTTCTCCACTCTGACTGAATTCCTTTCCACACTCCATGCATTTAAATGGTTTCTCCCCTGTGTGAGTCCGTTGATGTGTTCTAAGGTTTCCACTCAGACTGAAGCTCTTTCCACGCTCCATACATTTATATGGTTTCTCCCCTGTGTGAGTCCATTGATGTTTCCTAAGGCTTCCATTTTTACTAAAGCTCTTTCCACACTCGATACATTTAAATGGTTTCTCCCCTATGTGAGTCTGTTGATGTGTTCTAAGGTTTCCACTCAGACTGAAGCTCTTTCCACGCTCCATACATTTATATGGTTTCTCCACCGTGTGAGTCCATTGATGTTTCCTAAGGCTTCCATTTTCACTTAAGCTCTTTACACACTCGATACATTTAAATGGTTTCTCCCCTGTGTGAGTCCGTTGATGGTTCCTAAGCTTTCCATTTTCACTGAAGCTCTTTCCACACTCGATACATTTAAATGGTTTCTCCCCTGTGTGAGTCCATTGATGTGATCTAAGGCTTCCATTTTCACTAAAACTCTTTCCACACTCCAGACATTTATATGGTTTCTCCCCTGTGTGAGTCCATTGATGGTTCCTAAGGCTTCCATTTTCACTAAAGCTCTTTCCACACTCGATACATTTAAATGGTTTCTCCCCTGTGTGAGTCCGTTGATGTTTTCTAAGGTTTCCACTCCGACTGAAGCTCTTTCCACACTCCAGACATTTATATGGTTTCTCCCCTGTGTGAGTCCGTTGATGGTTCCTAAGAACTCCACTCTGACTGAATTCCTTTCCACACTCCATGCATTTAAATGGTTTCTCCCCTGTGTGAGTCCGTTGATGTCTTCTAAGGCTTCCACGATCAGTAAAACTCTTTCCACACTCCAGACATTTATATGGTTTCTCCCCTGTGTGAGTCCGTTGATGTATATTGAGGTGTCCACTCCGACTGAAGCTCTTTCCACACTCCAGACATTTATATGGTTTCTCCACTGTGTGAGTCCGTTGATGGTTCCTAAGGCTTCCATTTTCACTAAAGCTCTTTCCACACTCCATGCATTCAAATGGTTTCTCCCCTGTGTGAGTCTGTTGATGATTTCTAAGGTTTCCACTCCGACTGAAGCTCTTTCCACACTCGATACATTTAAATGGTTTCTCCCCTGTGTGAGTCCGTTGATGTTTTCTAAGGCTTCCAATATCACTAAAGCTCTTTCCACACTCGATACATTTATATGGTTTCTCCCCTGTGTGAGTCCATTGATGTGATCTAAGTTGTGCACTCTGACTGAAGCTCTTTCCACACTCCATGCATTTAAACGGTTTCGCCCCTGTGTGAGTCCGTTGATATCTTCTAAGGCTTCCACTATTATTAATGTTCTTTCCACACACCATACATTCATATGGTTTTCCCCCTGTGTGAGTCCCTTTGTGCAATTTAAGGTTTCCACTCTGACTGAAATTCTTCCCACACTCCCTTCACTTAAAACGTTTTCTCTCTGTGTGAGTCCGCTGGTGTGTTCTAAGTTTTGAGTTGAAAGAGAAGCTCTTTCCGCACTACATACCTTTGAATGGCTTCTTTCCTTTTTGTGTTCGTTGATGTGAACTATGTGTGCTCATTCAGTGATGCATATTCCACATTTCACACATTTTAATGGCTATTCCTAATGAAACGAAAGGTGCCCTGTCCCCCGCAATTCTGTCTTCTCCATCACCTTTTTCAGAGTGGGCAGAAAGCAAATCCTGTTTGGGTTTCAAGGAAGAGAACAAAGGGAAAGAGAACACATCAACCGCCATTAGCACCTTCTCTTATTTCAACATCTCTTACATTCTCCCATGTGCTACCCATGTTCCCAATTTTTAGGAAATGAAAATGGTATGATGTCAAAGGGTAGTAATGCATCAGGAACCTTTCAAGATCCTCAATCATCTTTAATAACACAGCATGATCTTGGAATACTGTTGTCCTGTGGGACTGCCTTTCAAATCAAGTGGTTGCTCCCATTTCCACCTCTAGATCTTCATGAATCACCTGCACAGTCCCACTCACCTCAGGAGGTCCATATGGATTATTTTGGGAGACCCAGGCCTACATCTCTTCCAGGGACTGTGGTCTGGGTCAGTCAGAGAACTAGTGACAAGGCTTGGTGCTTGGGGTCAGCTGAATGGGTGCTCAGGGAAGCTCCTGTTCTTGGAGATGGACCTGTGTCTACATGCCTCACATTGCATGGAGAGAGCAGAAGAAGCAGAAGGAAAGCAGATGGCACATGGGAATCCCAGACGGAAACACCCACCCCAAAGGTTCTTTATAATGATGATGTGCTGCCTGATCCTGTGCTTGTCTTCTGACAGAGGACTATCCTAATCTGAAAGGCAGGATATTCAAGGCAAGGAGATAACTGTTCTTCATGGTAGGTAGACATATTGGTCTGACACAGTTGAAGTAAAAAAGTAAAAAAATAGTCCAGTTGCACCTTAGGTTCTAGATATAAGCTTTTGTGTGCATTCACAGTTCTTCATATAGTGGGAGATGGTAGTAGGAGTACCCTTCTGAGAAAAACCCCACCCCACCCTCCCACGATATACAAGGGTCTGGTGACATCTGTGTCAGTGTATCTGAAGAATTGTGCATGCACACAAAAGCTTATACCTAGAACAATCTTAGTTGGTCTCTAAGGTGCTACTGGACTATTTTTAAATGTTTTATTTCAACTGTGTCAGACCAACACGGCTACCTACCTGAATCTAGATCTCATGGGGTGTTGGGGATAAGTAGTTCCTTTGGTGGGGGACATGTCCTGCACCTCCTGGGATCATTTTTCCACCCTTGGTGCCCACCCTGCACTCAGCTCTCACCTGTGGCTTCCAGAAGCTGTCAGCATGCAACAGGGGTTCAAGCAACGGCTTCTACCAGCCGGCTAAACCAGGTGGGGAAAGCTGATGGGTCTCAAATCGTTGATGGGCTGGGTGGGGAATTCTGCTGCACCTGAAGTCAAGCCCTGGTGGATGGAGTGGAGGAGAACAACCGTGAATCCCACAGTCCAGAAGGCAGATTCTGCCCGTGCGGAAGAGGAAAGTGAAGGGCAGGTGGGGCACGTCCACCTGGAGGCTTGTTATCTAGTCCCAGGATTACTCTGACTTTGAATTATATATAAATTGCAGTATTGAAATGTGCCTGCTCCCACTTCATATTCTGATATTACTCTACTCTGCTTGTCTGTTTCTTACTTGAGTGCTGTTTTGGTTTGCTAAGTCAGGGTTTTACTGTGAGTTACATTTTTGCTATTTTTTGGGTCCTGTCATGCTTATCTGTCTTCAGTAATAAATTTCTCAGCTGATTTTTTTTTCTGCCTCTGAGTGTTTTCTCCTACTCTGCTACCTATACATCAATCATTATGGAGGAGCAAGATCTGCAACCTAAAGCCCTCCTCAGCCTCGGCCCTGTGAACCTGAAGGAGCATCTTTACCCCAGTCGTTCAGTCCGGACAGGGAGGTCCGCCTCCGAGAGTCTTCTGCTGGTTCCCTTGCAGTTAGAAGTGAAGTTCCAGGGAACCAGGCAGAGGGCTTCCTGCCCCATGGAATGCCCTCCCTTCAGAGGGCTAGGAAACAGGCAACTATCTGACATTTAGAAGACAGCTGTATCAGGAGGCTTTTAATTTTTGGATGTTTTACTGTCTTGTATATGTACTGT